>NC_053187.1:1250000-1875000 GCF_905163445.1 Pararge aegeria
TTAATGTGTTTTCATACATTGTTTACACTTAGATAACATGTTATAAAAGCATATACCCATCCCACAAAGGATTTGCGCAGATATCACTGATTTATGTCCGTTTTGTTTAATCCTTATATCGTGGGAATCCAAGCCACAACCTTGACTCAGAAAGCTGGGTCGCTGCCCACTGCGCCATTCGACAGTTTCCTCACCTATAGTTCTGCACCCGGAACCTCCTTAAAGCAATGTCGGCGACGGGCCGGCCGTCCTTGTACCACGCGATGCGCGGCGGCGGGCGGGCACTGGCGCGGCACTCAAGCTTCACGCGGCCGCCGCGCGTCGCACGCACCGGCGTCATCGGCTCCACCCGCGCTGGGCTACCTGCAGAGAAACATTAACTTTATGCCCGCACGCTGAAAGGGTAAATATCACCCGTGGATGGATGCCCCGGATGGATTGCCCGTGTAACGGAACTTTTTACCCCTCTTTACGAAAATTGCACGGACGGAGGAGTATGAAATTTCGCACACTTATAGTTTATATAAAGATGAGCTTATAGAATATGAGCCTTCTGCACTCCTTGCAGAAGGCTCATCTTTTTTTTAATTATGCACAAAACATTCGTTAAATCAATAATAAAGACATTACACACACTACCATGTATTGGAAACATACATACATATATATTTTATATACACTTTTTTAATCATTTTTGGGATAATATTTAGCTTGAAAAAAGCAGATAAATTGACAGAGTAGCCTTAGGCAATCTGTGATTAAAGACTTATAGATAGACGATAGAACTTTAATAATTCTCAAATTTATTATCTAAATACATTATTGTCGAATATAGATCAGTTTGGGACCACTTATACTTAATTATAATAAGCTATATTTATATTGATTGTTCTCAAAGGCGGATGAAGTCCATCAATCAGCATTGGGTCAGCGGGGTGGACTACGAGCTAAACCCTTCACTTGGGAGGAGACCCGTGCCATTCAATATATATAGGTATATCTATATTGTGTTTCTGTTAAGTTTTATAAATATTGATCGTACAGAAAATGAATGTAAAGATTGAAGTTGAAAAGAATAAAATATCACTATATTTTATTGATATAAAAAAGCAATCGACGTATTGTAAACCGAGAAAAACCTTGCCAAAAGACCCGTTTAGCAACAGAAATTACCTAACCCTATTAAAATCCCAACCAGCTTTTCCAAAAGGCCTTTAATTATATCTGAATGCTAAGAAAACATTTAGTGTTCACTGAAAATGCTCTAAAAATATACTGTCATGAATTAATGTTTATTATCACACAACATTGTACAGTGACTAATACGATCAGTAGTTTTTCAGGCTCGGAGGAAAATACCTACGAGTGTGTTCTCGAATAAATACCCCGTTTGTCACAGTCACAAAGCCCTGCACTCTTGTTTACCGTCCCTTGCCAAAACGATACACAGAACGTATAATATTGGACGGTCGATTGGCGCAGTGGGCAGCGACCCTGCTTTCTGAGTCCAAGGCCGTGGGTTCGATTCCCACAACTGGACAATATTTGTGTGATGAACAAGAATGATTTTCAGTGTCTGGGTGTTTATCTATATATAATACTTATAGTATTTATGTATATCACTCATAAAAAAAATTCATCAGTTATCTTAGTACCCATAAAACAAGTTGCGCTTACTTTGGGGCTAGATGGCGATGTGTGTATTGTCGTAGTATATTTATAATTTATAATATTGAAAAATAAAAATATGCCACAGAGAAAAAACTTCTACCCCCTTGGTAACTTTCTAATGTATCTAAGAACCTATTTGGCGCTGATTGCTGCTAAATGTGGTTGAAAGAATGAACACAAAGCTTAACCGGAGCATCCATTCATGGCAAAGTCAACATCTCCAGCACGGCTACCACGAGCAGGAGACAATTATCTCCCCGGGGAAAGGATAAAAATGTATCTTCTCCCACAGCTTTATCAACTCTCAGAGCTTTGTCGCGCGAGTGGAAATAATATTCAAATGTGATAAATGGATTTAATCGAGGGATATAATTTTTGTCTTCTGCCTGTGCAAGCCCTGCTAAGGATGCTCCGGTGTCTCGAAACTTGTGTAGAGAGTACGTAATGTACTCTCTACACAAGTTACTTAGTTAGTTAGTAGATCTGTTTGGTGTGGATTATAAAGATTTAACAAATTATAAATTACATCATTCAGATTATCCTTCTCTTCGAGGAGTATGCAAATAAGGTTTAATTGGCATTGTAAGTCATGGAATTTAACTAATATTTAAAAACGAGGTTGAAAGAACTGAAACTTTCAAAATCTGTGTGAAACTTTCAAAACCAATGTGACTTTATGGTTGTGCGCTTTAAAAGATACAGTAAATTTTATTGTATAGAAAATAATTACAAAGTGTAGATATAACTTAAAGATATAATATGTACTGAGTAATTACTAGTTTATTGCTAAAAAAATATTGCAAATTGCAACGTTGTATATTAAAATCGAAACAGGTTGATCCAATAGTTTTCGTTTTCTAGCCAGAACCATACAAAAAAAAGTTACGAGCACACATTCTAAGTAAACGTGAAACATAATACTTAATGTCATAGGTATCTATTATGCACATGATATCATACGGATGTATGTGATATGTACTGTACGCATGAAAAATTCCAGGGCCTATTTAAGTAAAAGAAATATTTGACTTTGATGAAAAAATCGCATTACAATCGATCTGCCAACAATGAAGCAGACGCCCAGATATTCAAAGCGGATAAAATTATTACACTCTTTTAGCGTAGAAAGAATATTTACCTGTTGCTTACTATAGTGTAATAGCGTAGTACGACATTTCCACTCTCTCTCACCTCGGTAGCACTTAAAATCGAGTCGCCTTCAAAAGTCCCGAACTAAAAATAAGCTCCTGTCATTAGGCCAATGGCCTTATTATTTCGTCTGACGAGTAACATATGTAAGAGCAGAAATAACACGTATTATCTAAACAGGAGTCATTGGACACACCATTCAGGGCGACAAAAAAATATTGGCTCAGTTTCAACGGGCGGAATTGTAAAGGTGAAAAATGTCAGCAATTAATTTACTATATATTAGGTAGTCGCGCTTCACGCCCGGTAATCTTTAATTTATGCCTCTGAAAACTCGGATTTAAAAGAGGTGGAGTCGCGAAGCTATCTCATTTCTCTCATTTCTCTGGGAGGATAAGAGTCCGCGTAGTTTGTGATTTCATAACATCGGGACAACATATTATTTAACGGATTATAAAATTTTGAGTCAGAGGAGAGAGAACTTTGAGTCACATTTCTGTACAAAATTGCTGTATGCTACGGAAAGAGCCGTTTAAACACAGCCCCACGATTTTATCATATGCGGGGTAATCCACCAAAACGAAACACTTGCGTCAAGTTCACAATGCTGGCGCAGCGGTATGCTTTGTGATCTTATAAGCGGAGGTCCCGGTTTCAATTCCCGGCCGGCAAAATGTGTGCTTTATTATGAAAGTTAAGCTTAATTTGCTCCGCGAAAAGTAGGAGAATTTGTATGGTGTAATTTATAATTTCTTCAATCCTTATACTGCACACATACATCATTGTTGACTTTACAATGAGTAATTGTTAAGTACTTTTCAATGAATAATTGTGCCTTAAGAAATATTCATTGTAAAGTCAACAACAGATTCTCCTACTTTTCGCGGAGTATAGCAAATTAAGCTTAATTTTCATAACATATCATGGAATTCCGCAAAGTAACGAGGGTTCGCAACGCACGATGGCCTAAATCCCCACAACATAGAGCAGTGTTCTTTTGTTACCACTATCCCAAATTGTCAGTTAGTTAAAGAATATGGAAAATTATCATTGAAACCTCACAACAGCCGAGGAACCTTGTATGAAAAGTGAAAACTGAGCAGTGTTAAATTTGACTTACCTACACTCGCAGGGCTTAGCCATTATAACATAGTGACAAGGGAAAAAAATATGTGACAAAAGTCTTGACTTTGACTTTGGAAAGTCAAAGCACAGCCACTTGATCAAGGTATTTCGCAGGAAAATTCTTGCAGAGCGTCATTAACTTACTCATCCTCAGTCATAGACATGACATATCCGACAGGTCATTGCCTCAGATATTGAAGTTAGCAATTAGACTAAATCGTCACACATAATCACTTCGTTCCACTGAAAATATCAGCCTGGTAGCTACTATGAAGCGCAATGGCAATTAATGAGAGAGCGAATCATACCTACTCATTCTACTCATTACAATATTCGATTTCGAAAACTTATAATTTTAAATAGAGATCCATCAAAACGGAGGAGGTTATACATTCGGATGTTTTTTTTTCGATAGTTCCGTCGGTTGTTCAAATTTAAAATTCTTTTTATTTGGATAAAACATTGTGGGTATACAGGTTTAGTCATAATATATGACATGCAAATCTTAATTTAAATAAATTCATTAATATAATAACTAAAAAAAACGTCAAAATAAACAAAATAAAAAAAAAATCAAAATTAAAATATTATTGACGAATTTGTAATTTTTTTTCTATATGGAAGGGATTTATTTCAAAATGGTCATATTTAAATTTCATATAGATCTGATGATGAGTTTCTGAGACAGACAACGGAACTCTAAAAAAGTGGCAGAATATCAATTGAGATAGCTGTCTGTCGCATTAATATGCATTGTTTATACAATCAGACACCATCTACAAGGTTAGTAGAATAGAAGAGTTTTGTTTTTCATTGTATAGTCATAAAAAGGCAGGTGACAAGCCCTAGAAAAGCATTTTAAACAGTACACCCACAGTTGGGCGTACAATAATATTATTAAATAAGTATAATCACAATGTGGAAGAGTCAATGTAAAGTAAAAAAAAAAATGATTATTAATAATGCAAATGTATTCAGTATATCGGGATACACCCACATTTTTAATCAAAGTTAGTAGTATTTAGTATTTACATATGGACGATTGGAACAGTTTTAGCACATAGAATTCCAGTTTGATTTATAGTAAAATTTATTTACTTTTTAGTTGTCATAACATTTATTTCAGAAGTCTGATTTTTGCCTAACCTGAACATATACCACGATTATATATTTACATCTTACTCACATAAGATCCCTCTTATGTCCCAGCTCATCCCAGCTTCCCAGCTGGGAGAAATATCTATTGAAGAGATAAGCTATTTTTTTTACCTTTAAATAATTATTATATTTTCGTATAAAAATGTTTTTGTATAAGAACAATTAAAATTAATAAATATCATCATGTCAACCAATGGACGTCCACTTCTGGACATCGGTATTTTGTAGGAAGATCTTGTGCCGCCTGGGTCCCTGGGTCACAAAAGCTTAACTACTACTCGTAGTGGAACAAAAAAAATCAGATATCACCCAAATCAGATATCTCAATGACGTTCTCTCAGTCCTTATCGTCCGCCATGTTGGCGGGGATCCAGGTTACCTGTGCGATCCAATTCGGTTTCCGCTCAGGATGTGGTTAGCTATTTATAATGGCGGCCCGACCAGCTGATGACAACGCGCGAGAGTTAATTGGCTTCCCCAAAGTGAGACGCCGTAAGAGATTTAAAGGGTAGAGCCGCTAAGGAGGGCTTCCTTGGCATTAAACTAATGATTTTAAAACTTTTTTCGGTATCGATATTGCGATAATGATTTCACATTTGTCGATATTTCGGTCTAGTTGCAGTTGGTAATCTTGTAATAGGGGCACATAACAACATTTAAAAGTGGTGATAGCTTAGTGCTTAGATCTTGGACCATCCTTTCGGTGTTACCGAGTTCGAAACCCGGCACGGACCTCCACCAACTTTACAGAGCTATGTCCCTTTTTAATTTAAGAAATTCAAAATATCACCCGCTTTATCACCGAAGGAAGAAACCTGCGTGCCTAAGAGTTAGCGTAATAGCGTTCTTAATGGAATGTGAAGTCTACCAATTCGTACTTTCGGCCAGTGTGGTGGACTACGGCCTAAACCCTTCACATTCTGAAGGTCACCCGTGCTCTGTAAAAGGCCGTTAATGAGCTGATCATAATAATGATGGCATGGATCGTGGTTACAACGTGATTGATATACACTGAAAAAAATATACAACGTGTGAATGAAAACCGAAATAACAAACACTTCAGAGGCTTTAGAGGTACATTATTTACCGTCTCTGAGACTTATCTGTGAAACCGAAACGCTAATAGTTTTTGAGTAAACCATTGTCATAGTATTTACTAAAAGAAATTTGATACAGCCATGCAAAAGTAATATTAAATGAATCCTATCACTTTAGTAGATAAGCATCGCGGAGCGTAGGTACTATGCACGTGTCAGTCTTTTATCTTCAACAGGGTTGTCATAATTAAAAATTATAACAATAACATAGTAATTTTTAAATATGTTATAATTTCTTATGACATCTTGTTAATTTGGGTGTAATAATTATTGTTCTACAGCTGCTATCTACCTATCTATCTATCAATTCTACCGTTTAGAGATTATAGAATCCAATGATTGAAAACAGGCCTAAGTCAAGTACTACAGCATAATACGCAGGAAATTATAAAAATAATACTGACAAGAGAATTTAACTAACTTAGAAATTGTAGTTTTTCTTCGCACGGCTGTAATGCTGTGGCATAAAACAGCACTTTTAAAGGCCTCTTTCGGGCCATTTATAAACTATTTTAAATATTGTTTTTATTTCGAATAATTGCCAAAAAACTTTTTAAGATTTGTTGCTTTGTCCCTTCTGTAACAAAATAAACTTTAAATTATCTCGACACGAGTAAAATTCTTCTTCGAACGATGAAATCAAGATGATATGGAATCATCCTCTTACATAACGTGAAATGATTCGCGCACTGCCGTGACATATCGTTCCATTAACGAGATGATTAACCTTGTTATTTTACACAGAAATTGGAGCAGGGAAAAATATTTTCAGTGTAAACCTACTTATTTAGGTACTTACTTTTGAATCATAATACATTTCTTTTCGAATTTTTGTTTTTTATTAAAGAAGCAATAGAATGGTTAGAGCCTCAGACACTTTTTCGGGGGGAACGAGTTCGTTCCTCACCGAGCACTTTTCGGAGTTATGTGCGTTTTTGAAATGGCCTACCTTATAAACAGAGCAACATTTCACAGGGCGTGCCAGGAACACGTCATATAAAGTGCTTACATTTTTTTATATGCATTTAAAATTTATAAAACTGAGGCGTAGGTTTAAATCGTGTGTTTGTAATTAAGTACACCGGCAACAATGCCCTTCAGATCGAAACACAGAATTGCTGCTTAGCGGCAGAAATAAACATGGCGGTAGTACTTCCCCGGACGAGCTGTACTACTACTAAACATGTTAATTTAGGTAGTTATAAAATCACTTGCTGGAATCACACTTAAAGCTGGAAGGAAAACAACGTGAGGAAACTTGCATGCCTGCGAGTTCTCCATAGCAAAGTTTCGTCCAAAGTCTACCAATCCGTAGCTGGCCAGCGTCGCGGACTACGGTCTATACCCTTCTGATTTTGAGAAGACACTCGTGCTCTGAAGTGTGCCAGTAATGGGATTATCCTCGGAATGTTTTTTACCGTTAAAGCAAATAACATCGATTTGCTTAAAGTGAAATCACATATAGCTCAGATAAATTACAGGTGCGTCCGGAAATCAACCTCTTTCCCCCGAAAGGTAGGCCGAGGTGTAAACAACCAGGCTACCACCGCCCTATCAAAAATATTTACTGATATTAAACGAAATTGCCAAACAAAAAATTTTTATTTCAAATGTCAACACAAATGTACTATGCCAAAATCGTGTCGTGATAAATTCTGAACGATTTGTAAACTTTTTATAATTAGCCTAAAATGTCGTTGTACGAACAAACGTATATACCTAACTTCCAGCCTACTTTCAGCGCTGTATTTTAGATATTATTTAAACTTTTTTAGTGCCAGCTAAATTCATATTTCACGTCACTTACTAGCTAGGTGTAGGTGGGTCCATTGACAGGGCGAGAGTTTCACTGTTTCTTTTGTGGTTTTCATGAATGGAAGTGACGGCAATAGCTGCTTTCTTCGTCAATAGAATGACGTCAATATTATTGACAGCTTCATTAAGGTCAAGTATTTGTGTCCTTTTATTTTGCAAGACGTAAAACAGGATGCTCAAGAAAAAAGTAAAGTACTACTTTCGATTCCACAATTAAAATCAAAAGCAAGCTAAACTTCGTTCACGTATTGAATTGGATTATGCATGACAGTAATATGAAATGAAGTTTGATACTCTGAAAAGCTGCGGTGTAATTATAATTTAAACCCTATTTAACCCTATGATGTATCTTTATATACTTGTATAACTCTTCTGAACGTGTGTATATCACTGAACTCCTCCTAAACGGCTGGATTGATTTGAATGATTTTTTTTGTATGCGTTTGGGTGGATGGATGGTTTAGATTTACAAATCAGCCCGACAGATCTTTACTGCAACTAAACGGCTGATTTATTCAGGTATGAGTCTGATTTGAAAATTCTTTATTTTTTATGTTTATAGACCAGCGTTTGACTGCTTTACACCTGATGGTAAGCGATGCTGCAGCCTAAGGTGCAGCGCGCTCACGTGTCTGTGTGTGTCTGTGGCATCGTATTTCCCGAACGGATGTACTGTGGGAGTGTTCTTAGGTATTTTTGATGAAAATCAGTTTAAGATGACCGCCGCCACAACATGGTTAGTTACAATAATGTACATTGAAAGTCGGGCGTATTTTAAATTTATAGTTTTATCCATATATGAAGACTTATGCAATTGAGCCTACGAAATTGAAAAGTATGGTTTTATAGTTAATGAGATTGATATACTAATATATTAATTTGACGGCCGGTTGGCGCAGTTTGCAGCGACCCTGCTTTCTGAGTCCAAGGCCGTGGGTTCGATTCCCACTACTGGAAAATGTTTGTGTGATGAGCATGAATGTTTTTCAGTGTCTAGGTGTTTATATGTGTATTCTTAGTATTTATGTATATAATTCATAAAAATATTCATCAGGCATCTTAGTACCCACAACACAGGCTTACTTTGGGGCTAGATGGCGATGTGTGTATTGTCGTAGTATTTTTATTGATTTATTTATTTATTATTTAATTTCGGCACTGATTGAGTCAGAGCCGTAGCTTAGTCTTAAAGCGCTCAGGCCGCGATTGCCAGAAAATTCTCATATGCATTTTAAAAGTTTATATATTAAAAAAATTATACTTTCTGAATTTTCTCTGGTCTGGTCTGGTGGGAGGCTTCGGCCGTGGCTAGTTGCCTAATATAAACCGCATATGAGTTTAACGAGTATAAACTGCCCGCTACCATCTTCGTAACTTACCATCAGTTAAAATTGCAGTCAAGAGCTAACTTGTAGAGAAAAAAAAGGAATTACGATCATAAAATGTATACAAACAAAAACATCGAGACGTGAGTGCTTTGTACGAGGCTCGTAAAGTTAAGTTTTTATAACTTAATTTCCCGGCGAATGGGAGCTAGTTTATTGACAGCCTCGCATATGATCAAGATTAAAATGCTTACAGAAATTGAGAATAATCCCTATCCCTATCCCAACTCATATTATAAATGTCAATGTAAGTTTGTTTGTTACGCTTTCACGCAAAAACCACTTAACCGATCCTCATGAAACTTTGCACACATATTCTTGGAAGTGTTAGAAGTAATACAGGATACTTTTTATCCCGAAATTTAGCTCGGATCCTTTGGGAGAGGGCAAACTAACGATCGTTAAGATTTTTTATAGTTTTCACTATGTAGTTACAACTATAGAAAATCTTGTAAATTGTTTCCATTTTTTTCACGATTACATAAGCTTGAAGTACTTACTTTATGATATAATAAAGAACGGACAGCAGCGTCCTCTGTGATATTACTACAACCAGTGGCGTGCACTTCATACATGCAAAAAGCGCTGCCTACCCTAACATTTTCAAATAACTGACAGCGGAAGAGGATTTCGCCATTTTATGCCATTTTACTTTTTTATGCTTACCCTGGTCCAAATTCCTGTGCACGCCACTGACTACAACCAGTGGCGTGTATAGAGGGTATGCACAGATGATATAAAATGAAGAAATCTCCGATAAGAGTTCTAAAGTACTTAAGGATAGGCATTGTAAGAGTTATAAAAACCCTACCCTTAAGTTATTAAAGCTCCTACGCCACTGACTACAACCTATTATTTTTTATACCTGATCTATTATTTATTATTATTTATTTATTTTTATTTATACTCTTTATTTGTACACCACTCAGAAAAACGAGACAAAAAAAGAACAAACACATGAAGAATGAAGCAGGATACAAAAGGCGGCCTTAATACCGCCGCGTAATTAGAGGTATCAAAAACCTACCTACTATTCCAAATGTAACTGTTTGAGGGTTTAACAGGGTTTTAATTACAATTGCTTTCGATAATTACTATAGACATTAGACAATATATGAGAAATGTAATGTGAAATGCAAATAAATTGAAATTGAGAGAGCCCCTACGAAATAAAAAAAACGCAAATCGGTCAGCCAACAAATCGGTGTAATCGGAATAATAATTTGAAATTCCGTTGAAAATACGATGAGAATTTATTCATAGGCGTTTCTTGCTGGCGTACGGAACCATAAAAAAAATAAATCATAAAAGTTCTTTTGTTTTGCTTACTTTAAATTAAGACCAGTGATGTTATTATGTGTGATAAGTTAATAAATGAAATTAAGAAATAGAGGATAAGTTTTTGGCACGTCTTTTTGGATATCATGGTCAGTCAGGCAGAAGCCTCACACCAGACCAAACCATACCAAATTCAAATATTATAAAATCCCAAACTGCCTCTGCCAGAAATCAAACCCCGGGACCTCCCATATAACTCCTCAGCGCTCACCGCCGCGCCATGCAGATTGCAAAGTTATTTTAAGCAATACTTAAAGTAGTTGCAAAAAGAAACACATAAGTACTAAAGACCTTTACGGGAACACAGCTGAAAATATTTTGCCAAAATGCCCAAAATGGGCGTCGAAATCTGCAATCCCAAACATGAGAATAAAGTCACAAATCGACGATTAAAAACCGTACGGCCGCCGATGCTGCAATCTTTATCAGGGATGCCTATTTTTTTTATTAAACTACTAGTTATCTTTAACAATCACATCTGTTGCTTGCAACTCTCTTGGGAAGTCATTCCAAGTCTATTCACCTGTTCAAACATCTCTTAAAAAATTTTATCTATGTAATTATTTATTGTATAAGTTTATGACTAAATAAAAAAATAAATAAATATACTACGACAATACACACACCGCCATCTAGTCCGACTGATGAGGAATAAATACTTATTATATACATATAAACACCCAGACACTGAAAAACATTCATGTTCATGACAGAAACATTTTCCAGTTGTGGGAATCGAACCCAGGGCTTTGGACTCAGTAAGCAGGGTCGCTGCCCACTGCGCTAGTCGGCCGTCTGAAATCATATATAAATCTATTCAAATAAGGCCATAGCGCTTGGGAGGTCACCAGTCTAGATCAGTCTAGAAGACATAACTTAAATAAATAAATAAATATACTACGACAATACACACATCGCCATCCAGCCCCAAAGTAAGCATAGCTTGTGTTATGGGTACTGAGATGACTGATGAATAATTATAATATGAATAATATACATAAATACTTATTATATATAGATAAACACCCAGACACTGAAAAACATTCATGTTCATCACACAAACATTGTCCAGTTGTGGGAATCGAACCCACGGCCTTGGCTCGGAAAGCAGGGTCGCTGCCCACTGCGCCAATCGGCCGTCAAAAGTTACAGGCGTGCTGGGATTCGAACTCAGCCCCCCGAGAGTGAAACCGAATTACTAACCACTAGGCTATCACCGCTTTTCAGGTGTTGGATTGGCAATGGTAAAACCAGACCAGAGAAATAAACAAGCAATAAGAAAATAAATAAAATAAATAAATCTCATAAGGAACTTTTTATAGTCAATTCTTCAACTTAAAACTAAGGCTACGAGGGTTCCGAATTCGCCCTGTTCTAAGGTAATGTAAGGTAAGTCTATGGTATACCTAATTTACCAACGTAGATAAGGTAGCGCAAGGTTGAAATATAATTATTTACCTACCCCCGTTTGGAAGAAAGTTTTCAATACCATGAATTTTTTTATTTAAAGTATTAATTGACGGTCCAGCAGACTGCCTGCCCGATGGTAGTCGGAAAACCAAAGAAAAACAGTGCAAGGTATGCAAGGAACACGACCTACAAATTGCCTCTCTATGTCAATCAACCTGACGCGTGGCATGTATTAAAAAAAATAATGACAGTGCATAGTCAGTACATATTTGAAAATTTAATGTACGTTCATAAAAACATTTCAAAATAAAGAAAAAATGTCACATTTTTTATAATAATTTAAACATTAGAAGTAAGAATAAACTTACAGTGCAATATATTAGGTTACATAAAATTCATAATTCGTTTAAAGGAAATTGCATACAATTTTACAATAAACAACCCATTGACATATTGGAGACGTCTCTTAAAAAGTTCAAAGTTTGTTTTAAACGTAAGCTTATAAAAAAATCCTATTATAGTATAAAGGACTACGTAATCGATAAAAAAGCTTGGGTGTGAATTATTGCTCTAACCAACTCTTCTAATAATTTTAAATGACATTGTGAGATGGTGATAACAAAAAAAAACACCAGGCTAAGTTTGTTGTGGGCTTCTTCTTAGACCAGGACGCGTTTGGAATTCTCGTAGCTTTAGTGTTAAGTTTTCGAATGTGTTTATCTCCATCATCTCACTACCGTGTAATTCTTATGTACGCATCAAACGTGCCACCTATGGGCCTACTTGAATAAAGATATTTTTGACTTTGACTTTGACTTTATTTACACTGGTATCCACGCCCTTTTACCAGAAACTCACAGCAATTATGCTTGGCTGCAGTAAACCCCCTGCGAGCTAGGTCACAAAAAATACTACTACTTCTGAAGCGGTGATAACCTTGTGGGTAAAGTTTCAGCTTCGCACGCACCTTTTGTTATGTGCGTTTGAAGCAATTAAAATATAACTTGCTTCATCGGTGATGGCAGACATCGGGAGGAAACCTTTATGCCTGAGAGTCCTCAAAATTGTCCTCAAAGGTGTGTGGAGTCCACCAACAAAAACTGTGATAGCGCGGTGGACTAGGGCTTAAACACTTCTCATTGTCAGTCGATTGGCGCAGTGGACAGCGACTCTGCTTTCTGAGTCAAATGCTGTGGGTTCCCAAAGCTGGAAAATGTGTGTTTGATGAACATGAATGTTTTTCAGTGTCAGGGTGTTTATCGGTATATTCTAAGTAGTTATGCATATTATTCACAAAAATGTTCAGTCATCTTAGTACACAAGCAACGCTTACTTTGGGGTAATATATTTATTTATTTAATTAATTGTGGGAGGAGTCCCGTGCTCTGTAGTGGGCCGGTAATAATAATAAATAAATATACTACGACAATACACACATCGCCCCCTAGCCCCAAAGTAAGCGTAGCTTGTGTTATGGGTACTAAGATGACTGATGAATATTTTTATGAATTATATATACATAAATACTTAGAAAATACATATAAACACCCAGAGACTGAAAAACACTTATGCTCCTCACACAAACATTTTCCAGTTGTGGGAATCGAACCCAATGGGACGATATGATGAATCCAACACCTTGGAACCCCGACATTTATCATTCCTTCGTGTTATTGCACACATCGCCACTTAAGTTTAGCAAACCTATTCAAAAAGGCATCTAGACTGGTGACCTCCATGGCGCATTGGTCAACTTTGGTCTAATGAGTCGGAAGTAGGGACCACTTGGTAATTTATTTATGCAGAGTTTTCTCTGTTCTGTTCTGGTGAAGGCTTCGGCCGGGGCTAGTTACCGACAAAGATTTAGCATACCGGTACAATGCCGCACAGAATGGTAGTATGGGTTGCCATACAGGCAGTACTAACAGGTTAACCCGTTACCATCTTAGACTGCATTAGGTGAGATTGCAAGAGATAAATGGTAGTTTATTAGTGGGCCGATTATGGGTTGATGAAGATGATGATGATGATGATGACTCCTTAAATGCAGATGCAGACTTAAGGAGATGTCACTAGTTCAAGAGCGATTCAAGTAAGTCGTAAGTGCCAGCCCTGCCTCCCATACCAGTTTGTTTACGCTGCGACGTAGTAGAGGGGCACGGGGCGCGGGACGGGGGGCGGAATTCCACTACGACTCGTACGTCTGATGGGTCGCGTTTTTTCGCCGCATTCGGGTCTCCTTTTGATTCGCTCGGTTTTTTCTCCTCGCCCAGTATGGCGAGGCGACTCCGTAAACAGTTATACTCGCGAGGCAACCCCGCGGATTGTTTTTGAAGCGGTCGCCGCGTGGTGTGCGTGTGCGCAGGCGTTTATTGTCCGTTCGTGGAATTGAGGTGCGCGCGCGCATTGGTTTGCTTAAGGGCCCTCCTAAGTATATTTAAAACTGAATTCCTAAAGAAGGAGGTTATTAGTTCGATACGTATGTTTGTTTCAGCGTTGTTGATTATCAGTATATCAGTTATAAAGCTACAAAACGCAAGCTTTTAGTAAAATAGTAAAATTTATTGTCATGAAATATTTTATAAACAAATCATTTTTTTTCACTTCTAACGGTTGAAAGTTCGGTACTATAAATAGGTACCAGCTGAAAAATTTTGAAGACAAAGAAATACTTGCGTAATTAGTGAATTTTTATTATTCATGTAGGTCATTGTATATTCTATAAAAAGTAAAAGTGTATTTACTTTATATTTATATTAGTTGAATCTATTATTTTACTTGCATAATTGCGGTATATCTTAACTTTATATATATATATATATATATATTAAGTTAAGTTATTTTTTTTGTCGCATCTATTTTCACTGGCATCTCTGTATTTTCCTCGCATATTTCACTTGAAAGACAGGCCCTTATTCTGGATCTCTGATTGTCATTGGTTTTAAAGTTGTTTTTAGTTTTTAAGTTTTCGCTGGGGCGCTATGCTTTGATTCGCTTAATCTGGGTGGTTCATTGTCTGGACAGAGGTTCCATATTAGCGAGGTACTTTTTTACTCGCTTAATCCCGACCTGGGTATTTGATTGGTAAAGCTTAAATTGATTTAGAGAGTTCGAATCCCGGCACGCACATCTAACCTTTGCGAGTTACGAGCAACTATCTTTAGCAGCAAATTATTTATTTTTAGATTTTTTAAACAAATTTGTCCGGATCTGTTTAAAAAATCGCGTAAGAGCAGTTTATATACCCGGGCTTAAAATTATGCTATCTCCAGAATGTAAAATTTTCAAAAGATCGTCGGTTTTGTATCTAAGCCCTGAGCATTTTCGGTATATGAAGTATCCCGAAAAGCAAAAATAAACTAGTAGTACAGTTTACTAAGCTAAACAATATTGGTAATTTATTCAATTGTATCCTATTTTGTAAAAAAAAATTTGTCACCTCTAAATAAGTTAAATTTATACAAAAACATGAGCTGATATTGAGTTATAGTGAGAGTATTGTAGCAGTATTTATTTTTTAGCTTTTCAAGGGAAACAAACAGTACTATTACACATAAGAGTAAAGCTGTATTTTTTATCACGTATCTACCTAAACCAATGAAGTTTCCACAGCTTAGTTATACATAAACGATAATATTAGCCACAAATTGCTTTGGGATCAACAACCAAGCGATAATAACATTAAAAACTAAATTTATTAAAAAAACTTCAAAGAGCTTATCATACTTATTTTTCCATAATTATTTTTCTAAAAGTGTTTTCTAAAAGTGAATTAAGAGATTACATAAACGATAAGAAGCTCGGGTTTGAGTTGTTCTAACTGCAAAGCTAAGTTGTAGTTAACAGTGAGATGGTGATAACAAAAAAAACGGCTTAGTTTGTTGTAGGCTTCTTTTTAGAGCAATGCATGTATACCATTTACCCTACCGACCCTAGCTACGGTAAAAGAACTACAGCGCCACCACTATCGATGCCACGCCACAGGTCTGCAGCATTTCGTGGCAGTTTTAAATATCTTGCCACCAAATGCTGGAACGACATCCCACCGCCTTTTAGAAATGCCAAATCAAAGTTTTGCTTTAAAAAATTATATCGCTATTATCTACTAAACATTCAAAAATCTAATGTGGCACTATCTAACAATAATAACTACTAAAAACTAAAAAATATTATCTGACTAACATACTTTTCCATTACTACTTAAACAAAAATGAATTTTCATCTCCTTTCCATAATGAAGTTTACTTTCTTTTATAAAGTTTATATATATATTTTTTTTTTATATGTGATTTCATAACTGGACTTCCCTCAACTAAATAGGTACTGACAGAATTCCAGCGTTTTGGGTACATTAGTATCCGGAACATTAAGCTGAGTCAGAACCTTTTTATTGGCACGACACGTCATAGACTTGAGCTATTAATAATTAAGTACAATTTTTTTAAGTTACTCCGTATGTAAGTCTGTTTGTGTTGTTCTGGTAAATAAACAAATTCTATTCTATTCTATTCTATTTATTATCTTGATGACAGAAAAAAAATTTGAAATGCCCTTAAGAATAGCTCGTTATCATTTTATTGTTAGGCAATGAAGATAATTATATTAGTCAACATTAAAATTAAAGTTACAAGGGCCTAAAAAATGAGTTTCGGCCTGAGAATGAACCCACAACAATTCAGCCGTGTAATCTTTTTGTTACGACCATCTCACATTTAATACTAAGGTAATCAATTCCCAAGCTTTAAAGAAATCTTTTATTACAAAATTTATTGTAATAAGGTTACGTTAAATAAATTTTCGAGATGTAGAACGTCGGATTCCAATTTAAGCAGTATAATAAAACTGTGTGATAATTGTGTAATACATAGTACGAAAAAAATACCCTGTGATGCAAAGGTAAATACAATGGCATATAAATAAATAATAAATAAATATACTACGAAAAACACACCATGCCACCTAGCCCCAAAATAAGCATAGCTTGTGATATGGGTACTAAGATAGCTGTTGAATATTTTTATGAATATAATATACATAAATACTTATAACATATACTGAAAAACCTTCATGTTCATCACACAAACATTTTTCAGTTCATGGGAATCGAACCCACAGCTTTAGACACGGAAAGCAGGGTCGCTGCCCACTGCGCCATTCGGCAGTCAAAATGTTTTTTCGTAGAATATACATAAATACTTATAACATACATATCAACACCTAGACACTGAACAACATTCTCTTCATCACACAAACATTTTTCAGTTGTGGGAATCGAACCCACGGCTTTGTACACCGAAAGCGGGGTCGCTGCCCACTGCGCCATTCGGCAGTCAAAATGTATTTTTCATGATAGTGAAATGATGGTGATACATTAATAAACTTTAAACTAAAGCTACGAGGGTTCCAATAGGGCGGCTTAGACTTTTTATAGTTATTATTGACGAACCAACAGAATGGTTGTCAACTGACAGTCAGTTGACAACCACCACTTATGAACAGAGCAACTTTTAGCGGAACCGGATCTACAAAGTACCGTCCGGTGTCAATGTGTTTAAGCCTGTAATTACACCAGCAATTCTGCTTGGAAGCAGTACTTCCCCGGACGAGTTATGATACAAAAGGCTCTATATAACATACCAATAAAAAAGTATTCACGAGAAATCGCAATCGAATCGTCCGAACGTGTAGCAGTCGGCGATCTTTTGTCCATCCCCACATGGCGCGGCGATAAGCGCTCCGCAATATCCCATTCCGGCTGAAGACAGTAAAAGTATCCAATTGTTTGTTTCCTCTCTTTTCTTTTATGTCTAAATTCAGACTTTCCTTATTCCGCGTAGGGCTTTGAGCAAAAACGTTCCGGCTTACATCAATACGATCTAACTCTGTAACTTAGGTACAATTTTTATCGACCCCGGCGCAGTGGTAGGCGCTTTGGTTTCACTGGTTCCGGTTTCCATCCCCGGCGGGGACCAATTGGGAAATTATAATTTACTAGCGACACGCCCCGGCTTCCTCCGGGTGCAATGTACTATACATAATTATGCATATAAGTGGGGCAGCTTGGAGTGATTAATAATATTGTGATTATGATGTCAGTGTTTGCGATGCAACTCAAGATCGCGTTTTAAAAGTAAGCGCTAAAATATGTTTGTTATTTTAAAAATATGTTACATCATATATATATACAAATCTTTGAAAGTCTTGGCTTTTCTCTAATATGCTCTTTCTATTGCTGAAAACTGCATTAAATTTGACGGCCGACTGGCGCAGTGGGCAGCTACCCTGCTTTCTGAGTCTTAGGCCGTGGGTTCGATTCCCACAACTGGAAAATGTTTGTGTGATGAACATGATTGTTTTTCAGTGTCTGGGTATTTATCTGTATATTATAAGTATTTATATGTATTATATTCATTTAAAATATTCATCAGTCATCTTAGTACCCATATTTTAAACTACCAATTGTCATCTTGGAGATGTCTCTTAAAAAGTTCAAAGTTTGTATTAAACGTAAGCTTATAAAAAAGTCCTATTATAGTATAAAGGACTACGTAAACGATAAAAAAGCTTGGGTGTAAATTATTGCTCTAACCATGTTGCTCTAACCAGGTTGCTCTTCTAATGATTTAAAATGACATTGTGAGATGGTGATAACAAAAAAAAAACACCCGGCTAAGTTTGTTGTGGGCTTCTTCTTAGACCAGGACGGACGCGTTTGGAACCCTCGTAGCTTTAGTTTTAAGTTTACGAATGTGGTTATTGCCATCATCTCACTACCGTGTAATTCTTATGTACGCATCAAAAGTGCCACCTGTGGGCCTACTTGAATAAAGATATTTTTGACTTTGACTTTGACATAACACAAGGTGACAAGCTACGCTTACTTTGGGGCTAGATGACGATGTGTGATGAATACATTTTAAACTAGCTAAGTATGTGGTTGCGATTATTAACATAACGTCAACATCATCCTCAACTTATTAAAAAAATAATTTTTAACCATGGGATGCCATGATGTGTGTCAAAATCGCCATTTTAGTATCCACTTCATACGTAGGTAGGACAGCTTTTCTGATAGCTATAAAAAGTCCTTTCTTAGTCTTTGCTAAAACTAAAAAAGTAACGAATCTGTGGTGCAGTATTTGCTAATAAATTATGCTAAATTCCAACAATTTGGAACATCGCTACCACGCACGCCAAATAATTTGATAAATATATAAAACTCAGCCCCGAGCACTTTATCCAAGATGGCTTTCGTACTAAACTTGATAGGTCATAATTGTCTCTTTGAATTCGCAGTATCATGCGAAGAATGTGCATTTACATGCCCAAGTAGGTTTACTAATTCGATGGGAACGAAAGCCTCTATCGCGCAATGCGCAGACGGAACAAGAGATTCACTGTTCGATTCCCAGTTGCGTCTGATAAGGATTTTTAAGAGCCTACTAGCCATAAAAAGGAATTACTATGTCTAAAAGTGACTGGAGCTATTGGATTTTTCATTTTTGCTTTAAATCCACAGCTGGTTTAAAAAAAAGAAAATTGGGAAAAACCAAAAGTTCGAATTAAAAATCATTATGGGAATTGGCATTTCAGGTACTTAACTTTCACGAGCAAATTAAGAAATTTGACTTATCGGGGATCGAATCTGGGACCTCACAATTAACTGCATAGCGCTCAAGTCTGTGCCAGGGACGTCGTCAAAACTCACGATACGCTTCAAAACATTATTAAAATAAATGTTTTATGGCATGACTTGTGCTATGTACTGTGTAATAACTAGGTACGCATTTATCAATTTAACGCTTACCATTTTTATGATCATATTAATAACATAACTATTAATTTATTAATCGTGCGTTCTTTTTTAATTATATACGATGCGTTAAATGTGCGAACAGCAGTTCCCACATTTAAGCTCGTATAACTAAGAATTGCCGCATTTTTAATAACCGACACGTGCGGTGCGGAAAATGTTTTTGTCAACTTCAAAGGACCTAGGTATGTATGAGCTCTTATAGTCCCACTATTAAAGCATACTAAACAGGTTGCAGGTTGGTGGGCTTTAAGGACGATAGTCAGGATATTTTAGTAGTAGTAGTAGATCTTTTTGGATCAGCTCGTCCGGGTAAGTACTACCACCTTGTTTATTTCTGTCGCCAAGAAGCATTGCTGTTCGGATCTGAAGGAAGTGGTTGCCGATGGAATTGCAGGCACATTGGATTTAACACCTTCGCTTTCTTAGACGTGTTTCTAATGTGTTGCATTATATGTCTAAGAGTTTCTCTGTTTTCAAGTTACCACAAAGTGGATGATTTGCTTTGTCCATTAAATATGGCTAATAAAAAATATACGCGTATATAAAAAATAACCTCCGCACCTTCATCGCCTTCGTTATGTATAATATATTATATATATATTTTTCTGTATAAGCTTTTCAAGTCTAACAAACAGTACTATTACACATAATATATATATTTACGCATACATAAACGTTAACTTTACAAAGCTTATAATACTTATTTTGCTTAAAAGTTCCAATTTTGATGTGAAAAATGTCCGGATCACTATATTTGCTGTTGAAAGCATTTCACATAAATAATTCAATATTGATGTGTGTAAAAATACACATACAAATTTAAAAAAAAAAAAAAAAAAATCAAAATTCATTTATTTCAAGTAGGCCTAATACAAGCACTAAAACGTCAAGTCTGTCCGTGTGTAGTGACTCTACCACCGGTTCGGAAGGCAGATTCTACCGAGAAGAAGCCGGCAAGAAGCAGTTGCTCTTTTCCAACATCAAAAATTTACATTTTATATTTTAACATTCATTTTTCTATCTTGTGAGAGATGAAAGCGGAGCCGGATGCTTCCAAGCAACCTTGTCATTAAGAAACTCATCAGTTGTATAATAACCTCGCTGTAATAAAAAAATAATTTAATATCTATGTGTATATCTTTAAATATATATTTGATTTTATTAATTTAAATTGAATTTCGTAGCTGATACTTTATTTCAGCAAAAACAGCCCTAAAGACACCAAAAAAAAAAAACTTTATGTAGTGTAAATGTATCTATGTATTTTTTTCTAACTGATACTAATACTGAATATTTTTTTATTGCTTTCTCGTAGATTCCACCTTCCACTTTTTTGCTTTATTTGTGCCGAGTGACCATTTAACGGTTGACTGCAAAAACGACGGGTCTGTCTGTGGCATCGTATTTCCCGAAAGGAAAAACCGATTTTGATTTTCTTTTTTTTTGGTTTGAAAGGTAAATTAGTCGGAAGTGTTGTTTTTTTGAAGAAAACAGCTCCAAAATGGCCCCCACCACAAAATGGCGGACTAAATATCTTTTCATATTTCCTTAAATATGGGTATCAAATGATAAATAATAGAAGAATGTACACAATTTTAAAAGTTTTTTAAATTAATTAAAATTTCTCGGTATGTCACTCAAAAATATATAAAAAAATGTATCATGTTAGTTTTAATATTTTTGGATTATTTATTTCGCAATTAGGTTTGTATTCTCTTTGAAAACGCAGTGAGTAGTCGATTAGTATTTTTTTTATAATCGCAAATCAAGTGGCATTCGCACGTAAATTGGATTCCTGGATTTTGGGGAACTTTGCGTGATGGACGGTACGTTAACCGATTTAGGAAATATTTTAAGAGTTCGATGACTTGTGTTTAGAGGTCGTTGTGTCTGTCGGCCACTTTCACAGGACGAGAGTGATTAAAAAAAACATTTTTTTCCAATGCCTGCTAGCAACACCTGGTCAAGTAGTGCAGGAAAAAGATTGTTTGCATAAATTTAAGCTTTGCTTAACCATGCACCACTTTTGTTCGAACGGAACATGTGTGTTTATTATTTCCTTCATGTATCTCCTATTTTATGCAGTAATAAAAAATGATATTTCTTGCAGTAATTTTGTTAAGTGGGTAAAAAATAACCTTGTTGATAACTAAATCTAGATTTAATGTATGTCTGCAATTTTTACGAATATGCTCATAATTCTTATTTTAATTTATTATTTATAGTACCTGATGCTAAGTTGGAAACCATCGTCTTTAAATAGAGCATCAGTTTGCAGGGCATGCAAGTAACACGTGCTGTAACGTGCCACCCTGTGTCCAACAATCTAAAACGTAGGTCTTTGTAAGTTTCTGTCCACGGCGAGAAATTCCAGAAATAATAAATTTCCAAACTGCTGGAAATCGAACTCGGGACCTCCAAATTCAAACCACAGCGCTAATTAGGTCGTCATTAAATCTCCCGCTTATAAAGAACTTGATGACGGCCGATTGGCGCAGTGGGCCGTGGGTTTGATTCCCACAACTGGAAGATGTTTGTGTGATGAACAGGAATGTTTTTCAGTGTCTGGGTGTTTATATGTATTTTATCAGTATTTATGTATATTATTCATTGAATAAATATTCATCAGTCATCTTAGTACCCATAACACAAGCGACGCTTACTTTGGGGCTAGATGGCGGTGTGTGTATTGTCGTAGTATATTTATTTATTTATTTATTTAAAGAAACAGCGTTTACATGGTGCCATCGAAGTCCTTACCTCAAAAGAAATTTATATATTCTTTGAGTCACGTAGTATAATTAATGCATGGTATGTTTTAGAAATAAAAAGAGCTATTCAAATACGGCGACCGGCAAATACTTGTAATTTAAAAGAGTCAAAGGCGCCGAAGCATTTCTAACGCAAACAGCGATTGTGACTGAAAGACAATTTTATACACTACTTACCTCTATTTGTATATGGATTAATAATACAAAGATAGCTACCGCGGGTTTATTCAGGGGGGAGTTTTTGGAGAGGAATCAATGTAATCAATGGAATATTAAGCTAAACCTTTAAATTGAATTTAAGAAAAATAGCATTATGTTGAATAATCTCAATGGAAAAAATCTGCAACGCTTATAAACTATGAGAAAAATGACACGTTAAAAAAGCTAATTTCATTTTGATGATGTAAATTTGTAAATCAGAACTTTATAATGATGTAGTGAAAGTAAAATATAGTGAAGAAATAACAATAAACACGCGAAAGATTAATACTAAAAATCATGTTTCAGTGCCAGAAAAACCTTCCTTTGTTTGTAGTAGTTACCAAAAAAAAAAAAGATAAGATTGTTTTACAGGTTAAAATTTGCTTTATTCATTTATTATACTAATTTGTAAAAGAAAAAATAATTAAAATACTAAATAATTTTACTAAATTAGATGATTTTGAGAAATCAATACGGTTGGCACTAATAGCTAACTATTTTCAGTGTTCACTGACCACTCCCGTAATCCCACTCTGTATACCGATATCGAAATGGATTGGGCATATTATTATGATAAGGAAAAACATATAAATTAAACACGTGACGAAAAGGGACGGCAGATAAAAACACTTGATACCACAGCGGTTCGTGATGAAAGAACGAGCGGAATACCAATGAGGCTGAGTGACAATGGTGAGGAATCCACAGACAAGTGGGTTAAAAGGTGACTCTGACAGATATTACTGTAATTAGAGACGCCATAATGCTAATAGAGCTATGGCGATTCCATTATGCGAGCTGGAAATTTGAGAATATGTATCGACAATGGAATGCATGCGAATCGATGTACTGTTAGGTTAGGATGTACTTGTAAGTCGTTAAGAATGTTCGTTCAGTATTGTTAAATACAATAATGATTTTCAAAAATATAATGATTTTTTACTATCGTTAATCTAACGTATTTTTTTATGAATTGCGATTTAAATGGCTAGTATTTTAGTATTTATTATCTTAATTTGATTGAAAATTTCGTTGTAGAAATTTGTTGAAATTTTTATGTTATCAAGAAACCATCCTCGATATCTGAGTTCATAATAAATTGAAGATAAAAGCACACTCTATTTATAATTTTGTCTTAAATGGAATTATAAAAAGTAAAAATAGCCCAAAAGTCTCGTCCTACGAGAGCGTCCTAAAAGAGCGATAAGAAAACTGTTGAAGCTGTAGAGAAAGGTATGTTATCAAGAATTGCTCCTTCTGATTGTATAAATTGAATTGTTGTTTAATGGGAAAACATCAAACGGAAAAAAACATAAACGCTTGGAAAAATTAAATCTTAGAAATCGAAATTAGTTCAAAAGACCGTTAAGAAACATTATCCAAACTCTAGAGAGCAATCTGTGATACAATATAGATACCTCATATTATTAAGAATTGCTGCATACACTCTGACTTAAAAATGTGTGATAAAAAAGAAACGTAAATGCTAACTCGATTTAAAATTTGTAAATCGAATTTAGTCCAAAAGTCAGCCGAAGGTTAAAAAAGAGCGCTAAGAAACATTGTCCGAAAAATATTTACAGCACACAAATGTTCGCGATAATTGTTTTTGAAGACAATCATTAAAACAATGCGACCACATTTGAATTGCTAAACTGCAGCCATCGTTTAGCACATTTAGCATTAGGATAGCTGTCGTGCTTGCGAGTTGCAGTTCGGCCGCGATTAACATTTTTGGAGCAACGGTAACAGACGTGGGTGTAATTACACGGCCCTCAATTGTTTTTGCGATGGGCCATAATCGACGCTAATCGGGCCACAATTAGGGCGATTGTATCGATTCGGGATGGTGACATGCCGCCGCGGTCTGTGAGGCCCAATTTGACGTATACTTTAAATCGGTTTATGGTTTATCCTGGATAGTTTGTTTAACTTTTAGAATATAATATTATGAAATCTATATTCTATCTACCGTTACAAAAGTTTTCTTTTTAATTTTCTTTATTCAATTAATGATGCATTATAAAAAATTAAGCTTAATTTTCTATACTCCGCGGAAAGCAGGAGAATCTGTATGTGTAATTTATAATTAATTCAATCCTTATACTCCACACCAAACAGATCTTCGGCAATGTACCCTCTACGCACGTTTTGCTCCGACCCCGCGTCCTCAGGAGATTTTGATTTTACAATGAATAATTGTTAGCAATTTCTTGATGCGTACATTAAAAGTATAATATTTTTTTTATACTTTGCTTTAAAAAAAACGTGTGTACTTAATATGTTCACGCGTTAGAAGTTATACTTATTTGGCGTAACAAAAGAATTTTTTAAATTTTTTTTTATCTTTCGCCTTATTTATTCTACGTTTGTAGAAAAAAACGACACTAACATAGGCATTTAATACATTAACTCATTATACAACCAAGGACAACCAAGTTTCCAAGAAAAACCTTTTTTGAAAAACATAAATGCTGACTATAGCTAACTTCATGTTTTGACGGTGTTGCGCGCGCATCGTAAAAATAAACACTAAAACACTAATTAGAATCCTAAGACAGAAATCGATTATTTGTATTAAGTCAAGTCAAGTCAAATATTTCTTTATTCAAATAGGCACATAGATGGCACTTTTGATGCGTTATTATATACAAAATGTGTACATAGCAGTGAGTAGTGATGGCGTTAACTACAATCGTAAACTTAAAACTAAAGCTACAAGGGTTCCAATCGCGCCCTGGTCTAAGAAGAAGCCCACAACAAACGTAGCCGGGTATTCTTTTTGTTATTACCATCTCACATTAATTATAAGGGTCAACCGTTTCTTATTGCTACGTCCTGATAGGGCCTCAAGGCTATGTTAAGGCATGGATGCAAGAGGCATGGACGGTTGATTGACGCAGTTTGCAGCCACCCTGCTTTCTGAGCCTAAGGCCGTGGGTTCGATTCCCACAACTGGAAAATGTTTGTGCGATGAGCATGAATGTTTTTCAGTGTCTGGGTGTTTATATGTATATTCTAAGTATTTATTTATAAAAATATCAGTCATTTTAGTACCCATAACACAAGCTACGCTTACTTTGGGGCTAGGTGGCGATGTGTGTATTGTCGTAGTATATTTATTATTTATTATTTATTTAAATAAATAAATAAATAAGTAGTAGTATTCTCTATACTCTTAATATCTCTCTTGAGATTTGATGAAATTGATGTTAGCGAGGTTAGTACACAAGTGCATGTCTACTTTGTGTAGTTACACGAAGAAAAAAGAATCGCATTTAGAAATCGTAACCTCCCAGGTGCAACGCAGATCGGCACAGATACTGTTACCGCGGAATTTGTATGCAAAAGGGATCACCTTTCATTTTCATTAGACTGTGTAGTTTGTGTTTTGTATGCACTTCGCTACGCTGTGGTGTTGGCGGTGGATTCCTTTGCGGGCATGCAGCTATGCGTGATCATCATCTTATACGTCATAACACTGCTGGTCAAGAATGGATGAGAATTGCAAGAGATAGGGAAAAACGAAAATCTTTAAAGGAAATTTTGAATTATCCCAGGATTAGTGGTAATGGTAAAAAAACCCTACGCTGAGTATATATAGTTCTGGGAAAAGAACTTACATCGTGCGATATGAAACTAATTAGGTATAAGTAGTATTACAATAAAAAAAGCCATTTATTTCTCATCACAAATATATAAAATTTACATTGATTTTAAATTCTATTTTACACAAAATATAGCCTAGACCTTGACCAGAGTTAATTTTTATTACCGTGCATTTACTCAGCATAAGTTTCATGTTTTCGTGTCAATATATATTTTTTTTTACTTAATATCCTTATATTGTATTATTATAACTTATTATTGATATTAGTATTATTATTATTACATTTCATTAATTGTGTTTGTGGATGAGAACCCCTTACGGGTCTATACCCGTAAGGGGTTCTCATGGAGGAGGCCTATGCCTCCTCCAGAGCTTTCCAGGATATAAGTAGTGCAGAGCCTATATTACATAAGTTACAGCTATATTGTATATAGAACTAACCCGTTGCTTCGGTACTGAAAACCTATCGTATCAGTGATTTTTATCATAATAATTGACGGAACAAGAAGATGCCCCACCTGGTTCTTAGTACGTGGAAAGTAATCGTCAGTAAAAAGAACAAAACTTCTAAGGGCATGCAAGGAACACGTCCAGAAAAGAACCACATGCGCCTGTAATTACACGGACAACCACGTCCTTTAGACAGAAACACAGCAATTCTGCTTGACAAAAAAGCTACAGCTGCTTTTCCCTAATTATTTGTCAAAGTCAATTCAAAAATTTCTTTATTCAAATAGGCACATAGATGGCACTTTCGATGCGTACATTACATGTAAAATATGACATAGGTAAAACTATAGCTACGAGGGTTCCAAACGCGCCCTGGTCTAAGACGAAGCCCACAACAAACTTAGCCGGTTGTTTTTTTTTTGTTATCACCATCTCACATTGTCATTTAAAACTATTAAAGGAGCAACCTGGTTAAATCAATAATTTACACCCAAGCATTTTTATCGTTGCAGGAAGAAGAGGCGTTGGTCGCAGAAAAAAGTCCTGGCTTCGTAATATCAGAGAGTGGACTGGAATCGCGAGTGCAGCAGAATTATTTCGCCTCGCGAAAGATAGACAAGAATTTACGAAGCTGACTGCCAACCTTCGCTAGTCGGAGAGGCACCGCAAGAAGAAGAAGAAGAAGATTTTTATCGTTGACGTAGTCCTTAATACTGTAATAGGACTTTTCTATAACCTGGACAAAGATAGTAGCTATTACTAGGTTTGTGTACCTAAAACGACTGTTAACAAAAATGAAATACAGCCCTTATGGCTTTGCCATCCATGCTTATTGGATAATTATAAAAGTAATACTGATTTTTAATTTCTCTCTTGCAAAGAGGATACAAACATTTCGTTGCTTCACACAGTAAGGTAGGTCAACATGGCAATGGAAATTGTAAAAAAAAATATAAATAAATGATTCATTCTTTTGCCATGGTCGAGAAACAAAAATCGGGGTCAATTCTATCCCAGATAAGTAGTTGTATTTATATAACCCGTTTGAGATGTTGGTCGGCCCATACAAATAACCACCTAGATACAAACGATATTGGGTCCTGACCTTGACATTTTAGCACCTATTGTCTGACAGAATGATGACTTCCGATAGAAACAATAACTCCTAATATCTAAATTAATATTAAAATTTCTTATGTGTTCAGAACCGACGAGGATGAGTTAATTTAGAAGCAACTTTTAAGACTAAAGAATTCTTTGTTACATATATGGTATAGTATAGTAAAGTCGAACTATAAAAACGCCGTCATAGCGGTTAAGGTTTTGGCCTCCTTGTCGGGGGGACCAGGTTCGAATCCGGGAACGCACCTTAAAATCAACAGCTTGTGTGAGCCTGAGAGTTCAAAATGTTATCAAGGGCGTGTGAAGTCTAACAACCCGCACTTGTCACGCATGGTGGACTACGGCCTACCCTTCTTATTTTAATAGGAGATCTGTAGCGGGCTATTTATAGACTGATAGAGAATCCAAAGACTTATAAATTAAAAAAAATACTTTTTCCTTCTTCCGCTTTAAAAAAAAATATATCGGAGAAAAACGTAGTATAACTTTTCAGGCAGACAAAGAAACACTTTCTGCAAGACTTGAATAAAAAGTCCTATGTATAATTGCGTTCGATAAGAAATCTTCAATAGGTAGTGAAGTTGTTTAAAATAATTGAAGTATCATTATGCCATTCGCCAGATTTAGCATTAATCCAAAGGGCCGAAAAACAAAACAATCCGGCCTCCGACATGTTACCAAGCGCGTCTCCATCGGTGAACTACTAAATCAAAGATTAGGATCTGGCGAGGCAGACAAAACAAAACATGCAAAAGGCAATGGACAATAAAATTAAGATACGGTTACTGCAAAAAGGTACCCCGTTAAACCCTTGTCGGCGGCTCCCAAAAAAGTCGAGGATTCCGAATTAAAATATTCGGTGCTTAAATGTTGCTTTTCATCAAAATGGTTCGCCAATCTTTGAATCTTTAATCGCATTCTAGCGTTAATCCACGACCTCGATGCTGGGAAAGGCATTTATATAGTTATTTATGATACTAGGGCGCAAAAATATTCATTGGTTTATTTTAGTTAGTTATAACAATACAATAAAATCTCATCGTTACAAATTCGTTGTGGGCTTCACAGACAACATGTTATTGCGTTTAATTTTTTTTTTGTTTTAAGCAACTTTTGTGGCTCGTTTTATGTAGTCTATCCACCTTGTGGAGGCTCTGCGCTTTCCACCACTGTAGTATCCTAGCTTCCATCGGTATGGCAAACGTCCAACTGTCCGCCGTGCTACTGCCGCTTCATTTTTCAATCCGCGGAGTTATGTTAGTAACCCTGGCCCATCTTCTGTCCATTTCATTTCTGATCTCATCACGTAGGCTCTTTCTATTTCCCGCTGAGAGACTTTGAGTCTTCTTGTGAGTCCCATTGTTAGCGGCCATGTTTCGGATCTATAAATCATCATCGGCAACACGCACTGGTCTTCAGAAATTTTTAAAGGTAACGCGAAGCTACCGAAATGCTCTCCACCTGCAGTAGGTAGAGTATACTTCATCAATAGTCTATCACAGTCCACTGAGACCATCACGCTTAAATCACCATGCAGACCTGTTGGTGATATCAGTAGATGCCAAAAGCACCAAGGACGCCGCTGCCCGTTCTTAATTTTTTTATTCCGCTACAAGTTAACCTTTGACTGCAATCTCACGTAAGATGGTAGCGGGCTTTGGATGTTAGGGAGTATGGTAGTCATACCCCTTATTGGTTTCTACGCGTCACCGCACCGGAATACTAAACCGCTTAGCGGAACGTAGGTAGGGTTAGTAACTAGCCACGGCCAAAGCTCCCACCGGACAAGACCGAAGGAAATTCAGAAATTAAGTATAAATTCCCAAATTGCCCCTGCCAGAAAGTTAAACCGGGACCTCCTACTTAAATTCTCAGCGCTCACCGTTGCGCCAGGAAGGTCGTCAAAATATATTATTCCTTTACTGATCTGCCGTCACTACTGGGGACTGTAACTGATTGTAAGCTTATCGTGTTGTAAAATAAAATAAGCGTTCATCACATTTCCGAGAATAGTAACTTGAATGTTAAATAATGTGTTCCCAACGGCGAATATTTCTACATTTGAAACAATACTAAAATTTTCACATTGCTTTCATCGCATTCTATAAGACTTGAAGAATTTTCCATCCATAAAAGGTGCGAAGTTAAAACAAAAGTAATAAGGTCGACATCAACCGACCGCTTGCAAAAGTGTCCCAACCCGAAAAATTAAACTTTCGCCGGCTTTTTTCGACATCTCATTGTTTTTGTGCGGCGCATTTTCGGAATTCTACCATTTACATAAATACCGGGGGGACTTTGTTCAGCCGCGCAGGCGCCGACGGCCAAGATGCTACCAAATAGAGATGCGCTATTACCATATGTATTACGAAACGCTGGAAATGTTATTAAGATATTTCAGCTACTGAGATGGAGATTGGAGAAATATCCTGAGCTTTCATCAAAGACAAAGACCAGCCCAAAGACAATTAATGGAACGATTTAACGAGAGGTTAAGTAAATGTCCGTTAATAAACGCTTAATCATAATTTAAGAGCCAGTATTCATAGAATGGCACCTGCTTGGAAAGTAGACATAACGAAATGGTGTGTGTTTATTCGAGTTACTATTTATTATATTTATTTAGTAATGCTTATTTTAGTGTATCCGAAACATGACCTCAAAAAAGCTTAGCGTCACATAGCAGATGACGGAGAGAAGTATGCTCGGAGATCAAATCACAGATGGGGCTTAAAAGAACGAGAGTTCTGATGTAGTTCAGCCAGTTGCGAAGCTGGATAGGTGGTGCATAGCTCTGAGGACAGACGTATATAAAAGCGAAGGTAAGCGACATAGAATGAGTCGCAGGAAGTAGCTGGATATGAGCTGCACAGCGTCGCGTGGTTCAATCAATGCAAAAGTTATTTCTCCAGCTGTAGATGTATCCAGTTGTTTAAAAAACATTTAGTGCAAATATGTAAATATGTGGTTTCTACTCACTTATCCTCTGGCTTTGAATAAACAGCAAAAACGCACTCAAAAAAAAATTTGATTTGCATTTCTCAAATGTTTAGAAGTCTGCCAAAAGTTTACCCGCTAAATTGTAATAGCGGGTATGCAAAACAAAGTTCTAATCGGACTGGTTTCACTTTCAATATAATCGATACCGATCTCTGGAGCGAAGCCCGCATAGGTCATTAATCTTGCCGGCAGTGGCGCCATTTTTTCACTGACCCTAACACCCCGCTCCCTAATGTGAAGATCATCATAGGTGTTTGTCTGTTGATTTCGATAATACTTTTTTCAATCATCGAGAAAAATCCTATTATAATATTAAGGATTACATGTATGATAAAAAAGCTTGGGTATGAATTGCTCCAACTTTATAGCTAAATATTAATTCGAAAAAAAACACCCGGCTAAGTTTGTTTTGGGATCTTCGTAGACCAGGGCGCGTTTGGAACCTGGTCTAAGTTAACGACTGTAGAACGTTTCACCATTGCCTAACATTAATGGTAACATGTTATATGTATGAACGCTTCATAAGTGCCTGTGATAAGGTCTACAAGAATAAAACATTTTTGAATTTGAACTTTAATACGTTTGATACGCTTCCAAAGTTGTCGATGTCGATCTATGCAACTTATTTAATAGTTACTATAAAATTGATGAATTTCTGAATGACAAGGTTGCTTGGCATCCGGCTCCGCTTTCAGCTCTCACAAGATCGAAAAATTAATGTTAAAATGTAAAATGTAAATTGTTGATGTTGGAAAAGAGCAACTGCTGAGTTTCCTGCCGGCTTATTCTTGGTAGAATCTGCCTTCCGAACCGGTGGTAGAGTCACTACAAACGGACAACTTGACGTTTCAAAAGTGTTTATATTGGGCCTACTTGAAATAAATTAATTTTGAATTTTTTGTTTTTTGATTTTTTGTTACCAACCGATTGTTTGTTTATGGCCGTAGCCATATAAAAACCAAGGTTTTGTTTTACTTTGGTCACGAACTTTTTGTTCTACATGGTCATACAAACGAACACGATAGGTTTTCACTAGTTAACAACTATCAGATAACAGATATTCACAGTGCCTAAAGGGGCTACATGCAGTGGCGTGCACAGGGTTTTTGAACAGTGTATGCATAAAGCAGCTACATGGCATAAAATGGAAAAATTCCCCTCCAATACGAGTCATATACAATAATTTGGGTATGCAGTGCTTTTGTGCATGTATGAAATGCACATGATAATAATTTGTCTAGGTAATGCTTCTTATTTCATAATGCTAATGAATGTAGTAAAACAATTGATGGTTGTGGATACTGCACGTACAACAGGCCTGCCCGTGAATTCGTCGATTTGGAGTTAGGTGTAAAATTTAAATTTTAAGTTTATGGATATAATTAATTACGTGACCTCTACCATAAATACATTATTTTGTTTAAATAAAGTCCTTTTTTTAATATTTTTTGTTTTTTTGCTTTTGTATAAGAAATCTTGTTATTTACCGGGATAAAAACCCCTATTTATGCGAATATGGGTAAAGTATCAGAATTCATTCAAATTTAAAAAAAAAAAAATTCTAACAAAGTTCAAGTATTTGTTTTATGTGAAAAATTATTAAAATGATTGGATGTTTCTTTTTATGGCTACAAAAGCATCAACTGCTGAACGAATCTGATTGAATTTTAGAGGATAGATTAGATTATACATAGATTTTTTATCGAGTATATACTATAAGCTAAAAGTTCTCTTGATAAAATATTGATAGTCAAAGCCGCGATATCCAACGATAGTTCGTCCATAAAAAGTAAATGCCTCCAGAAACCGATGCTACTATAAAGATTGGACCGCAAAAAGTTAACCAAATTCCATGCAGTTCAATTGCAAAAACATATACCTTGTCCAGTTGAAATAAAGGTCTTGTTGTGTGGAAATAGAGTGACCAAATTTGGTAATTAGATTCTGACAGTTTGAGATCAGCAAAGGAGCCGACTGTCAAAAACTCGGCGCCAGTGCGAACGCGTTGTAAATAAAACATAACGAAAATGTAATAAAAATGAGATATTCTGATTTGGCACAGTTTGGGCTTCGGAGGTTTTGTGTTCGAGTTTATTGTATTCTATAGTGATGAAGTTCATCGGATTCCCAGTGACTAAGCTGAGCTTTAAAGTCTTTACTGATCACGTTTATTTATGAAGAGTGTTATTCCATTTTCCTGTTTTCCCATTATCCTGGTAATTCCTGGAACGGTAATTTGACAAAGATATCCTGGTAATGGTAATCTGGTAAAGGTGAGTATGGGTGCAAGCAAGGCTAGGTACTCTACTCCCACCGGGTCATGTTCAGAACAGACACCAACTATAATTAGAAACTGCAATGTAATGAAACATGGCATCTCGATATTTTCTTCAATGAACATAAATATGTTTACTGTATATTTATGTATTTATTTATTTATACTCTTTATTTGTCAGAAAAACGAGTCAAAAAAAAAGAACAAACACATGAAGAATGAAGCAGGATACAAAAGGCGGCCTTATCGCTAATTATATGTATTTTATTCATAAAAGTATTCAACAGTCATTTTTATACCCATATCACAAGCTAGGCTTACTTTGGGGCTAGACCGCGATCAGTGTATCGTCGTAGTATATTTATTTATTATACAATATCATTGACTTTAACCTGAAGGAAAATATCGTTAGGACACTTACACGCCTGCACAGCTAGAATGGGCAGGAGCCATTACCCTCGGGGAAAGGATAAAAAAATATCTTCTCCCACAGCTTTTTCAAATCTCACAGCGCTGGCGCACAAGTGGAAATAATATCCAAATAATATATGTGTAATAATAAACGGGGGTTAACTCCTCCTATTCTATGTCCCCATGCTTTAGCAGGTGGACACGTTAATTGTATCCTTTGACGGGGGATATAATTAACATGTCCACCTGCTAAATCACGGGAACGTGTTATAGAAGTTTACCCCCGTAAGCAAATTTATTTTTGCTAGCGGTGCTGAGAGTTCTCCCATAATGTTCTCGTGTGAAGTGCGTGTGAAGTCAAACTATAGTGGACTACGGTCTGAACCCTTCCCATTTTGTGGTCTTTTAGTGGTGGGCTGCGTATGGCTTGATAATAACGCTGATGACTGAAATGGAATGACAGCTTGCGTGTTTAAGTTGAAAGGCAGGAATACAGTAGACGTTTTTAATTAAAAGTAGTGGCTTAGATGTACACAATTATTTACAAGGTCTTATAACTTCTTTAGGTGTTTAACCTGATTATAAAATATTTACAGGGTTACGCCATTGTTAATATCCTAGACAGTTTGTTTACAAACTCACTTAAGCGGTATAGTTATACTAACTTTGGTTCTATGATTATCTAATTATGAGTGTAAGTTATGGCTATCACGACGGTATCGAATCTTACCGCTGACTAAGAATAACCGACGAAGAAGGAGAAAGTTTATTTAAATATTTTTACAGGCATGTGTTTTAAATGTTTTGTGCTTCTAAATTACATTTTAATAATTTAATGTAATCATAAAATTGAAAACACTAACCTCTGCAATTGAAGCGGTGATAGCTTAGTGGGTAAGGCTTCCCGCTTCAGCTTTCCTTTCGTGATGACGGAGTTCGAGCATCAGCACGCAGGAGGAGTTATGTGCGTTTTGAATTTAGGCAATTTGAATACCACTTGCTTTAAAAGGTGAAGGAAAACGTCGTGAGGAAACCGGCATGCCTGAGAGTTCTCCATAACGTTCTTAAGGGCGTGTGAAGTCTACCAATCCACTTGGCCAGCGTGGTGGACTACGGCCTTAACCCCTTCTCACTCTGAGAAGAGACCCGTGCCCTGTGGTGGGCCCGTAATGGGCTGATGATAATGATTATGATTAAATTGAAATTTACATTTAACAGCACATTTAGTTGCAAAAATATATGTACAAAAAACATTAGCACACATAAATTTGTGAAACGCTCAGGTGGCAATACTTGCTGGATATCTTCGTTGATAATCTAAATAAATAAATAAATATACTACGACAATCCACACATTGCCATTTAGTCCCAAAGTAAGCGTAGCTTGTGTTATGGGTACTAAGATAACAGATGAATAATATAGATAAATGATTATAGTATATAGATAAACACCCAGACACTGAAAAACATTCGTGTTCATCACACAAATATTGTCCAGTTGTGGGAATCCAACCCACGGCCTCGGACTCAGAAAGCAGCGTCGCTGCCCACTGCGCCAATCGGCCGTCAATCTCATAACTAACATTCGTAAAAAGGTAATCATCAATTCACATACGTCTACAACAAGAGATTGTAAATGAATTTGTGAACAAACTGTTCTGGATATTCAATGCAAATTTAATTACGAACACATTCAAATGTTTTTATACCTACGAAAAATTGTCGTACACGCGTGGTCGTTTTTCATGTTTTTCTTTAGTGTTCTTTTTAAAAAGTGGTTAATATATTGTCAGTGCATTCGTGCACATAAACATTTACATAATGTTTACAAAGAATAGATGCCTTAGGGCCTCTACAAACGGATATAGAAATAAAGAAATAAATATACTACGACAATACACACATCGCCATCTAGCCCCAAAGTAAGCGTAGCTTGTGTTATGGGTACTACGAAAACTGATGAATATTTTAATGAATAATATGCATAAAAACTTTAAACACACATATAAACACCCACTGAAAAAAAATCATGTTCATAACACAGACGTTTTCCAGTTGTGGGAATCGAACCCACGGCCTTGGACTCAGAGAGCAGGGTCGCTGCCCACTGCGCCAATCGGCCGACAAATAAATATCATAAAAAAATAGGTATAAGTAATAACTCTCACAAGATAGAAAAATGAATGTTAAAATGTATAATGTAAATTGTTGATGTTGGAAAAGAGCAACTGCTGAGTTTCTTGCCGGCTTCTTCTCGGTAGAATCTGCCTTCCGAACCGGTGGTTGAGTCACTACGAACAGACAGACTTGACGTTTCAAAATTGCCTATATTAGGACTACTTGAAATAAATGAATTTTGAATTTTGAACTGTGTCCAGTAACATTAGGTGCTAGTAAAAATACGATAACGTAACATAGCTAACAATACCGCACTAGTGAAATAACCAAGGTTTTCAAATCACACAAAACAAACTCTCTGACCATATTATGCAAAAATAAAATAAGTAATAATTCGATTAACATTTATTACCAATTCGATTGTTCTCAAAAGAAACAGTTTCACTTAGTGAGAAATTAAAATTGACATAAAGAAGTGGTAGCAGCTTAAAATAATAACAGCTTTTAGTTGTTAAATAAAATAAAATGTGGCGCGTTTAAAAAAAAAATATTTTTTTCGACATACGAAATAATTTTCAACATTGCAGACACTATATACGAATCTATAGGTTTACAAGGATTATCTATAGAATATTTGAAAGCACTAATGAAGACTTCTTTGAAGCTATATTACAGATACTAAAATTATCTCTGTCCCGAATCTTTTATATGCATTTTAAAATTTCTTTAATTTGTATTTCCTCCCAAATGTTAGCTACATTTGAGACTATTAAAAGTTTAGAATACTTTAAAGGTTGTTGACAGATGAATAAAATCGTACCAAAAGGGTTTATCTTTGCCATTTTGGTAACAGAATCTTAAATTAAAATCACGACGGTCTAGTTTTTAATGTATTGTATTGCGCGTGAACGAGACCTTACACTGACATCGTTTTACAAACGATAATTATTGTAAAGCTGCGTAAATTTGAGGACGCTATAATATTACGTAAGGCGTGATTCACACGTGAAATATATATTTTATATTTAATGGCGGTATTTATAAAGGCTTGCTCACGTTCTTGTTGGCGTACGAGATTATTGAATTAAAATATCTGCGATTAGATTTTCTAGGGTCATTGATACATTGAATAAAGGTGAAGGTTCCGAGGTTGAGTTAAATGTTCTGAAGAAGCAAAGTGAAATTTTGACATTTTTTGAATTTCGCCGCAATACAAAAAATTTCAAAATTCAAAATTCATTTTTTCCCTGTAGGTTTTTGTACATAAAATACCCGGAAAAATAATCTTGGATCGACCTGGGAATCAAATCCAAGACCAACGAGGCAGTTGTCAAATATGCTAAGCTTATACCAAGTTTAGCGTATCTTACTTTTCTTGCCAAATATCTATTTTATTTAAAAACCAAAAAAATAAATAAGTAATGCTATAAAATTATGATTAATAGATTTAAAAGTAAAAATCTCTATAACTCAGGATCAACATAATCTGGAGATATATCAAAATACAATTTTATGACCGCACAGTGCGGTATGTTACTTTTATGTATCCATACTTATTAACTTTTATTCTCAGTATATAATTAAATCTACTTTACGTGAAATACTTTTGGCACGAATTTAAAATGTATACAAAAGCGTATTACGTTTTGAAAACTATTATTTCCTATAGCTATGTTTATAGCATTAATCCTACTATCCAAATATCCCACTAATATTACACATGTGAAAGTGTGGATGTTTGTTACTCCATCACTCAAAAACGGCTAAACGGAATTGGATGAAATTTGGTATGCATGTAGACGTTGATATGGAAAATAACATAAGCTACCTTTTATCCCGATGCCTTAAGTAGTTCCTGAGGGAAAATTGAAAATTGATTACGAGCCGCGGGCAACTTTGAAATTTGGTATGCATGTCGCCTATACTATGGAAAAGGATATGTACTTTCTATACCGATCTCTCAAGTAGTTCCCAAGGTAAGATTAAGATTAAGATTAAGAGAGAAGCTTTATACCTAATTCTGAAGTCCACGCAGACAAAGTCGCGGTAACTTATGATTGACGGTTTTATTATCATGTTCTCATAGTTCACAAGGAAAACATCGTGAGGAGATCTGCATGCCTGAGACTTGTATGTTCTCCTTGCTTGCTCCATATGTTCTCAAAGAAGTATATAGTCCATCAAACCGCACTGGGCCAGCGTGGTGGAAAACGGGACTGAACCGTTCTCATTGTGGGAGGAAACTCGTGTCCTGTAAACAGTCGATATGATGATGACGATGACTGTTTTCATTTAATTTCAAATTGTGAAAACTGCGAAGTACCATATCATGGTTGCAATAATATATTAAGATTTTTCCAGAGAGGGCTCGCTGTCAGAGAGCATTACTAAAAACGGCGAATGAAAAATATAATGACTTAAAATATAGAGGCTTGTAATTCAAATTAGTAGCTCTCTTTTCAGAATGTTGATTCGTACCAAGTGGCTCAAAAGTGTGTTTGTTTGTTTGTTTATCCTTCCTTCACGCCCTATAAATCACCTTGATTTTTGGCATAGAAGGAGAATACAGTTAGAAGCACGGAGATTAACCAGGGTACTTTTTATCCCAGAGAAACAAACGGTTCCGTTACGGAACACCAGCTAGAGTATCGTGGTTTTGTAAATACCTGATTATATTGATGCCCATTAAAAAAAATATATGAAATTATTCCCGGCCGCGAGACAATTATAGGCTGTTTAGCTACTAAAAGACGTTCACGAGACGTTAAAAGAAGTTTTTTTTTTCCTCTAAAAATACGACGCGTCGAGATGGCATTCGGATATGAGGGACTCGTGGAAATATATGAATGAACGTTGCATAAGCTTTTCGTAATTCTGTGACACATTTATAGCTTTTGACGACGTCCGTAGCCCGTAGCATAAAACTATCTCGCCGGTTATATCGGTAAAATCTTTATCTTTACATCTTATATGACGTGGTACAATAAATGCCAAAATCCCTATCCCTATCCCTACTAATATTATAAATGTCAATGTAAGTTTGTTTGTTACGCTTTCACGTAAAAACTGCTCAATCGATCCTCATGAAATTTGTACACATATTTGTGGAAGCGTTAGAAGTAATATAGGATACTTTTTACCCCTACATTAAGCGCGGTTCCTTTGGGAGAGGGGATGAAAGTGTTTGACGATTTTAGACCATAACTCAGACAAAATATAACCGATTAAAATAATTATTTTTGTACTAAAGAGGTTATAATATGTGTTTAATTTTCCCCAAACTTTGTGTAGTTCTGAATGTGGTTGGAGATTGTGGGGACAGAACTCCTCATCAAGGCTTAACGATACTGAATACTTTTTTTTTAAACTATAACTAATTTGAATGCCACATCAAAAAACAAAATCAAACGCAGACGAAGTCACGGGCAACAGCTAGTTCTAAAATAATTTATTTCAAATATGCCTACTCTGTAAGTACTTTTAAAAGGGAAGTAGTTCTATGTTTGAAGCGACTCTACCACCGGTTCGGAAGGTAGGATGTTCCGAGAGGAGACTGACTAGAATAATTTACAAATTAATGGAAATAAGGACTGCTTTGGAGCAAAATTTTCACTAAGTGCATCAATTGTATAGAAATCTCTTCTTAATAAGCAAGTTTTTAAAACCTAGTTTAATGCGTGTACTCTTATATCTGTAGTGGGCCGGTAATGCGTTGATGTGAAGATGATTATTGTGATTGGTGGGTCTAAAATTTCGGATCATGCTCGTTCCCTTCATGCTGTCCCAGTGCGCATTGGTGGGCTCACGCACCTTTGAGAACGTTATGGATAACTCTTAGACATGCAGGTTTCTTCACCGTTGAAGCAAGTGATATTTTAATCGCTTAAAACGTACATTGGTTACAAAAGTTAGAGGTGCGTGATGGGATTCGAACACGGCCCTCCGAAAGTGAAGTCAAAGTCCTTCGCACTGGGCTACGCTACTTTTTTAAATAATATAAAACTATGTTTTCTAAATAATGCTGAAGTATCTAATTGGGATCTATAATAATGTCAACATCTAATATATCAAAACACATCATTAAAATTGTAACTTTGAAGTCAGCCCAGTCACTTAATAACGTGAAGAATATATTATAATGTTAACTAAACCCCTAACAAAGTTTCTGAGACTGAGTTGATTAAATGAACCGATAACTAATGTAGCTATCGAAGTTTTTGAACGATTAATATTGCTCGGCTTGCAATTTTAATAGGTTTCTTAAAGAAAGTGGGTATTGCACGATTATGTCAGAGAATTTCTGACACTATCGCGCAATAAACACTATCAATAAACGAGTGATTGTTATGATTATTTTACTAGGATGATCCTTATTCTTTTATATATGATTTGTTTATCTTATGTTCTATACTTTTATATGTTCTACGTGCCTGAAGTCGCATGTTCATCTGAATAGGTACACTTAATATTTTCCTCGTCCATAGGAAGATTCTGTACTTAAGAATTATTTTTCACACAATCCAAGAAATCGGAACAGTGTCGAGAGAATAAAAAACTTGACAAGAAAATAGTGTAGCCGTGACATATATAAAGCTTAGTGTCGCTCTGGTGCTCGCGACCCGAAATTTTATACGATTCTGCGAAATTCATCCGAAAAAAGATCGAAATTTGGTACGAAAGTGACATTATTAAACGTAATTAATACGTAATACGTATTAATCGTAAATATATTTGTAGAACTCAGTGGCGCAGTGAGCGCTGCAATCTTATAAGTAGGAGGTCCCGGATTCGATTCACTTGGATCCGTTTAGAGGGGCTTAAGCTATAGGCTACCACCACAGTAAATACTTAAGCTTATGTATATTGTCAGCCGATTGGCGCAGTGGGCAGTGACTTTGATTTCTGAGTACAAGGCTGTAGGTTTGATTCCCACAGCTGAAAAATGTTTGTGTGATGAACAGGAATGTTTTTCAGTGTCAGATAAATACGTGTTTATAATTATTATGTACTAGCTGTTGCCCGCGACTTCGTCTGCGTTTGACTTTGTTTTTTGATGTGGCATTCAATTTAGTTGTAGTTCTAAAAAAATTAAAGCATTCAGTATCGCTAAGCCTTAAATGAGGGGGTTGCTGCTGTCCGCTGAGGAGTTCTGTCCTCTATCTCCAACCACATTCAGATCTGCACAAAGATTGGGCAAAATTAAACATATTATACCTGTGTAGTGCAAAAATAATTATTTAAATCGGTTATAATTTGTCTTAGTTATGGTGTAAAATCGTCAAACACTTTCATCCCCTCTTTCAAAGGAACCAAGCTTAATGTATTAATAAAAAGTATCCTATATTACTTGTAACACTTCCAAGAATATGTGTACAAAGTTTCATGAGGATCGGTTAAGTGGTGTTTGCGTGAAAGCGTAACAAACAAACTTACATTGGCATTTATAATATTAAGTAGGGATAGGGATATAAGCGGGGACAGTCTAGTGAGTAACGCTTCGGCTTTCCTTTCTTAGAGACCGAGTTCGAGCCCGGCACACACAAATGACTTTTGGAGTTTTCTTTTCTTATTTGCTTTAAACGGTGAAAGAAAACATCGTGAGGAAACCTGCATGGGAGTTGCAAATGCCAATCCGCACTTGGCCAGCGTGGTAGACTACGGCCTCCGAACGTTAGGACCAACTGGACCTAACCATATAACTATAACTGCTTTAGGTTTAACATATATTTACCTAAAACTTATCTTCCGGGAATGGAACCGTAAATAAAACTACAGAGGCGTAGTACATGGCGTTATTAAAGCATCTACCATCAGTCATAATTTATTGACCCCCGTGACGCGAATCCAGGACCTTGTGATCAGGAGTCGACCACGCTAAGCCACTAGACCAGGCAGTTACGCTCATTGCATAAAGCGTATGCGCATACTAAAACGTAATAAGTGGTGTACTAACTGAAAAGCTGTCTGTAAGAGGACACCCACTCACCACCGTTCGTACAGAAAGCGTGTAATGTCTCAATCCGAAAACGCTATGGGAAAAAAGAAACAAATGAGGTAAGGTCGGCAAAAAAAGTGCTGAAATTAAATCTTCTACTTTTTTAATAAAATTAAACTGCACCATATGTTCATCTGTATAAATCTTTACATTGAGTATTATTAGCGGTGATAGCCTTGTGGGTCTTTTGCCTATCTTACGGGTTTCGAACCGAGTTCAATCCCCGGTGCAAAATTTCGGAGTTACGTGCGTTCTAAATATCACTTATTAAACAGTAACTGATCAATGTTCAAGGGAAACATGCACGCCTGAGAGTTTTCTTTCGCATTTTCAAAGGCGTGTGATGTCCACCAATCCGCACGTAGCCAGCGTGGTGGACTAAACCCTTCTCATTCCGAGAGGACACTCGCGGCTGGAGTGGGAGGCTAATGGGTTGATAATGATGATTTTTATGAGTAAATATATTAAGGCTATTATAAAATAGTATTTTTTCCAGTGAAATGCTTTATTATTTCTGAAGAATTTAAGATTCGGAAGCCACACTCTATTAAACTTAACACTTTTCAATTGCGGTTACGGAGTTTCTTCCAAAGAAAACAATATAGCGATGGAAAATCTCGTAAATGTTACAAAATGTTTGGCATCATCGCCTGTGCTAACGTTATATGCTCTCGAAAGTTTTAGCACTTTGAATATAAAACGAAACGTCCTTAGTGTATATTTATAGCCAAATAAACGTGTTAACGTAAGACTGCGTGTCTGTCAAGAAGTCCTTTTTAAAAGCGATTCACGGTAATTTTGTTATAAATATTCCGAGTTTAAGTTAAAGGAAAAATAAAATACTTTTTTGGAATTATAATTACTAGTTTTTTTCTTTATATAAAATTCAATTTACTGGCGAATAATTTAAATTTGGTATGAGCATGTTTTATGTGTTTTAATTTTGCAACCGCAGTGTTGTTGAGTATGCCAATGAATTGTGACCGTGTAAAATCACCTTCGTTTGAGTTTAGTGGAATATTTGGCCACAGACTAAGCCCATTTCTTAAATATAAGATATTTGTTATTTAATCAGGGTTCCAACATATTTTCAGCTCTTATGTGTTCTATATGATACTCTTGTTGCCCTTGCGCTTTTTCACTTGAATGTTTAGAGACTTTCTTCTTCTTTTTATGGACCTCAAAACAGTTATGCGATATCGTACCGGAACGCTAAATAGCTGAGTCAGTCTGCTGAAGCCTCCACCAGACTAGACCACAGAAAATTCGGAAATTTGCATCTGCCGGAGATCGAACACGGGACTTCCCACTTGATATTATAGCGCTCACCGCAGCGTAAAGGATATAGATTTATAAAGAGAATAGAGTAACAAAGATTTCAAACAATCAAACATTTGTGACATTTCTCTATAGTAGACAGTGGTGTATTTTTCAGCACAATAAATCGTTGCTGTCGGTACTACCGCGCCGTCTCGCCCGCTATTTCTAGCGCCCGCCCAACCAAGTTTATTGACTCGGCGCGACTACTACCCGGATTCGTCTACATACCATATCGATACTTTGAATGAAATGCAACTCATATGAATGATTTTGACGAACTTGCATTGCAAATTGGAATTCTTGCGTTTAGTTAGCATTTTTTTTACGTATCACGTGGTTCTGGATATTTTATTCCACTACAAGTACCTATGTCTTTGATTGCGATCTCAACTGGTGTTAAGTGAAGTGAAATTTGCTGAAGATCTATAATAATTAACTGCCCTAATTTGCTTCAAGTGAAAAATTAGCCAAATGTGCCTTTTATCCCTTTTTTCCCCCACCACATCTAAGCTCCTCCCACCTCATTAGAACCTCTGAATATGTTTAATTAAGATAGAGAGATAGATAGAAAGCTTTATTGCACGAACAGAAAAAAAAAACAGGTCGCTTAAGTGGTCTACTCCATCTCTCTAAAAGTGAAGTTGAAAAATATATTTGTTCGCTTAGCAATTCAAACTGCCATTCTTATTGTTTAATAATTTCCAATTGTTCAAGCTCAATCCTTTTATTAATTTATTTTTATTAGGACTATCAATTAAATTACATGTAATATGAGTTAAGGATAAAACTAGCCTTAAGAGTACTAATTACACATAATTCCACTAATGAGTCTTATATAAAATATTGTCATTTAAATTTTAAAAAATATCAATTTCAAAATTAATTTATTTCAAGTAGGCCTACTTTATAAGTGCTTTTGAAACGTCAAGTATATCTGTTTGTAGTGACTCTACCACCGGTTGGGAAAGCAGATTCTACCGAGAACAGCCAGCAAGAAACTCAGTAGTTGCTCTTTTCCAACATCAACATTTACAATCATTTTTGTTATCTTGCGGGAGATGAGAGCGAAGTTGGCTGCTTCCAAACTACCGTTCAGAAATTCAACAAATGTACAGTAACCTCTTGCTCGTGCTTTTACACATTTTTTAAATGTATGCATCGATAGGTCCAGAATTACCTCAGGAATCATGTAGTAAAAGCGTTACCGCAGACGATATGCAGATATCTACAACTAATTCATGTCCGTTTCTGGTCGAAGTCGATTGTTAACATCAGCTTTTTTAAATAAATAAATATACTACGACAATACAGACATCACCATCTAGCCCCAAAGTAAGCGTAGCTTGTGTTATGAGTACGTAGAAGACAGATGAATATTTTTTGAGAATAATATACATAAATACTAATAAAATAAAGACTAACACTCAGATACTGAATTAAATATATAATATATTACAACAATACACACGTCGCCATCTAGGCCCAAAGTAAGCGTAGCTTGTGTTATGGGTACTAAGATGACTGTTGAATATTTTTATAAATAAAATACATAAATACTTAGAATATACATATAAACACCCAGACACTGAAAAATATTCATGCTCATCACACGAACATTTTCCAGTTGTGGGAAACGAACCCACGGCCTTGGACTCAGAAAGCAGGATCGCTGCAAACTGCGCCAATCGGCCGTCAAATTACATTTGTTCATCACACAAACATTTTCCAGTTGTGGGAATCGAACCTCCAGCCTCAGACAACTTTTATTTCTCAATCGTAAAATTATTTCATTCATTGAATCTATACTTGAACTTATACAAATAAATAAAATAGTGTTAGTTTGTAATATCAAAATACAAAGTAATAACTAAGTATAACTCATAAAAAATCGAGTTTCGGTAACTTATAATTGGATATTATAAATTACGTAAAGTAAATTTTTTCTCGGCTGTTGGAAAGCAAGTAAATAATAAAAAATATATTAATAGTTGTGAATGAGTTTTTCTAATATTGTACATAAAGTAAGCCCTTCACTGCAATTTAACCAGTAATGCTAGCATGCGCGCTACGAGATACTTATCTCTACTCGTTTCTCATAGTTTTCTATAGAGATAGAGGGGTAGGTATGAATCTCTCGTGGCGCGCATGCTTGCCCTACTGGTGTATGGTGATACGCTCTCAGATGGTGCGGGCTTATCTGTTAGGCGAATGACATTATATTAAGCCCACATATCCTAGTCTAGGGAGGGGGCAAGATATTTTTAGGTCAGATCATCCGCGGCTTTTTTGTGAAAATTTTCTTAGAGGAATATGTTTTTTTATCTGTGTCTTTTTCTCAGCGGCGTGCATAGAGGGTATGCACAGGGTATGCAGATGATATAAAATGAACTCAATTGAATAACTTAAGGATAGGCATTGTAAGAGTTATAAAAATCTTACCCTTAAGTATTAAAATTCGTACTGGGGATTTTCTTCAGTTTACATCATCTGCACACGGTATGCATAAAATGAAATACCCTCTATGCACGCCACTGCTGTCTGTATCTTGGCCGCCATATATTTAAAAGAGTTCATACATTTTCCATGCACTAATCGGTTTCTACGCGACATCATGCCGAAACGCTTACCCTGCTGGTAAACACGTAATAATCTCGGAATAGTTATTCAATGTTTTGTCACGCTGGGACATTTGGAAGCTTCTCTCAGTTTAAGTGTCGTAACACACTGCATTACTTTCAGACCTAATCATCATTATATCAACCCGTTACCGGCCTACTACAGGGCACGGGTCTTCTCCCACTCCTCCCACAATGAGAACGGGTTAAGTCCGTAGTCCACAACGCTGGCCCAGTGCGGATTGGTGGACTTCACACACGTAGTAAGGTGGGCGTACCTGCGCAAAGGTGGTAGGTGCGCAAATTTTGGCGACCTCCGTGGCGCGTGCGGTGAGCGCTGTGGACTCAAGTGGAGGTCTCGGGTCCAATCCCCGCAGGGCAAATAAGAGAATTTATAATCTCTGAATTTTCTGTCGTTTAGTCTAGTGGGAGGCTTCTGCTGTGGCTAGTTACTAACTTGCCGACAAAGCCGTGCCACCAATCAATTGAGCGTTCCGGTACGTTATCGTGCGAAAACCGATAAAGGTATGGGTGTAGCCTATTACCCAGTGGCGTGCACTTCGTAAAAGTACAAAGTAAATAAATAAATGTACTACGACAATACACACATCGCCATCTAGCCCAGAAGAAAGCGTAGTTTTTGTCATGGGTACTAAGATAGCTGATGAATATTTTCACATAAATACTTATAATATACAGTTGAACACCCAGACACTGAAATATATTCATGTTCATCACACGAACATGTTCAGATTGTGGGAATCGAACCCACGGCCATGGACTCGGAAAGCGCGGTCGCTGCCCACTGCGCCCGTCAGCCGTCGGTAAAGCCTTCCCCAAAACTTTTATATGTCTCATAAAAGAGATGAATGTTTCCTATCATGCCTTCACCCATCATTATGCCGTTACCATCATCAGGTGAGATTGAAGTCAAGGGCTAACTTGTAGTGGAATTTAAAATAAAAACGCATTTATAACATAAGTAGAGAAGTTGTGATAGAGTACACGCGAACGAAACTGCAGGCAGTGTTAATTAATAAACTAAATATATCGCTAGTGCGAGCGGGATCGGCTCGGAAGGTGCGCGTGCCGTCGGCAGATGTGCGTGCCATCTGCCGACGTTTTTACCTCTACCTTTTAATTCGTTTGTTTTGCCCTTGGCTGTAGCTGCGTACAGACATGGCGACCATCGCCTTAATACCATGGCTTTAAGGCGCTCAGTACTAAATGACGTTGAAATACTCGTAACTAAACTTATCAATAATCTATCTATCTATGCCCTTTTTTTTATTCCACTACAAGTTAGCCTGGTGGTAAGTGATGATGGAGAATAAGATGGTAGCGGGCTAACCTGTTTGGGAGGTAGTCATAATCGGTTCCTACGCGACATCACACCAAAACACTAAATCGCTTGGCGGCACGTCTTTGCCGGTAGGGTGGCCACCAAATAGCCACGGTCAAAGCCTCCCACCAGACCAGACCAGAGAAAATTCAGAATTCCCGAATTGCCCCTGCTCGGGATCGAACCCAGGACCTCCTGCTTAAATTCACAGCTCTCATCGTTGCGCCAGGAGGTCGTGTTTTTGTTTCGTGGCTTTGGCTGGAAGTGTACCGACAAAGACGTGCCGCTAAGCGATTTAGTGTTCCGATGCGATGTCGCGCAGATACCTATATATATATATATATAGGTATCTGCGCGACAATGACAAGGTTGCTTGGAAGCATCCGGCTCCGCTTTCAGCTCTCACAAGATAGAAAAATGAATGTTAAAATACAAAATGTAAATTATTGATGTTGGAAAAGAGCAACTGCTGAGTTTCTTGCCGGCTTCTTCTCGGTAGAATCTGCCTTCCGAACCGGTGGTAGAATCACTACAAACAGACAGACTTGACGTTTCAAAAGTGCTTATATTAGGCCTACTTGAAATAAATGAATTTTGAATTTTGAATTTATATATATATATATATATATATATATATTGGGCTTTATAGTTATCTATAATATTCTACGGGTATGCCTACCAACTTAGAATATTATACTGAACTCTCAGGCGTGCAGATTTCCTCAAGATGTTTTCCTTTACAGCAAGTGATATTTAAATTGCTTAAATACTTCAGAAAAGTTAGAGGAACGTGTTGGGGTTCGAACAGTCACTACGAAGGCAAGCGGAAACCCTAAACACTTAGGTTATCACCGCTTTAATAAAATTATATTGACGGCCGACTGGCGCAGTGGGCGGCGATCCTGCTTTCTGAGGTTTCGATTCCCACAACTGAAAAATGCTTGTGTGATGAACATGGGTGTTTATCTGTATATTATAAGTATTTATTTGAAAATATTCATCAGCTATCTTAGTACCCATGACATAAGCTACGCTTACTTTGGGGCTAGATGGCGATGGGTGTATTGTCGTAGTACTACTATATATTTATTTATACGCGAAATCAATTATTTTACTGTTGCTAAATTCTCAAGACGCTAAAACGCGACAATGACGATGATTGTCAACAGCTCGTGGTAGTGGAGCATCGCTAGCCGAACGGCCAATGTCCGCACCTCCCTCGCCTCAAGCACTAAGTAAGTTAATTAGTGCTAACAACCGGTGCAAGCCGTTTTTGTGCGCCATTGTTCCCGCGCATGTCGCGTTCAGTTCCCACGTCCCGTGTGGTGCGGCGTTAATGCTGAGTCACACTTGCCGCTTCTAGCTGAACGACAAACGCGATGCAACGCGATCGCGGTTCGACGCGACACGCTGTATCCTGCGATGTATCCAATGACCTTTATTATTAACACTGCACCGTCCAGTGGCGTCCGACCAAAATAGAGAAAATCTCCAGTACGAGTGATAAATACTTAAGGGTTGGGTTTTTATAACTATTACAATGCCTATCCTTAAGTTTTCTATAATTCGTACTGGAGATTTTCTTCATTTTATATCATCTGCCTTCCCTGGGCATAACCCTTTATGAAAGATATCATTTTCATAGTGATAATAATTGATGGACAAAGCAGATGGCGACAACGAGCCACAATTCGCAGGGCATGCAAAGAACACGTTTTCCAAAGTGTCTATCAACCTAAGGCTAAATAATGGCAATCACGCCGCCCAGAAATTCGATATGGCAATGCTGCTTAGCAGCAGAAATAAGCAAGGTGGTAATATTACTTCCCCGGACTAGATTTTATTTTATTTTATCTCTATTTGAAGGAGAATATAAAATACGAGTCTTTGTGTAATTAACATTATAGTGTTGTATAAATACAATTTTATTGTACACCACATAGACAGATAATAAATATATATAATGTGAAGGAATCACATGATTTAAATTTTGTCACTTTATTAGGTACGCGTCGCGTAGAGTCGGTACTATGCGTGTATCGGGTTTTTAACATCAGTAGGGATATTTTGAATTCGCTTGTATGGAAAAATTAATATGCTTATTCTGATTTAGTATGTTTACAAGGTTAATCCTTATGAAATATACTTATGCATCCTTCAATATTATTTCGTAACTCTGTTAAACGATCTATATTGCCCTCAGTGCCGGGCGCAAAATACGGTCAGTGTGATTCGGCTCTTACACGTTCGATATTTTTTATGTTAATCTCATTTAAGTAAGATCGCTATTTTATTTTACGTTTTTTTCCACCGATTGAGAGTTGCCGCGACTTAAACTCCAATACTGCACTTTTATGAACTCTATAGGTACCTATAGTAATGTTATTTGACGTTTTTTTTTACCGACTGAGAGTTGCCGTGCCTTATAGTCGTATACAAAACTTTTGTGAAGTAACTAATACTCTTGGTATCCTATTGCCATCTTAGCTTCGCAACTTTTTGAGCTATATAGGATACAAGCAGCCATTTACTTGCGGAGTTCCATGATATACAATGAAGCTTAATTAAACTTAATTTGCTATGCTCCACGAGAAGCAGGAGAATGATTGTTTAGTGATTGTCTTAAAGATTGTTTATTGTAAGTCAACATCTCCTGAGGATGCTCCGGCTCAAAGCGAATAGCTGTCTGGTATGGAGAATAAAGATTGAAGAAATTATAAATTACACCATACAGATTCAGGTGGTTTAGGGGAATAAAATTATTAAACCAATAGAGATCTTTTATGGGCATAACAGGCAGTATTGGAGTACAACTTCTTTGATTTATGTCGGTAACTCTATCTACGGACCCAACACCTGATTTGATCACAAGCGTTACCCCCCTTAACAATAGCATACTGCATTTAATATAAACCACAACAACAGACCAGCGGATATTCTGACACAGTTCTTTTAGATCACAAGCGGCAACTTGGCAGCGGCGTACAAGGGCGCCCTTGACCTACCTTCGGAACCAACTCGTCTATTGGCATTCGCGCCGAAATACGCGAACGAGAAAATATTTTCATGCACCTACTCTGACTAGTGACAAGTGCATATACAATGAAAAATTAACTTAATTAGCTAACTACGCGAAAAGCAGGAGAATCTGTACGATTCGATTTATAATTTATTCGATCTTTATGCTCCACACCAAAAAGATTTACCGCAGTGAAGTATATGCACATTGCACGTTACGTTCCGCATCTTCGGGAGATGTTGACATTACAATGATAAGTAATGTATTGACAACTTGTACTGGTCATTTTCTTAATTTAATATTATCTGCATACTCTGTGCATAGAGTATGCACTAAGCACGCCACTCCACGGCTAGGCTCGACAGATACTATCGAGCCTAGCCGTTAAGTCAACAGTCCACGTGGCAGTAATCTCGTGAGCAAGGTCGCAACGCAATAAAATCACGCAGTCCGTACCCAAAGATCACCTTCGCTCTTATATCTGTAACGAGAAAGTAATTTAGTATCCGGCGCGGTAGACAGACAGGCATCGGGTTTCATTAAGACGCAGCGGCGCTACCGACAACTACCGCTTTAGCGATAAGACCGACTTTGCAAGCTAAAATGTTTAGGTTTAGCTTCTTAATTTTGCTGTATATATAATGGTATCTTCGAAACAGTAGCGTGCAGGTGGTGTGGACTGGGCTAGGCATAAACCAGCCTGACTTATATATAAAAAGTAATAAATAAAATATAAGTTGGCCTTGGATTTGGTAATAAGTGTCTCTGTAAATTATTTGGACGTTAAGATAATGCAAACACACGTTTCCCTATATTTCTACTCGTCTTTCTCGAATTCCTAGCAACATCTTTCCATACGATACTTCTGTACAGAAAAATCTCGTCTGTAATTTTATTTTAAATGTAGGTTAATTTACAATTGCTATGTTTTTGTGTTGTTAGATTCATTTAATTCTGCGATTAGATAAAGAGTTTTAGAAGAGCGTAGAGGATGAAAATTTCTTTTAAAAAACATACAGTATACAAAAGGCAAACTTATTGCATAGCACCAGTCAAGTTGGTTCATTACATAGATATTTGTGGTAGACGCAAAAAAAAGAATAATAATAAAAATAGAGTAAAACTATTTTAATAACAACCTGGTTAGAACCAGAACTTCATAAAAATTTATAAATATTCCAATATACACATCGCCATCTAATCCCAAAGTAAGCGTAGGTTGTGTTATAGGTATTATGATTACTGATGAATAATTTTCCACAAAAATTATCTAGCTGTGAGAATTGAACCCCCGGCCTTTGACTCAGAAAGCAGCGTTACTGCCCACTGCGCCAGTCGGCCGTCAATACATAATAATTCATACCTTTATTTTTATCCCTTACGTAATCCATTAAACTATAAAAGGGCTTTTTTATAAGCTTACTTTAATAATTGTAGTACCATTAAATAATTTATAGTTAATATGGCCCCAGAAAGCATTATTTAAAAAAATTAGTAATCACTTGCTTCGACGGTAAAGAAAAACAATGGGAAGAAACCTACATGCCTTACAGTTCTGCATAATATTCTCAAAGGTGTGTGGAGTCCACCAATCCGTACTGGGACAGCGTGGTGGACTATGGCCTTAACCTCTTCTCATTGTGGGCCGGGCCGTGCCCTGTGGTGGGCCGGTGATGGATTGATATGGGAATGATGATGATTGCCCAGAAAAGCTTCAAATTGGTTAGCTTTAAGTTAATACGAAAAGGCACTGTGTATTTCCGTGGGTCTATGAGAACCGTAGCAATATTTACTACTCGATACAGAAATAACTGAAAAACAAAACAAAAGGCACGTAACACGGTAAAGTGAAAAAAGAATAGCCGTTATTATGGTTTTTCATCAAAGTTCAGCGACCTACCGCGTGCAACTTTAATGCCTATCATAAAACGTCCTCGGCGAGACTGATTAAAGACGCAATACGCGTTTAACGGCTCGGGGAGACGACCGATATACGGGGTGGGAATCTGGGAGCGGTCAGCGCGGCAAAAAAGGGCCTTACAAATAAACACTGAATAACGTTCGAGTGGTGGATATTCGATGTATTATCACGCTCGAGTCGCGAAGCTGCGAGGTACCGAAATAATCTGCACCGTTACGTTGCTGTAATACCATCAAAACCTTTGGGATACAAGTGTTAGGGTTATTTATTAAGTCAAGATTATTTATTGTCACAATATTATTTAAATATATATGTAAAGAACTCTTTTCTCGAGTTCATATATCGAACCTTTTCTGAAAGTCACCAATGTTTTTACAGTGATAAGTGACATTTAAAAAAGGATGTTTAAGAGTTTATTTTAAGAAGAAATTATTTTGGTTTTAAAGACCTGAAGTAAGGGGCTTTAAATGTTGTTTCTTGTATTTTCGCAGAAACGCAATTTCGTCTTTATTTCAACTACCCATTGAAGGGAGTATTATAAACATTATTATATATAAAATAACATGATCAATATCCTAGTATGACTAGAGAATTGTTATTAATAATACCATCATGTAATACCATCAAAACGTACGAAGCGTTTTGCTTCACACACATAAATACTCAATCTTTATAGATACAATTTTCTGAGATAGTAGTTAGATTTAGTCATAGTTTTTGTCTTTTTTATATATATATCTTTAAATTCCATGAAATAGACGCCACGGCAGCGAGCAATCCGATCCGCCTGATTTGATAATATACAGTAAACGATGAATTGAGTTTCACTTTTGAATTTTGAAACTTCAATCAAGAATTTTTATCAAGACCAAATCATAAACATAAAACTTTAAGAGACATTCTGTGATTATTTTGAATTATTATTGCGGTGATAGCCTAATTGTTAGGACTCCGGACTTCCTTTCGGGACGTTTTAAGAAGAATTTAGTTCGACCTCTTTCTGTGCTATTTTAGCAATTAAATATCGTATGCTACAATGGTGAAGACTAAACAGCGTAACCTTAAAATACTTGAAAGTCCTTTGAGATAGTTTGAAAACATGTGAAGTCTGCCAATCTGCACTCGGCCAGAGTGTTGGACCTAAGGCCTACGGCCTAAGCCCTTCTCATTCTGAGAGTCTCAGTAATGAGGTAATAATGATAATAAAGACTTTATTTCTACTGACTAGTTTCAGTAGTTCATCTCGCCGACCTCTCTGGGAATTTCACCCTATATTTTAGTTTATTTTGCCTCACTTGCGTGAATTTCAACGCAAGGCCCGCTATTAATGGTCTAGCTATAAACGGCTCTGAGCACACCCCCGAAATAACGGCTGATAGATCTATTATCAGCAGATCGTTTGAGACAATGTGTTTTCTATGATAGAAGTTCCCTACTTCGGTGACAAATTTTTATTGTGCACTAGCTGATACCCGCGACTAGATTAAAGTTTTTATTTCCGCGGGAACTCTCTTATTTCCCGTGATAAAAGGTAGGCTTTTTTCATGTCAAAGTCTACATGCATGCTAAACTTCATCCAAATCCGTTTTGCCGTTTTTGTGCGATTGGGTAAAACATCCACACTTACACATTCATAATATTAGTAGGATTAAATTTGTGTGTGAGAAATGTTAATGTTAAAACTTATTAAAATCATGGACGTAGAAATTTAGCCATTGTTTATAAATCAATTTATGAAAATAATAATAATAAAGTAAGATTGTTTTTTCTCCAAAATGTACAATAATATGCTAAATTTTATAACTTTCCACGATTAATTAACCTGCAATCTCACCTGGTGGTAAGTGATGATTCTAAGATAGCAGCGGTATAAAGTCAAAGTCAAAGTTAAAAATATCTTTATTCAAGTAGATGGCACTTTTGATGCGTACTTTACGTACTATGAGAATTACACGGTAGTCAGATGATGGCGATAGCCATATTCGTAAACTTAAAACTAAAGCTACGAAATGTTTATAAAATGGGTGTTGCTATTATATTAAACTTATAACCACCCCTAATCGGTTTTACACAGCATTGTTCCAGAAAACTAATTTAATAGCTAAAGCCCAAGCTTGGAACCAGTTCAGACCATAGAACATTCTGAAAATATATATATATAAATTTCTTAATTACTCCTGCTGGAAATCGCATGTGGGTCCTTCTAATTATAAGACCAAAGCGCTCGCAGGGAGATTCACAGATAGACGTACATATATCTGACATGTATTAGCAACCAGCTCACATCAAAACAGTAGGGTCAGTCAAAACTCCATTCCCCTTTAACCTTTGGGATACAAGTGTTAGGGTTATTTATTAAGTCAAGATTATTTACTGTCACAATATTATTTAAATATATATGTAAAGAACTCTTTTCTCGAGTTCATATATCGAACCTTTACTGAAAGTCACCAATGTTTTTACAGTGATAAGTGACATTTAAAAAAGGACGTTTAAGAGTTTATTTTAAGAATAAATTATTTTGGTTTTAAAGACCTGAAGTAAGGGCTTTAAATGTTGTTTCTTGTATTTTCACAGAAACGCAATTTCGTCTTTATTTCAACTACCCATTGGAGGGAGTATTATAAACATTATTATATATAAAATAACATGATCAATATCCTAGTATGACTAGAGAATTGTTATTTCCGGATGATAGTTATGAATGTAATTTTTATAAATACTGTTTAGGGTAGATTTGAAATAGTTATTTATACAACATTAATTAAAAATAGACTTAATGAATAATTATAATAATATTAAGTAAATTGTATAAGATTTAACATGGATTGCGAGTTCGTTTCCGGTCCGCGCGCTTTTGCTGAAAACGTGATCAACAATTTAGGAGGGGACAAAGATGGCGCCTAAGCGGCCATTCTACGAAAATTTAGGCATTCGAACGCGAACGTTCAACGAAGTAGCAACTCGTGTTAAATAGTGTCGAGTGATAAATGAAAATAGAAGTGTAAAAACAAATAAGGAAAATAAAAGTTAATAAATAATAATTGCAAAAAAAAAACAAGCAAATTGTTCAAACCAAGAAATTCATCACATCTAATACCGACACTCGGCGTTATTTCCCATGCCATCTATGATATAGAATTTCCACCAAATCGTTATTACGTGAAGTCGTACAAAGCTTTTATGATTTAGCCGTCGTTTACATACATCATGAATGAAACGTTGTCGATATTCGATATAATAATACCGTCACATAATCACCGATTCGTAACTTTATCGATTGATGCGTCTGCGTATAAATTCACAATCTATATTTATACGAGCTTTCTAAATAAAGACGTTTGTATTGAGCGGGCGTTTAGGGTGGTTTGATAGGTCGTAATGTTTTATTATATAATCAATGTTTATAAGTATTTTAATAGGATACGTTAAAGGCTTTATGATTTATGGCCAATCTTGTTGGGAGATGAAGACTTTATAGATACTTCACATCTATGCATCTGTACAAATAAAATAAAATTGAAGAATATGTCTGTAATTTTGAATATTAAAGCAATAAATTCGAATTATTCAAAGGATACCTTTACTCAAAGGTATTATTTTGAAATTTTTTGTGCATCAGTCAATTTTAGTACGTCAACAAATCCTTTGCAATTTTAACGTAGGTACTTTGAAAACGCTAAACCGAGTCCGATGGAATCCAGAAAGCACACAGAAAACAGACGAATCTTCCAAAGTAGTAGTAAAATGACAGGTGCAAGATGCCCTCTAATCACTCTTATACAAAATAGCAGGTATTTAAATATCTTCGCGCCGGTTGAGTCTCTCGACAAGACTAAAGTACGAGTATATCCTTAACGCACACGTATCAAAGTAAACTGCAAATATTTCTTAAACTTTTAATGTCCCACACCTGGGTTTGGAGAGGATTTAAGAGCCCACCAAGCTGCTCAAATGCTGGTTGACGGGTTTATGACGATTATTACAGAATACATTACCGGGGCCAGCAAAAAAAAACGACAAATATAAATAATACCCCCGACTTTCAATATAGTTCATTACTCTTCTAGTCAAGCTTTTTTACACAAACCGTAAACATAGTTTTTCGGTTATCCGATGAAAAAATCCTCCTAGGATGCAAGTTATCTCTATGAAAAATACCGATAGGATAGGTTAAACAGTGAAACAGTGAAGAGGTTATATTTTTGTTAATCCTTCAGGAATTTTTTCCAGATCTCAAGGATACAAGATATATTATATGAGGCAATTTTCATCAAGATTTATGTTGTAAAAATTAGGTGATAAAAACAAAACAAACGAAGTGACACATTTACGCATTTTTAATTATTTGGGTTACATTTTTTAATCGGTTTCTTGTAGCGAAATTTATCGTAAATTGAATTAAAAATATTATATTTCATTCATTCATTCAAATGAAAGAACGATTACCTTTTATCGTATACATTTGTATATTTCATACATCTTAAAAATAAGTAGCTGTCGATTTAGTGATGGCCGCACATAAACACTCGATAATTTCAAGTGGCTCGAATCCAATTGACGACAGATATCGATAACTCTTGAAGCTGTTTAAGAGATGCTTCCAATGATTCATTGCGTTTATAAATGTGTTTGAGCTGTTCATCAGTTTTTATTGCGTAATTCGGACTGAAATTGCAGCTGTGATTTTCTTAATAACTTTATTTTATATCGTCACTTCATTGTACCACATTGTACTTACCTTATAACCATTTTTCTTCCGCTTGATTTCTGGGTAAGGGTGAAATAATAAGTATAGGGGATTTCTCATATATTTTTAGTTCTAGCCCGGAGTTTCGGAATTATCTATCACGTGCCTAGCGAGCACGTTAAGCCAATTTTTCCGGTTATCACAAAAAAACATTATTATCTTTAAAGCCCACCGTTATTGATGTGCTTCAACATTAGGAGCAGCGTGTCGGGTTCACGCTCGACAAATCCTTTCTGCCATGACAGGAAGAAAATTACAATATTACCAATTATTTTAAGAGATATTTTATAAAAATACTACCTGTTGCCCACGTTTTTCGTCCGCGTTTATTAAGCTCTTTTATAGATCCCATGGGAACCGTTTGTTTTTCTGGGATAAAGTCTTTTTTGTTAGTCCCTGCGACCTTTCAACTTACTATGTGCCAAAAATCAAGTTTATTGTTCGTTTAGCCAGAGCGACAAGGAAGGACAAATAATATTTGTCACACAAACGCTTCTCCATACTAATATTATATGAGTATGGAGAAGCGGTGATAGCCCAGTGGGCAGGACTTCGACTTCAGTATCGGTGGGCCGAGTTCGAATCCCAGCACTTCTACCTTTTCTATTTGGCGTTTTGAGCAATTAAAATATCACTAGCTTCAACGGTGAAGGAAAACATCGTGAGGCAACATGAGAGTTCTCCATCACATTCTCAAAAGGCGTGTTTAGTCCACCAATCCGCACTGGGTTAGCGTGGTGGACGGCCTTAACCCCTTCTCATTGTAGAGAAACGTGCCCTGTGGTGGGCCGGCAATTGGTTGATATGATGACAAACAAGTTCCTAATGTTGTATAAACACAATCTTATTAAATGTCTGAAATATTTTTTTAAAGGTTAATCCATTATTATTGGAAGATTTGAGTTGAGTTTCAAACATACTCGTTGCTATTAGAATATATCATCTTTAATACTAAGTCAGCAACAGGGGCAGTTATATTTAGAGATGAGACGATATATCAACCCTAAATCTTAACAGGCCGGGCGGCGCGTGGAGAAATTACTGGCGTTATAAAAACTTTTGGAAAAACTTCACTTTATTCTTACCGAGCGTGAAAAGTAATAGGTGGATTTGTTAGCTAAATATAGGTTTAGTGATGCGGTTTGTTTTGGTTTTTGTTCTAGTTTTAGGTACATCTAACTACTGTGCAGCAAAAAGTTTATTTTTTTATTTCACTATCACTATAAGTTATCCCTTGACTGCAATCTCACCAGGTAGTAAGCGATTATGCAGTCTGATGTTAGCGGGCTTACCTGTTAGGGAGTATGGTCTATTTCTACGCGACATCGCACCAGAACGCTTAATCGCTTAGCGGCGCGTGTTTGTCGATAGGGTGGATTTTTTGAATTTTGAATTTGAATTTTGAATTTTGAATACTAAATCTTCTGAGGATGTTAATGTACATTGCTGAAGATCTGTTTGGTTTGAGCTATAACTGTTGAAGGAATTGAAAAACGCATCGTACAGATTTTCCGGCTTTTTGCAGGCTATAGCGTATGGAGCTTAAATTTCTATTCATTGTACTAAAATCATTTTTACGTCTCCTACTGGCGCGAGGTGAAGTAGCTTTGAGTTGGAAGTGGAACTCTTGTAGATAGCTGGATGGAAACAGAGCTCTAATTGAGTTTATAAGTTGTATTTGTATTGTTTAGTTTTGGTGTGTCATCGTTATCATCATCACAAAAGCCCATTAACTCTACGGTGCACAATGTCAAGGGGTCCACCACGCTGGCCCAGTGCGGATTGGTGGATTGCACACACCTTTGAGAACATTATGTAAAACACTTCAGCTGCACGCCATTTCCTCACGATGAGGACTGAGGAGGATTCCTTAACCGTTGAATTGTGTGATATTTTAAGTACTTAAAACGCACATAACTTAGAAAAGTTAGAGGTGCGAGCTGGGATTCGAACACAGCCCCCCGGAAATGAAGTCGAGCTCCTATCCAATACGCTATCATTGCTTCGATGTGTAATAAAGAACTTTTATTATTATTACCATTATAATAAATTTTTTGCCTAGAAGAGACCCAGCTCCTTTATCTATAAGTTAGCGTATTTAACTACAGATTACGAGTTCTTATTCTTAAGTTATTCTTAAGTCGTTGAGTTTATGTGTCCAGAAATTTTCATTACAGTCTGGAGTTAGGAAAGTCGAAGAGCATTTGAAGTCCTGTCTATTATCACTGACACATGATAAATATATAAAGCCCGCCAACCCACATTCAAGCAGCGTGATGGGTAAATGCTATATTTCCCTCTGTAGCATGACAGAGGAGGCCTGTACCCAACAGTGGGATGTTAATAGGTTGATGATGTATCGATCTGTACGTATTAATCAGGTACGTCTAATTTTAAAATGAGCGTGCCAGCATTATCTTACCACTGGAAAAGTTCTTTGGAAACTTTCCAATACTAATTCCCAAACAAATAATATTATTGTGAGTAGTATTGTGTCTAGGCATTACACTATTTTAGGTTTTTTACCTACCGCGAAACGGAGGTTATGCATTAAACGTTGGAGTTTGATTATTTGTAAGTTTGTTTGTTTGCTATTTTTCTTAAAACTTCCAGAATGGTTTTAATGTTTCTTGATTTCATTACGTATGCATTCGCCAGAAATCTGTGATATCATATGGTGAAGTTATCTTAGAATAAAGAATGAAATAAAATGTTTTGCTTGTTGTTTATCCCCAGAACATTGTGACTATTGAAACTGTTAAAATTTTCTAAAAATAGCCCACCAGCCTGCTTTCTGGCGGGTTATGAGGCGGGTTTATGCTCTAAAATCTAGTACACTACACTCTTATGACAATGGAATAATAAATAGATATAATAAATATACTACGGCACTACACACATTAGCATCTAGCCCCGAAACAAGCGTAGCTTGTGTTATGGGTAATAAGATGACTGATGTATATTTTTATGAATAATCGAACCCACGGCCTTGGGCTCAGAAAGCATTGTCGCTACCCACTGCGCCAATCGGCCGTCTCAAGAGATCTATGGTAATATGTTTTGACGAACACCTAAGCGCAATGGTGACCGGTCTTTAAGAGGGCTGTCCCTGGTTTATTATTTCTGAATGTTTACGTCGTTTATCTCGTAATATTCTTTGGCGGTGGCTAGCCTAACAAAAAAGACGTGCCGTCAAACTAAATCGGTTTGAGGCAAGTTTCCTTACGATGCCGGAGAAACCATATTAAACCCCTATTGGGTTTAACATATTATTAACTGTCATACCTCTAACAGGTTAGCCCGCTACCATTTAAGACTGCATCATTACCATCGGGTGATATTGCTGTCTAGGGCTATCTTGTATACTTTAAGAGGCTGAGGAAAGATGTAAATTTTTCTTAAACGTCTCACTTTAACGCAGTATTCTAACAAGTCGTTAATAACGTCTTAAATTTATTTCACAAAAACGCAACCTCGTTTTATCGAGCGGTAACACCTTTTAGTGGAATTATTACTGCGTAGATACAATGTTTTGTAGATCAGATACAAATTGAAACAGGTGCGCCGAGCTTAATGTCATTATAATTAAAAATAATAACATGCGGCCTAAGTATTAAAGGTAATCGATTTATCGATAACGTTTTGACATCTCTAGCAGGTGTCGCGTTACTCAGTGTCCGGTCGCCTCGTTTGTTGTGTCTGTGAGTTTGTTTGTGCTTTAGTTGATAACGATATAGTGAGGATTTTTGGCGACCTCCCTGGCGCAGCGGTGAGCGCTGTGGTTGTAAGTGGCGGTCCCAGGTTCGATCCCTGGAAGGGGAAAATTTGGGAATTTATAATTTCTGAATATTTTCTTATCTGCTTCAACCGTGGCTGGTCACCACCTTACCGAAAAAGACGTACCACTAAGTGATTAAGCCATTATGTGTAGACCGATTAGGGGTACGGGTTTAATATAACTGCCGGAACCCTTCATAACTTTTTAGATAGAACTATATAAGTAAAGAATGTTTAAAGTAGAAGAATTCCGTACTCATGAGGGGTATAGAACCCTCCATAAGTCCACCGCTCGCTTGGCATAGCCGTCCGCCGGAAATGCGGCGGGCCAGTCGACCGGCTCTAATGAGTGTGGCGCTAGGTTGATGGCTCTTTACCGGCGCATCATTGTCTAGTTTAAAATTAAATGTTGCTCCTACGTAAGAGTGCTTACCTCAATCGCTTAAAGCAGTCTTATTTAAAAATGACTTGCATGTCGAACCATAAAATAGGAGTTTTAATAGCTCTGTACCATAACGACAACATTATGAAAAGGGTAGTAATCGAGCGAATATGATTTTATTTATAGAGTTTTTATATAAATATTGTTAAGAAAAAAAAAAAAACTTTTTCGTACCCAAACTTTGGTAGTGTCTTTTAAACAGCTTAATTGATTTTGATGACTTTTTCTGTACAAACTGTGTCACTTGAATGGTTCTCAACTATAATTGAAACCGGTAGGTGGCGCTTTTCGTATTTTATTTAATGAATATAAGCTCACCTAAATAATAAATAGATATGACAGGATTACAACTTTTTAGCCTCTAGAATATTTTCTTTTGCGCATGGTAAATTGTTATTTAAATTTTCAACTCGTAGTAGAATTATAAGTCGGGATTCGATCTTATACCACCTTGATAATATTGAAAGCTACCCAGTAGACTGTCACAGCACTACAAGATATCGATAGACGGTTGCTTAACTATGGTAGGTAAATAAGCATCGGCTAATCCACCAGGAAGAATAAATCTACGGGAACGAAATCGATAGTTGACTCAGCGGACCGTGGTCCATCACTTTTTGCTCTTTTATCAGACGGATTTAAGCGTAAGACCACACTGCACACTTTTTGTTGAACGAACTGTTTTTTATTGCTTCTCTGCACTTACTATATAAATACAGCAAGGGGTCAATGGAATATGGGGTTGTACGATACTGAATCTCATTCACGTAGATTGTCTTTAATTTTGGCTATATTTATCATTCAGTTGTAGCTGAGTTTCTGGCCGGCTCTTCTCAGTGTAATCTGCATCCGAACCTGTGGCAGAGACACTACAAACAGACCGACTTGACGATTCAAAATTGCGTATATACTGGGCCTAGTTGAAATAAATTAATTTAGAATTTGGTTTTTGACTATCGATGAATCGAATGGTTGATGTTTAAATCTTTCAAAGTGAGTCGCACTGAAGGAGCTTTCAAAACCATTTTGAAGTTAAAGAATTTCCAACTATAAAGTAGGTACTAACGGTCCTTTGCGTCTTTGTCCGCGTATAAGTCAACCTAAAAGATATCTTGTTGCGGACTTTTCGAACTTTTAAAGAAAGGAACAACTTTGTAATAAATACATGATTGAGAAAAATCTAAAAAATAACTTCGATTTTGAAACATTCTTCATTGATGCTATGCTCCTATTGGTCTTAGCGTGGTGATATAGTATAGCCTATAGCCTTCCTCGATAAATGGGAACTGAAAGAATTTTCAAATCGGACCAGTAGTTTCTGAGATCATTGCGTTCAAGTAAACAAACAGACAAACTCTTCAGCTTTATATATTAGTTTATATTAGATGAGCTTAAACACCGCACCTAACATGACAAGCATTTAAATTTTCAGAGCTGTGTGCTTTATGTATATTACTTTAATAGTCAAGGAAAATATCGTCAGGAAAACTCTATGCGTGAGGGTTAACCACAATGTTATCAAAGGCGTATTAAATTCAAGCCATCCTTACTTGGGCAGCGTGCTTTGATCACCGAAAAACAAAGCAAGTGGTCTACGAGACAAAAAGTTAAACTGCTATTCGGACGAGCACTCCGACCTTGGATTATGTACTGTCTATGAGATTTATCTGTAAAACCGAAAACTTAATAGTTTTTGAGTAAACCACATGCTGCATCACATGCAAAATTAAAATAATGTGACTCCTGTCACTTTATTTGGTTCGCGTTACTTAGCGTAGTACTATGCGCGTGTCGGTCTTTTATCTTCATTAGGCTTGTTACACATAAATGTTTTCAATTCGTTGTTATGGATAAATAAATTTACTTCTTTTGATTTAATATTTTTACAGTTTCCCTATGAAATATACTTATGCATTCTTCAATATTCTTTCGTAATTATTTTACACGTTGTATTTTGTCTGGCGACATGTCGCTAATGTGCTGTTACACTTAGCGAAAGGCGTAAATGATACAGTCGTAACTTTGTAACTCTAGCAGCTATGAGAGGAAAAGTAAACTGTTTTGAAGCCTTGAAACCCAATAACAGATTCAAATAATTGTATGAGTCGTAAAAAAGCATGTATTTAATTACATTTTTTTAACTATTTGAACCAGGCATGATAAACAACGGATCACGAGATCCTAGATTCGGCTAAAACTACTACATTGGATTTATCAGTTAAAACTTTGAGCAGTGTGAAGACATATCAGAAAACAGTGCCACCACCACCTTCTTCAGGGTGTTCTACGAGGCGACTAAGCGCACATAACGGAGTCGAGCAGTGTCTTCTGTGCTACACTACAATCTACTGCGATCAGCATACCTTTGGCCAGCGTGGTGATCATAATACCCAAACCGCCAATGGTGTGGTTACCCATAGGAAAACCTTCTAGTTGGGAGACACCCTTAGTCTAGCAAACTGTTATAATATAGGCTACTGTAAAAAATCTGTCCCAGTGGATACCCGTATTTTCAGTAGTAAGAATATTACTAAAACAAAATTAAACAAATGTTTAAGTAGGGCTCCGATACATCAGACGGCCAATTGGCGCAGTGGGTAGCGATCCTGCCTTCTGAGTCCAAAACTGTGGGTTCGATTCCCACAACTGAAAAAGGTCTGTGTGATGAATATGAATGTTTTTATTGTTGAGTTATGAATTGTAAAAAAGGCAAAAAATCAAGTCTGTTATAATAATAAATAAAGATACTACGACAATACACACATCGCCATCTAGCCACAAACAAAGCGTTATTGTGTAATAGGTATTGTGGGAATCGAACCCACGGCCTTGGACTCAGAAAGCAGGGTCGCTGCTCACTGTTTATCTGTATATTATAAGTATTTATGTAGATTATTCATGAAAATATTCATCAATCATCTTGGTACCCATAAAACAAGCTAAGTAAGCACTTAGATCGCGATTGTGTGTATTGTCGTAGTATATTTATTTATTATTATTTATTATTATAACAGACTTGATTTTTTTGCCTTTTTTAAGATAATGATACGGAACCGTTTTTGTGCAAGTCCAACTCGCACTTAGCCGGTTTTTTATCGATTATGTAATCCTTAATATTAAAGCCATAGAAAAAACAAACTTTGTTTGTCATTTTTGTGTGCTTTGTCAACTTTTTTTTTTGTCAAGTTTACAGCCACAGATCATCGTAAAGCAGCATAGTTGCGCACTGAGGTGTTTCGCACTTTGACAAGTCAGTTAACAATAGCACGGTTACTCATAGCAATGAGAGTTAATTATAGTGCGAGTGTGTCTGTATTTATAGACAGGCGTAACTCATCACCTCGTGTACTCTTGCACTCATGGTTGGGTACGCGGTTTGACAAGCGTGCAGATCGGCAACTTCAGACCGATGACGCGGCGGAAACCGGCGGCACAGACTAAGCTCCGAAGGCGAAGTATAATAAATAGCTTATTATTGATTGGAATATTAAAGTTTTATTTTGATACATAGGTTATTCTAGTTTGTGAATAAAATTTAATTACACACAAAATAAAAAATATGTATTTAAAAGTATAAAAAATATTCATTCATCTTAGTAACCATAACTACTAACTAAGAATATACGAGTAAAATGGGAAATTAAAGGTTATATAAAAGTCCTACACTTGCAGAAAAGTTTCAAATAGAAAATTGGTTCAAAGACAAAGCTAACAGCAAACAATGCTCGCATCCTGAAGATCGGCTAGGCCCCGCGCAAAAATTTTTTAATCTCACAAATAAGAAATACTAATATATATATTTATTAACAAATAAAACAGTAATTAATAACTAAAGAAAAAGTAATAGGTAAATAAGTTTAAGTAGTTATAAAGTTTAAAAGCATCTGAATGCTAGACTAGACGGTTCTTAACGAATTATGATCCTTTAATTCGTTTCTTTTAAAAATACTAGTGTGAAGTACGAACAGTCTTCAAATTACAATGTATGGCCGTTTCTGAACTGTACGATTGCTAAGCTGTGATTTCGCCTTGGAGCTTTGAACAAAGCTGTTTACAATGAGAGTTTTTTTAAATAGTAAAATGCGGAAAGGCTGCAAGGACTGTTGCTTGAAAGAAAAGGACTTGAAAATAAAAAAAAAATTGAAAAATCCACTTAAAAAGCCCTACAAAGTCATGAGGTATGCCCATGAATAACCTATTATAAAAACTTGGGATATGCCCAAAGATTAGTAATGTACTGGTTCTTGTTGATTTCTTAAAATGCTTTTAAAAGCCCTCGTAGGGTTTTCACGCATTAAGACAATTACCAATAGGGGCTTAATATATACGGAACATATATACGGCCGATTGGCGCGACCCTGCTTTCTGTGTCAATGGCTGTGAGTTCGATTCCCACAACTGAATAATGAATGTGTTTCAGTATCTGGGTGTTCATTTGCATATTATAAGTATTTATGTATATTATTCATAAAAATATTCATCAGTCATCTTCGTTCCCATAACACAAGCTACGCTTACTTTGGGACTATGACGATGTGTGTATTGTCGCAGTATATTCATATACGTGTATACATAGGAAGTTAAATTCAATATGCCCTTTTAGTAGTCTAAAAAGAAAGCATCTGCATCGCCTTAAGTTAGTTCCTGTTGATTTAGGTGATGCCTATGCAGAAAATAACGTTTCACCAACTCTTGGTTGACAGCTGCGCAAAGAAACTAAGCTAAATTTGGGGATAAAAGCTATCCTATATTTTAAGTTAGATCAAATGGCACTCGGTGTGCACATTTGATTAAATTCGGTTAAGTAATTTAAGATTCCATCGCGAACAAAAACAAAAACTTTGTGTTGGATTTATAAAAGAAACGAGTGTTTATATAAATACACGAAAACACCTTCAATTATCGGTTAGTGGGTGGTTTTCCTCGCACTGCAGTTTTCCTCAACATTTTCTCAGAATTTATAAGGCCGGAGAAACATCAATACCGCTAATCATCATATCTATCGTTAAGCAAGAGTAATGTTATAAGGATACGGATAAATAATGAAGTATAAATGAAAATGGGCTTTGAGGTAGACAAAAAAGTAATCTATCATGTGAAAAAATTTAAATACTAAACTAGTTATTATAATAAATTAGAATTGCACGGTGTAAAACCTTAAGAGCCTCATTAGGAGCTTATTATATTTATTTATACTCTTTATTTATACACCACTCAGAAAAACGAGAAAAAAAACGAACAAACACATAAAGATCACGTGATACAAAATCCACGATCTCTGGCAGGCATCCTTAGGATTAGGAAAACTAAAAAGAAAAACGAATAGGTGGGGTACACTATTAAGAACATACGTACGAATAACTACATACTAATACATAAATCAGACTACACAAATACAACAATACTATTGATAAATATAAAAAATAGATATAAGAATATGAAGCGCTTGAAAATAGTAAGAGAAAATGTGACTGCAGTAATATGAACATTATATACCAATAGAAGAAGAAACACTTTCTTGTATGCATAACAACAGAAAATAAATAGTAAGAAGTTTGCAGTAAAACACAATGTAGACATGTAAAGGCGGTCTTATTGCTGCAGGCAATCTTTGCAGACAGGACTACAGCAAGAGAACGGTATAGTGCCCAGAGTGTTGTAATATATACATAATATATAGGCTACCGCTTACTTTAAATTAACTTAAGTACCAAATAAATGGGTCATGTTGTAGAACGCGTTCGGGAAAGGTGTCGAAAACGGTCACGTTAAACATGGTAACGGGGTAATTTAACAAGCCGCAGACGTATACCGTCGTGTACCGGGTACTGGTAACAGCTCAAGGTTTGGTCAGAGGTCGTGCTGTGGAGAATGGAATACTTACCGAATTTATCTCCCAATTATATTAACGTGTTTTCTGTCAGGCAATCATTGAGCTTAATTCGCTATGATTGGAGCGATCAGAATAATCTGATTGGTGTGAATACATCTATATATTATACTATATATATACGTGAAGCAAAAACTTCGTACCCCTTTTTACGAATATTACGCGGACGGAGGAGTATGAAATTTCCCACACTTCTCCTCTCAGAATGAGAAGGGTTTAGACCGCCGAGTGCGGATTGGTAGACTTCAAACACCGTTGAGAACATTACGGAGAACTCTCAGGCATGCATATTTCCTCACGATGCTTTCTTCACCGATTAAAGCAAGTGAGAATGGCTGAAATTTAAAACGCACATAACTCCGAAAAGTCATTGGTGCCGGGGCTCGAACTCGGTCTCCAAATTGCCCCTGCCCAAACCCTGGACCTCCTATTCAAACTCACAGCGCTCACCGTCAAAGGTTATTCTTAATTCTAGGAAAACAAAGGATTTCTTAAACAGCATACTCGTAACTTTTTAAAGTAATTGCATTAGAAGATATTATATTCTATTCTACATTTGTAATAAAACTATCATACAATGTATGAGAACAAATTTAATATCAGAAGTGATCACTTTATGATTCAGAGGCGGTGGGAGCGATTCCCGATAGCCTTATACGCCACGTACAGGCTCGAAATATACAGGCTTTATACTTTAATGTATACGATACGTTACAAAGTGTATAATTCAGACATTCTACAGAATATATAAAGGAATTCCACTACACTCAACGTCAGTAAAAGGAAAAAAATGTTGTCTGTGGTGATATTTTAAGATCTTTTAGGATCATCATCATATCATCTGCCTATTTACATATCACACCTAGGCACAGAAGCTACGAGAGAGAGAGAGAGAGAGAGAGAGAGAGAGAGAGATAATTTTGGAGCATAGACCCACCACGGTGCATCAAAGCGGCTTGGTGGGATTCATCAGATACTAAAAAAACATTAATTTTCATCACACAAAACATTTTACAGTTGTGGGGATCGAACCTACAGCCTTGGACTCAGAAAGACCAGAAAGAGCCACTGCGCCAATCGGCCGTCTTAATATACAACATGTAAATGAAAACCGAAGCTGAATACTTCAGAAGCTTTAGAGGCACAGTATTAACTGTCTCTGAGACTTATCTATGAAACCCCAACGCTTATAGTTTTTGGGAAAGACACTGCCATGGTTTTTACAGAAATAATAAATTATAATAATAAATTTATTTATTCATTCATAGTGGTGAAAACATTACAAATACCAATTTAACGTAATTTATCTAAGATACAGTTTTCTTTTTCAAATGATGCAAAATATAATAAATTAATTTAAAATGGTTGAACCGAAAACTAAGCTAAAATCTTGCGATTTTGTGGTATAGCTTTTGGATCTCTTCCTGATAGAAGGTATCCGTTATTGCACATAATAATTTATCGAACAGGCTTAGTTCTGCTGCCTATGCAGTAAAGAAGATACGCCACCTGACAGACATAGAAACTGCTAGGCTAGTCTATTTTAGTTACTTTCACAGCATTATGTCATATGGAATTTTACTATGGGGTAATGCTGCTGATATTGGCACTATTTTCGTGCTGCAGAAGAAGGCTGTTCGTGCGATCTATAAAATGGGTCCGAGAGAGTCATTGAAAGATAAATTTAAAGATGTTAAAATAATGACACTCTATAGCCAATACATATTTGAAAATTTAATGTATGTTCACAAAAATATATCAAAATTTAAAAGAAAATGTGACTGCAATAATTTGAACGTTAGAAGCAAAAATAAACTTGCAGTGCAGTACACTAGACTACACAAAATAAGCAATTCATTTAAAGGAAATTGTATACAATTTTACAATAAATTACCGGTTGATATCTTGGGGATGTCACTAAAGAAGTTCAAAGTTTGTATTAAGCGAAAGCTTATAGAAAAGTCCTATTATAGTATAAAGGATTACGTAAACGATAAAAAAGCTTGGGTATAAACAATTGCTCTAACCAGGTTGCTTCTTAAATATTTCCTAATGACAATGTGAGATGGTGATAACAAAAAGAACACCCGGCTAAGTTTGTTGTGGGCTTCTTCTTAGACCAGGGCGCGATTGGAACCCTCGTAGCTTTAGTTTTAAGTTTACGATTGTAGTTATCGCCATCACTACTCACTTCTATGTACACATTTTGTATGTACGCATCAAAAGTGCCATCTATGTGCCTATTTGAATAAAGATATATTTGACTTTGACTTTGACTTTGACTTTAATAATTTATAACTTACAGTTACAATTTCAAATAATGTAATTGATGAAACTTGCAAACTATTATATTTATTGACTCAATTCAATTTTTTTTTTTTTTTTTTTATTTGAGTTAAGAGAATTGAGATATAATATATAGATTATTTAATAAGTGTGGCGAATTGGGTGTGTATAGGTGTGGGTGTATGGGTGTTTATGAGTGTGTGTGTGTGTGTGCATGTGTGTGTTTTGCGTGCGTGTGTAAGGATAGGTTTAAATATTGATACGGTTAAATTTTATCTGGTAATTCTTAATAGATTTTCCGTTTTATCGTAATCTAGTGTTTGAAGCCAGGCCTTAACCTTTATTATAAATAAATCAGATACAGCCCTCATATCACATGCAAAATTAAAATCAAGTGTTGCGAACCGTAGGTACTATGCGCGTGTTGGTACTTTGTTTTATCTTCAATAGGGTTGTCATAAATAAACACTGAGAATGTTTTGAATGAGTTTGTTAAAAAAATAAATATGCTTCTTTAGATTTAATATTTTACGGGGTGATTACTTATGAAATACACTTATGCACCCTGCAACAGTTTTTCGTAATTCGGTAACACGTTGTATAAAACGGTATCAGTTTTATCAGTTTCTTCGTAGTTTTTCTCTGTTCTGCATCTAAATCCATTTATCCGTCGATTGAATAAAAGCCAGCCAAGCGGTGATACCACATTTATAGCAAGCGTTAACATGACCGTCTTGTAGGGGATTCAAAATTGTGACCTTGGACATGTCAAGATTAGACCATTACGGCTGTAAATCTGGCAATGCTTGAATGTATAGATAATATAGGTGGTGTTTTAAGTTACTGGGAAACGACGCACATCGTTGCGGCGCCAACATTCTGTGTAGAAGTCAAATAAACAAAAGATGTTTGGAATATGGCCGATGTTATTATCTTGTGTAGTTATATAGTATGGGAGTTCAATAAGGTGCGTAGTTTTGACTAATTCCCCGCCGCAGAGGCTACGGGTTACATTTCCAACTCAGGTTAATATGGCCTGTTATTAGTTACGAAAGCCAATTACAACCAAGTTTTTAGATACGTAGTAGTTCTTCTTTTAGCGACAGAGCTCAACGTGAGAAGCAGCTTTGTGGCAATGCAATGTTGTCGGGGTTTACACGCTGTTATGTTATGAAAGCTTCATACTCGTACCAGGTAGCTCTTCTAATAATTTAAATTGACAATGTGAGATGGTGATAACAAAAAAAACGGCTGACTTTGTTGTGGGCTTCTTTATAGACCGCGAGTGATATTTTAATGACTTAAAACGCACATAACGCTCTGGAAGAAATAAGGCTGCCAAATTGTATACGTTGTTTATTTATACTTTTCTTCTATGTTATGTACTTTTGTGGTATGCAATAAAAGTATAGACATTCATTCGTAACTTAAGAAAGTTAGAGGTGCGTGCTGGGATTCGAACGCGGCCCCCCGAAAGTGAAGCCACAGTTCTAAGCACTGGGCTATCACCGCTTACACGGACAGTAGATGCTTAATTCGCTTTGCTTCGAAGTTTAATATCCAATTAACACTATCGAAAATCTAGACCACGCGGTCATTAAATGCTACTAGAAGCTTGAGTCTAGTTTATATATAAGCGTACAAATTGTTGAATGTGCCGGCTTGTATATAATGTAAACATATAGGTCAACGGTTCGCAAGATGCGTATTCCGGGAATCGCGCGCGAATCCATCGCTGGTATCTGTTTTCAAGTCATCCGAAATGAAGGTAACGAAGTGTACGTACATCTTCAGTTATTGACCGTTTCCGAATTCCGTCTATTAGAGAAACCGTGTATCATGAGGAAGAGATATTATGAGAGAGTGAGTGATATTGAGGTGCAAATGCTGAGCAGTACACATATTTTGAGAAGTGTTACAGGCAGTAATAATGACTGTTTACCTTCCTATTAGAAAAAAATGTACAGTCTGTTTAGTCGTACATGGTTTTCATAAAACACACTCTTTACGATTGTAGTGTTGTTATATAGCACGGCAAAGCGATGGATAGTGTAGATTTAAGGTGCTGAACTAATTAAAAAAAAAGATGGACAAACGTCATCAAGAGAGTCGCAGGGAATGGCTGGACTTTTGCGGCAAAGAACTGTGGATTGCAGTAGACCGAATGATAAGTTTTTACTGCCACCCAATTAACAGTACTAGAGGGACTGCCAATACGACATGCCGTCTTTTGAGACATTTATTAATTCGTCCTTCGAATATTGAAATTAAGTATAAGCTGATACAATTTAATTGTGGGGGAAAAATGGTAGAAAGTCTCGTCTAGGAATACCAGCGATCCAGGTCGTAGGAAAACATTTGTTTCTATCAAGCATGGTAGGATCTGAGAATAGGGAAGGTGGTGAACGTATAGAGGACTGACTTGACCACGTAAGAAGTAAGAATAAACTTGCAGTGCAATAAACTAGGTTAAATAAAATTAATTGAAAAAGAAATTACATACAATTTTACAATTAACTATCCATTGACATCTTGGTGATGTCTCTTAAAAAGTTCAAAGTATGTTTTAAAAGTAAGTTCTTAGAAAAGTCCTATTATAGTATAACGGACTACGTTAAACATGTAGACACGTGAATTGTGCTAATAAAATAAATTAATGCTCAGACCACGTTGCTCGTCTAATAACTTTAGTGACACCGGGCTAAGTTTGTTGTGGACTTCTTCTTATACCAAGACGCGTTTGGAACCCTCAAAGCTTTAGTTTTAAGTTTACGGATATGGTTATCGCCATCATCTCACTACCGTTTCACAATTCTCATGTAATCATAAGTGCCATCCATGAACCTACTTGAATGAAATTTTTTTGACTTTGACTTTCGCGATGCTCCAAAGTGACAACTTGCTGGTAGGTTTGGGATTGTAATGAATACAGAATAAGAGACAAAAAAATACAATTAAACAAATTAAGATGATAAAATTTCTCATCCCAATGTGTCAACATAGCTTCCTCAAGTCTAGACTGAAAACGTAGACTAAACATCGCACCCTTTTGTCTGACGTCAACTAGCTGACAGTTAGATCCATACCGAGAAATTACCTTTTATAGTAGATATGCAAGATGAGATGAGCTTTACATCCGACACTGTAATTTTGTTTGTGCATGATTATTGTAAACGTTATTTTGCGGAATTTCTTGACATATTCTTGTTTGAAATGGGCATAGATGTTTTTCTTTTTCTAATATACTACGACAATACACACATCGTCATCTAGCCCAAAAGTAAGCGTAGCTTGTGTTATGGGTACTGAGATAGTTGATGAATATTTTTTTTTTTATGAATATAATACACATAATCTACAGATTATAAGTAATTTATGTATGTATGTAGAACAACCAGACACTGAAAAACATTCATGTTCATCACACAAACATTTTCCAGTTGTGGGAATCGAACCCACAACCTAGGACTCAGAAAGCAGGGTCGCTGCCCACTGCGCCACTCGGCCGTCAATTTTACAATTACATTGAAATTTTTGTAAAAAATATTTTTAGAAGCGTAGCTTTTAAAGCTTGGGTTGTATAATTTAGTTCTTTCTTAAAAAAAGTACAAGTCGCTTGGTGAAAGCGATAAAGTATCGAATATTCCAGTATCCAGGCAATGCAAAATTTCGTTGAATTATAAATTCAAATTCAATAGTAGTTTTTTAAGTAGGTTTATTTTAAGCTCTTTGGAATTTTGTTTATTTTAAGTCTTAACTGTTTGTTCTGACTCTACCACAAAAGCTCTACTTCAACTAAAATTGTATAATAACAATTAGTAGAGAGGTACAATCTGGAAATCTTAAGGAAAATGAGTATACTGACTGAAAAAATACGATAGAAAGCGCGTACCATAAATCATACTGCATTTACGTCAAAGAGGCGTAGTGGCCACTTTTACGTTAAATATAATAAATATTTATGAGCTAATGAGAAGACGCTATGAACCGACAGCTTTTTTTGAGGTTTCTTATTGGTAGAAGACATAACTTTACCTAACGACTACTACGCGTTAACGGTACGACGCGACGATCTACATAGTTATGGTAAGTACATTTAAGTCACAAACTTTAAAAATGAAACGAGCTTGGTACGCTTGTAAGCGTAGAATTGTTTTCAAGTATAGAAACATTATAAGAAAATATAAACATTATAAGATGAAAGTTAAAAGATGCGTTAAAATAGCGCCATCTCTTAGCGAGTAGTGGTATCCACAAGACTACCATCCTATTCATAAGATTCTACAATTGCACTAATCTGGGAATTTTTTTTCTAAAAATCTTTTCAAATCCTAAATACTAAATAAAATTACTCCCGCACACTGATTTTATTTTTGGGCAGAAAACAATTACATATTATAACAATACCTCTTAAACAAAAATACTGGGTTAGTATGTAATCCACAACACTATCCACATGATATTGTAAGGAGCAGTAGCACGATGTAGATTCAAGTTACACTTACTCTAGCAAATAATTTTAACCGTACCTATACCAAGTTCATAATTATGAATGAATGAATGAATGAATGAATGAATACACTTTTATGGTACACCACATAAACATAACAAATTAAAAGTTAAAATAATAATGTTAGCTATATTCTTAAATTTAGTAGCCCTTTAACTACAAGCAAACAATTATTTCGTCGTCTAAGAATACAGTTTGCTCTTTTCTTTTTGGCGTGGTGGAAAAACTACCTCCGACCCTTGGGCAGGACGGAGGTAACGTGGGACTCCCCTTTCTTAATGGGGTATAACCAAATTTAAAACCACCACAGCATGTCCCTCTTGTTGAGAACCTCCCGAAGAAATGTAGACCTCCTGGTCGTCTACCAACCATCCCAACCGATTGCTGGAGCTCCCGCGCTAGCGAGGAGGAAATCAGGACAGCTTGAACCACCCCTCAGACCGTAGAGTGTTCGTAGCCGGACAGTCGCTATCCAAGTATAACTGGTATCACAGAATAACATCGCCGGATCAAGCACACAAACAGCAAAAGGTTATTAGGTTTAAAAGTACAAAGTGATCGTGTCGTATGTTGTAAATCTGTCACTGTATGTGGCATAGCCGAGGTCAAACGTACATATTAGGCGACGAGCAGGCTATGTGAGCCGCTTGGCAATCAGACGCAAGTAGGCGAAGGGGAAGTACCATATTATTGTACTTTATCACATGCGTTAATGTCTTTATTTGCGTTCTAATTGGACCACTTGACAATGCGTTTGTACGATCGACTCTTCCAAATGTTCAAAATCCCGTTTATGATTTTTCTAGTTTAATTTTTCTTTTCTATCATTTATTCTTTTTAATTTCTTTTTTAATTCGTTTAAAAAAAGATAAAATTTATAAAGTTTAATTATTATTAATCAAAGCAATTTTTATGATTATAATTATTTTAAGTAAAAACTTTTTTTTTATCGTAACAACGAATCTAGAATATTGCCCTATTGTAAGTAAAGAACCATAATTGGATATAAGCAGGCGTTATATTATGAAAATTAAGCTTAATTTGCTATACTCCGCACAAAAGCAGGAGAATCTGTATGGTACAATTTATAAAATTTATTATGTTTGTACGTGTAAGTTTGCGCACTTAACAATTATTCATTGTAAAGTCAACATCTCCTCAGAATGCCGATTGCCATTCAATCAATCAATCAAATCTTTATTCAGTTTAGGCTATATAACAGTAATTATGAACGTCATACATTTCTTTGTTTTATAAATATAATAATAACAATTTTTTGTTTCACATATTAATGCACAAACGAAAAAAAAGTACAAATCAATCAATCAATAATAATTAAAGTAAAGTAAAGTTTATTTTACAGCCTCAAAATATATAATAGATGTTATTTAAAATCTAGTTCTAAAGCATTAATTAATACGATTATTGTGTGAATTAATGTGGTTTCGGAACGAAACGTGCGTGGAGGGTACATTGCCGAAGATCTGTTCGGTGTGGAGTATAATTGAAGGTGTGAAGTTATAAATTTCACGATGCAGATTCTCCTGATTTTTGCGGAGTACAGCAAATTAAGCTTAATTTTCATAATATATAATGAAAAATCATTGCTTATAGAAGAGCAATACTTTGTAGGGCATGTAATCAACCTGAGCCTCACGTTTTTTTTTGGTCTGTATAGACGAGCGTTTGGCTGCAGTCACACCTGATGCTAAGTGATGATGCAGCCTAAGGTGGAGCGCGCTTGCCTAGAAGATCCGTATTCACTCTTGATTTGAAGTTACTCATATTATAGGTGCTGGGGAAAATGGAAGCTGGAAGGGTATTCCAGATCTTTGCGGTGCGAATCCGAAACGAAAGCACTTCGCCTTTCAGAACGGAACCGAAACACAGCAATAAAATATATAAATATACTACGACAATTCACATATAGTCATCGAGCCCCAAAGTAAGCGTAGCATGTTTTATGGCTACTAAGATGACTGATGAATATTTTTATGTATAATATACATAAATACTTATAATATACTAGCTGTTGCCCGCGACTTCGTCTGCGGTTGATTTTGTTTTTAAAGTATTCAGTATCGCTAAGCCTTAAATGAGTATAGTAGTTATATATATGTATAACATGTGACTGTCAATTAATTATAGACAAATAATTTGCAATAAAATAAAATTGCGTCTATAATTAAAGATCTAAGCTATCCTATCTCTTAAGTTGGAGCAGACTGCTCACGGTGTACCAATTAAATTTAAAATCGGTTAAGTAGTTTAGGAGTCCATCGCGGACAAACATCGTGACAGGAGATTTATATATATCAAGATAGATAAACACCCAGACACTGGAAAACATTCATATTCATGACACAAACATGTTCCAGTTGTGGGAAGCGAACCCACGGCCAAGGACTCAGAAAGCTGGGTCGCTACCCATAGCGCCGGTCGGCCGTCAAAACAATGCGGCTGATATAACCATGGCGGTACTTTTTTTTTTTTAAATAAACCCTAATATCGATTAAGACGTGATGCAGTTAAAACAGCGTCTGTATCCCTCTTTCTTTGAGAGACCTGGTTAAGCACCTAACTACTTCCTCAAATAAGAATAGCTGTATAGTTATGTAAAATCTTGCGTGTGAAAATATATCGATGGGAAAAATATGAGTAATGAGTAAGTAAGTAAAAAACATTCCTGACCTTATATCGTAATTCGTAATAGGAATTGTACGCGATACCGGCGACTCCTTTGTCAGTTCTATAAGGAGTTATGGCACTTTGAATGAAATATAACAGCTTAGCGAAATTTATGTGTGAAATGAGTAGGCTATTTCTGAGTAGGCTTTTGTATAATATTGAAACTACCGAAACGTGGTAGCTTGACGAGAATGCTGCGTCAATGCTGTGAACATATGCTTAAAATAAAAAGACATACCGAGCTTCCTATAGAGTTGTCCAAGTTATAATCAGATTAAAGCCGTATTAATAGTCATTAAAAATTATTCAGATTCGATTGGTAGTGAAAAATCAAAGTCCAAAATAGATACCAGCAGGGCTAGCACGGGCAAGAGATAAAAATTATATCTAATTTAATTTGTTATATATTTATATATATTATGTATATTTTCTATTTATATATAATGTTTATTATATATTTATATACAGGATGTTTGGTGCATCGTGTGCCAAATCGAATCTGATGATTGGAGGGGTCTTTGGCTATCTCTTCAGCCCTCGTAAAAAAATCTTGCTCAAACGGTTTTTTTTATACTGATTTTAAATTGTTTTTTTAAAAATTGTAAAAATTCTACATTTAAATTTTAATAAAAAATAAAGTTGTTAAGTATTAATTAATTTTCTTTTTAATCTTTAATTTGTAACGTTTTACGCTTCTTTTGAAACTAGAATTACACGCCAGCAACATCTAGTTTTTGTTTTACAGCCCCGCAAAGTTTTTTTTACGTAAAAAAATAAGCTTGAACGTCAACTTTCGGTTTTAATAAAAAAAAAACTAAAAGTGATCATGTTCTTCCAATTTTTTTAAAACATCTCTGGACTGTCCCCTTTCTAATGGTGTGCAATATGCCATGAAAAGTAATTAGTAACATCACTAATTTTCAAATTTTCTAAACTTGGTCGCAATTTTCTAATATTCAACAGGTGAAAGAAAAACAAGGGTTTGCGTAAATAAAACTCACAAGCAGGTAAAATTTTTAAATTTCGTAGGTTTTACTTGAAATAAAAATAATACATTGCATTTGAAACATTTATTTCATAATTTTTACAAATTCTGCTCAAATTGTTCACCCCTGTTTCGAATGCAGGCCCGACATCTTTGACGTATTGTTACAGTTGTAGTCCGAAGCCGTATTTCGTTCTTAATTGTACCGAAGGCCGCTTCTATGCGTTGTATTAGTACCTCCCTCGTTGGGACTTCTGTGGCGTATACTAGCTCTTTGGCACGTCCCCAGACATAAAAATCTAACGGAGTTAAGTCTGGGGAACGTGGAGGCCATGCAATAGGCCCATCGCGCCCAATCCACGAATTGGGGAACACATTATCGAGGTATTCCCTCACAGTTAAACGCCAATGCGCGGGACAGCCGTCATTTTGAAATACTATGGGCACATCTTCATTAAACACGGGCACCTCGGCCAATAATTCCGGCAGATCATTTTGCAGGAACTCTAAATAATTATCGCCATTTAAGTTATCAGGCAGGTAGTGCGGTCCAATTACCTGATTCCCACAAAATGACGGCTGTCCCGCGCATTGGCGTTTAACTGTGAGGGAATACCTCGATAATGTGTTCCCCAATTCGTGGATTGGGCGCGATGGGCCTATTGCATGGCCTCCACGTTCCCCAGACTTAACTCCGTTAGATTTTTATGTCTGGGGACGTGCCAAAGAGCTAGTATACGCCACAGAAGTCCCAACGAGGGAGGTACTAATACAACGCATAGAAGCGGCCTTCGGTACAATTAAGAACGAAATACGGCTTCGGACTACAACTGTAACAATACGTCAAAGATGTCGGGCCTGCATTCGAAACAGGGGTGAACAATTTGAGCAGAATTTGTAAAAATTATGAAATAAATGTTTCAAATGCAATGTATTATTTTTATTTCAAGTAAAACCTACGAAATTTAAAAATTTTACCTGCTTGTGAGTTTTATTTACGCAAAAACTTGTTTTTCTTTCATCTGTTGAATATTAGAAAATTGTGACTAAGTTTAGAAAATTTGAAAATTAGTGATGTTACTAATTACTTTTCATGGCATATTGCACACCATTAGAAAGGGGACAGTCCAGAGATGTTTTAAAAAAATTGGAAGAACATGATCACTTTTAGTTTTTTTTTTATTAAAACCGAAAGTTGACGTTCAAGCTTATTTTTTTACGTAAAAAAAACTTTGCGGGGCTGTAAAACAAAAACTAGATGTTGCTGGCGTGTAATTCTAGTTTCAAAAGAAGCGTAAAACGTTACAAATTAAAGATTAAAAAGAAAATTAATTAATACTTAACAACTTTATTTTTTATTAAAATTTAAATGTAGAATTTTTACAATTTTTAAAAAAACAATTTAAAATCAGTATAAAAAAAACCGTTTGAGCAAGATTTTTTTACGAGGGCTGAAGAGATAGCCAAAGACCCCTCCAATCATCAGATTCGATTTGGCACACGATGCACCAAACATCCGGTATTACGTATATTGTAAAATTATATATGTATTTGTGTCTTTACATTTTGGTATGTATGTATATCTATCAACACTCTTTGCACTATCCCGTTCTCTTGCTGTAAGTCTCTATCTACAAAGGTTGCCTGTAAGAGATTGCTTGCAGCAATTAGGCCGCCTTTGCATGTCTACATTGTGTACTGTATACTCCTTACTGTTTCTTTTCCTTATTTGGATATTATTTCTACTTCTGTGCCAGTGCTCTAAGAGTTGATAAAGGTGTGGAAGAAGATACATTTTTATCCATTCCCCGGGATATTATTTTCTCCTGCCCGTGCCTTGCAGGGGCGCCACCAGCGCTTAAAGCAGTGATATAGATTAAGACACCTGGTTTCTATGCGTTTTTCGAGTCCATAAAGCACTGAATTATATCGAAAATGCACCCGTATGTATATCAAAATACCCAACGGCACAATGTCATGAACTTTGGCTATGAATGAAATAAAATTCTCATTGTTTTTCCAACTATTTATTAATTAAATAATATTTTTTATTTCTTGAAAACCCTAATCAATTTAATAAAATATCTGGCAAATATTAATTTATACTCATCAAAAGTTATTTTTTTACCCATTTTATAAGTAACATTAGTATTATTGTAACATTGTTGACCTTTAGTTGCAGAATTATTTGGTATAGATATATATATAGGACGACAATGTTTGCCAAATAAGCTGTTTAAAGCGATGACAGTAAGGTTGCCAGTGAATTTGATAGCTAAATGCAGATAGTAACATATTAAATCAATGACTGTATGTGTATTAGATTTTATATATACTAGCTGTTGTACGCGTTAATAACGGGTTTTTATCAATCCCGCGAGAGATTTTTTTATATAATAATAATTACCTTTATCTTAGTGATGAAATGGTTAAAATCGGTCTAGTACTTTCAGATCCTACCTATTTGGTACAAACTAACAAGCAAATAAATAAATATCTTTTCTCTTGATAAAATTAAGTATTTAAGTATAAATTTAAATAAATATATAAATAATAAATAAATACACTACGACAATAGACACATCGCCATCTAGCCCCAAAGTAGCTAGCTTGTGTTATGGGTACTAAGATGACTGATGAATATTTTAATGAGTAATATACATCAATACTTATCACATACAAATAAACACCCAGACACTGAAAAACAATTATGTTCACACAAACATGTTCCAGTCGAACCAACTGCCATTTACTCATAAAGCAGGGTCGCTGCTTACTGCGCCAGTCGGCTGTCAAATTATACAGACAGAACTGTCCCTGACGGAATGCCAGTAATTCCAATTTACCCGTTGACATTTTATAGTAGCAATTTAACCATTGCCTCCAATTGGCAGCACCAACTGCATTATTTACAAGTCTACATCTTGTTTTGGTGGGAAGAACGCCGAACGGATTGATTAGACGCAAATGCGATTGAGTGTGACCACTCATGTGCTTTAATGTTCTAAATAAGAGGTCCCAGAGCTAAAAAAAAAACAAAATTAGCGCCCCACAAGCAAAGTTCATACGCAATTCCAAAAAAAAAAGTTGAATAATATACAGCTGAATTAGAAAGAGAGAAGAGCGAGACCTTTTAATACAAGTATATTATATGCTTAAAAGGAGATCTCAGCGTATTAATTAATTATGAATGTAATTGTTAATTAAATAAAACTTATTATTATTATTATAATTAATTCCAAATATTCAATACAAGCAGGCGTTACTTAGGGGAATTACATGATATATTCTGAAAATTAAGCTTAATCTGCGAAAAGCAGGTGAATCTGTATGGTGTAAATATAATTGTTAAGTCAACATCCCATGAGGATGGTACGGTAGAGGGTACATTCCCGAAGATCTGTTTGGTGTGGAGTATAAGGATTGAAGAAATTATAAACTACACCATACAGATTCTACTGCTTTTCGCGGAGTGTAGCAAATTAAGCTTAATTTTTATAATATTAAAAACATGCCTGATCGATATATGCTTTTATTCAGTAAATAATAATGCTTTTTGTATAATATCACAATAGCATCCCCACTAAATTCTGTTTTCCTTTGATAATATTTGACTTATGTCTTAGAAATTTATGTAATTTTTTAATTTTAAAAATGGCTGCGCACTTACATCTGGCTGTCATAACTAATACGTTATATTTTATAGTTAATTTTTATTTTAAATCTTGTTTACAAATCAAACTATATGGATTGTGCTGTATAAATAAATCGAAATTGAATGTCCCACGTGACTGCTTGGCGCAGACTCTCTGAAGTACAAGTCCAGTACTGGACTCATGGCCTATAATTTTTTTGTGGCCTTAAAAATGGAAGATCCTAGGTTCGATCCCCGGTGTTATCTGAAGAAACTAGGCTAGTTGCCATGCAAACGAAAAAGACATGCTGCCAAGCTATTTTGCGTTCCGATATCGGATTAATATATTGATGAATTTCTTAATGACAAGGTTGCTTGGAAGCATCCGGCTACGTTTTCAGCTGTCACAAGATAGAAAAATTAATGTTAAAATGTAAAATGTAAATTGTTGATGTTGAAAAAGAGCAACTGCTGAGTTTCTTGCCGGCTTCTTCTCGGTAGAATCTGCCTTCCGAACCGGTGGTAGAGTCACTACAAACAGACAGATTTGACGTTTCAAAAGTGCTTATATTAGGCCTACTTGAAATAAATGAATTTTGAATTTTGTTTTTTTTTTATAACTGCCAGATAAGCGGAATAAAAAAAATATAACGGGTTAATGAAGGAAGTTGAAGAATACGAAAGTGATGGCGATTAATATTCAGAATAGTTTTATAAAACACTGACACCTTTGACTTTATATTATTTAGCGAAGGGCACACCGACCTTGGCTTTAAACCCTGGACCTTCTTAAGGCACCAAGCCTGACCTGTCCACTTACGGCTACTCAATAATCGTTACCGTCTAATATGGTAACAGCTTCTTTTTATACCGTCTCGTACTCTGCCACACATTTGATCCCAGCCCGTTACGAGCCAACAAACTTGTTTTTACCACGCCTACAAGCGATTTTCAACCTTAGAGTTAAACGAACAGAATATTTAAAAGATGCAAGTGTCGTGGTACGGACAGGACAGCTTTTAGGTTGCTTAGATTTGTACCAAAGCCTGATTCTGATCTGATAGTGATACTGGTAATTGAGGTAAATGCACCGATTGTAGGTCATTATTAATTACGTAATAATTTGTCCCAGTTCGCGCGGAAGGGCTATACCTAACTAGATAACGATGTTGCTAATTTATGTTCGCCTGGTAAATGCAGTTTCACTGAACATTTATCTTTGAACAATTGTTTTTTTAAAAGCTGGTTCGTAAGGGGTTCTAGGAATTCTAGTACGCTACGGACATAACCACAATTAGGCAGCCGGTTGGCGCAGTCGACAGCGACCCTGCTTTCTGAGTCCGAATCGTTGGTGGGTTCGATTCCCACAACTGAAAAGTGTTTGTGTGATGAACATGGATGTTTTTCAGTGTTTGGAAGTTTATCAGTATATTATAAGTATTTACGTGTATTATATTTATAAAAATATTCATCAGCTATCTTAGTACCCATAACACAAGCTACGCTTACTTTGGGGCTAGATGGCGATGTGTGTATTGTCATAGTATATTTATTATGATTATTATTATAATTAGCTATTATCTGCAAAAATCAGGAAAATCTGCAATATCCATACGATCTTTATTGAGTAGATACGAGTATGTGTACCTACTGTCGCCCACTGGTCAAAATGTGACCATAATTAATTTAAATAATAAGTTTGGACATTATTAAGTTACTATTGTCAAAGACTCTTCTTCTATGATCACTTGGACAAGACTCTGTCTGTGACACTGTTCATTTACCTATTATTTTATAGTCCTAAAAAAATTATAAAAAAAGGAGTATTTATGCCGGTATGTCAAATACGTGGTAGTGTGTGAAATGATTTTTTTATTGATTTAATGTATTTAATAATTAAATATAAAAAAAACTAGTATTCTGCACTCCTTCTCTATATAAAATATACGTGTGGGAAATTGCATACTCCTCAATCGGCGCAATTTTCTTAAAAATTGTCACAAAATGTTTGCTTCTCGTATTAATATATAAATATTTATCGAGTCTACCGGTGATCCTAGAGCGGGCAGTTACCTTGGCCAACGAATCAGTTTGGCCAACCCAAGGGTCAATACAGCCAGCATCTTAGGAACTGTACCTCGCTGCGGTGGTTTCGAAGACGTTTTAGATTTTATTTAGTTTTAAATAATTTATTTTGGGTTATATTTATAAAACAATTATTTTAAAGAATAAATAAATATATAAAGAACAAAAAAAAAATTATAACAGTAATAATTATAGTATGATTATAGTATATTATATTATATCAAGCGGTGGGTAGGACTTCGAATCCCAGAACGCACCTCTAACTATTTCAAGTTATCTGCGTTTTTAACCAATTCAAATATCACTTGCTCCAACGGTGAAGGAAAACAGTGTGGAAACCTGCATGCCTGACAGTTCTCCAAAATGTTCACAAAGGTGCGTGGAGTCCGATCCGCACGGGGCCTGCGTGGTGCACTACGGCTTTTTCTCTTTCTTGGGAGGGAGGGAGGGATGGGAGAAGACCCGTGCCGGTATTTGTACCGGTGATGATGATGATGATGATGATACTTTATGTTGTATTTGTATACTTTTCCCAAGAGTTGTCTGGAAGAGATTGCTTTAGCAATCAGATCGCCTTTGCATACTTACCAATGTTTGTGAAAACATTATCTTGCTGAATTTTTGTCGTTTTTAATGTACAATAAGTCTTCGAACTGCCAGTGATGACTTCCGTATCGTTCGCTTCCAGTATGGGCCTCATAGAAAGCATCACTTAGCGGGCGAGGAGAGAGCTATGTTAGGGTACGGACGTACTCTGTATTAGAAATGAGGAGATCTCGTAGAAGAACTAGGGTTACCGACAGCTCAACGAGACGCCAAGCTGAAATGGCAATAGGTCGAGAACCAAGGTGCTGGAATAGCGACTCAGCTTGGTCGGCCTCCAACGAGGTGGACAGACAGACACACAACATCAAACAAGTCGATGGGATCCGCTGGAAACAAGCGGCACCAACTCTGTATTTATTATGCGTATAAAGATTGAGGAAGTTATATTTTCCATTCCCGGAACTGGAGCCGGAAACCGGAACTAGAAATAGAAATAGTAAAAAGAAATTCATCAAGATCTATCATGCAATAGCTAAACATAGCTAACAATCAAAAACAGACAGACTTTTTATATTATCGGGGACATAACCTTTTAGCGGTTACCATAATAATCTGTAACCCCGTTTGACCTTGAATGCATCTGGTGTTGCGGTTGTCATTGCGTATTTTTTATGACAATTTATATCTGTAAAGTTACAACGATATCACAAAAAAGTGTTCGACTACATGTTTTTCATTATAATGAACACTTTAACCTTATCGGCTTAGAAACTTTACTAGCCTTGTAAGTATATACAATCGACTTCCGTATATATTTATGGATATAATCTAGTTACATCGTCACATAGTCTGCGCAGAGTGCAGTTATCCTTTGTGGGGAAAACTCAAACGCATCGCTTTGTGAAATCTGAATGAAATACTTTGTATTTATTTTAGGTAGGCATCAAAAGCGCTTTTTACACGCTTTCTATGTTTGTTTGTATGTTTGTAACCGACTCCTTTGGAATTGACCCTGTTCAAACGGTCTGATTACGTTCAAACTGTGTAGATATATCGATGACCAAGGACAATACACCAAATTGGTAAGAGCATTCCATTTTTCAATTAGCAAAATAAGGTTTTCGTTACGTTATATTATTTTCAATTATAATCTATAGTGAAATTAAACGCGGAAGAAGTCGCAGGCAACAGTTAGTAAATTTATAAAGAAAGTTTTTTATTTTGCAGAACCCAGGGCCTTTTACTTAAAAAGACACATCTGATATCGCTGCGCGGTAGTGTCTGTCGAGGGATACGATACGAGGCGCGTTACCAAACTTTTTTCTTTAATATTGTCCAAAAGGAAGCGTCGCGTCGAGTGATATGTGACACGTGGCGCCATCGCAGCGAAACGTCACAATCACCGCACTAGCCGACACCGCAAAATAAACTTTAACAGGTGACCGACAAGGTCGATATACGTCTGGACGCAACACCGGTCTCTGAACTCTGAAAATATAATTTCAGTTTGGGCCACTTGCGTTACGTAACCAATGTTATAATTATAAAGTTAAGACGTGGTTTTAAGGGGAAGATGCCGAATTCAGACTTGTTGGGTAATCCGATAGATTGTTAACGCCAAATCTATAACACTTCATTCCAGGTTTAATTAAACTTATATTTTTAACTGGCTGTTTTCGCGACCATGCTTGCTTGCGTGTATTGTATCATATGTTATACCAAACATAATATAATCACAAATCCTAACTTTTCTAAGTTATGTACGTTTAAAGTAATTAAAACATCTCTTGCTTCAACGGTGAAGGAAAACATCGCGCGGAAACCTGCATGTCTGAGAGTTCTACATAATGTTCTTAAAGGTGTGGACTCCACGGTCCACTAATCCGCACTGGGCCAGCGTGGTGAACCAATTCTCATTGTAGGAGGCCCTGTAGTGGGCCGGTAATGGGTTAATATACTTAGCCAAAATATAAGCTATGTCTTGCGAAATTTCGTCAAGTTGGACCTTGGACGCCTTTAAGAACATTATGCAGATTTCTCAGGCATGCAGATTTCCTCACGATGTTCTCCTGCATCGTTAAAGCAATTGATCTTTGACTGCTTAAAACGCACAAAATCCGAAAATTTAAAGGAGTTTTAGTCAGTCGTGGCAAGAAAGCAGAAATGCTAGGCCGGTGTTCCATTGCGGCGGGTAGTTATTGGGCTAGCTACCCGGGGTGTGTCCTGTTATCCTGATCCCCTCCTCCTTAGCGTGGCAGCCCTGGCACTCGGTTGGGGCGGTTGGTAGACGTCTGGGAAGTATCCAACGGGTTCCCCGGACGTCTACTAAAGCCAACGAGAGGGACATGCCGTGGTGGTTTTCAGTTTGGGTAACCGAGTCCCACATTACCTCTATCCTGCCCAAAAGGACAGAAGTAGGTGTTCCATATCTCAGCGACAAAAAACATGTTTTTTTTATATACTACGTCATTACACACATCGCCATCTAGCCCCAAAGTAAGCGTAGCTTGTGGTATGGGCACTAAGATGACTGATGAATATTTTTATAAATAATATCCATAAATACTTATAATATACAGATAAACACCCCGACACTGAAAAACTTTCATATTTAACACACAAACACTTTCCACGTTGTGGTAATCGAATCCACGGCCTTGGACTCAGAAAGCAGGGGCGCTGCCCACTGCGCCAGTCAGCCGTCATTTGTGATGTTTAGACAATGCAATGTATGGATTTCATGATGATGATTTACACATTTACGAGAATCTTGTAGCAGAGGCGTTTTGCATAACTAATGCAGTTCAAAGTCTCTATTTAAATGAGATGTTCTTTCTACATAAATGAATCTTTGTATGTTTAGATATTAGGATTCCTAAATATCTGATAGAGTCAATCGCGTAAAGATAGAATGACGAATTGTAAAGAAATTTGGCACAAATACATTCCACGTGGACAAAATCGCGTGTGGAAACTAATTGGATAAAAGCCACACAAGGTCAGGGCGTAGGTTATTGCACAGTTAGGTATTTAACAGACGTAAATGTTAACCATTCTGTAACAATTACATAAAGTGATATAACACTATCAGCTGTTATTGTTCTGCAGCATTGCTGCAGGTTTACTCGTGCATCATATTTATAAGTTTGTATTGTGAACGTTCGTTTTAGAAGATCACGCTTATAATTTAATAGCTAGCCTTGTTTGACTCGAATAAGAAATAACCAAACATCAGTATGTGAAGTAGTCTTACTTCTTGCAAAAGATTTGGAGAAAAATGGTGTTATATTTTTGGTAAGTACTCTAGAATAAGAGTAATTTAATCCTAGAGCTAAACATGATGGGAAAGTTTGCTGAAACCAGAGGCATTAGTCGCAGCACATTCCTGGATAAGCTAGATCAAATTCAAATATTTATTTTAAATGATAAGTTTTTGATAACTTCGTTCGCCAACTTAAACCTAAAGCTACGAGGGTTCCAAAGGCACCCTGGTCTAAGAAGAGCCCACAACAAACTTAGCCGGGTAATTTTATTTTTTGTTATCACCACTCACAGTAAATTTATTTAGCTATGAAGCTAAAGCAATTCACACCCAAGCTTTTTTATCGTTTAAATAATCCTTATCCTATAATAGGATTTGTCTGTAAGCTTACGTTTTATATAAACTTTGAACTTATTGAGAGACAACTCAAAGATTTCATCCCGTTATTTGTTATAAAATTTCCCTAGAAAACTAATTTTTTACTTTTGATATTTATCCGGGACTCGATCGAAAGAACTAGCGCCGTTTAATTTTTTGGCATGGTGAAAACATAACAATTAATTTCACAATTTCAGCTACTACTATTGCTGGTGGTAGATCAAATCTCTTTTAACTTTTTTGCTGCGTTAAAGTAGAAGTTACCGACTGGTGGGTTTATGCACACATATCTTGTGGAAGAGCAGCTTAACCGCTTGTCCACATGAAGCGATAAACGCTTAGGTCTTATCGCACCTAACCAATCGCGCGTTTGTTAGATACTAGTGATTTCGTACATTTCGCGATGTAGACGCGCGTTTCGCTGCTCTAGTGTGAATTGCATGCCGATAATTTCCAGAGAACACCGGGTGCAGAGTGACATTTTATCTTCAACCCACGTAAATTTATACTTAACTACTAAGTAATAATGAGGTACAGACTAACAATGTTTCGAGATCGACCCGGAAAATCCCTTTTGATGCCTTAGGGTCGATCTGGTCGATCTTGGTGAGGTTGGGTAGGGATACATTTTTTTTCGTGAGGCTCTTAGTATTGTAGTGCTAGCTATTGATGTAAATGATGATGATGAAGAAAAGAAAGCACTGCCTTTATCTTCCCCAGGACTTCGCTGGTCATAAAACGCATCGTCTAGGCAACCCGAATGAAAACGCGCGATACGCCGCGTGCGAAACGCGTCATCTGGACATGCTTTAAGACTGATGACCTGTCATACTCGGAGGCATATAAAGGCTTAATGATTAATTTTCGATTCAATATAAAAACGCCGTCCGTTTATGGCGGTGGCGCCGTGCGGCCCGATCTGGTGTCGATCTACGTGCGACGTGCGCGGCGCATGATCTGATACATATGTATTACATAGTTGATATGTATAACTGCCTCGTTGCTCTAATGGTTAGTGTGTTAGACTATCACGCAGTCCTCGGTTCGAATCCTGGGGTTGAAGAGTCATCATCATCATCATCATAACAACACATTACCCGCCCACTACAGGGCCAGGGTCTCTTCACACATGAGAAGGGGTTAAGGCCCTCGTCCCCAACGTTAGCTCAGTGCGGATTGGTGGACTTCACAAAACTTTGAGAACATTATGTAGAACTCTCAGGCTTACAGCACGCACGCATATAACTCTGAAAATAAGGCAGAAGTCTTAACGACTATCACCACTCAAGTGTTGACATGTGATAATACTTGAAAACCCAACAACCCGCCAATAGGCAGTGTGGTGGATCTGCGCTTTTAAATCATCTCTCCTATGAAAGAAAAAGCTTGCCCAGCTGTGGGTCTTCAATAGGCTAATGATGGCCGATTGGCGCAGTGGGCAGCAACCCTGCTTTCTGAGTCTTTTCTTTTCAGTGTCTAGGTGTTTATATGTATATTATAAGTACATATTTATGTATATTGTTCATTAAAATATCTATCAGTCATCCTTGTACCCATAACACAAGAGACGCTTACTTTGAGGCTAGATGGCGATGTGTGTATTGTCGTAATATATTTTTTTATTCATTATTTATTCAATGATGTAAATTTAAATTTGCGACTTGTTATTATGGGCGATACAGCCGGTAACCAAATTGACCTAAACCTGAACTGGGATAAAGTCAAACATTTAAGCGGCTACTTTCTTTAAGGCTACGTTATAATCGGTAAACATTTTCACTTATTCGACCGCACCTACCAATTAATTCTAAATGTCATTGGAATCGGGGTTTTTTTTCGCTTGCATTAAGTGTAAAGGGCAAGGCGAAATGCGGGTCAAGAATTTCAAGACATGGGATTTATCAATTCCCAAGGAATACGAGGGACGACAATTTTCGACGACGATTGCAACGACGATGCGTAAGAAATACAAGAATATTTGTACTGAATTTGATTTTTTTTAGGTTATATTTATAAAACAAATGTGAAAGTTATATAAACTATATTTAAAATATTATAATATAACAGTATAAATTTAATTTGAAAATATAAGCTGCAAAAAAGGTTTGGGTTAAAAAATCCAAAATAAGGCTTAGCTGAAAATATATCATAAAATACCGTTTCTTTAAAAGTATTCTGAAAATATTTACAGTTTATGTAGTTAACCAACAGAGTGAAAATTTACGCCTTTAAATTAAAATGGCTGAAATGTGATGTTAAAAAAAAAATATTATGAATGAATTCACAGGCATGTATAAACTCCTGCAATAGTTATAAATGTAAGAAATTTTATTAGAAACCACTACTTACAAAAAGATGCAATTAAAGTATTTAAAACCTAACAAAAATGTATAACCTACTATATAAAAAATATTACATTTATTACTTGATTTAAGATTAAGTTAAATTTAAGTAGCATTAAAGCAAGTTATGGATTTTTTTTACAATTAGATTCTTTTGCTACATAAATAACTTTTTATAATGTAATTAAGCAAAGTCCCGAAAGGTCCCATAAAAAAAATTAAGGGTTTCTCGTCTCTTTGTCTCCGAAGTTAGTGAAGTTTACTCATTCCGATCACTAATCACAGCTTACCACCAGTGGCGGAGATTGCAGTCAAGTGGTTACTTAATTAGTGACATAAAAAAAGGGAAAACAATAATTCATCTTGCTCTATCGCATCACTCTCTACCGCTTGTGACTTGCACTGTTGCCCTCGACATTTGCCAGGTAAATTGTACCGAATCTCGCCCGCGGTCGGTCAGTGGTCAACAGTTACGCAATATGTCCTGCGCAGGTTATCATTTACGTTCATTAACTTTATGACGGAGAAATTAGAGTGATAAAGCATTGATAAGGCCCTCGCGAGCTGATTTATGCCCCATTGATTTTGGCTGGCGAGAATGTGAGATAAGTTAATTACATTTAAGACACTATTATAAGTGAAAATTTAAATAATGTATTTCTGGATTATGAGTTAAAATTGGCTCTAAAATCATCATTATCAGTGGACTTAAGTCCTCGGCTAGCATGGGCAGGAGACAATTATATCCCGGGGAAAGAATTCAAAATTATCTTCTCCCACAGCTTTATCATATCTCAGAGCAATGGTGCAAAAGTCTGAATAATATGCAAATAATATATGTGTTCCCGGGCTTTAGGGGATGGACACGTTAATTATATCCCTTGTTTGGGGACACAATCGGGGGGATATAATTTTTATCTCTTGTCCGCGCTAGCCCTGCAGGGGAGGGTGTGCCCATAATCACAACGCAGGACAGACTGGACGGTGTTGCCCGTTCTACGTTACATTCCCTTAGTCGCCACGTCCGCCCACGGGAAGAGCAGGGGGTCTACACAGAGTTTGTTACCGGCGTTAGCACGGATCTTGAAGATATTTGGCACATATATAGCTGGAATCCTGGGGTTAGATTTAGGATACTTTTTATCCCGAAAGAACACCAGGATATTTAAAAATATCGGTATCCTTTATTTACTATCCACTGATCTACAGTACAAGTTGAAGTATAGATAAACTTATGTTTTACCTAGTCAAGTGTATAGCTTGAGCCATATATTGTGTGAAAGAGATAGCAAAAAAACTAGTTAATTAGTATACTATCATTATAAAGAGGAAAGAATTTCTTGTTTGTTTGTACCGAATAGGCTTTGAACCGGACCGAATTTAAAGTTATTTATTTTACCAATAAAAAATTCAATTTTTAGGATACTTCCTGCAATAATAAAAAAAATGAGAGATCCTTAAGTAAATCGTAAGAGTGTGACTAAAAGTGTTCACAATTTTTTGCCATTCATTATTTGACGCGCGTTGAGAAAATTATCGGTTATCCTTAAAAATTACGTATCTACTGCATGGTTAAAGTAGTCATAACTACACAAAAAACCCTCACGAATGAATCTATAACGATTATAGTTCAGCCACAATGAAGGTTGCCAATATAACATTAAGTTACTACCTTTCTCTTTACGGTTTTACGGGTGAAACCGCGGGTAACAGCGAGTCTTTTATATAATGTGCGGATATAAACAATATGCTATTAGTATGGAAAATTAAAAGATCAATAAATTGTCAATAGCCGGTGAGGTGGCATGCGGTAGGGCGGTGAGCGGCATGCATTAGCGACCACCCGCGCCTGATGAGCCGGCCCTTTCACACGGGACGCCAATTTGCAAAAACCAACGGTGCGTTCTGATGGACCTTTAATAAACAATGTTAACATTTTTTTTTGTTCATATAACTTTATAACAATACTTTATATCGATAACACTTACTTACTTTTATTGTAAGTGACATGTGAAAGTGTCTTTGTTTATTTGTTTGTTTGTTTGACCTTCCTTTTCGCCCAAACCAAGGATCCAATCTACTTGATTTTTGACATAGAATTAGTTGAAAAAACGCAGAATAACTAAGGCTCCTTTTTATCGTAGGTAAATAAACAATTCTACGGGATTTTAAAAACGCAATAAACGCGGACGAAGCTTAGCAGTTAGTGTTACATTAAAATTTATAACTAATTACTGTACAAGTCATGCCCGCGTGCAATGGTGTCCGTAACGCTGGCAGTTTTCCCGCGCTGGACAGCCATGCTTTATACTATAATAGGACTTTTCTATAAGCTTACGTTTAATACAAACACTTAAAAAGTTCGCTTTTTAAGAGACATCTCTCTCTTTTAGATTTTATAACTCGTACTGGAGAATTTCTTCACTTTATATCATCTGCATACCCTGTGCACCTCTATGCACGCCACAGGGTGGTGACCAGGGTATGCATAAAGAAGGAAGATGCCATAAAATGAAAAAATCCTTCGCATTTATAAGTTTTACAATAATTTTGGCGTAGGCAGAGCTTTTGTGCATGTATGAAGTGCACGCCACTGATGGTGACAACTGCAATATGATCTGCCGACAAACCATTGCACAGATTCTTAATATTGTAAGTTATTTAATCTTCATATAGCAGAACTCAGTACCTTAAGGGTACAGTAGACTGTCTATTTTCGTCTGCCCATCGCCGTTGGCACAGCAACAACTGAATCGAAAGAATCGCACTGCATTTTCCTGACACCTAGCTCATAGCCGTGACTCAAGGCATTATTTATAGCGCAGACAGCACGTAGGAAATCGCGAGCCAGGGAAAGAGGCAAAAAATTTCACGTTACACGTACTATTGACAAGTGTAAACTATTTCGGTACCAAATAATGTAGGATTCTCTAAAACAAAATTCGTCTTGGATGTGTCAGCAAGACCGCCTTTACGTTCAACATATTGATCTTGGGTGGGAACGACCAAATCCACATTTATGCAGTCTTTCTTTTCTTATGTCTTATAAGAAAAATCACACTTAGAAAATAATTAAAGCACAGTAAGGTAAAGAAAATCTTCTTAATCTTATACTGTTTGTTTATCTTCATCAGTCGCACTGGTTTATTTAAATATTTAAAACACACTACTAAAAAGCTATGAAAAAATTGTTGCCATCAATAGACATGCACGACAAAATGGAGTGTACAATATATATTTTGAGATTATTACGTATAAATAATGCTTTTTATTTAAGTATGTAGTGGTATATAAACGGTGATAGCCCAGTGGTTTAGACTTCGAGTTATCTTTCGGAGTGCCCAGTTCGACCCCAGCACGCACGTCTAACATTTCTAAGCAATAACATTATAAATCACTTACAATAAAATATCACTTGCTCCAACGGTGAAGGAAAACATCGTGAGCATATGCACGCCTGAGAGTCCCTATAAATGATGGAGCCCACCAATCCGCACTGGTATAGACTAAGGTGGTAACTGGAACGCTTAATAGCTTGGTCGCATGTCTTTTCGGTATTGTTGTACCTAGCCACGGCCCAAGCGTCTCACCAGACCAAATCAGAAAGAATAATACGATTCGACGGGGATAGAAGCCGAGACCACATACTTAGAAAACCCCGCACCCCACCACTTTTCCAGGGAGGTTTTTAAATATTCATTAAACGAAGGAGGTGATATAATAAAAACTTACAACAACATTTTTAATAGTACAACCTACTTACCTATTGTTTTCTACAACGATATTAAATGCATTTTTTTGTTTCATACGAACCGTGTTTTAATATTAACGACTTTATTACTTAATTTACTAGAATGTTGTTCTTAATATAAGTAGGTACTATAATACTCATTAAGTATGTGAAAAGCCTTCAATTTGCATAAAATTAAAACTATACTTACGTGGGATTTAATTATTAGTAGGATAAATTAGAAATATACTCTTCAGACAATATCATAGTGTCTTATCTGAATAGTTATGCTAATTGGACCACACAAATCTCTGAAGTCAACTAAATGGTAGCATATGCTTTCCATGACTTTTGATAGTCAATACAATCAGGCAGACGTTTCAAAGGAGCCTTTAAAGTAAGCCTTATCTTGCTAAAGCTAGTACACGACGACGAGGTGCGCAATAAGGCAGTCGTATCTTTTACTGACATGACTCTAATCAAAACCATGACTTAAAAAAGGACGTGGTTTTTAAATCGGTTGCGTTTTTTTACGTTTGTTATAATGCGGGAATCATAATTAATAAACCGATTTTGAAAATTATTGTTTTATTTCTAAGGCTATATACGTTGGAGAGGTCATATCAGAAATTAGGAGATCCATAGAAGCTCAACAAAATGATTTTGATGAAACTTTTATGAGAAACTTTCACGGTTGTATGGTGCCGTTTTCTGATAAGAAAAAAAAGGTGTGCGTGTACTAGTGTACACACGTAAAAAGTGAAACTTCTTTATGACGGTAATGTGACGGTAATTTTTTTCCAACGCCGATAAAGAAGTTACACTTCAAAAACCATACAGAAGAACCATACGGAAGTCGTGTTTCTCCGTTTCTTTGTTTTTGAAGTGGAGTCGAAGTGAAGCTTTTATGCTGGACCTACTTATAGTAATGATATTGGATAGTAAGCTCGCTCGTTTCCCTTTTTATAAACAAGCCCGATCCCGAACGTCGCTCTAAAGATTGTGACCAGTATAGTTTATTTTAATGTTTTATAGCGTTTCGCGGGCCGGCACAGACGCGCCCGCGCTTGTATCGGTAGGCGACACCAAAATACCTAGCAGACGTTAGTGTCTCCCAAGAATTCCACAAAATATATATGCGAGTTCACAAATTAATGACCCGACCGTTAGTATATAAAACTAATAATGATTATATCATAATATAAATAACCAAGCCGTCTTCAAATTCTTCGTCAATAAAGAAATCGGTGTAGATATAATGTTAACTATTGTAACTATCTCGTTGAGGTCTACTAACGTTAGCTTAATCCAGTATTATTGTAAGATGACAATTTTATATGACATTCCTTGACGTCCCCAAAATAAAGATAAAATTTCTGACAAGAGTGACATTCGTATTAAATTGACATCTACTGCTTTAAGCGATAGATGACTGTTGTATATTGATCGATTTCCCACAATTTATATCAGTTCAGCATTAAATTTTGATGGAAACAAATGGTCGTTAAACTATTTTAATCTAGACTGTTTTATTTGTTTTTTGGTATGTATTAGTTTGCAGTTCATTGTAGATGGACGTAGGATACTATTTATCCCGAAAACGTTACCACAAATCGTTTGCTAGCTTTCCAGACAGACTGATATTAATTTAAATGTGAATAGAAATAAACTAGAATCCTGTAGTTGAGTTTAGGATAAGTTTTAACCCAGGAAAACTAATGATCCTCCCAGCACGGCTAGCATGGACAGGAGACAATTATTTCCCCGGAGAGAGGATAAACATGTATCTTCTCCCACAGCTTTATCAACTCTCAGAGCATTGGCGCACAAGTAGAAATATCATATATGTGTAATAATAAATGGGGGTAAACTTCTCATATTCCATGTTCCCATGCATTAGCTGTGGACACGTTAATTATATCCCCAGGGGACATAATTTTTGTCTCCTTTCTGTGCTAGTACTGTAAAAAAAATCGTAATCTTTTTGGATTTTACGGAGATATATATTGACAGGAGTTCGCGTTTACAAAGGAGTCGCGGGGAACTGTTAGTTAATGAAATGGATACAATTATTGTTACTAAGCGTGCAACACGTCAATAAACCCGAAAGCCTACCTACCGACTAGATTCGATGGCCCTAAAATACATATAATTAACCTACGGAGGCAATGAATCGAGACTGTATTATGTAGCGCGGATGCACGCGTTAGTAGCAAGGACGCGGCCAATAGTCCGCCGTGCGCCATTGTTCAACGGCAGCCATCGATGTCGGCTTCCCATGTCCATTGGACATAGACTTTTTATGTAAAACATAATCAGGAAATAACTCAGTTATATGTCTACATGTATCGAGTTTGATGAACCGTGGGCATTCGGATTTTAAAATTGACGCATTATTTGCATTGTTAGAGAGCTGGTATCTTCTATGAAAACTAAGCTTAGTTTGTTGCACTCCGCGAAAACCAGGAGAATCTGTACGGTGTAATTTATATTTTTTTTCAACCTTAATACTCCACACCAAACATCGGCAGATCTTTGGCGACGTATTCACTAGGCATGTTTGACGACAGTGAAGCATTTTTAGGAGAGCTTGACTTAACAATTATTCTTGTAATGTCAACATTTACTTACAGATATCTGTTTATTCAGCGGTGATAGCCCAGTGGGAGCTCGACGTCACTTTCGGGGGGCCGAGTTCGAATCCCAGCACGCACCTCTAACTGTTCCAAGTTTTGTGCGTAATTAAAATATCACTTGGTTCAACGGTTTGGTTCAAATTTTCTCACAGGTGTTTGGAGTCCACCAATCCGCACTGGGCCAGCGGGACTTCCCCTTTTACCCCTTCTCATCTGAAGGGCCGGTAATGGGTCGATTTGATGATGATAATGATGATCTGATTGTTAATTTAGTTTGTCATACCCATCACTTTTTTCAGTTAGAACTCAATTTTTTTTACAACCATTACTTTGTAAATTAAGTGAAGGATTATACAATGCGTTCTTACTATAATATCAGCCGTCCAAGGTTCATGCTCTTTTACAAAATTAAATTTTTCCTCAATAACCGTTCCATACGTGAACTTTTGAGAGTAGATACTTTTGAAAGGCAATGTTCGTGTTACAAAAATTAAATGAAGTCATTAAATTTTTACGCCCGGAAGATTTTTTTTGTTTAAATACGACTAATTGAAATGAACTGAAGCTTTAAAGTTCACATAAAGGCGCAAGTGGAAATTTTATTCAAAAGAAAGTGATGTATATGATAAAGTTGGGAGAGATTACGATAAAATGGAAGAGAATGAAGCTATATAAAATATAACTGCGTGAGTTAATATTTCTAATAGGACAGAAAGGGTTGTGCCACACGGACGGTTTTCACGCTGCGGTATTGGGTCACTATCAAATACTAACTACAATTAAACTTGACTCTACAAAATATAAAGGATATAATATAAAATATTTCCTAGTGTCACCAATAGCCATACCTCACAGTAAGATTTCGTAATCGTGGGATGGGCTTTGCAGGACTTCTGTTCCCTCAAAAAAAAAAAAAAAAAGAACAGAAGTCCTGCAAAGGAGTTTCATTTTGTTATTAGAAGACTCCGAATCCTCTCAATAAGACATGAGCGAGAGCGAAGTCCACTAATGCGCAGAGATAATTATGTCTACCAATATCTCGTCCGATTTCTATAAATAAGACGAGACAACGGTTAGATACAATTTTTTTTAAAGGCGTTTGTTAACTTTACATTCGGTGGGTTAACATTTATGAAACATCTTTCTATCGAGGGATTTCTATATGTTGCTTTGTTTTCTGAGCCGTGTCTGCAATGGTTTTGGACAGGCGAATTTCCGCAGCGGGAGAGCCTTCCGTGTAGCACTGTCCTATTAGGACAGTAAAGTCGACAGAGCGAGTCGAGCATAATGGTGAGCCGCCAACCCGTAACGCCATTATGAAATAAAAGCATTTAATAAGACGCCGTGCGACTTCTTTACGAAGGTCGGCTGCACCTATGATAATGTTTGTATTACAATTCATGTGTATCCATATTACATATACTAACACATAGTCTCACTAGACATACGTAAAAACTAGGCAGTTATTTTTAGTTCTATTTTTAAGTATTATACGTAATGAGAAACGTACAGAATATAGTCGATAGGAATAATTTTTTTTTTTCTACCTCTTAGTGGCATTTGGAATCATTTGTTGTGGCATCTTATCTTATGGATTCATTACCGGCCTACTACAGGACACGGGTGGTCTCCCATAATAAGAAGGTTTTAGGCCGTAGTCCACTACGCTGCCCCAGTGCGGATTGGGGGACGCCCTTGAGAACATTATGGAGAACTCTCAGGCATGCAGGTTTCCTTACGATGTTTTCCTTCACCTTTGAAGCAAGTGATATTTTAATTGCAGTGATATATAAAACGCACATAAGTGAGAAGAAGTTAGAAAGTAAGACGTGCTGGGACTCGTACTCGGGCCCCAGAAAGTGAAGCCAAAGTCCTAACCACTGCTATTACCGATTTAGTTATACGTTGATTACATTCCCGTGGCGATATCAGATTAAAATGGTATCTGAAGAAATTGATTACTCTTAATAGACATAAAGCTTTGTGTAATGCTAATATGGCAGTGAGAGTAAACATATGTGGGAGTTGAAAGCTGCTGAAAGTGAACCTGTATCAAATACCACAGTGTTGATAAACCTTGTTAGTTGAAGAGAGGTAATTCGCTGGACATGAGTTGCAACGGATTGAGTTCGGTCATTGGTTCAGAAAATCAACAAGGATGAAAGCAAAGCAAAAAGACCAGGAAACCAGTTTATATGCTAGAGATCGTATTGAAGAAGATCTGTGTCTGTTCTGTTTTATTTTATATCATACTAGCTTCTTCCCTCGAATTTTTTCTCTAAAACAATGTGGCAAATCGATATTGGTAATTTTGTTTCGGAATTGCCACCTCAGATGACGTCAATAGATGGTGTTTTTTTATGGCACTAAAAATCATCATATGGTCATCTTACTTATAAATTAAACCATACAGATTTGTTAGGAGGTCGTGGATTATAGAAAACGTATCTTTGTGTTGACAGTTGGGAGTAATGTGACATATTGATTTTAAGACGAATTAGCGGGATGAGCTGAAAACTAAAATCAATTTTCATGCGTAGCTGTAAAAATATATGGCAAGACAAATGAAATATAAACGAAGCGTTTAGAAAAAAAATGTGAAACTAAATGATTAGTCAGTGCCTGTTTATAGTTTTATCCATGTTACTAAGTAATTTTGTAAGAAGTCTTAAAACCAAACCAAATTATAATATTAACAGCATTGTTATTTTATAATCTATGTCAAGCCATTTGATGACTTATCCATAAACTATACTTGTACATGAGTTTCTTGACTGCCGAATTAAATGTCACTCGACGACAGACGATCTATTATTAAGTATTCGACAGACAACAATGCTTAAAATTCGAAGATTGTAAACACACGTAGAAAAAATACCAGAAACATATACAAATTAAATCTTGGAGGGAGGACTTGTTTTATTACTTCGAAACTCACAGTTATTTGAACGCACAGTATAGGTTTAAATCATATTATGGAAATAAGACGCTACGAGTTCTTTCAGGTGTCTAGGTGAAAAATAGTTAACTAACGTTGAAGATAATAACTTGTACCAAAGGCAAAAAGTTAGTTCTCTAGACAAATTAAAAATAAAAATATGTTTGAATTTTAAACGTCATCAAGCTCACCAGTTCGGTATTTTTGCAAATATTATAAAAAGTATAAACGACTAAACAATTAACAATGGCGATGAGCATAAGTTAAAAAAAAATACTAACAAGTAGATCAAACCGAAGCAGATTTACAAGCCAATAATGAGTGGAACATTAACAAAGGAAAAACGATGGATAGCATCCAGATAGATAAACATTTTGAACAACCGAACGGCAAGCGTAAACATTGCGGCAAGCGCCACTCTACTACTGAAAATGGTTTGCTTATGAGCAATTAAAACTTTAAAGAACTTTAACAGGTTAAGAGAATAAAGCTAAACACTGGGGATAATAATGAGGGCATATATTTAATATTCATTCGTCTGATATATTATAACTTTATCCCTATAAAGTTAGTAGTACTTAGTCAGCAAGGAAGATTCTTGGGAAGATAAAATCTAAGGAGTAAGGAGAATTGAACATTTGGACCTAATTTCTCTTTCATTTAAATCTTAACGTACTTGTAACTGTAAGTCTGAATGACAAATTTGACTTGTTCAATTAAAAAGCAATATTTAATAATACACACTACACAAATAGTTGCGAAACTAACAATCTTTGAAAATCAATTCGCAAGAAAAAAATATACGGTTATGATGTAGAATAATAATTTTAAATATGACTAATAAAATCAAATATAAAAACTAAATTTTTAACAGAATTTGGTGACTCAGCCAAAAGTGTTTAAATAAATAAAATGTATGATTTCATAATATTATCCTTAAATTTCAATATATTTTAATTGGGCATCTAATCTAAACATTTAAAATTGAGCTCATTTGTATTACCCGATTAAAAGCTTAACCTTTAGTGAAACCGATAAAGGCCCTGAACGATTACGGATTTAATATTCTTAACTAATCTAGATTGCATCTATCGCATTGGATTCGCGGATCGCGGAGGCGTTCGGATCAGTTGGCAGTCGATGACGTCATGACACGCTCCAGTTCATACCTGTCGGTGCCCGTCTGTCAAATGTAGCATGACGTTCTCTTACGTGAACCCTGCTATCAGTTTTTTGACACTTGTTCCGATATTTCCGGAGCTTCTTAACTTTCTACAGTTGAGCGTTTATCGTCGAAATTATTTGGTTCGTTCTCGATATTTTTATTTATTTTCTACACGTTTTTATTACAAATAGTATGTTTTCAACAGTAAAAGAATAACTTTTATCTATTCCAGTACCGTAAATGCATTTAGACTTAAAAAGGTTAACTATGTTGATAATTAAAATTTTACCAGTGGTTAAATACACGTTGCCGTTATTATCTCTACCGCTCAATTTTTTGCTTACTTAACAATTTGGGCTCGAGTAATTTTCTTAATTTATTCTTGATATCTCTTCTCAATTAATTTCTTTGAAACGTGCGTCCTTACGGTACATTTTTCTTTGTGAGAATGTTCGTTGCATTCTCAGCTTTTTTTTTTGCAATACATTCTGTTTGAGGAAAAGTGCAGCTCGCAGTTCAAAACTTCATTCAAATGTTCTTCTATCTTACATTTTACATCTTACATTTAATTCATATATGTACTAGGTTAAACTCAATTGTAGAATTTTGATACATAACTATCTTGAAACTTACTGGTTGTTTACTTAGTTATATTAAAACAGAATGATGAGGGTTGACTTTTGCGAAATTACTATATTTTAAAGGAAAGTTATAGATGTGACCTGTTAACTGTATGCAGTGTGAGGAAAAATTATTTACTCTACTCTCGATAGTAAAATGATCTTAGTTAAAACGAATTACAGCACTTTTCCTTATGCATCTGACCGTTTATGAAGGGTGCATAAATGAGATCGAGGTAAGTGTGCATTTAGTGGCTATGTTTTGCTACAGTAGCCACGCTCGACTATTTACACTGCACCTAAAATGGATTCCTAATGGCTACTTGTTCGTACGATACACCTGCCATAGCATATTTGTTAGCAGTTAAATTTATTGGTATCTTTAACCATAATGATATGTTTCGCATTGTGCAGTCTGCTCGGCCGTAATTCCGAAGTCCGAGTGCGGTTATAATTTTAGCGTCGTTGAAGTCTTCTGTGTCTATTAAATTAATATCCTGTGAATATGACGAGTTATGGTTACCACATTACCGTTGCCTACGATCGTCAGTTTCTTTAAATGATCGCTCCTCTTAAAATTTGACTGTTTTGGGTGTATGCAATTCTCCAGATATAGTAATTCTTAGGCTAAGCATGCAACAGCACAGAAGTCGATGTGCGGTCGAACCTTGTGGACCCTGAGGTTTAGAGGAGGAGCAAGGAGCTCAACTTCCATGCACTTATAAAACACAAAGCACTCACTGTAGCCGGGCCGGTAGACCGCGCGGATCCTCCGGATCAACTTGGCAGTCCTGCGGAGCGGTGGGCCCAGCGCCACGGCGGCGTGGCCCTGCCTCTCCGCGAACACGATATAGTTCTTTCGGTTCTGCAGCGGCACTTCGAAGCGGCCGGCGCAGTCCTGCGGCTGTTCGGGCAGCTTGAGTCGTAGAACGGCACCCTCGCGCGGCCAGCGGGCCTGGCGCCGCAGCACGCGTCGCACCCGCACGGTGGCTGCGTCCCGGGCCAGCGACTGCACGCGCGCCTCGAAGGCGGCGGGGGCTCTGTAGGCGCGCCAGGCCACGTCCGCCCGCTCGCAGTAGAGGCGGCGCGGCGCCGCCAGGCTGCCAGCGAGGCACAGCAGGGCCCAGCAAAACGCCGCGCGCCCGCACGTCTTCATCGCGCCATCGCAGCGCTCGCGCGTCGCTCACTCGTGCGACCCTCGCACGTCGGCAGCCGGCGCGCGACTGGCCGGCCGCCGCCGCCGACCCTCCGCCACCCTCCGCCGCACGGCCCGCGCCCCGCCTACACCGAAATAGTCAACACGCCGTCCGCAGCGCCCGCCGCCGTCGCTGCGCCGAGGCACGCGCCGCCGCCGATTTGCCCGCACGATGATTAATTCGCAGCTTTCGATTGCAATTAGCGTCGGGTTAGCGCCTGCGCCGGCCCGCGCCCGCGCAGCCGGCTCGGGCGTGTTGGGGTGGCTCTGCGTACGCGCAGCAATACAACTGCTGAGTTCATAGACTTATGAAGCGGGATAGACCAGCTGGTGGCGTAGCGACGAACATTGGACGTTATATCGAGCTTTCTTTCCGAGAAAGCTTAAAAATGTTTAAATAAAGTATATTAAAAAATTGAGTTTTTACACAATATATTTCTTTATTTTCACAGCTGTCCTGTGACAACTCATTATTTTATTTGTGATTCTATTAATTTAATTAGCTGCTCCTTCGAATCTATGATAATAATATTAGTAAGCGACAAGCCTGCGATGTCTTATTACTCTAACAAAGGTATTTGCAACAATACCAATACCAAAAGTGTGTGGTCAACAATAGGTATAAAGCAGCTACACATCATTAGGCTCATAGATAGCATCACCTCGCTTCACAATTTATTTTGAAAGTGAGTGAGTAACTCTGTGAATGATTCAAGACAGATTTGTTTATTTTGCTCTTTGAATGATATTTCGTTAGCTTTGATGTCGGTAAGCAGGTATTAAGAGATAAATGAATGTATTAATTTTTCAGTAATATTGTGAAATTATTACCTATCTGGGCTTTAGGGTTACGCTTTTAGAATTACATATTATAAGGCCGATAGTTCGATTCCGGGATCGTGCTAAGAATTGTTGCGCATTGTTGGCTAAGCTGTCAAAGCGGTTATCCCCCTTACCTACGAGAGACCGGTTTTGCGTTTGAGGGAATAAATGGGGTGATGATGATTATTATGATGATGATGATGATGAAGAGGTTTATGAGGATATGAGCAGCAGGGTTAAAGCTAGCCGGCCGAAGCCTCCCAGAAGACCAGAACACAAAAAATTCAGAAATCATAAATTTCCTCTGCCGAGCATCAAACCTGAGACATCCCACTTCTAGACTATCAGCGCTGATCATTGTACCAAGCGGGTCGTCAAATGTCTACTGGCAGTCTTTCTCTATATCGCAAGTGGCCTCTCTATAAGTATTCCACAAGATATATTTCAGAGAACAAGAAATATTTAAAAATTTCATATATTTCAAGATATATTGGAACCTCCCGGTTTGTTCAGGGATGATGGCAAGAGACCAGACGGTATGACTATAGTACCGTGGTCGATGGGGCGAGCGCTGGTGTGGGATGCGACCTGCGTTGATACGTTGGCAGCTTCTCACTTGCCGAGTACGTCTCAAAAAGCGGCAGCACGGCCGTCAAATTGGTTGGATGGTGGTTCCATAATTTTCTAGTGCTTGGTAGAAAGGACCTAAATGTTATTTGCATCTCTTTTTCTCAGTTAGCATATGTTTGAACGTGACTATATTTAAATGTCCAAATATTCTCTTCAGAATCCATAATATATTATGAAAATTAAGCTTAACTTGCTATACTCCGCGAAGAGCGGTAGAATCTGTATGGCGTAATTTATAATTACTTCAATCCTTATTCTCCACACCAAACAAATGCTCGGCAATGTACACTCTACGCACTTTTCGCTCCGAAACCGGAGCATCCTCAGGAGATGTTGACTTTACAATAATAATTGTTAACAATTATGCAAGTAAGCAAGTTAAGCTTAATTTTGATAACTCTTTAGAATCAACAGTTCTTACCCCACTAAAGGGCACAGGTCTCCTAGTAGAAGAAGAAGGTTTTAGGCCATAAAACACCGTGCTGACTGCATATTGATTGGTGGACTTTACTTATGCCTTTGAGAATTATGGAGAACACAGACATGCAGGTTTCTTTAAGATATTTTCCTTCACGGTTAAAGCCAGTAATATTCAATTGCTTAAAACACTCACAAAATTTAGAGGTGCGTGTTTGGGATCGAATGCGTTCCCAAAAAAAAAAAAAACAGTGCTCCTACGTGAAGAATAAATCCTCTAATAATAACACTTTTCTTAATAGTAGCGTACAATACTGTTTGTGTTATCAGTTGTGTTTAATTATTCATTCTATGTCCTTCTTCTTCCCATTTCATTCATTTTTATTGCTCACTTTTTCTTCACTTCTTTGTTTTTCATTTTCACAGTCAAAAAACAAATCTATATATCTCTATTGACATATAAATCTATTGATTATAGATTTCCATTGGTTCTTTTCTATATTATATTAGTGATACCTTCCAGTTAATATGAAGCTTTCATTAATATAGTAGAAGTGCGTGTTTGGGATCGAACGCGTTCCCTCCAAAAGTAAGACAAAAGTCTTCACCACTAAGCTAACATCGATTTAGGTAATAATATATGAGTAATGCGACGAGCACCAGGTCCGCTTGCGCAGTTCTAGGAAGATCTATTTCTGCAACTAACATTCTATTTTTGGAGGGAGATAAAGTGCCGTGCTTCAATAGATCCAGAAATAATCGTTTTAAAAATTTCCTTTCAGCCTGTAAATTTAAGTAGGCCTCTTGTTTTTTTTTTTTCGGGTTCGGTATTAAAATATTGCCGTTAAGAACCGTAATGTCTATGCGTCCTGAATTGGGGACAAGGAAGGTGATAATTGACCTTATAGGGCGTCAAGAAGGCAGGCTGGGAATATGCCAAGAGCAGGTACCGCGATTTGTCATATCTATATTTATTTATTTAGTACCAAAAATCAAAATTAACATGAAAAGTACATTACGTGCACAAGGGTCAATGATATCTAAAGAAATTTCTTCCAGAAACCCTCGAATGTGACAAAAAAGTGCTGAGTGGGAACTTACAGATATAACTGATACGAATAGAATACAGATATACGACACATAGACATTAGACATGCACATATATAGTATAATTACCAAATATACCCATAGTTCACGGCCAACAATTAGTATACTACATAGTTTCCGCCGTAGTAGGTGGCCGTAGGTGCGGTATCTGTTATTTTATCAAAATATTAAAGTTTTCTCCTAGACCTTCTGTGACCAATTATACAAAAAGAAAACTGAAACCAAAATGTACCTTGGCATATTAGCTTTATTTGTTTTTATTATATATATTATATAATACAGTCTTACGTCCAACAAGTCGGACGTAATATCGTTGTCAGTAAATAATGATATTTTTCACAAATTATTCGTACAAATATTATTTTCAACAAGCTTTGTGGTATTTGTGACGCGATGTGTAAGTACGTTTTTCGTACGAGTAAGAGATTCATTACTAAAGTTTTCGGATAAAATCATAAGTAAGGGCTAGTATCACGCCACATTCAGCCACTCCATCTATTGGTAAAAAAATCATTAAAACCCGTAAATTTTTCGCTTACACTTTTTCAAACACATATTCATATTCATATTTTGCATATATAAGTTATAATTATTATATAATTCGATATAAGTTTGTTCCAACGTTATGCTATATATATTATCATCATCATTTCAACCGATGGAAGTCGACAGCTGGACATAGGTCTTTTGTAGGGAGTTCCAAAATCCACGGTCCTGGGCCGCTTGTTTCTAGCTGCCCCCAGCGACTCGTTTGATGTCGTCTGTCCACCTCGTTGGGCGCCGACAAACGCTCCGTTTACATTGCCTCTAGAGTCTTCCTCGGACCCCCTAAATGAGGCTCGGGGTAACCGTTCAGGGCCAATACGATTACAGATATTTTATTTACTTTTAAACTAACAAATAAGTAAATATACCTGTAACTGTAACTATTTTAAATAACAATAACAATTTACGTCACCATTTCACGACTGTTACCTTGATGTTGCTATAGTTTTGTTTTTAGAATCTGTATTGAGTGGTGGTACGGAACTTTCTGTTTTCGAGTTCCACTCGCACTTGGACTATTAGTGCCTTAGTCACATCTGCGTCAAGATACAGTGCTCAAAAAGTTTGCCTGACGTGTGATTATTAGAACAAGTGACAAGTGAAGTGATGTTGTACAAAAGATTGTTAAACTATAAATTGATGTTGGAAAAGAGCAATCTGTTGAGTTTCTTGCCGGCTCTTCTCAGTTGAATCTGCCTTCCGAACCGGTGGTTGAGTCACTACAAACAGACTGACTTGACGTTTCAAAAGTTTATATAAACTAGGCCTACTTGAAATAAATGAATTTAGAATTTAAAATTGAAAGAATTTTGAGTACTTTTATATAATATTTAACAAGAGACAACTAGGCTGAAAACAAAATTCGGAGGAGATTTCGTGTTTTTTCGTTTTATTCAATCAGAACTCGGCACTTAACCTATTGCAACGATGGAAATCTCATGCGTATTTGTCTGTGTGCTATTCAGACAAAGATAATTTTCTTCGGAAAAACGAAGGAAAACCTTGAACTTTAGTAAATACATAAAGTTAAGATAGATATATCGGGTATATGGAAAAGAAAATGTCAGCTAAATAGAAAAAAAATGTATGTCATAGAAAGGTTTTACATTGACAGCCATTGATAAGTCCAGGTGAAAAATGCTCTATTATCTATACTAAAAATGACGCATTTACTTATTTAGTTGGTGTTGCCCGCGTCTTTGTGTACATTTTTCCCGATTTTGGTTTCAAATCTCGCGGGAAAAGTTTATTTTACCGCAGTAAAAGTCCCTTGATCGTATCCAGGGTCGTGATCTACTTGCCTTCCTGGCCATAATCCTATGAATCTAAAACATATAGTTAACTGATTGATTTTGGAGTTCAATCTATTGTTGGAATGAAGAGATGTTAGAAGCTTATGGGGAAATAGCCATATTATGTCGGTGTGAATACTACATAATATATCGATATGAATAGTGCAATCTCTGCATCGTAGCGAAGGTTTTCATCCAAGTACTTATATGCGTAGCTCGCTACGGGGTGTAGCGCGTAGACGCGTAGCCGACGAGATTTAACTTTGACAATCTATCGAATGTTGTGTTTTTTAGTCCTGTACTAATATTTTTGATCCACTCTCAAGAAAAAAGTTTTTGGTTTTTGGTGCAACCGATGATAACATTTAATATGCTACTAGCTTCTGCCCGCGACTTCGTCTGGGTGGACTTCAGAATTGGGTCTAAAGCTTCGCTATTTTTAATCTAAGTACGCAAACTATTTAAGAGATTGGTTTACAACATGCTTATAATGTGTGATAACACATTTAACATACACACATCAGCGAGGTTATAGTCCCTATTTAATTATTTTTTTAATAAATATACTACGACAATACACATATCGCTATCTAACCCCAAAGTAAGCGTATCTTGTGTTATGGGTACTGAGTTGTGTCATTAATATTTTTTTGAATAATATACATAAATACTTATAATATACAGATAAACACTGAGAAACAATCATGTTGTGTTGTGGGAATCGAACCCACGGCCATGGATTTAGAAAGTAGGCTCGCTGCCCACTTTGCCTGTCGGCCGTCCGCAATGATAAGATTGGAAGCAGCCAGCTTCGCTCTCATCTCCCGCAAGATAGAAAAATGATTGTAAATGTTGAAGTTCGAAAAGATGAACTATTGACTTTCTCGTCGGTGTGGTAGAGTAAGGTGGTAGTACAAACAGACACAAGACGTTTCAAAAGTAGTGACTACCACCTACTCGAAATACCTGAATTTTGAATTTTAAACAAACCTTTGCAAAAGAAAGGTGTTTGAAAATAAAAGTATTTTACTTAAAATACTTACCTGTCTTCTTAATGTCCACTGGTGGAAAGGTACTTTACAAGTGGTTCCCACAGTACCCCTGCGTCATCTCGAAACTGTTTAACAGCAAAATGGTTCCGTACACATTTACAGTTTTTTTTAGTTTAATTCTTTCTATTGCTGTTGCTTTGCGACAAATTTTTATTCCTACCTATACAGAATTAGTTGCTAGCTAATGCCCGTTACTTTGTTTGCTTTCTCGAGCCAAAAGCTATTCTATTTTCTCAGGTGGCAAGCTTTTAACACACATATTCTTTTATTACATAATAACGAAGTTAATTTTAGATCTACACGTATGTAAGTTAAAACAATGTATTAAAACCTATTTCATTAATCGTGGTTACTACTCGATTGATGAACTTCTTAACGGCAAAGCTTGGAAGCAGGCCGCTCCGCTCTCGTCTGTCACAAGATAAAGATTAGTCGTCGTCTAGCACGTAAAATTCATATTCAAAGTTCATTTATTTCAAGTAGACTAATATAAGCACTTTTCAAACGCCAAGTCTGTATGTTTCTAGTGACTCTACCAAGTAACTTGTACACTTGGTAGAGTCTACTGCAACTACCTACCCACCTACCGAAGACTCTACCTGGTTCGGAAGGCAGATTCTAACGAGAAGAAGCCAGCAACAAAACTCTGAAGTTGCACTTTTCCAAAATCAACAATAGAATAGAATAGAATAGAAAAACTTTATTGCAACACAACACAATAGGAAAAAAGTAATAGTGCTAGGGTGCAAAGGCGGCCTTATCACTAAAAGTGATCTTTTAAAGGCAACCTGAGCGTACGAAGCCGATAAAAAAAGTGGAAAGTGGATGGTGCATAAAGTATGTTACAAAAAAATTATATAAACTTACATGAACATACATACTACATTTACATATTAACTACACAAATACCGATATAAATTTATATATACTATAATAGATATATATGATATATATTTATGTTATTATAAACTTACATAATACTCAATTACATAGATAAGTAATAATTTACATTTAACATTTTAAAAGATGCAAATAATCTATTCTAAAATGAAATATCAAATGTTTTGTATCATAAATTATAATCCGAACATACAGCATTGCCATGCATCTATGGATTCCAAGTTCTATGAAAAGAATAACCGAAAAGGTTAACTAAAGATACATAACTATAACTGTACAAAACCACAACCCTACTGTGAGCTGTCAAAATTATCATCCTCATCCTACACAGCGTAAAAATTAGGCCAACGAGGGTGGTGTCACATGGTAGTAGATTTAAAAAACACGGAAATATTTTTGTCTATAAATAAACTAATAACTCCACCAAAGGAATAACAAAAAGTGAACCATCCTACGGTACTCTAATGAGTGTTACACCTAACGGTCAACGCCAATTTGCCTCACATCCGGACGGCGTATAAAAAAAACAACAAACAAAAACGTAAACGGAAACGGAGCCTTACGCCAACACCCCTAAATACGCTACTTATCCCAGGTAGGCCCATTCATACCGATACCTTCCACGCACCGTGCTCTATGAATGACCGAGCTTTTTTTCAACCCAAAAAAAGTCGACCTACTCTCAGACTAGTTATACTCCGTCCGCAATTGTATTTATGATTTGACTGAATAGTTTTAGTAACTTTTAAAATTCCACTTTTAGTTGACCTTGACTGCAATCTCACCTGCTGCAAGCTGCTGGCAAGTGCTGATGCAGTCCTAGATGGTAACCGGCTAGCCTGTTATGGGTATGGCAGTAAGATTCAACTCATAGCCCTCATGGCTAGTGTAATTGCCCTCTGGCTGTTCTTATTAATCCCTACTAATATTATAAATGTGAATGTAAGTTTGTTTGTTACGCTTTCATGCAAAAACTACTTAACCGATCCTCATGAAACTTTGTACACCTATTCTTGGAAGTGTTAGAAGTAAAAGAGGATACTTTTTATCCCAACATTAAGCTCGGTTTCTTTGGGAGAGGGGATGAGTGTTTGACGATTTTACACCATAACTCCGATAAATTATAACCGATTTAAATAATTATTTTTGTACTATAGAGGTCTTAATATGTGTTTATTTTGCCCAAACTGTGGTTGGAGATAGAGGACAGAACTCCTCAGCAGACAGCAGCAAACCTCATTTAAGGCTGAGCGATACTGAATACTTTAATTTTTTTTTATCTACAACAAACTTTAATGCCACATTAAAAAACAAAATCAAACGCAGACGAAGTCGCGGGCAGCAGCTAGTAATTAAATAAAGCGGTGATAGCCCAGTGGGAACACGTAGACTTCACTTTCAGGGGGCGAAGTTCGGCCTCTAAATTTTCTAAGTTGAATGCTTTTCAAGTAATTAAAATATCACTTGCTTTAAAGGTGAAGGAAACACAACAGGAACATAGCGGGAAAACCTGCATGCCTGAGAGTTCTCCTTAAAATTCTCAAAGGTGTGTGGAGTACACCAATCTGCACTGGGCCAGCGTGCTGAACTACGTTAAGACGTAGGGAGGACCCCTTCTTATTGTGGGAGACCCGTGCCCTGTTGTTGGCCGATAATGGGTTGATATGATGATGATGATGAATAAAATAAATAAGTGGCAAAATATAGTTTGAATGTTTAATACTTAAATATTTGAATGCTTCACACATAAATAGGCATATATAGTATAGTATTATATAGTATTATTTAAAAATTTCGAAATATTGAAAAAATAAGGAACATTATTCTGAGACGAAAGTACAGCAGTTCTTTAAGCGGTGGTGGTAAGCCACATAATTTTAATTTAGCCAAAAATTAGTCGGCGAAAGTAGTTTTACATTAGCCGGATATTCCAGAAAAAAAGGTTATTAGCATCTCGGCAAAGAAGAATTTACTAAATATCACTGGCGATCAGTCAAGCAGTTTTTGGTTTGACTTACAATGCTCGTATTAAATACTTATCTCAAGTAGTTTACATTCATAACTACACCTTCAGTTCATAAATAGTTTTTACATTAATAAAAAGTTTTGCGGCTATGCTCTGTTGTTTGTATATTGTTTCTATTTGACAGATTCGTTTAAGTAATTATATTACACATAATATTAAAATAACCGTACTGGGAAATACAACCTGTATTTCCCGGTACGGTAATTATCTACATTTATTATTAAAGAATAATTTGTGATTGTTTTAAAATATGGTTGATACATTTCAATACTTGTTTGATGAACTGTTGTTTTAACGTGTGTTTAGCAGTAATGGAGTTTTGCCCCTATCAGAAATATTCCTTTTAATAAGCTGTTTTCTATATTGCAGATTGTTTTAGTAATCAATCATAACTAACATTTACTTAACAATAACTTTGTTCCAAAACCTTCTTTAGCAATCAACTCAATACATAAATAAATAATGTTTAACACATTTGCATACTTTACTGTAAAAATCCTTGAAAAAAATGTCAAATCGTATGTAGTATTGTGTACGGAGTATCACCTGAGCAGAGGCTTCTTAACCACACGTATTTTGATTTATAATAATTTTTGAATATGGTAAAATTATTCCTATATAAAAATAAGTAAAGCTTATTTTTCCCTGCGCATTTATGAAGTGAAAGTCAAGGTTGCGCTGGCAGGTGTATATCATAGAACGGTGAAGCTTTTATCACACCGCTACATATTAATAAGATTTGTATGAATGAAATCACTCTTTTTTTGGATGAGTCATCTAGTTTTTACAGCTAGGTAGTTTCTAATAGAAGGTTTACGTTTATATAAAAGTATTTATTTATTAATTGTTAAAAACATTTGAGACATTTTTTACAGAGTTGAATAATTTATTACATTTTAATATAGCCTAGTAAACTGCACAACGAGTTTATTTTTGCTTCTAATATTTAAATTGTTACAGTCCATTTTCTTTTTAAATTTTGTTATATTTTTATGGACATAAATAAAATTATCATATATGTACTGCGATATATATTTTATTTTCATATATTAGAGGACAGAACTGGAATGATTTGTTACAAATGACAATAAGTTCCGCCATGTTTCGGTCCTAAGAGGTTCTTGCCGTTGTAGTTACAGGCACAAGAGGCTTAATACCTACGACTTACTCGTAGGATAATGAACACAGGGCGGCAACTTTGTAGGACGCGATCCTCACTTTGTCAAAATATAAATTGTTCATGTTGGAGTAGAGCAACTGCTGAGTTTCTTGCCGTCTTCTTCTCGCCAGTATGCTTTCCGAAGCGGTAGTATAGTCACCATAAACAAACAAACTTGACGTTTCAAAAGTGTTCATATTAGGCCTACTTGATATAAATGAAATTTAAATATTGTTTTTTTTTATTTTATGGTTTCATACTAACTATTATTATAAATAAACAAAATTATTTGCCCGACTTGATAATCGTAGCTAGGACCTTGTGATCCGTAGTTGGAAAAGCTAACCCATAAACCACTCTGATAAATTAGAAAAGTTACAAAAGATTGTATAGGTGCCTTTGCAAAAGGAGTCGTAGCAACGTGTTACTAATCGGTGTAACAGATGTTCGCACTGATAATACTAATTGCATTGTTTTCACCTTACCTTAACAAGCTTGTAAGGATTGCAACAGGTGTTTTGGATTAAGATAAGTTTTGACCATCTCCATGGTAGTGGTATTCATACAAATGTGAAAGCGTCTGTTTGTTGGGTTGATTATTTGTCTATTAATACTAACTAGTGGTCGCTGAGTGGTCGAAATTCAATCCCTAATTAAATTCAATTATAAGTTTGAGAATTATTTTTATTAATAATATAATAATTAATCACTTTATTGCCATGCTTTATTAATAAGTAACATAACAATATGGCAATTGGCCAGAAACTCAGCATTATGCTATACATTGGCAACAATGCTCAGCGCTGAATTTCAGTTTGCGCTGCGCTTTTCAGTGCTGATTGCAGTAGTTATATAACTTACTTTATAAATGAAAACGACAATAGACAATAATTTTACAAATAAAAATTAGAATTACTTCAATACATAATTATAAACATAAAAATTTGAATTAACGTAAACAAGAAACTTATTTAGCATAAACAAATTTAGCTGCATCGATTTGAATTGTGGGAATCGAACCTACGGCCTTGTACTCAGAAAGCAGGGTCGCTGCCCACTGCGCCAATCGGCCGTCATCGTATTATCTAGAACACAGAAATTGGTCACAGTAGATTAAGAAATAAAAAATAAATAAATATAAATATACTACGACAATACACACATCGCCATCTAGCCCAAGTAAGCGTAGCCTGTGTTATAGGTACTTAGATAACTGATATTTATAATTTGACATTATACGTTTAAAGGAAATACAGCCTAGAAAATTTTCCGTGTCTATATTATTTAACTCTTTCCGTATATCCACATGAGTACGTAAAATAAATATCTGAACATTTAGTTAATAACGATTCATTCGCGTTACTTATCAGTGTAACAGATGTTCACATCATAATAATATTACTAATTGTTTTATTGTACCTATTCACTTCACTTCTAAGGGTACCTTTTAAAAGGGTATCTATTGCTACAGGTGTTTTGGATTAGGACAAATAATGTAATTTTGTTTTAGGAGAAACCTAAACATTTAGTTAATCCTTACAATTATTTTTCTTCTGTGTTTACTTCTTATACGTTTTCATATTAATGGATTATGGATACTGAGGCAGGTGTTTTAGATTATGTTGAATGTCTAAACCCGTCAGACCACTTTGGAGCAGTGTGGAGGGTCTCTATGACTTATGAGAGATGAGGCATATGCAGTGGCGTGCATAGAGGGTATGCACATGATATAAAATGAAGCAAATCTCCAGTACGAGTTATAAAAAACTTAAGGATAGGCATTGTAAGAGTATTACAAAGTCTACTCAATGCACGCCCCTGGGCATATGCCAAGCTATCGGACAAATGGGTTAAGATGATCAGACTCAGCAGATTGGGCACACAATTCAAACTTTTTTAATAGGCTATTTTGAAACGTCTTGCCTTCACCACCAGTTCGAAAGGCAGATTCTACCGAGATTACTCCTACAGTAACAAAATTAAAAAACCATAAATAATAATATGCTTAGTGAGTGACGTTAATTATAAACTATTTAAAATAATAAATAAATAAATAAATAATAAATATACTACGACAATACACACATCGCCATCTAGCCCCAAAGTAAGCGTAGCTTGTGTTATGGGTACTGAGATAGCTGATGAATATTTTTTTTTATGAATATAATACACATAAATACTTATAATATACAGATAAACACCCAGACACTGAAAAACATTCATGTTCATCACACCAACATTTTCCAGTTGTGGGAATCGAACCAACGGCCGTGGATTCAGAAAGCAGGGTCGCTGCCCACTGCGCCACTCGGCCGTGCCATTTAAAAACATATGTAATCCGTCAATTTATAGTAGCGGACATCTTGAATCGATTTTTAAAAAATGATAAACATATATGCTACTGACAGACACACAAACACATACATACACACACACAAACACACACATACACACACTTACAGACACGTCAAACCTATAACGCTCCGTTGAATTGTGTTGGGGGCTAAAAAAAGTTAAAAGAGATCCTTTAGAGTAGGTATACAACGCACATAATATATATTCGCTTTGTCCAAACCCCACCGTAATGTCTTCATTGCGTCTCCGCAACGCATAATTACGTGATGCGAAATGACTAAATATTATGTAAAGTGCGTCCGGCGTACCGCAAACATGACTGGGAGGCCACTCTACATTATAAAACAGAGTACTAAAATGAAAAATATACCGGCTAAGTGCCAGTTACAGTAGCACGCGAAGGGTCCCGCGCCAAATGTTGTTTGTTTGTTTGTATCAAAGTATGTAGTTTAAATGGGGCTTTATTGGAATTACAGAAACTTTACTTTTTACTCCTTAATTACAGTAAAACACAAGCACATAGGTGAAACGTAATGCCAAGTTAGCTTAACTTATATTAAATCGGCTAGGTAAAGTAAACAATAACAAGTCGGAGAAGATGTAATTTAAAAGGAAATGAAAAAGAAAATATATTAAATAAATAAACTACGACAAAACCACCTAGCCCCAAAGTAAGCGTAGCTTGTGTTATTGGTACTAAGATGACTCTAGAATATTTTTATGATGTTTCTAAGATAACTGTTAACTATTTTAATTAATAACATACATAGATATTTATTATATACAAACAAAAACTCGGATACTGAAAAAAAATCATGTACAACACAAACATTTTCCAGTTGTGGTAATCGAACCATCGGCCTTGGACTCGGAAAGCGGGGTCGCGTCGCTGCCCACTGCGCCAATCGGCCATGAAATTATGTGTTAGTATAATGTGCCTATTGTGCAAGGTACATTCTCATCTCATCTCTCATGTTTTTTTAAAACGCACCATTAATTTTTTATATTTTGTTAAAAGGCACCAAATTGGTGTCAATCAATTGTAGATAAAAACAATACAGCGACAGTTGGTGATAATAAAAGAAAAAAAACATAATTATTTATATGGGAACCACAGAAGCAAAACATCCAGGTAACAAAAATAAAATAGTTTAATAATATACGAGTAAATGTGAAAGAAATAGAGTGTACAGACAAGCAATTTCCCACAGAGCATACTCCGGTCGGGCGCGCCGGCCACCCCGGTCGCCGCTCGGTTCTCGTTAAGCGTGTAATTGTCAAAATTGTCATAATTCCCGCGCGACGCCGACAACGGTGTTTATTCGGACCGCGATAATCGATATTATTATCGACTAGCAGCTAAACGCGACTTTGCACGCACGGAACTTCTGTTTTACTGTTTCTCGATGTATAAAATATCCTGGAACACGCCTTGCACATTCCTATTTTTAGATGACTGCCCATCATTAACATTAGTGTTGCATGTTAAATGTATGAACGCTTCATAAGTGCCTGTGATAAGGTCTATATGAATAAAATATTTTTGAATTTGAATTTGAATATACCCACGTGTTTTCTGCAGGAACATTGCCGAAAGAAATATCGTCCCTAATTTATGTTCGAAACAAAACAAAATGGCATAGACATAGTTGAAAGGACTGAAAGTAAAATAGGGACTTTTAGGGCATGTGTACATGACGATTTTCACGTTTGAAAGTCCGCCGTCTAGTCTCAGATCCCGTTTGTAGTGGTACAGTTGCGATACTCACGCAAGTCAGACGCAGCCTGTAGACCTATGCATGATACAGACGCGTGTGCGTAGCGGTACAGATGCGATTCTAAAACGAGGATCTGCTTAAAATTCAATATGCCAGATATTGAATTTTAAGCAGAACCTCGTCAGTAACAAGATGATCAGTCGGTCTGCAGTGACGCGCGTTTGAGTCAACATAAACGCGCATTAGCATCTCGTTTGTGTCGACGCAGATGACAACAAGCTACTCTGTATCTTAAAAGCGTTTCGGCGACGCCAGGTTCTAAAACGCGAGTCAACGGCGCGTTGAAACGCGCGGTGTGGACAGGCCCTACTCAAATTAAATGATACATATATATGATTGCCTACTTTATTTTACAAAAGGATATAGATATTGCTAAGCGTTAAGTATATCTTATGCAATAGTTAGGGACCCCTCGTAAGATAGTCTTATTCTTCGTTGTCCTCTTTTATAAATAAAGTTTTGAATGGTATCTATTAAAAATAAAAACTACAAACTCAATTCATTAATCAGCATAATTCAGTTCAGTACAGTAGGTAGACTAGTCTATAGCACTTACCGCGGTAGGTGTAGGTAGTGGTAGGTCGGGTTTGGTTAATCTCTTTCACGCCTGCTAGTAAATATAACTCGGTCGGCGCTTCCGCTACCATTTGCCTCCTTTCATTTCATTGGCGTATGCAAGTGGAATGAAATTAGGCACTGGCAATGAGAATAGCAATGAAAATAAATAAATATACTACGACAATACAAACATCACCATCTAGCCCCAAAGTAAGCGTAGCTGTTATGGGTACTAAGATGACTGATGAATATTTTTATGAATAATATACATAAATACTTATTATATACACATAAACACCCGGACACTGAGAAACATCCATGTTCATCACATATGGGAATCGAACCCACGGCTTTGGACTCAGAAAGCAGGGTCGCTGCCGACTGCGCCAGTCGGCCGTCAGTTGGTACAAGTCAAAATGGTGCAGTTTGCCTTATAACTCGGTAGTAGAATCGAAATTGAAGAAAAAATTACTCCAACGAACGTCTAGTTGTCCGAGGAAGAGTTGGGAGCACCAGAGCACGCGGAAGATTGCACATGAGATGGGCAGACCATATGAAGGCTAAATTTGGAGGTTAAATCGTTGCTACTTTGACGTTTCGAAAGTCACCCTACTTGAAGTAAATGTTTTTTTTTATTTGGCGGGTATACGCCAAAGTCAAAAAACAAAGTCCCACAGCTGGGCTACAGGCAGTAATATTGATACTAATATAATAAGCATATGTTGAGATAAACAAGCGTTAATTTGCCTTCGAATAAAACACACTTTTAAGTTTTTAATTTGAAACTTTTATAAATCCTATTACAGATTGAATGAATTATTCATAACTAATCAGCGGTCAGTAAGTAGGGTAGTACGTTATAGCGAATTAGGGTAAAGATCAAATAATATTAATTATTATTAATATTATCTGATCTTTACTGGGCGAAAGGCAGAAGAATCTTTACAGGGTGATTTATTCTTATCTATACATATTTCTTCCATTTTTATACTCCACACCGAACAGATCTTCGCGGGGTATAACCTTTAAAATAAAGCTTCATGTTCACTGTATATTTTTACGTACTTGCCTGCAAATCTTTTTAAAAGCTTTAGTAACATAAGAAATCCGAATAACAGGAATAAACTTAAGTTATATGTTCCGATGCAAAAGCTCACCGTAACCAGTAAAAGTGCACACTGTATGGCTGTACTTATGCGTTGCACGTTTAAAATCAGTGTTATTTGATTAACTTTCGGGTAGACTTTATTATCATATCGATGACTGCCTAAATGGAAAATTATTATATTTAGAGACATTCATGAATTCATTTTATTTATTAAGTATCAATTTTTTTATTTAATCTGTTATTTTCATTTCCTATCCTTATTCCTTATTTTTTAATTTTTTTCTCGTATTTTTTCTTGTAATTGATTTATTTAAATGTGGCTTGTTATTTAATGTGGAAAATTAATTTAATGATTAACGAAAACATTTCTTGCCCGCCAATCTTGGCAGGATATGTGACACTTATAAAAATTAATTAACCCTTATGTAAACATGTTGCATGTACAATATACAAGCAAAATAAAAATTGATTGATTGAGTGAAGTAGGTATTGATAATAATAATGTAGACACGGACTATTTACTGGTATATATTGAATCGTAGTACGAGTACGAGCGTTATGACGTGACTATAGAGGTATAAAGTACAGAAGTTTAGATTAATCTTATATACCAACAATATTTGGATTGTGTATAAATTCCATCTATATCTCCATCTACGAATGTATTGATAAAAAATCACGTTAATATAATACTTAAATGAATATGAAACACGTGCTAACAATAATTTCCTTACGAGCTAAGCACTTTTAACACACATAAATTATAGCTCGGGCTTGCTTGCCAATTTTATCATGGAATTCCACAAAGTACCGCCTTTTTCTATCCAGCATTGAAGTAAGATTTATTCCAATCGAGAATGGAGTGAGTACTGATGGTACAGTTAACGTACATTAATAATTACGACGAGAATATCTTTGTGTTTCGTGACACTGAGCAACGTAAAACGTAACGCAAGCACTGATGTATCAAATTATCTTTGTCCACCTCAGCACAGTGGTAAGCATTGCGATCTTATAAGTGAAAGGTTCCGGGTACGATCATCGACGAGGGTAGTTAGCGACTTTTTCATTTCTGAATTTCCTTTGGTCTAGTCAGGAGGGTGTCTTCGGTATACTAGTTATCCTAACGACAAAGACTTGCCGCCAAGCGATATAGCGTATCCCTATCCCTACTAATATTATAAATGTGAAAGTAAGTTTGTTTGTTACGCTTTCACGCAAAAACTACTTAACCGATCCTCATGAAACTTTGTACACATATTCTTGGAAGTGTTATAAGTAATATAGGATATTTTTATCCCGAAATTAAGCTCGGTTACTTTGGGAGAGGGGATGAGTGTTTGACGATTTTACACCATAACTCCGACAAATTATAACGGATTTATATAGAGGTTATAATATGTGTTTAATTGTGCCTAAACTTTGTGTAGATTTGATGAATGTGGTTTGAGATAGAGGACAGAACTCCTCAGCGGACGGCAGCAAACCCCTCATTTAAGGCTTAGCGATATCGAATACTTTAAATGTTTTTAGACCTACAACAAAATTTAATGCCACATCAAAAAACAAAATCAGACGCAGACGAAGTCGCGGGCAATAGCTAGTAATATATATAACTTTCATACACAGCTGCCATACCCCTAACAAGTTAGCCCGCTATAGACATGTCTTTATTCATGGATAATAATAATATGATAGATTTTTAATGACCCCAATAATAGATGCGGGGATAGCCCAGTGGGTAGGACTTCGACTTCACTTTCGGGGGGCCGAGTTCGAACAGAACGCGCGTACCTATTACTTTTTCAAGTTCTGTGCGTTTTAAGCAATTTAAATATCACTTGCTTCAACGGTGAAAAAAACATCACGAAAAAAACTGTACACAGACTCTTTTAATTGATATTATAACGACATCAATGTAAACGTGTGTATCACGCAAATATTCTATGTGATCTATTGTATCCTAAAAATTATATTTATTGAAAAAAATGTGCAATTTTTGTGAAGTTACTTTCCCAGCTCTAACTTTTCAAGGTTATATGCGTTTTAAGTAATTAAAATATAAGTTGCTTTAACGCGAAGGAAAACATCGTGAGGAAACCTGCATGCCTGAGAGTTCTTCATAATGTTCTCAAAGGTGTGTGGAGTCCACCAATCCGCACTGGGCCAGCGTGGTGGATTACGGCCGTAACCTCCTCTCATTGTAGGAGGAAACCGGTGCCCTGTAGTGGGCCGCTAAAAGGGTGATGATGATGACGATGATGACCAAAGAGTCTTTTTTGTAACACAAGCAATATGTTGATTGGTGCAAAATATGATTGTTTTCACCTTAGAGGCCCGCGCGTGCACGCTAACATCTGCATGCAAGAATACTATAAATTGGATGAAGAGTAAATATTTTCCTAACACACTGTTCTGTTTTAATACAATTTAGGTATTAATATCGCTGCTATTTGTTATTGAAAATTTTACTTAACTTACCCACTGGAGTGTATCCTCTTTAAATAAGACAGGACTGGGCTAGCCACTAGCTGACCAGTGCGGATTGGTGGACTCCACACGCCTTTTACAACGTTATAGATAAGTCATAGGTAAGCCACTTTCCTCGCGATGTATTTTCTTCGCGGATAAAACAAGTGATATTTAAATTTGAAACTTAATCATTATTCTTGTCGATTTTTGTTTAATTTACTTACTTCACTCTTATTATTGTTATAGACATTTACCATGTTTTTGTTATTGGTACCATACATTCATTGTTGGAGGTGGGCGTTAATTCTTGTGAAACAGTTTATACTTCTGCAAAGGTTATCGCGGCACCACTTTTATTGTGTAAATTCTGTACCCTTACCTATATGCTTAATTAATAAAAAATAAAATAAAATTGCATAAAACTCACGTAACTTGGAAAAGTCAGTGGTGCGTGCTGGGATTCGAACTCGGACTCCTCAAAAGTCAGGCCGAAGAACTAACCACTAGGCTATGACCGCTTTATCTATAGCTATGTCTTTTACTAATTTGGTTCCCTGGAAGTGTTCGCTATGTAGCCATAAGTCCGCCAAATTGTTCGCTCTTTCTACCTTTCTCTATGAATTCTTATTTGCTGTCATAGTATTCCTACACTTTAATTAGCTTTAAGGCGAAATTAAACTTAGAGTAATATTTTTTTAATTGTTCTAGTTTTTTTTTAATTTGAATCATTATTTTTATTTGTTTCATATTTATTCTTTTATTCTTACTATTTTTGCTTTTAACTTAATTTAATTATTTTAACCGTACTTACTTCAATGTTGTATATACTTGTAGGTGATAACTGTACTCGGACAATAAACTATAATCTAAAATGATTAATGATGATAAGGTGTATCGTTCTTACTTTAAAATCGCCTTACGTAATGAGCTGCCAAATGTATAATAAAATTGAAATAAATGTAAAAAAACTACCCTTGAAAACCTTTAAAAGGAAACTGTTTCTATTGTTGTATGACAGATCATTTTATACCATCGCAGAATACCTCAAATGCTATGGTTATCAGGAAATATCTGTGGTTCCTGCTTAATTTTGCATGTGTGCGTGACCTCAATTTTCTGACATGTTAATTAATTAAATTTAATTTTAATTGTATTTATTTGATATTAAAACTTAGAATTGCGATTAAATAACTAATACACTGATCTAATATGACCCTATAAATCTCAGAACATTATTTTATATAATTGATAACAAATAAGATTATTATTAATATGACATAATGTCAAAATTTTGCATGTTGATGTATTTATAGAATATGTTTTAACTTTCTATCCTAAAAACCAATAACTAACCCATATTTAGCAAACTAAATATTTCATTTCATTTCATCGTTGGTATATCTAATGAAATAAATAAATAAAAAATGTCAAATATAAGTGTTCTTATTTATTCAATGTTTTGGGATTAACAACAGCAACGCATTGCATTTAGACCTCAGCCTTTAGCCTTTACGTTTATGACATGTTATGCCCATCGAAGAGTACCCTCATTCAACCATTATTGCATGGGGTGCATTGTGACCAAAAACAGTGAAAACGCCTCGCGCAAGTGTGACTTCAAACACGCGGAATTTTGCTAGCTCACAATTATTTTTCCTATTTTCAATAATATTCAAATGTATATATTCGATAATATATAAAATTCTGACGATTTGATTTTTTCGAATTAATTCCACGCATTGATCTTGCTACTGAGATATATCGACCGCGTTCTCCATTCCGTTATTCAGCAACACCAAATGACCCGCGATTTATTTGACCACAAGCCTGGGAGTTAATTCGCAAATGCCACCTGTTGCAGATGAGGGCCGCGACAAAATACAAAATGATACATCGCGAGGTTATTTTCATAAATTCACCGGGTGGCCTGAGCCTCGGGCGATGAGGCAAAAGGGCTGCAACGCAATGCAAGATATGCTGAAGATATATAATTTATTTTATTTAAGAAATTTAATAACACTTGCTGTAAACGGTGAAGGAAAACATAGTGAGGAAACCTGCATGCCTGAGAGTTCTTCATAACATTCTCAAGGGCGTGTGAAGTCTTCCAATCCGCACTTGGCCAGTGTGGTAGACTATGGCCTAAACCGTTCTCATTCTGAGAGAAGACAAGTGTCCTATAGTGAGGCGGTAATGGGTTAAATCACGATGATGTAATTTATTTATTTATTTGTTAAGTGAAGAGGAAAACACAACCCGGGGAGACCTTACAGTTACCCAATTCGTCTTCCCACGTCTATAAAAGAGTTCTGCTAATTACATACAAATAATTGTATTAATTATAGATATAAATAGCTATATAATATTAATAAGTACAAAGCAACTATGATAATAAACAACTCAAATAATAACAATAACCAAATAGAAAATTAATTAATATCTATAAATAATACAAATACAAATAATATACATATATAGAATAGTTAAAAATAAATCATAAATCTGACTGTATTGGTGTAAGTGTTTGTAAGTAAACCTAATAAATAAAAAAAATACTTACTTGATATTCTACTAGTTAGAGCGGTTTATACTAGAGCAGTATTATACTAGTATAAGAAGTTTTGTTTTTGTTGACGTTTCGAAAGTGCTTATAAACTAGGCCTTTCGAAACGTCAACAAAAAACCTGAAATTAATGAATTTTGAATTAGAATTTTGAATTGGTTTGTCCTTTCTTTACGCTCTGACTAAGAAACTAATTGAGTTGGTTTTTAGCATAGGTTTAGTTAAAAGGACGGTGACCAACACAGACTACTTTTCATCGCAAGAAAACCAACAGTTTCCACGTGGTTTGCAATAAACGCAGACAAAGAACATAGGTAGTTACTAATAAAAAAAAGAATAACATAATTTTATGTTTTTTTAATGCTTATTAATGTAATTTTTAAAATCTAATTAATGCATCTTTTTATCTGTTAGATGAAATGCATAATTCGTCCAAAAGATTCCATAATTCATCAAGCGAACGATAGCATAGCTTGTGAAGTGCTTGTGAAGCTTTACCCCGAGGGCGGTCAATCAGTACTTTACAGCGATTTTAATCGACGTTTCACCGTTGGATCGAGATCGACATTTAACATTTTTTATACTGATTGCGGACGCGGGAGTGTTCGCCAGAATCAAAATCAGAATCAGAATTTATTTATGGCATACTATTTCGTGCCAGGATCGCATTTTTCGCTTTTTTAAAAACCCCTGGGTAATCCTTTTGCCCAGGATAAAATGTATATTAGTTGATGGACGGTCCATCGATTCGGTATTTGTAACAATCGGTTGATATGACGATGACGATAGTTTGTTAATGCTGAGCAATCAGATCGTATGAGAGATCCAATGAGAGTATACAAAATCCAAGTCACTGAAGTACACAAAAATAAACTAATTAAAGCTATTGCTTTGTCAGGAATCTAAAAGGGAGCATTGTTTTGTATCTCCAGCGGTATTTCACGTCGGCGTCAGATTTCGGAATGGACTGTAGCCACCAGCGACGGAAAAAAGGTCTCCTCCGCCCATCCTACCTATAAATTGGTGATAATTTATATTGGATGCAACAAAGAAGTATTTTAATTAACAGCGACGGTCCGCGAATTCGCGTTGTCTGCATTTATTCTTATTGTTTTCATCCTGTTGAAATGGTGCTGGATTAACAGGTAGGTAATATAAAATATATTACCGGTGGGAAGTCGAAAAACGACTAACATGCGATATGTTGCTTCTTGCCCAAAACGAAGAGGATTTAGAAATTCTACTAACACGTCTGGAAGTAACTAGTTCTGAATTCGGTTTTACCTTCAACAGGGCCAAAACCAAGATGATGACAACGAAAAAGAAGAATAATTCTAAGCTAATAATTCTTTTCACCATCGAACCGCGAGGCACCGTAAGGATCTGCATCCGCACGGTCGATATACCGCGGACGCGTTACTACCATTTACTGCGATCACCAACCCGTATACCCAACGTGGCCCCAAACCCTCCCGCTGGGAGAGGCCTTTAGTCCAATAAATAAATAAATAAATAAATAAATATACTACGACAATACACACATCGCCATCTAGCCCCAAAGTAAGCGTAGCTTGTGTTATGAGTACTGAGACAGCTGATGAATATTTTTTTATGAATATAATACACATAAATACCTATAATATACAGATAAACACCCAGACACTGAAAAACATTCATGTTCATCACACAAACACTCTCCAGTTGTGGGAATCGAACCCACGGCCTTGGACTCAGAAAGCAGGGTCGCTGCCCTCTGCGCCACTCGGCCGTCAATAGTGGACTCTTATAGATTATGATGACGATAAAACTACTATAATTTTGTATAGTTGTTGTTTGTTAGTTATTGGGATTTTAGGAAATTAACAGGACCAGTTTAGTTATTGGGTTTTATTGGACCAGTTAAGATTTTGTAAATTGGCTATATGCACATATGGGTTTACATGCACACGCACGAAGTAAATAGTAAATAATTTTACTTATTTTTTTTTTTATTTTTTTTTTATTAATTTAATAATTATCATTATTCATTGTAATTTTTAATTTTATTTTTATTTTTAATTTGTCTTTTAATTTTATATTTTTGACATGCCATTTGAATAAATTTATACTGTAATTTTAATTTTTAATTCGATATTGTATATTAAGTAATACTAATTGTTTTTTTAAATTATATTAATATGGGCTTTGCCTGAACTAAAGAAATTGTTACTATTATTATTATATGCACTTTCCTATCAAGGAAAACACATTAAGCAATCTGCACCGGTTATAATCACCAACATTCGCGCCAACCAACATTGGAGAAGTGTGGTGGGCCTCTCAAAAACCTCTCTCCCATGAGCGACAAGGCCGGTTCCCAGCGTTGGGACAATAATAACTCCAGCTCAGCTATTACATTTCGGTATGAGTGATCGTTCAACGACAATATAGTACTCATCAGAAAAACATTCGAATAATAAGTACTTCGGCTTCCTATTCGGGGTGACCGAGTTTGATCTTGGACACGCCTCTAACCGATAAGTTATGGACGTAGTAAACAATTAAAATATCACTTGCTTAGAGGAAAACATCGTGACGAAAATCAGGTTTGCTTTTCTGAGAGTTCTCCATATTATCAAATGCGTGTGAAGTCTACCAATCCGCAAGTGGCCAGCGAACATCAATGGCCTTAAACCCTTCTCCGAAGTATAAACTTTGATCACGGGAATCGCTTCGTAAAGAGTTTAAACAAATAGGTATACCTACTAACAGTAGCATCGCAATATAATTATAATAATATAGTCCTTGTGAGACACAATATTACCTTCTCTTTATAAACAACTAGCTGTTGCCCGCGACTTCGTCTGCGTTTGATTTTGTATTTTTAAAGCATTCAGTATCGCTAAGCCTTAAATTAGTATAGTAGTATTATATATATATAACATGTGACTGTCAATTAATTATAGAAAAATTATTTGCAATAAAATAAAATTGCGACTATAATTAAAAATCTAAACTATCCTATCTCTTAAGTTGGAACAGACTGCTCACGGTGTGCCAATTTAATTTAAAATTGGTTAAGTAGTTTAGGAGTCCACCGCGGACAAACATCGTGACAAGAGATTTATATGTATTAAGATAAGCTAATATTAACAATCTCACATAAATCAGTTATATCTGCATATTATTGTCTACAAAAGGTGCAGAACTCATTTGTGGGGTTGAGTATACGCTTTTACAATATGATTCCTGGACCTACCGATGCATACATTTAAACAATATGTTAAAACACGATTAATACAGCGAGAACACTATACAATTGATGAATTTCTGATAGCAAGTTAACTTGGAAGCAGCCAGCTCCGCTCTCATCTCCCGCAAGATAGAAAAAATATTGTAATTATTTATGTTTGAAAAGAGCAACTACTGAGTTTCTTGCCGGATTCTAGGTGGACTCTGCTTTCCGAACACAATTCTACAATAAACTACCAGTTGACATCTTGGAGATGTCTCTTAAAAAGTTCAAAGTTTGTATTAAACGTAAGCTTATAGAAAAGTCCTATTATAGTATAAAGGACTACGTAAACGATAAAAAAGCTTGGGTGTAAATTATTGCTCTAACCAGGTTGCTCTTCTAATAATTTAAAATGACATTGTGAGACGGTGATAACAAAAAAAAAAACACCCGGCTAAGTTTGTTATGGGCTTCTTCTTAAACCAGGACGCGTTTGCACCCTCGTAGCTTAAGTTTTAAGTTAACGAATGTGGTTATCGCCATCATCTCACTACCGTGTAATTCTTATGTACGCATCAAAAGTGCCACCTATGGGCCTACTTGAATAAAGATATTTTTGACTTTGACTTTGAACCGTTGGTAGCGTGACTACAAACGGACATACGTGAGGTTTCAAAGGTGCTTCTAAAGAAGTCCTACTATAAATAAATGAATTTTTAACTTTTGAATTGAGAATGATTGAAGCATTGAAGATGATGGACAATATTAATTTCAGGGGGGTCGTTGAACGTTAACTGCAGAGTAACAGACGTGATAAACGCCGTAATGGATATAAAATCGCTACTTCGCTTTGAATATGTTACGTTATGGCCAACGGATTTACAGCTACTAGATGAGGCAGGTTTATTTTTATTCATATACTAGCTATTCCCTCGCAACTTCATCCGCGTATAAGTCAACCGTAACAGATATGCTTATCCCGTCGCGTACTTTTTTTAGATCTTTTAAAAGGAACAACTTTAAACACTCTTTTACGCTGCGCACGCAGCGCAAGCTCTTAAAGGAGAAAAAAAAATCCCCCGATTTTAAAACATCTTTATTGGTGCTATACCCCTATTGGTCCTCGCGTGGTGATATATATGCGATATATAATCCCTTCCTAGTTCCTTGCCTTCCTCGATAAATGGGCTATCCAACACTGAAATAATTTTTCAAATCGGATAAGTAGCTCCTGAGATTATCGCGTTCATGTAAACAAACATACTCTTCAGCTTAATGTATTAGTAATAGATGTACATTTAACTCAACCCGGAGTAAACAAACTAGCTTGGAAAGCATTTTAGGGTATGTAAGGTACTTCAAAACTAAATTCAAAAGTTATTTATTTCCAGTAGGCACCTTTGAAACGTCAAGTGTGTCTGTTTGTAGTGATTCTACCACGGGTTTGGAAGCAGATTCTACCGAGAAGAGATTCTATGGTTATATATAATGATGGTTTCAGAACGCTGTTAGGCCTACCACGTTATTGCAATGCATAAGAAATGTTCGCAAGGGCAAAAAAGTCATCAGTATAAAACTTTTTTGCCATCAGAAGAAAACGAATAGCATCCTTGATGAGAAGAACGTGGGGTAGCAGTAACGGCATTCTGAAAGCATTCATAAATAGATACGATTCTCCAATTCACAAGCTTTGTCGATTGAACTTGGGTTGATCGCCATTCAAAAATGATAACGTACGGGTACAATGGTAAGCCCAGTAATGTCTCACGGCTGGGCGTGGTCCTCCTGGAGAGCTAAGGACCAAAGTAAGAAATACACTAAGATTGTATGCGCAATTTTTCTAACTTTGGGTGGCACTGAGAGTTTTTTGACAGCAAATCCGATACCTAACGTAATAATTTTCGGTCCAACCCAAAACTTTTAATCGAGCAATCTAGGATTTCGTGATCCGTAGTTCAGTATACTTTATCATTAGGCAGTGCTAATTATTAAAAAAATATATATATATATTGTTCGAGTAATCCTTCCAGTTAGCATTGTACATCTTCAATAGGAAGGGTAGGCGAGGTGGCGCCGAGTCGCCTTTTGCCGCCCCCGGCGCCGCACAGACTATCGCAGGCAATGAAACCAATGAGTATACAAGCACTTCGTTACAAGAGACGAGACTTCACTGTCAGTGTCTGCTATAATCTATTAAAAGGAAGCTTATTATTATTTAGATTTATCTATGGCGACCAAAATAATATTGGAGCAGCTGGGTGGGTTTATGCTCTAAGACCGTTTCTCCTATGAGATACGAGACCTTGTGATTACGTAAAAAAATATCATTACCATCTTTTTAAAATTTAGAACAAATTTACATTTCATTTATGAAGTATGTAAAGTGGCAAGAACTCTCCTCGTACAAAGAAAATATTTTAAACATAACTTTTTTAAATAATTGACATGTCGTAATCAGCGAAAGACATTCCTAACAATAAAAAACAAGGATTATAATACCGAAATGCATCATGTGACATAAATCTTTACATGACTTCATCATCATCATTGGCACCCCCTTAATGGTCCAATCTTGTACCGAGAAGAGCCCGCAATCATTTTATAGTTTTTAACATTTTTCTATCATGACCTGATGAGAGATGAGAGCGGACTGGCCTTACGGAGTGGCTTCCAAGCGGTCTTGTCGTCAGTGCTCTAACCAGGTTGCTCTTTGAGTAAATGTCTTTAAAAACTTTGTTTAAATGTAGGAAGCAGTGATAGTGCATTGGGTACGTGCTCGACTTCACTTTCGGAGCGCCGAGTTCGAATTCCAGCACTTCTGGCTTTCCTAAATTATGTGCCTTTTATGTACGACGGAAAACATCGTGAGGAAATCTGCACACATGAAAGTTCTACATAATGTTCTCGAAGGCCAGCGTTGTGGACAAAGGCCTTCCCCCTTCCCATTCCCTGAAGGGGGAAGGCCCGATTCTTCATTGTGGAAGAAGACCCGTGCTCTGTAGTGGGCCGGTTACCTTCGGTATTATGTTATAAAAGCCTATATACCCATCCTCACTAAGAATGTCTGCACTTTTCTCAGAAAATATGCATATGTTGCTAATTTATATCCTAGTCAAAAGCGAATCTGTATTCCAAATTTAAAAAAAATATCTCATTCAAGTTCTAACTTTCTCAAAGGTCTCGTTCTCGTAAATCCCATAAATCCCTATGTACGTGGAGATTTATGACACAGAATGAGTTTTAAAGGGAAACGGATGCATGGGAAAGTGATGCGAAACTTGCAAATAATGACGACATGCTCTGCAAGCTGGGGTAGATTTCACGGCGTGATATAGAGGTCAAGATACGATAATATGGGGTTGTCTGGACTCTGGAGCATTTAAACATCTTTAGTTTTACCTAATTTAGATATGTACAATAAAGTTAAGGTACGAGTATGATCCTTAACGCAGATTTTTTTTTTTTTATAATAATAATAATTGTATACCTTCGTATACCTTTTGTTAAATTTTTACTTTTAATTTGTTATGTTTATGTGGTGTACAATAAAAGTGTATTCATTCATTCATTCAATAATAATTCTTGGTAAATTTGAGCCATCTACACTATTATATATAACAAAATAATTAAAAATAGTAATTTTCAAAAACTAAATTATAAAACTTACATGAGATATTAAAATTAAATACACAACATAATTACAAATTAGAATTTCTGCCTCCAGGAAGCCCTACATGGAGGTTAATATAAAGCTAGTTAATTGGAGAGTCGTATCTAATTGTTGATTGCTTCAGAATGCCGTTACTGCTTACCCACGTTCTTTTCATCAAGGATGCTATTCAATTTCTTCTGATGGCAAAGAAGTCATCAGTAGGAGCCCTCGCGAACATTTTTAACGCGCATAAACAATGTACTAAGTATACACATTATATCTACCACCCTACATGCAAAACTGTAGCCCTAAACAATATAGGGCTATATACGAACAATATAGTTTCATCATCTTCATTATCATCATATCAAACAACTACTGGCCCCCTGGATACGGTTCTTCTTCCACAATGAGATAGGTTTAGGCCGCAGTCCACCACGCTGGCCCAGTGCGGATTGGTGGACTCCACACGCCTTTGAGGACATTATTGAGAACTCTCAGGCATGCAGGTTTTCCTGACGATGTTTTCCTTCACCGTTGAAGCAAATTATATTTAAATTGCTTAAAACGCACATAACTTAGAAAAGTCAGGGGTACTGAATTGTGCTAGAATTCGAACTCGGCCCCCCGAAATTGAAGCCGAAGTCTTAACCACTGGTCTATCACGGCTACTAACGCCGCTAAGGTAGTTTATTAAACTCATATTCTAAAGTGTTTTTTTTATTTCACTACAAGTTAGTCCTTGACTGCAATGCGGTTGTAATTGATTATGTATATGATCGAAGATATAATAAATAAATAATAATTAAATATACTACGACAATACACACATCGCCATCTAGCCCCAAAGTAAGCGTAGCTTGTGATATGGGTAGGTACTAAGATGACTGATGAATAATTATATGAATAATATACGTAAATACTTGTAATATATAGATAAACACCGTGTCGTATATATATTTATTTAAATTATTATTACTTTTATTGTACACCACATAAACATACCTACAAAAAGTTGTAAATTAAAATTTAACGGAAGGTATACAATTTGGCGGCCTTATCTTCCAGGCTACCTGGTGGTGCATATATGAATACATATATATTTGCATATATATCTACTGTACATAAAAACTAAATAAATTAAAATTCCTGTATTGATTTTAAGCAAACTAGTTTGCAAAAATTCGTAAGCAAAGAAAAAAAAATTGATGGAGGTAAATAATTTGCGGAATACATTTAATCGTGTTAATTTAACACATTATAACAAGTGATTTATGTCGTAGATATCGCATCAAATAAGTAAGTTTGTTAAGTATCACACTAAATTCTTTCGACCGTGACAAATACGTCAGAATACTAGTTTTATGTTTAATTAACATCTATTTCTATTTTCAAAGTTATTAGTCTACGGTTTAAGGAGTTAAATAGTTGCAAAAAATATTGGAATGAGTTTAAGTTTATGCGGCTGTGTAAGATAAAGATTAAAACAGTGAACACAAATTAATGGCATAACACTGGGACTTTTAATTGACATTTAAATGACATAAATGTAAACGTGTGTGTTATGCAAATATTCTATGTGATCGATTCTATTTTAAAACTTAAATTTATTAAAAAACAAAATGCTATTTTTGTGAGGTTACTTTCCGGGGGCTGAGTTCGAATCCTAGCACGCACCTCTAACTTTTCTCTTCGTTTTAAATAATTAAAAATACCACTTGCTTTAACGGTGAGCGAAAACATCGTGTTGAAACCTGCATGCCTGAGAGTTCTATATAATGTTCTCAAAGGTATGTGGAGTACACCGCACTGGGCTAGCGTGGTGGACTACGGCCTTAAATCCTTCTCTTTGCAAGAGGAGACGAACCAAGTATTGGGCCGGTAATGTCGCAAATAGTGGTTAGAACTTCGGCTTTACTCTCGGGGGGCAGAGTTCGAATTCGAGGAAAATTCGAAAAATTTAGAGGTGCCGACCTCTAATTTTTCAATGTCATGTGCGTTTTAAGAAATAAAATATAACTTGCTTAAACGGTGAGGGAAAACATAATGGGGAAACCTGCATACATGAGAGTTCTCAACAACGTTCTCAAAGGCTTCTTATGAAGTCTTCCATCCCGAACTTAGCTAGCTTGCAAAAGGAGCTGGTAATGGGTTGATATTATGAACTGACAAATGAAAAAATGTGTTCACGTAGCTTTTTAGGTCGCGTTTTAGTTGGTAACATTGTCTTGTGGGAGGCTTGTGCCGTGCCTAGTTACCACCCTACCGACAAAGAAGTGACGCTAAGCGATTTAGTGTTCCGGTGCGATTAGGATATGGCTACCATACTCCCTAACAGGCTAGCCCGCTACTATCCTAGACAGCATTATCAATTACCATCAGGTGAGATTGCAGTAGAATAAAAAGAAATACTAAAAAAGCCGATGTTTCATCTGAGGCGTTTAGATGGCTGATCATTTTAAAAGGTAAGCATGGCTCTCTAAAGTAAAAAAAAAATCATAATTCAAATTTTATTTCAAGTACTAGTTACATATTTATTACGTTTGCCAGTGGAATACAAAAAAAAATCAGAAATCGAGGTCGGCCAAAAGGGTTTTAATATAGACATTAGGCCATTTACTTTCCCAATCAGATGGGCGTCTCGTTGGCTGCGCGCGGCGCTGTTATCAAGTAATTAGTCCGTCTGGGTGTGCTGCGATGCGTAGAGGTCGTGGCCGCGTGACGGCAACTTGAACTTGGAGCTATTGTGCACTCTATACGATATGGAACCGACAAAATGACGTGTTCTTCTTCTTCTTTCTCTGGGCTTGTCTCCGTAATTGGTCGGCCGGAACCTTCCGTTGTACGTAGTGCCATTGGTACGGCTCCCCGCTGGGTCACTCCAGCCAACCGAGCTCACTCCAGAAGCTTAGCAGGCCGCCCAGGTCGCCAAGTGCTTCAGAGAGTGATGCTGGGGAGCCAAGGTATGCTGCGTGTTGATCTGCTACTCCTCTACATTGAGGCAGTAAGTAGGTCGGTGTTTCATCTGCCTCCATGCACGCTCTGCAATATCGTGTCTCAAGGAGATAGTTTGGCATTAAAAAACAAAAAATCGCTCACAGGCCATTTAAATCAGATTGAAGTAAATCAATAGAAGTACTTATTTACCTAGTGATTGCTTTGATCTATTGTTTTTACCACAACAAAAAACTCCTGGAATTTAATCGCACCTGCACAGGAGAAAATTATATCCCCGGGGGAAGGATAAAAAGTTATCTTCCCCCACAGCTTTATCAACTATCCAATTTGAATATTATTTCCACTGGCATCCAAGTGGAAATAATATTCAAATAATATATGTGTATTAATAAACGGGGGTAAGCTTCTCCTATTCCATGTTCCAGTGATTTAGCGGGTGGGCACGTAAATTATATCCCTTGTCAGGAGATATAATTGGGGGATATAATCGGGGGATATAATTTTTATCTCCCGCCCGTGCTAACCCTGCTAGCTAGGGCTAGCACAGGCAAAAGACAAAAATAATTTCCCCTGACAGGGGATATAATTAACGTGTGCACCTGCTAAAGCACGGGAACATGGAATAGGAGAAGTTTTTAAATTTATTATTACACACATTTATAATTTTGTATATTACTTCCACTTGTTCAAAATATTAACTGCCAGGGGATATAATATCAAATTATCTTCTCCCTCCGCTTTATCAAGTCTCAGAGCATTGGTGCACAAGTGGAAATAATAACCAAATTATAAATGTGTATAATAATAAACTTAAATGCTCAGTTAGCTGGTTGACACGTTAATTATATCCTCTGTGGGGGACATAATCAGTATCGTGCCCATGCTAGCCGTGATGATTGTATGATGATGCCTTCCAAGTTGGTTATAGGTTAATCTGTTAGGATATATGGCAGTTATATTAAACCCGCTTAATCGGCTTCTACGACGACTTTTTTGCCTCGTCCAAAGCCAGACAAAATTTTCACCTTATTATGATGTAATACGTCTATCAAAACATGACGATTTTTCCTAGGTGTATGTACACCTTTATCAGTTTCAAGTCGGAAGCAGTGCACAAGCGTCCTAACCTGTGACCTCCAAGCTGGCTTGCTTGCTAAATGATTTATTGTGGGAATTACTTTCGCGTTTGTGTTAGTTTTAGACAAAATGTAATAATTACTTACTAAGTTTTACGTTTTTACAATAAACCAAAAAAACTAGACTTGCCTTGTGTTAAGTTATGTAAAGGTCAGGTTAGGGAACGTTACTTAATATCAGAGGGTGTATGCAACATGTGCCGTGTGGTGACGGCAGATAAGAAAACAGTTTGATTCTTAAATTATAATCAACACCTATTATAACTATAAAGTCTCATGGAAACCAATGATGCGGTCTAAGTTGGGGCGCGCTTGTCTAGAAAACGCCTATTCATTCTTGCCTAGGAAGGCATTCAGGTTGTACGTGGCAGGAAACACCGATGCCGAAAGAGTACTTAAAGCCTTAGCCACGACCTCCCTGGCGTCACGGTGAGCGCTGCGATTTTAAGTAGGAGGTTCCGGGTTCGAATCCCGGGAGCGGTACAATTTCTGAATTTTCTCTGGTCTGGTCTGGGAGGCTTGGGCCGTGGCTAGTTACCACCCTACGAAAAAAGGCGTTCCGCTAAACGATTTAGAGTTCCGGTGCGATGTCAAGTAAAAACCGATTAAGGGTACGCTTTGAACCTCACAGAAGAGCTTTTCGAATCGATGTTTCAAATTAAAACAATGATCCTCCTGGAAAATTACAAATTGGATGTGTTGCGCTGTTACAGCGAATGATATATTGTAATTCATATTATGTATTACAAAATAACGGGATAATAAAGCGCATGTCACAACAAAAACCCTTCCGTGATTGCATCTTGGTTCCCACAGTGCGCTCGTATCGCCGGTCGTCAATTTGGGCAAAACGCGCAATGACCGGTGCGACCACCCAGCTTCAATGTGCGGTGTCGCTCGCCCGACCAATTTGCACGCGTGTGCGTGAGGGCGCAAGTCTCGAGCGGTCGCGATGCGGTTATCAAATGTGATTTTCATTTTTATCTCGTTTTTCACTTTTTTGATTTCAAAATAATATACGAGTACTACAACAATAAACACATCGCCACCTAGCCAAATGTAAGCGTATGTGTTATATATATGCTATATATATATGATATTGTATTATTCGGTGAATTTCACTTTCTCGACTTCCTATGTCGGCTGTTATAAATATCCCGTCCCGCAACTCACAGGAAAAAAGATATCTACACTCCCTTCTATGTATCTATATTATGGTGTTCTGTACTTCTTCTTCTCCTCCCTCTGCGTTTCCCTCGTCGTCTATTGTGATGAGTCTGTGTATGATTTGAGTAAGATCTATTTATCCCGCTTGGTGACTGACGCGTGTTTTGTGTGTAAGTAATGTTTGAGGGGCCTGGTATCCTTGAAGACATTTGAGTATTTGATGGTTGTTGTGTGTTTTGTACGCGCTGGTCTGGTTGAGTATTGTGTACAAATACAGTGTCACCTAGGACTTTGCCGAGAATGATTGATGTATGTATGGCTGCTTGTTTTTGAAGAATGCTGATGTCAATGTTCGAGTCTAACTTATCTATATATTTTGTAATACTCTTAGCAACTACACCTGTTGCACCTACTACGATTGGAATAACAGTCGTTTTAGTATTCCACAAACGACTGACTTCAGTTTTCAATAAATGATACTTACTCAACTTTTCAATCTCTTTTGGCCCTATATTGTAATCAGATGGTACTGTTATATCAATTAAAAATGTTTTATTATTTTTTTTGTCGATGTATATTATATCAGGTCTGTTATGCGTCACAGTGACATCTGTTTGTATGGGCATTTCCCATAAAATTTTAGCGGATTCATTTTCTTTGATTTGTGGTTGAGTGAGCGCTTCTTTCCACCAGAGGTCAGAAACTTCAATTTTGTGTTTTTTGGCCAAACACCAGTAGACGTATTGGACAAGGTTATTATGTCGCTTGACATAATAGTTCCCTGCCAACTTTTCGCATCCAGAAATTATGTGATATTGTATATGTTATACGTACTAAGATAGCTGATGAATATTATTATGAATATAATACACATAAATATTTATACAGATTTATGTGTATAATAATCATTATTTGGCTTTTATGTGTGTGCTAAGGCATTTGGAGTCCACCAATCCGCACTGAACCAGTGGCCCTTGGGAAACTACGACCTTAACCCCTTCTCATTGCGTCAGCAGACTCTTGTCCTGTTGCGGGCCGGTAGTGGGTTGATATGATGATGATGATATTATGGGTGATGAGGACAGATCAGAATACAGTAAAGATTGTACAGAATACACTGACAGACAGTTAGTTGTTAATGTATTTGTGAGGTTTGGAAAATTTTCACCATTTTTCGTATTTAAATAAAATTGCATTACGCTTAATTACTAGCTGTCCTGTTTCGCGAGATATTTAAATAAAGTTAACTTGTGCATCTAAAGTTAAAAATAAATTATTTAAAAAAACCATCCCTCTCATCCCGCAGGTTACGGACGAGGCCACTATGGGAATATAACAGAGTACAACCGTGTGCAAGCACCAACTGCCCAGCGTTGTGATTACAGGTAACTTACCCGATGAGTAATATAAGGTGAGATTTGGCAATGTATGAGTTAAATCTGCCTTAGATTGGAATAAAAATCGTACAGTAACCGTTTATTTTCTTGAGATGAAATGTATCCTACCTATGGCTGTTACCAGGATGCAAACAATTTCTATATAAATTAAATATAAATTAAGCGATCAAGCCATGCATCGATACCAAATGATATTTTTAAATCCCGCCGGTAATTTTTACCAGCAGCTTTTCCACGATAAAAATTAGCTGATGTCCGTACCCATGATATATTTGTGATTTCATATTTTGGGGTTTCAATTCTAGTGGTTCATTTTATTGTCTACAAACACACCCTGGTGATTTGTAGTATATTAACTACTTTATCCGAGTTATTAAAAAATATGTGATCCATATAATATAAAATTTCCAGTTTTTAATGTGTTCGAGGCTTCCCCCTTATTAAAGACGACATATTTAATACCCAATTAGTCATAATACCTGATTTTATTGTCATGATAGTCCCGCGTTAACATAAATTGTATTTGATAGCCAAAAACTGAGTACGTTCAGAGTCATAATAAAGTATTTTATTGATTAAGCCCACAAATAACCTTAACCTTATTACAATCTTTAATCTTCTGTTAATAAACGGTAAAAGATACAATAAGTTAATAGCAAACGTAGCTGTCGACACAAATAAACTATGCAAAGCAGGAGCGTCCTAGGGATTAGACTCGAGGAATCCATTCCCACGGGACCTTGCGTGGCCGCGGGGTTACGAGGCGCGAGTTTCTAGTTCCTACTCACAAGATAATACAGACATTTTATTTATAATTTGATGTAATATTTTCAAAGCTATAAAATTCTTTTGGAAAGTGATCAAAATCAGATGCATCTCATCTGATTTTCATCACTTTCCAAAAGAATTTTGTGAAGTAAATTCAAATAATTATATTTACAGAGAAGTCTTCTTACTTGCGTATGTGGACGAGTTTTTTTCAGAAGCAAAGGGTCACGATATAATATTTACGCACTGAAAACGTATAATATGAGGTGAAATTGTTGTAAAAATTTAGTAATTAGTGTAACAAACAATTAGAATTTGATAGGAAATATGGAATTCAAACGGTAAGGCTTCATGTCTCGTTTTATATTATGCATAATATATTGCATTAAAGATTCTTGTTATATCAATTTGTGGCGATTCGCCTTTGTATTTTATGATAGTAGCAACATTATTGTCTATAGTTAAAAAGTTTAAACTGTTAACGGTTGATTAGAATAAAATGTTGAAAACTTAGCTACTAACGAAAGATGTAAAACTTATAAAGTAAATGTGTTTTGTATTTATAATAAACAGTTATTACATAATATATTAAATAGGGTTGTTATTTTGTGTTCCCCAATCCTATAAATTCAAGTGATTTGCAAATTACAATGTTGTGGTATTGTATGTGAGAAGGATTTAAATAATCATTTGCATTTGGTTCATTGGTTATGTTTTATTTGCAAAATGTACGAATATATCAATAAAATAAAGCGTTGAACTCTGCTATAATAACTTATAAGAAAGATATAATATTTTTTTTTCTATGAACAAGGCTTTAAAAAGCTTAATAGGATGCTTTCAAAGGTATCCTAATAAATTGATCTATATTACTGTTTTATCATAATTGTTTGATTGATAAAGTAAATCAACCAAGACGTTTACCTTATCACTATCTAGCTTTATCTTTCCAAAAATAGCATATAGTACCTAATTACAATTTAAGTTAACGTAGTGTTGGTCTGCGAAATAAAATACATTTTGAGAATCCTACATATGGCAATTGTTCCTGTGTGACCATTAATCTGGTCACACATAAACACAGAAACAATCGCCACCCGATCACATAATCCTTCACCGGTAACATCGCTATTTAAAGTCGGCCCTTACACCATAGAGGCGAATATTGCGTTCCTAACATACCTCAGGGGCTGGTCTAATTTAAAAGATTGTAACGATAATTGTGACTCTGTATTTCTAAATCTGGAATAACTGCTGAAATTAAACTTGATAGCTACTGTACATGGTAGAGTAAACTGTCTTAAAAATTCTATGTTTTGTAACTAAATAAAAGGCTTGTTAAATATTATAAGAGCGACGCGGCAAATACAAAATACGGAGAAAAATTGCATTTTGTTTAATTAAAGAGACTTTTACTTTAAACAAAGTGAACACTGAAAAAAAACAAATAAATTAAAATAAGAAAAACAAAACAAACTGATACTGATCGAACAACACAATAAAACTGCATGCAACCAACACTCCATAATACATATGCGTAATTAACTAAAGAGCAGATGACTTTATCTACAAGCAACTTTTTGGAAATGGCCTGGTAAATATTTATTTAAGTCATGCTTATTTATTATTATGTATTCTACTCCAACCTTCGTGGTTCTTTCTATTCTTCCTTTATTTTCCTTACTTCGTAGTAGTGCACAAATAAAGAGTATAAATAAATAGTTAAAAAATAATTTGCATTGTAACTATAATATTATTTTTAATTTGCAGCCGAGCACCTATGACTTGAACCACGCGCAAATACGGTCGATGTGAGAATTTGCATCGAATGGAGCCGGGACGAGCGGCGCAACCTCCAGTGGGACACGCTGTATATACTGTGCGGTACATAGTATAGTATATTCTACACATACTGTATATCAGACTAATATTAATAACAGGAAAATATTTTTTAATACCAGTTGCATTGTTCACTATAACTTTTTATTTTCGACAACACGTTTTCTTAGAGCACCTCAATATTCGCATATACAAATACAAACATTCTCTATTCTCATAGTAGCTGTATGCTTTCACACTTCATCCGCGGTTATTACGGTTTTTTCAAGTCCCGTGGGACCTGATTGTTTTCCTGGGGTTTAGGGTTAGAGAGTTACGGCGTGAAGTAAAGACAAACAGACAAAATTCAAAAATGTTTTATTCATGTAGACCTTATCCCAGGCACTTATGAAGCGTTCATACATTTAACATGTTACACTAATGTTAGTGATGGTGATAACTGCATTCGTTAACTATAACCTATAGCTAGGAGAATTCCAGGCGTACTATGGTCTAAGAAGAGCCCACAACAAACATTTTTTTGTTATCACCATCTTACAGTCTATTTAATGTTGAGCTATGAAGTAAGAGCAATTCATACCCAAGCTTTTTTATCAAACGTGTAATCCTTAATATTGTAATAGGATTTGTATTTAAGCTTACGTTTTATATAAACTACGCACAAAACAAACACACTCTGGCATTCATAATATTAGATTTTTTATAGACGAGCGCTTGACTACAATCACAACTGATGGTAAGTGATGATGCAGGCTAGGGTGGAGCGCGCTTGCCTAGAAGATGCCTATTCACTCTTGATTTGAAGGTACTCATATTGTAGGCACTGTGGAGAATGGAAGCTGGAAGGGTATTCCAGATCAAGAATGGATTATTGTGAGGTAATAGTGATAACTAAATTCGTTAACTTAAATCTAGTTAAACCAAGTAATTTCTAGGCTCGTGTTCCTAATAAAAGCCCACAACAATCTTAGCAGGGCTTATTTTATTTTGCTTTAACTATTTTCCAGTCAAATAATATATTCCGCTATCAAGTTACAGCATTTCAAAACCAAGCTTTTTTACCTTTAATGTAAACCTTAATTGTTATAATAAGTCTTTCCTGTATGCTTACGTTTTATATAAACTTTCGAGTTACATCTCAAAGATTTCATCCAGTAATTTTTAAACTCAAAAGCCGTTTCCTTGTATATTTTAGAAATAGCAGTTTGTTAAAATGAACGCTCTCATTTTTAAAAGATTCCTTATAATGTTGAAACAAGAAAAGTAAAAACTCTTAATAAAAAAAGATTAATCTATGATAGACTCTCGAAGACTTAGTCTTATTTCAGAAAAATTGTTACGCAATGTGCTTTAAAATTTTAATAAATTTTCTATTAACATAAAAGTGGTTCCAATGATACCTACAATTTATTAATAAACTCAGAAAATGGTTGCAACACATGAAGTTTTATAATCTTAATGATTTTTTACAACAAAATTATATTTGTTGCATTTGACAATCATTTTTTAAATTTTGCTTTAATTAACTTTGCATGATGTTTAGATTTTGCACGCCATGTGTGTCAAGAAACTGTTACCTTTTTAAAAAAATATGTAACAGCTTTTAAACGTTTCGATTGTACACTTCATGTATTACATGTTACGCATTCACAATTTATGGTACATAAATAATAAATAACGTGTACTTTGCAAATAAAAAAATTCTATTCTAATTTATGAAATATTCATTTTTCTTTATATAAATTAGTTATTTTATGCAGCCTACGGAAAAGGTACTCTATTTCCTTTAGACAAATGTAAAAAAAAACCGCCAAGTCCCGTTATTAGGTACGAAAGCTCAAAATAGCATAAAACGGATGAGTGCGTACCAATTTTCAATACAAAAACCCATTATTGAAAAACAACACCTTCTCATGACACCTAACATAATTCAGTTAAAATAGCACTCACCTAGCTGATAATTGCAAATAAAAAAAAACCTCAAAACCATCCACTTGCGCCGCTCCCCATTCCCACAGTGCAGCAGTCTATCCGTGACTCCCGACAAACGGCGAAACGACCAAAAAACGCCGTCAAAGACACCTCGGGACGTCAAAACGTGTCCTTTGTCGAATCGGATTCCTTTACCTTTATTGGTACCCCAGCGCAGTTTATTGTTTAATCCCTCCAGAGGCGTGCCTGACACGTACGGGATTCACTAGGGGCGTTGCCGGAATTCGCTTCCCGGGGGTTGTCAGGGTAAGTGAATAAAAAGTAGTGTTATTGATACTAACAGTTGTATTTTTTTTTTAATTTAAAATAGTAATAATTGACGGACCTAGCAGATAGTCCACCTGATGGTTAGTGGAACACCATCGCCTATTGACAGAGCAGCACTTCACATAATTCGTTTAAAGGACATTGCATACAATTCTACAATAAACTAGCCATTGACATCTTGGAGATGTTTCTTAAAAAGATTTAAGTTTGTATTAAACGTAAGCTTATAGAAAAGTCCTGGTATAGTATAAAGGACTACGTAATCGATAAAAAAGCTTGGGTGTGAATTATTGCTCTAACCAGCTTGCTCTTCTAATAATTTTAAATGACATTGTGAGATGGTGATAACAAAAAAAACAGCCAGCTAAGTTTGTTGTGGGCTTCTTCTTAGACCAGTACGCGTTTGGAACCCTCGTAGCTTTAGTTTTAAGTTTACGAATGTGGTTATCGCCATCATCTACCGTGTAATTCTTATGTACGCATCAAAACGGGATCCACGTCACGGGAGCGTTCGGACAAAACAATCATTAGTCCAAAAGTCCACCAACAGTCAGATTAACGTCGAACCGAGCCGAGGTGAGCAGGAGGCACCCTCGGGTCGACGTCTCCAACTCTCCCCCCGATGTCATCGAGCCCTGGGGCTCTTCTCATGGCGAGCTTTAGCGCTCACCCCACTCCCCCGGTGACACCGTAGCAACCCCTCAGGTTGTTATCGGCAAGTGTCCATCCGAAAATCGTTAAAATCAGATTAAAATATTTTAAACCCTTTGTTCTAAGTGTCTACAAGAACAATACTTCCTTTTACAATCCCATCGTTCGCATGTGCCGCCTTTATAATGATTTAGTATCAAGTAATCGTAATATTGTCATTTTTTAACAAAAGGAATTTTTAAAAACCAAATTATTAAGCACTATTCCATATAAGCTTTAGGGAAATCATATATATATTATTTTTTAAATGTTTCTTTTTTGTTTCAACTTTAATTTTATCTTAACTTTTTGTTTAATTTAATTCCAAGTTGTGTACACATACTTTGGGTTGTAGCTTAGAACAAAACTTGTTATTACTTATATTTAGATCTACTTTTAGTTATTTCCTGTTTTGTGTACTCAAAATAATAAACAATAAACAATTTGTGGCGTAGGTTTTAAGCTTCATGCGCCCGTAACAACACCGGCAACCACGCCCTTCAGACCGGGACACAGCTTGCAAAAATGCTGCTTAGCGACACAAAAGCTCTCTACTGTGTTTAGTTCTAACTGTGCTTTCATACATTTTTTATTCCAGAATACGAGTTTTATGAATACTTTAAATATTGGATAGAAGCAGACGTTACTTTACGGAAATCCATGATATATTATGAAAATTAAGCTTAACTTGCTATGCTCCGCGAAAAGCAGGAGAATCTGTTATTCTTCTTCAATCCTTATACTCCAAAACAAACAGATCTTCGGCCAGTGGCGTGCATAGAGGATATGCACACGGTATGCAGATGATATAAATACATAAGGGTACGCTTTTCATAACTCTTACAAAGCATATCCTTCAGTTTTTTATACCTCGTACTCGAGATTGTCTTCATTTTATATCATCTGCATACCCTGTGCATACCCTCTATGCACGCCACTGTCTTCGGTAATGTACCCTCGAAACCGGGTCATCCTCAAGATATGTTGACTTAAAAATGAATAATTGTTAAGAATTACACCATACAGATTCTCTCCTTTTCGCGGAGTATAGGAAATTAGGCATAGTTTTCATTAATACTTTAAAAAAAAAATTAATTGGCAAAAAACTCTACCGTTGCTCTTTTATTCAATCAATTAAAACAACTTATAAACACAATTACAACATTGTCATATGTAATAACGCTGGGCCCTTTGATACAAGACATATTTTAAGACCGGTCAAACATAACTACTATTATCACTTATATCACATTTGGAACAAGTTGTTTGTATAGAGCAACATCTGCTTCATAAACTGTTTGTACAAAATAATGCTAGGGCTCCATATATGATACCTAAATAACCCAAAGGATGAGATATACTTATCTTATGCAACATCAGGTACAACCATGGTACCAACAACTTTTAACAACTCCATCACCAGTACATACGACTCTTGTTTCGCCACAACAATATTTCGTTAAGTATATCGTTTCCATTATAAATCATCTATTCCCAATTAGTAACGTTCTATCCACAATACTTTTCTTAATCTTCCTTTCCCAATTTATTAATTTAAATACGTCCTCACTTTTCTTTCCCGCCAATCGATCTGGTCAAAAACTCGCGTCACCCGCCATAGATCCTATACTTTTTCTTTGACAGTCTACTACCATTATTCTATTTTCAATACACTATCAATGAGTATACCAACTAGGGTTTTCCACATATTTAATAAAATCATCGGATTATAAAGTGCTATAATTCCTTATTTCCTAACAAGTGCCTGTGATAGGTCTGAATGAATAGAACATTTTTTAGTTTAATATTTAAAATGAAAATGGGGATATGGCTAAGGAGCATTTTAGGTCGCGTTTTAGTTCGCATTGAATCGTTCTAAAATCGAATCCGGTCATGTGCCGCACGCTTGCCGGTCTCTGCTGTTCTGCAGCACAGTACGGGCCGCTAATTAATCGCGCGCTCGTTAGGGGGGTAAGGACCACCAAGCGCGGCCGCTCTGTAATCTGCACCTTAGTATACAATTCGCAAAAGTAGAGCCGCTTTCGCGTACCGAAACATAACCCCGTCATAGCAAAATGGACCCAATCTCATAGCCTTAAAGTTTTTTATTCTGTACTACTAAATTTTATTTTACAAGCGTCCTGCTGAAATCACTTGCTCAAAAATTGTAGGCAAAATTGAACTTTAAAACTAATTACAAATACGTTCCATTTTACTCTGTCCTTCCAGCGTCTCGTTACTCGAAAACGATTCCACGATTGATAGTGTGTTAATGTCGCACTAAGGGTGCTGATTAAGCCTTTGTTACCGAGCTCGACTTTTCGAATGCGAGGTGAAGTGAAATCCTTTAATATTTAAGTCGAATCACAGTCGAATCGAATTTGAAAATAACATACGGAAAAACTTATTGAATTTTTCTCTTAAGGGCGCTTAAGAGAAACATTCAATAAGTTTTTCCGTCTGTCTCTTTTTCATCTGTATGGTGTAATTTATAATTTCTTCAATCCTTATACTCCACACCAACAATAATGAATTATTGTTAAGTGACTTAACAATTAAGTATCCATTGTAAAGTGAACATCTCCTGAGGATGCTCCGGTTTCGGAGCGAAACGTGCGTAGAGGGTACATTGCCGAGGATCTGCTTGGTGTGGAGAAAAAGGATTGAAGAAATAATGACAGATTCTCTTGCTTTTCGCGGAGTATAGCACGTTAACCTTAATTTTCATAATATATCATGGATTTCCGCAAAGTAACGCCTGCTTCTATCCAATATTCAACCATAACGTTAAATTCGAATATCCACTGACACTCAGCGTCTTTAAAGTCGGTTAACCGTGGCCCGGTGCCACAGGCTCGTTCGCGTTTTTTCCGTCTTATTTCCACCGCGCTGTGCCTCCAAAATTGAGTTGTTCGCCTTTCGCGTGTTTTTTCATCTTTTTGCAGCGCCGGCGCGGGCGGTCCCCGTAATCACTTGCATGTTTATTTATTAACCGACTTACGCTGTAGTGGGGTGTTGTATTCGTTAATTACATTAGAAATTATTTTTTAAATTCCACTACAAGTTAACTTTTGACTGCAAAAGTGGTTTAACAAAGTGGTTAAAGAAAGAAAACTATTTTTTATTCCTCTCATTACTATACTTAGGTACTCTTATTTTATTATAGCTGTTTTTCGCTGTGTTATCCTCGGAGAAGAAGTGGTTTGGTTGCTATGTTAAGACGTAAAGGAAGAACGATATTTAGGTTTAAAAATATGAATATAGATGTAAACAATCCTTGAGAATTGGATGTTTCTTCTTCTTCTTTTTCTTCTTTCTCTGGGCTTGTCTCCGCACTTGGTCGGCTGGAACCTTCAGTTTACTTTAGAGTTTGATGTTATTCAAGGACTAAAACTAGCTTATGTCCTCGGTCCTTTCAACTAATTCTATCCTAAAACTTAAGTCAATCGATTGCGTCATAAGATCGTGAAGTAACGATAAACAAAAAAAAAAACATTGTAATCATTGCATGTTTATTTATTAAGCGACGTGCACTGTTTCGGTTTGTTGTGATCGTAATTTGTTTTTATCCCTTGACTGCAGTCTCACAAAGAGGTCATGCAGTCTGTTATCATCAGCATCATATAAACCCATTACCAATGAAAGAATGGGAAGGGTTAAGGCCGTAGCCTCCTTAGCCACCACTGGCTAAAGTGGATTTGTAGAATTCACTTGCCTGAGAGAACATTATGTAGATTCCTCAGACATGTAGGTTTCCTCACAATGTATTCCTTTACCGTTAATAACTACCTTCCTACTTACTGAAAAATATATTTGTTCTCAATAGCCCTGGTATCAATGTCCATTTACCTGATGCATTTGGACAATGATCTTCCAGGCTGACCGAAGCTCTCATGACTAGGGGCCAGCACTGCAGACAGTAATTTTGTTTTACTCCTGGTCTTATAGCCAAGAAACTCAGTGTGGACAATGAATCTCCAGGCTGACCGAAAAAATCCGCCAACTATACCAGTATATTATGTAAAGTCAACATCTCCTGAGGATGCTCCGGTTTCGTAACAATTATAATTGTAAAGTCAACATCTCCTGAGGATGCTCCGGTTTCGTAACAATTATAATTGTAAAGTCAACATCTCCTGAGGATGCTCCGGTTTCGGAGCGAAACGTGCGTAGAGGGTACATTGCCGAGTATCTGTCTGGTGTGGAGTATACGGATTGAAGTAATTATAAATTACACCATACAGATTCTCCTGCAGATCGTGGAATTTATTATAGCAAATTAAGCCTTATTTTCATATTATATTATGGTTTTCCGCAAAGTAATTCCGGAATTCCGCCTGCTTCTATCGAAACTATGCAGTACTACCTGGGTTCTTCTTCCTAAAGTAACAAATACATCAGGTATTTGGACAATGAGTTTTCATGCTGACCGAAGCTCTTATCATAAGGGTAACACTGCAGACAGTAATTTTTTGGTCTCAATATGCGAGAAACTCATTGTTTAAATACCTGATGTATTTAGAGAATGAGTTTCCAGGCTGACCGGAGAAATCCGCCAACTATGCAGTACTACGTGGGTACCCTTCTTTGAAGATCGGCGATCAAGGCAATTTGTATCTTCGATGCCGCGGCTTAAAATAAGGAACGAGTGCTATTACCCAAACCATAGCAGCCTATGGTAAGTTTTTCAGCGAAGATGTTCTTCGCCCCACGCATCGTTTTCCTTGGATCTTGGACTGTATGATCGGTTGTAGTATTACTAACAATCTGGGACCAGGGCGGCCTGCTAATCTTCTGGAGTGAGCTCGGCTGGCTGGTGACTCAGCGGGGTGCTGTACAGTGGCACAACGAAAGGTTTACATACTTTTGGTAGACATATATATATAGAGCTTATTGTGACAGACCTCGTCCGGGGAAGTACTATCGCCATGTTTATTTCTGCCGCTACGCCGCTTTACATTGCTGTGTTCCGGTCTGAAGGGTGTGATTGCTGGTGTAATTGCAGGCACATGAGCCTACTCCTCCAATCCGCACTGGGCCAATGATGAGCCATCAGCTTGGTCCGTCAATTATTACTATAAAAAAAATTGAGAAATACGGAGACAAGCGCAGAGTAGGAGAAGATTTAGAAGAAGAGTTGTAGTAGGTAGTATTTTCGGTTCTTCAATATGTGGCCGTGACATTCAAGCTTAATTTTCTTTACTAAATATACAACTTCTGGTTTTTCGTTTTATGCGACTCGGCACGGTTACGTGGGTACCCTTAATCAAAATAATTAAGTCCCCATTGATTTATTGCCCCCAACGCTTGACGCGACCCGTGGTACCACCGGCGACGCGATAAGGTTTGTGATAACATCACAGTTATTATACGGTGGTTAGGGAATTGCAATAATAATAAACTCTTTTCAAATATTATCTTATATATATACTAGTATATAGAGCTGAAGAGTCTGTTTGTTTACTTGAACGCGATGATGTCAGGACTACTGGTCCGATTTGATAAACTCTTTCAATACTGGATAGTCCATTTATCCAGACAGGCTATAGGCTATCATCACGCTAAGACAATTAAGAATGTTTTAAAATCGAGTTTATTTTCCCCTCTGAGAGCTTCCGCTGCGTTGTTAAAGTTTTTTTAAGACAAAGTTTACAGGGGTTTCCTTTCTAAAAAGAAAAGTTCTAAAAAAAAGTACGCGACAGCATATGTCTACCTTTTGAGGTTGATTATACGCGGATAAAGTTGGCGAGGGACCGCCAGTTTTTTATAATAGGCCGTAGACAACATTATTGCACATACATAGGAGACAATACAATATACAGAAAATAAGAAGAACACCTATACAAATATGCTAGCAATGCTAGCTATGCAAAGGCGATCTTATTGCTAAAGTAATCACTTATAGACAACCTTTGGTAACAGTAATATATTACCGAAAGCAAGCGGGTCATTGTCAACAACAAAACATAAACACAACAAAAAATATTGCAACAACTAAAAATTGCAATGAAAGTGGAAAAATGCATAGAGCAATTTAGGACGCGTGTTAGTTTGCAACGTTCTAAATTTGTAATCCGGCTACAATCCATAGAATACCATAGAGTCATCATCATCATCATCAACCGTTTACCGGCCAACTACAAGGCACTGGTCTCCCATCAGAATGAGAAGGATTGGTAGACTTCACACGCCGCGCGTTGAGAATATTCTGAGAACAAGCAGGCATGCAGGTTCACCGTTCAAAGCAATTGATAGTTAAATTGCTTTAATTAAAAACGCAAATAACTCCGAAAAGTCAGCGGTGTGTGCCGGAGCTCGAAGTCGGTATCCACGAATGGAAAGCCCACTAAGCTATAACCGCTTATTCACCATAGAGTACAACAGAGTAACAACAAAATTAAATGCGGCCATGTCACGTTCCATAGAGTACCATAGAGTAAAAAGCATAACAGTGGGCAGTAGGAGTCCTGAGTGCCGAATCTAGAACGCCGCGGCTAATATTAGCCGAACGATCAAAGGTACGGGCGAATACGGAAGCTTACGTTAGATATTTTATCGAGTCTACGGCGCGAGGGCATGGCCACATCAGCATGGTGTTTAATCGGCCTATTTCTTACAAAGGCATATATAATTAATAATAAATATACTGCGACAATACACACATCGCCATCTAGTCCCAAAGTAAGCGTATCTTGTGTTATGGGTACTTAGATAACGGATGAATAATTTTAAGTATAATATACATAAATACTTATAAGATATAGATAAACACCCAGACACTGAAAAACATTCGAGTTCATCACGCAAACATTGTCCAGTTGTGGGAATCGAACCCACGGCCTTAGACTCAGAAAGCAGGGTCGCTGCCCACTGCGCCAGTAGGTCGTCAGTATTTTATATAAGATAGCCCTTAACTCGGTATGATACACTTCAAAATGGTAGTGGGTAATATTAGCACGTTAACCGCTAACTAAACACTCTTCAACTTCAAAATGTAAACCAAATAATTGATAAAACAATTTATTATTACGGACCAATAATAACTATTAAATTAACAAAGATAAAGAGAGCGATACAACAGCTAAGAGCAGCTGACTGTATCCTTCTCGCTCGGGTAGGTAAACTCGGCGATCCCGAGTTCACCTGATCGAGCCTTTCACCTCAGAGCGTGACGGTCCAGCCTAACCTTCTACCTACGAAAAAATGTGTGTGCGGTGCGCCAAAAGAAGTTCTCACTTCCAAAAATTATAGCAACACTAGCTTCTGCCCGTGACTTCGTCTGCGTGGACTTTAGAATTGGGTCGAAAGCTTTGCTCGTTAACAATTTTTAACGTGCCTGCCTTCTTCTTCTGTTCCTGGGCCTTTTCCGCACTTGGTTGGTGTGGGACCGTCCGTTGTACGTTTGTATGAAGAAGAAGAAGAAGTGCCTGCCCTTGCTGGCAGGTTTGTCTCCATCTACAGCAGAAGCCATCAGACCAGACCAGAAAAAGCTTAGACTCGAGACCACCGCGTATAACACCGCACTGCTCTTCATTGCGTCACGGAGGTTGTAAGTAATGGTTCAACCTGTTTAGGTTATGGCATTTATATTGTACCGGAACGCTTAATGTCTCGTCGAGACGTCTTTGTTGTCAGATGGTTATTAGACACGGCCGAACTCTCCTTAGATCAGACCACAGAAAATAAAAAATTGCCCTTGGGTTGGATCCTGGGGAACCAATAGTTTCGTGTGAATCATTAGACCCAATTCTGAGTTTAACGCAGTCGAAGTAGTAGCTAATAAATAAACAAATCTTTTCAGGCTAATAACGTGTTGTAAGGACTTTAGGTATAATACCTACTTGTTTAATTGTTGAGCAACTCAATTCAATTTTCATATCTTCTTCATAATAATTTCAAAAGACACCACATGAAATATGACGACGATAATGGGGCTGGCTGAAAACCAGTGCTGCGCGTTTTAGTTTGCAGCTATACTGAGCCAGCTCCTTTGTCACACATTTTTTATTTTATTTTTTTTAATTTTTATACTTTAACAATTAAGTATTTTATTTCACAAATGTAACATTTTACACAAATGTGTGACAATAAATACGATTTTTCTTTCTTTCTTTCTTTCAAAATAAAAATAAGAATCCGCAGCTTTCTTGGTAATTTTTAAACATAATGCTTACGCACAAAAACAGCATCAAGTTGCAAGCAAATATAATAAATTGAACTGATGTTTTTTTATTACTATGAAAGCTTTGTATAATTCTTTTTCTTTATATAAGCATATGTATAAGTTTATAACACAGTGCCATCTACCAGTCGACATGTGAAGCTAAAAGTAAATCAAAAGACATTGTGGTGAAAGGTAAGGTTTTCGAAAGTAATTCGCTTAGCTGGCAATAGATGGCGCATACAAAGTTTACGCATTAGATTTGTAGATGGCGTAACATGTCACTATGTTTCCATTTTTATTATTATTCATGTGTTAAAAATTCTGGGTGCTCGGTACAATGTTTTATAAACCAACCCAAGTAAAGGTGGTTATCAATTCGACACGTATGTTAAGTACATACATGATATCGGAACTGCAAAATATTCGTATATTTGATAAATAATCTATTGAGGCCTCCAAAGAATTATGTACCTATTAAGGTATTTTTTATGTTTACGGGCGAATACGGGAAGCATAGGTATTGAGTTAAGTAACAGCCTAATCTTTTTGAGGTAGGGCAGTTTTATTTGGATCACCACATGTATTGCCAGTAGGTAGGTAACTGCCATGGCAAAACTCCCCTACCAAAAGAGAAATCATAAATTTCCATATGGCCCCATAGACTGAACCCATTACCTCCCATTAAGACAGCGCTAACCACTGCACTAGAATGGTAAAAAGTCTGATAAAGCTATGACCGCACCGAGCGAACATTACGGAATAAGCGCCACAAATAATGACAACAGCCACACTTTCCACGCCAGCGAATTGTCAAACTAAACACATTTTACACAATATATTCAGCCATGGCGGCTGGCGCTGTAAACAAACCCCCTTTAGCCTCACGACACGATCACGGTCAAGCTACGACATGCCATGTGGTCTTGTAAGTGAGAGGATCTGTCTTGAAATTGGGTGGATAGCCTGAAATTAGAAAGTTTGTTGTGCTTATAAGAAAGATGACTTTATTGTCATTTGCAACTGAGTTCTGCATGAGTTGAAATTAGAAAGTTTGTTGTGCTTATAAGAAAGATGACTTTAATGTCATTTGCAACTGAGTTCTGCATGAGTTGCTCTACCTGGGTACCTACGTTCGGAAATCGGAAACTAAAGGACATCAGAGGTTAAAAAGGTGTACGAATTAAATCCTATGCCTTGGAGAGTACGTGAATTCATCAATCCCGGGTACTATCTTCAAAATTAATTATTGTGATATTATTAATTTATATTGTGGTTATTGTCCAAACTCGCAGACTTTTAATGAAGGGTTATTTTCAATTCAGTGTTGGGTTTCCAGGCTTTAAGACTTATGAGAGAGGAGGCCTTTGCATTAGGCTGAGTGAAGATTATGATAATTTAAAAGAGGAAAGTTTTGTTATCTGACTAGCACATTCGAGACCCGGTCTTTTTTATTAAATCATTTCAGACTATCATTTAGTTTATATTCTTTTAAAGTGCTCTGGTGTAGTTGTACGTTGAAGTTGAGCCATTGCATTTTGTTTAAACGTACGGAGCTGACAGAGAGTTTAGAACGTACATAAACCGCCTACACGACTTATATTGAAGCATGAAAAACCTCTCCACTTTACTAGTCTTTCAAGAACAGGTAGTTAATAACTTTGTAACTATTTTCCCCCTAATGTTCTAAACGTTTACAAAAAAATGGGGAAAAAGTAAAAAAAAAGTTGTGAGCTTGCAACATGCGAGTGTGAGAAGAAGTTTTTGGACACAATGAACTTCATGCATTAATGGCTGGATTTGGGTTCTACACGTTTTTAATACTATGGGTCCTGATAGCTAGCTAACATATAACTCCCAACATACTGCAAGCAAGCAAAGTGGTGTATTTACTCCCTCTTCCATAGTTATAAGTAGAAGTCTATGCCGGAATTGAGAAGAAGGATGCCGATCATCATGTAAGAGAATATCTCCAAAGAGTCATCATCACTTCAACCGATTGACGTCACACAGCACAGCTCAAATCTCTTATAGGGAGTTCCATGATGCACGATCCTGGGCAGCTTGAGTCCAGAAGCTTCCAGAGAATCGTTTGATGTCATCTGTCCCCGTTGGGGGCCGACCGTCGCAGCGTTTACCGATGCGAGGCCATTCCAGCACCTTAGAAACCCAACATCCAGCGGTTCTCAGAGCTACATGCCCCGGACATTGCCACTTCAGCTGTGTGGGTAACTCTAGTCATACTACGGTTCTCCTTATTTCTGATACGACACGGTTAGAGATCAAATAACTACAAATAGTAGCACATTAAATAGTAACTATACGACAGTTTATCGTCAATATTAAAAGCTTTGCTGCTCAGATTGTCGCTTTAAAAGTTTTAAAATAGAGTGGTGAAATGTCGATACCTTTTATTAAGGTAAATATCTACCTATATTTAGGATTCCCATTAAAGCCTAATCTTATAAACCTCTACTTTAAATAATAACCTAGATTATTTACTATACAGAAGCATCTTATGTAATTTTGTAAGTAAACTATAGTAAGTAAAATATCTGAAACAGAATTTTCAAAGACCAAAAATAATTCAGAATAAAAAGTACTTTGTCATTTTTCAGTACTGTTACTATCTATGTCTGGCTTAATATATATAAAATCTACGTTACTCTTTTGCTACTTGAACAAAGGACAAGCCAATTAAATACGCTTTCACATTTGAAATATTACTATTATTTATTTCTAAGTAGGTAATTATATCCATTGCTCATTTACTCCAAGTATAAAAGTACTTTTGACTCGTCAAGTCTATGTGTATTCATCTATATTATACACTTAATTATTACAATTGGAACTTCTTTAATGTAATAAATGAATTTTAACACATTTTTTTAAGCTTTGGTAATTCCAAAATTACCTGGGGAATAATAAAAAAATACTTAAAGCATCAGCCTTAAGTATTTTTTATTATTCGACTTTAAGTCAGCCTTGACTGCAATCTTACCTGGTGATAAGATATGACGCAGTCTAAGATGGTAGCGGACTAACCTGTTAGGGAGTATGGTAGTCCTACAACTAATCGGTTTCTATGCGAAGTCGGTCGATAGGGTGGTAGCAAGCCACGACCAAGCCAAGACCCGACCCGACCGAAATTCGCAATTCAGAAATTATAGTTCCCTTGCCGGGAATCGAACCCGGGACCTCCTGCTTAAATTCACAGCACTCACCGTTGAGCCAGGGAGGTCGTCGAAAAGTACATATTCATAATAAGTATATATAATCAACCCCACAAATAACTTCTGTCGATATTAAGAAGTGGAAGAGTTTATGAACCGGTTAAGTAAGCTGATTGTTTAATGTTTATGTCTTCTTTTTATCTTTGTTGGTAAAGCCAAAATATTATAATAAAAATAATATATTAATTAGGATCATTTACATGCCATAAGGATTATATTTATTTCGATAAATCTCGCCACAGTTAAAGGCACATCACTATAATCAGGCGGTGCGGATTGGTTTACGAGGAGCCCAATCAAGCGGCGACGCCTCGGCTAACTGCCGCTCTCAAGAGTGCTTTAAACCGGTTACACCGAACGCTTAATCATGGTTTAACTAAAGATTAAAACGTTTATTGCAGCAATTGATTTAAAGCCTATTTATGAAAAAAGGTTTATCTGTAAAAGTTAGGATAAAACAAAATCAGTTGATGCACTTACTTATATCACAGTATGTGTGTGTATTTCAGCAATAGCCTATGAAAATTCATGGCTGGACTAAAAACCTCTCCCAACTGTAGGCTTTGTCCATAATTACCAAGCCGGGCAGATTGTTTGGTGACCGCTGTAGACGCTAGTTGTAGCAATGGGAACCTCGTTTTTCCGTTATATTCCCTTAGTGGCCTCGTACAACACCCGCGGAAAGAGGACAAGAAGTGTCAAAGATTTTCTGCCACCGCACTGCACTTTAATTTATAGTGGTATGTATTTAATTCTCAGTTATTACACGACAGTTCGTTTTTTGCAAATCCCGGGGTAACCTATTGATTTCCTGGGATAAAAAGTAGCCTGCTACTTTATGCCAAAAATCAAATCGGGTAAAGTAAGGACATACAAACAAACACACATTCACATTTGTAATTTGAGTATGGATCAAACTAAATGATCAACCATACGACATTTATCTTAACCTAAGATTAAAAAAATTAAACTAATTGCGGTTTCACCCGCCCTCACTATACTACTGCCACTCAATATTGGTTAATAAAGCAATAATCATCAAAACTTGGCGTCGACTACGCCATAGTGTTTATTTTTCCCATTGCAATCACCATCCACACTGTGCTTGTTCTAAACACAGAGCTTTAAAGTTTTCCTATAAAATTCGGCACAGTGTCGAGCACAGTGGCTTGTTGGATAACGTTTTGTAGATGCAAGAGCTAAATAATAAAAAATATGAACTGCTTTTGTTTTAATCTTGTTTTGGCTTGGAGTTAATTCTGTTTATTGCGAAACGTTTATTTCTGACTTATTGTATCGTTTTATTAACTAGTTTTGTTTCGGAGTCTGTTTAGGGGATGCGGATTTTTATTCCTTTATGACGAAACTAGCTATTGCCTGGAACTTCGCTCAGGGTTATCTAAAGGTTCTTTAGGCGTTGATTACTTTTTGGGTAAAAAAATTATGAAACTCGCTTCATCGTCATCGAACGATTTCCAAGAGCTGCATCAGCTCTTTAAAGTAGTTTTCTTAATTTTAAGGAAAGAAAGAAGAAAGAAAAAACTTTTATTTGGATATACACATACTAGAATTAAAACAACTTATAGTCTACACGACAATTATAGAAACGGTGTGATCCCAAAGTGGTCTTAAATGGTTCCAAAGTTTTCTTTTTCTTATTCAACTTTCGCTGGTTAGTTGGTCTGTAAGCATTTTGTGGTTAATGTTATCGTTTATGTATAACTAAGTTGTGGAAACTTTATTGGTTTATGTGGTACAAAACGACTTTACTCTTATGTTTTGTTTATTTCCGTGAAAAAGCTAATAAATAAATAAACAAAATAAATAAATACGACAATACACACATCGCCATCTAGCCCCACAGTAAGCGTAGCTTGTGTTATGGGTACTAAGATGACTGGTGAATATTTTTTTATGAATAACAGACATAAATACTTAGAATATACATATAAACACCCAGACACTGAAAAACATTCATGCTCATCACACAGACATTTTCCAGTAGTGGGAATCGAACACACGGCCTTGGGCTCATAAAGCAGGGTCGCTGCAAACTGCGCCAATCGGCCGTCAAATAAAATAACTATCCAAATTCCAACTGGCAGGTATAATAAAGTTTATAAGAAGCGGTGATAGCGCAGTGGGTAGGAGTGGGTGGAATCTACGCACCTCTAAGTTTTCTAAGTTATGTGTCTTTTAAGTAATTAAAATATCAGTTGCTTCAACGGTGAAGGAAAACATCGTGAGGAAACCTACATGCCTGAGAGTTCTCCATAACGTTTTCAAAGGTGGAGTCCACCAATCTCACACTGGGCCAGCTTGGTAGACCTTAACTCTTAACACCTTCTCCTTGTGGCAGGAGACCCGTGCCGGTAATAGGTTGATATGATGATGATGATGCTGAAGTTTATGATTTTGTTTGCATGCATGTTTGAACTGTTTATCTCAGAAAGTGCCTGATAGTAAGGACTGACATAAATTTATTTAGTTATTTTATAAAATAATTGTGTAGATACTACATAGCACGCGATTTATTTCACAAATGTTACAGCAACTTAAAATGTACATGCATTTTTGCATTACTCAAGGTTGAACACAATGTGGTACTATGAAAAATATGAAAGTACAACTTATTTTGATATCTTACTTTAATATTTTTGGTAACTTTTGGCCTGAAAAAATTACCAATTCAGATCTCTGGGCCCTTGCTAAGAAAAACTCTATCCTTGACCAAATACAGCGTAGAAAATGGAACTGGATGGGTCGCGTTGTACGCCGAACATCCGGTGTCCAACAAGAAGCATTTCAACATGGGGGGGCAAACGGAGACGTGGAAGGCCAAAGGTAACATGAAAGCGGTCTCTGGAAGCGGAAATGAAGGCTTCAAACTCATCTTGGAACACGGTTAAGTCTGCAGCTGCGATAGGTCTGGGTGCTACAAAGTAGTCTCGGTTCTATGCACCACCAGGTGCTGAAGAATTCAAAGAAGAGAAGAAGGCTAACTTCGATGGAAAATGAAGGCTTCACACTTATCCTGGAACACGATTAGGTCTGCAGCTCGGGATAGGTCTGGATGGAAAAAGTTGTTTCGGCCCTATGCACCACCAGGTGTTGAAGGATTCAAAGAAGAGAAGAAGAAGAAGACTAACTTTGATGGAAAATGTACCCCTTAAACGTAACCCTTCTAAGAGTACAAGTTTGATGTTATGTTATGCGATTGAGTGAACAATGTATATTTATACAATAGCAGAAATCGCGGTTGGTTTGCTGTAATTTTTCGAAGCTTCCGTAGTCTGTTTTCGAAACTCTTCATCAGATCTATATGAAATTAAAATGGGATTCTTTCGAACAACAAAAAAAAATTGCAAATCCCTCCGACGGTATGCCCGAAAATACATTTAAAAATACCCTATTATTGTGACATATCACTGGTTTGCCCTCGATAGAGGCTTATTAGAATAAAGGTATTTTTCTCCCAGCATTGGCCGCCATTGTCAGCGGATGATATAGGGGCTGTTTTCATGCGTTGCTCGTAATTCACGGCATAACTCACTCGTTTGTTATTGCGGCATATTTAATAAGGCATAACGTGTGCTTTGTTGGCAGATATTTTGTCATGAATATGCCGATGTAAAAAAATTCGGGAAGATATACCTGTTCAATTGTATATTTATTTATTTTCTCAGCTTAAGCTATACGTACACGTATATATATAGTGGTTAGGACTTCCGCTTCACTTTAGGAAAGACCTTACTTTTCTAGGTTATGTGCGTTTTAAGCAATTAAATTAAATTTGCTTTACACATACACACACGGATCAAAAAGTATTAGATTTTAATTTTTTTTTATTTAATAATTTTCATTATTCATTGTAATTTTTTATTTTGTCTTTTTAATTTATTTTTTAATTTTATATTTATGAAATGCCATTTTAATCAATTTGTACTGCAATTTAAATTTTAATTCGATATTGTATATTGTTATTTTTTTCTTTTTCTTTTCTCTAATATGGTTATTTTAAATGTATTATTATGGGCTTTGCCTGGAATAAAGAGATTATTATTATTATTTAACAGTGGAGTAAAACATGAACAAACACTGGATGCCTGCGAGTTCTCTATAATGTTTTCAAAAGCGTGTTAAGCCCACCAACCCGCTCTGGGCAACCGTTGAGGACTACGGCCGAAATTCCTCTTTGTAGGAGGAGACCCGTGTCCAGTATTGGGTTGTTAAGTAATGTTGTATAAACTCTGCGTCCTTTCAACTAACTCTATGCAAAAACCAAGTTGATTGCTTGCTTAGTTACGTCAAATAAACAAAAGTTAGGATTCTACTCTAAGTAAAAAAATTTAAGTTCACTAATTTAAAATTATTTTACATAAATTTTGATGAAATTTGGTCCATATAATTCGGAGCTTGTGTCACATGGTAACCTTCCTGATATATTCGAAAAAAGCTTCTTTATGCAAGGCTTTGCAGCTTCAGCGATCTTGTCAAAATCTTACAAATAGACAGCTTGCATCATGGAAGCTGGAATTTATCCTGAGACAACGAACAGACGAACGGTTTGAACGGAATTAAAATTCCCTTAAAACCGCAGAGTTAGTCGCAGGTAATGTCAAGAAGAAAATATAAAGGAATTTAAAAAAACTGGTAGGTTACTTACTAACAGCAATGAAATAATTCATATAATAGAATTATTATATTACCTATATGTGTACGTACGTACGTTTGATCACAGTATATCTGCAACTGAAATTACTTTAGAAAAAAGACGCGATTTAAGAGATCAAATGTTGTTATATAAAATAATACATAATTTAGTTGACTCCCCACTTCTTGTAAGTAATATCGATTTTGCATGTCGTAGGTTAAATGCAAGGCGTAAACCTCCCTTTGCGTGGGCTAGATGGAAGACATTGGTATTCGGCAAATAACTTTTTATCTCGTGCGTGCAATGCTTTCAACAACAAATAGTGTGAGACGGACATTTTTCATGTCAAAATTGGTACTTTTAGGACATGGATGTGGATTTTTTAGGTTACGCATAGACAATAATCATATAAAACTATCATTGCTTAAATAAATTAAAACTTAAAATAACTAAGTTAAAATACTTTCTATAATTAAATTATTATTAACTCTACTCTACATTGGAATCTATCTTTAAAGTTTTTGTTTTTCTTTTTAGTTTTAATTTAATTATGTTTTTCCTTTTTTGTATAATTTTCGCTTGGTAGGTACTTATTCCTAAGCAATTGTGGTTAATGTTATCCTATTATATGTATAACAAAGTTGTGGAAACTTCATTGGTTTATGTGATATAAAAATACGGCATTACTTTTATGTGTAATAGTACTGTTTGTTTCCCATGAAAAAGCTAATAAATAAAAAAATAAAATATTTATTTTGTTATTTATGTTTATTATTTAAGTATTATTTTGCGCACACCCTAACCCTTCTTCTTTACTTAATGTAGTTTGGTAGGTTGCCTGGTAGAGATCGCTTTTTAGCGATAAGGCCGCCAATTGTACCTTTTTGTCTTTATTGAATTGCGTATTATTTTAATAATTTGTATTTGGTGTGTGTTGTAACGTGTAAGTATTTGATGTGATTTGATAATTTGAAATTTATTTTTTATGCCTAAATAAAATCCAGCGTATGAATAAATACAAACTATGATGACTTTCATACTAAAAAGTTTTCTCTGTCGTAGAAAACAATAGTAACAAGAAAAATTATCGTTCTTTTATTGCAATAAAATTTTTTTTCGCGTCCATCCTAAATCTTCTTCGTCCCATAATAAACACTCGCCAACAATGATAGCCATTATTGATATAACAATATGAAGATACATACATAGTTCAAAATTTTGTATACTAGCTGTTGCCCGCGGCTTCATCCGCGTTTTTTTACGATTTATAAAAATCAGGGTATAAGCTATTTATGCATTATTTCGCCTAGGTATAATCAGGGTAGCTGTTAAGTCGTACCATGTATCAAAGGGGTTTTTTAAACCTCAGGAAACTTTACCGTTGAGCTTTTCCGGTACAAAAAGTATCATATATCTCAGTCTCAAGCATGTTATATGTGTGCCAAATTTAATTACGATGTGCTGGGCCAAAAATAGGTAAAAAACAAACTAACAAAAATACACATTTTCGCATTTCTAATATTAGTCTGTAATCTGTATCTAGTGTGTTGGCTACAATTGACTTAAATTTATGAAAATTTTAATTATGTTTTTTTATTAGATTCCAATGTACTTTAATGTAAATACCAGCAAAAGTGTTCTTGTTAATAATGATTTAATTATATAAAGTATTTTTAACGTAGTCATTATAAGTTTTAATTTATTTTTCCTAGTTTTAATCATTATTAAAAATCCACGAAGTCAATCGTTTTTTATTAGAATATTTTCGGATGCTTATCTTTGGGTTATTATATCATAGATAGCCATCAATCAAAATGAAATCATACTTAGTACCCCGATATTCCCATCGGTAAAGGACGGTGACTCCATAGATTTTATCCGTCAATGGAAAAAACACCATATCCCCTGATTGACCATATAAAAAAAGGTGATTTATCATTTTTATTGGGAGAAAAACATGTTTATGAGCATCTTAAGAGGGGCGAATGCGGGACAGGGCGGGGGCTATTCTGATACATAAGCTTTGCGGTGAACATTATTTAGTTTAACATCACTTACCTAATACTTGAAGTGATTTTTCATATACTTATAAAAAACTGTAAGTGGAAGCTTTCTGTGATGCTTTATAATAATAGGATAGATGGGCAGGCGGGATGGTTTTCGCAGTAGATGGTACCAGTAGCACAGAAGTTGCTGCCTTTTCTCTAAACTTTACACTACTCCAATAGTCGCCTCCTCAGACACCCGCGAGTAAAAGGAGGTGGGGACAAAGTATTCAGATCTACCTACACCACACGGTGCATGAATTAATGAATGAATACACTTTTATTGTATACCAAAGAAAAAAAAGTAGTTACAAAGATATAAATACATATCAAGAGAGTACAATTTGGTGGCCTTATCTACATAGCGATTTCTTCCAGGCAACCAATAGCGTAAAAGGAAAAAACATAGAAAAGAGGTAGGTGGTGCAATAAATAAGATTTAAAAATTATACAAATATATAAATATATTACATATAAATACAAATAAAATATATAACATAAATATCTATATAAATATATAACATATAACATCCTCAATTTGTATGAAATACATAAAAAAATCGGTGCATGTATTATTATGTTCCTTAAATTTTGCAACACAACTTGCCACCTTGCCAGCTTGATACTTTCAGATTGTAAAAAACGGTAATAAAAAAATCTAGACTTTATATGGCAAAACTAAATAAATATACTACGAAAATACACACATCGCCATCTAGCCCCAAAGTAAGCGTAGCTTGTGTTATAGGTACTAAGATAGCTGACGAAAATATATAGAAAATATATAAACTCTCGCATTCGTAAAATTACACACGTTATGCGTTATTGCTCCAGTTTTTATCGCATACCCCAAAAATACACCCCCAACGCAAAATAATCATTGGCCACTTATAATGTCCTCAGGGGGATTGTTTCCTAACTATAAACGAGATACTGTTGATACCACCCCGCAGCCCCGGAGTCCCACCGCCTCAGTGGATGGGACGATGAAAACTTTCACCGTTTTTTGTTTTGTTTATTGGAAGTGTTTTTTGTTTAGTTTCTCTTTAATGTTGTTGGCGGGTCATCTCAGATGATTATGATAAGGTTTTGGTAGCTTTATTAAGGATCTGGTTATCTGAGAGCTTAGCTAACACAGAGGGGAAATGAAGCCTGAGTAGGAGGACCAGGTGAGGTTGCCTGGACGCATACGACTCTGCTTTTATATCTCAGAAGATGAATGTTAAATTGTAAATTTTGTTAATGTTGGAAAAGTTCACATGCTGAGTTTCTTGCCGGGTTCTTCTCGGTGGAAACTGCCGGTGCCGGTGTCACTAAAAACAGACATATATAATGTAGTAATTCAATTTTAAAATGAAGTCATACAATTTTGAATTTTTTTTTTTTTTTTAATTTTGTGTCTGTAATTACACAGACAACAACCCCCGCCTCAGATCAGGTATATAACAATACTGCTTGGCGGTAGAAGAAAGCAAGTTGGTCAAAGAGTTCTGTCACAAAATGCTCAAATTAGTACCTACTATTTTGCTGCGTCTTTGCTTAAATCCTGCGTCTCTCATCTCCGTGCTCTTTTTAACTAAATATCCTCCGTGATAAAATTACCATCTACTGCGATCACCGACCCATCTGCCCAGCGTGGTGATGATAGCTGACCCTCCCGTTGAGTTTTGATTTAGAATAGCGCACTAACAACAATTGCGGTTAACCCCGTGCGTTTAAGAAAAATTCTGTAGAAATTGAATGAAATATCTTAATACATCAATTAAGATAGCGCACAAGGCTGTTGCGGTAATTAGTAACGCGAAACGATAAGGTTTAAATGCGGGGAATATGCAAGGCGCGAGCTCTCTCTCTACGTGATCAAGATACCGCGGTAGGGCTGCTTGCTGTGCACGCCTATCTATTGCATACGACTTCGCACGTGTTTGTTAAGAAAAACCGGCGTAGCATTATCAAAGTTAAGCTTAATTTGCTATACTCCGCGAAAAGCAGGAGAATCTGTGTGGTGTAATTTATAATTTCTTCAATCCTTATACTCCACAGAAAAAAAAAATACTGAACAGAATAATAAATTATAAGAAAAAAAAAAAAAAAAATTTACTGTAAAAGAAGAAAAAAATATAAAGGTCAAATATTATTAGTTTATAGGTAAGCACTATAAAATAAGTAAGACTAATATGTAGGTAATTTGAAGTAATGTAAAAGTAGTATATACGTATAATCAACGTGATAGATAAGGATGTACCCCGAATGACAAATCTGCACCTCAATGTATATAAGAATACACAAAACAGAGCAAATAAAATAACTGAGCGAAATAGTAAGTACCGACCTAGAACAGTCTCCTACCGTCATGTCGGAGGAAAATAGGAAGGAACAGGAAAAAAAAAACCTGTTAGGGAGTATGACAATTTCACTTAACCCATACCTTAACGGTTTCGATCAATAAAAAAGTCCGCCATGGTATATGTTTATCTCCAAAGCAGTGGCGTGCATTTCAAATGTGTACATTTGACATTCTCTCTTGAAAATATAATAATAATGTAATCTATATTTTATTTACCAGCTACGCACGCTCAGGTTGCCTTTAAAAGATCACTTTCAGTGATAAGGCCGCCCTTGCACCCTTGCACTAAGTACTATTACTGTTTTCGTTGTGTTTTTCCTATTGTGTATTGCAATAAAGTTTTTCTATTCTATTCTATCTATATGGCATTGTAATGGAATTGTAATTGAGTAAAAAAATAAATTGATGATCACTTTATTTTTTTTAAAGTCAGTGTTGCCCCAACCCTGAGCATCGCGAATCTTGCTCTAATAAAATATTAAGTGCGCGTTTAAACATCTATGCTCGCGAGTAACGACTGGCAACACCTTCTGAATACAAGAGCGGAGACAAACGCATAAACTTTAAAGATAACCGAGCACGCGGTCGGGAAGACATGAAGTTTTTAAGTAAGCACAACATGGTCACCTGACCGTAGAGAAGTGATTGATAGTGTGAAAATATGAATTTACGCAACTGTTTAAATTACTAAATATACAATAGTGGGCGCGGCTGCTACCAGTGCCGAGCAGACCAAGAGGCGTAAATATGAAAACCTGGATAGCAGTTTCATTTTTGTGCCTTTTGGAGTAGAGACTTTGGGACCGTGGGGTCCGAAGGCACGAGCTCTTTTTAAAGAATTATCGAAAAGGGTTATCGAGTCTACCGGTGATCCTAGAGCGGGCAGTTACCTTGGCCAACGAATTAGTTTAGCCATTCAAAGGGGCAATGCAGCCAGCATCTTAGAACTGTACCTCGTTGCGGTGGTTTCGGAGACGTTTAAGATTTTATTTAGTTTCACATAGTTTATTTTAGGTTATGTTTATAAAACGAATGTGATCGAAATAAATAAATATACTACGTCAATACAAACATCGCCATTTTGCCTCAAAGTAAGCGTAGCTTGTATTGTAGCTACTATGATGACTGATGAATATTTCTAAGAATAATATACATAAATACTTATAATATACATAAAGTCAGAGTCACAAATATGTTTATTCAGGTAGGTCCGTAGATGGCACTATGATTTATTTATTTATTTATTTTAGAGCACTAACAACATGCATATTACACGTTTTTTAAACATAGCACACACACAAAAACATGGACTGATATGCACGTCAATGACAAGTGCACATAGCATACACATTACATGAGAAAGGTACATGGTACTGAGATGAGGGCGATAACCATATTCGTAAACTTAAATTAAGGCTTCGCCGGGGTTCCAAAGGCGCCCTGGTCTAAAAAGGAGCCCGCAACAAAGTGAGCTGGGTGTTCTTTTTGTTATCACCATCTCACATTGTCGTTTTAAACTATTAGAAAAGAAACCTAATTAGAGCCTAATAATTCACACCCAATCTTTTTTTATCGATTATAAAGTCCTTAATACTATAGTAAGACTTTTTTTTTAGCTGATTAACCCTAATGATTTTAACAGCGTAACGGGGCCTTGTTGGCGAGCCTCGGAATGGGGCTCTGCCAGGAAGAGTTTGAACCCTAGGGCTCGAAGAAGCGAAGGGATCGTCGGCCTGAGGGCGCCTCATGTGAGGCCGAACCTCGGCTCAGGCGACGATTGGAGTGAAAGGGTTACGGACGGTGATTAATCCGCACGCTTCCGAGAACGTGGTGCGAGCCCACGTCCGGTTGACGTTAGAAGTCGGGGACCTCGTCTTTGCCGGCGAAAACGCTGTGCACAACGATTTGCGAAGCGCAAGTTTATAATTCTCTTGGCGATACCCAAAACTCTTAACTCACATTCTATTGCAATCGAAACTAATATGTTTGTTTGTTACCTATGTTCAGTTTAACACCAATCTACACCGATCTTGATTAAATTTTGCACAATTATAGATTTCATCCTGGAGATGGACACACAATTCTTTATATCTAAATAGCTATTGCCCGCGACTTCGTCTGCGTTTCATTTTGTTTTTTCATGTGGCATTAAATTTAGTTGCAGTTCTAAAAAAAATCAAAGTATTCAGTATCGGTAAGCTTTAAATGAGGGGTTTGCTGCTGTCCGCTGAGGAGTTCTGTTCTCTATCTCCAACCACTGTTTGAGCAAAATTAAATACATATTATAATCTCTATAGTACAAAGATAATTATTTAAATCGGTTATAATGTAAAATCATGGAGTTATAGTGTAAAATCCGAGCTTAATGTCGGGATAAAAAGTATCCTATCTTACCTTTAAAACTTTCAAGAATATGTGTACAAAGTTTCATGAGGATCGGTTAAGTAGTTTTTACGTGAAAGCGTAACAAACAAACTTACATTGACATTAATAATATAAGTAGGGATTAGATAATTTTTCTGGGCATTTTAAAACAGCATTTTTTACCAACGCACAGAGACAGTTTGGAGACAGACTTAGGATAAATTTATCTCGGGAAAACAAACGGGTCCCGTTCGATTTCTAAAATCTAGAAAAAAAAAATTAACGCACCGAGCGTCAATCGCTTATAGTGACAGCAAAACTATACAGGGTATTGTAAGGAACAGGTCTTGTGTCACTCTGATAATATAAACCAGAGGTGTACGTGACATGGCTCATATGCCTGTAATTACACCGGAAACCAACCATGCTGCTTGGTGGAAAAAATAAGCATATATCGCAAATTCACCGAGCCTTTATGATGTTCTCAAGGGTTTGTGAAGTGTACCAATCCACAATTGGCCAGCGTGGTGGGCTACTGTCTACATCCTTGTCATTCCAAGAGGAGACCTGCGCCCTTTAGTGGGCCGGTAAAGGGTTGATGATGACGATGAAAGTATTTAACCTAGTTAATCACAAAAAGGATTAAAGGAAAACAAATTCACACAGACAGTGGTTCAAGGCTTTTTTTTTTTATTAGCGTTTAACTATTGGAGTATTTGCAAGTAATTCCTTCTCATTATAAGAAGAGACCCGTGCCCGTGACCCGTTTTCGGTCATGGTATGCATTAAAAAAAATAGGTACTGAACATGCTATTTTGATGTTACTGTATAATTTTATTTGTGAGTAGGTACCTAACCTAACATTTTTTTGTGATATCCATGTAGATCTTCTCATCATCTCCTTTGTCCAGTATAGTAAGCTCTGAGACGACCGACCAGCGGGTTTTTAAAATTGTCTGCAATTGCGGCAATTATATTAAATAATGTTTTTTTAATGTAAACAATAAACAAACATAGGTATTATTATAAATAAATAATGAAACAAAAAACTGATCACTGCTATTCGCCTGTTTATGTAAGTCAGTCAGAGCCCGTGCCGTTCCTTGTAGGTGCATTCCTTCCTTTACGAATAATCTCAATAAAACGTTAGTTAGCTCTAAACTTACCTACATTTTCCAAGCACACTGAGCCATCAGATCACACGCCGAACATAAGAACTTTCTTACACGTAGCATATTCTTCACAATCGTTTACAAACAGTACACTGTCAGATAGGTTAATGTTAACAATAATAATTGTAACTATATACAAACAATTATTAAAAAACTATATAGATGGCGCTTTTATAGTTTTCTATTAATTGTTTAATTTTTTTTTAATCTTTAAATTTTAGGTCGTCCTTATGGTCTGAGAGGCCCTGAGGTCAGGGTATGCACTGCTTATTTGCATCTATGAATTGCACGCCACTGCCCGTGCCCTTTATTGGGCCGGAATCTCCTAAGTTGCCTCACAGATAGGTACCTCACCAACACTCCATCCGAATTGCCATAATATCCATTAGCAATAACAACTTTATCATGTCGCATATATGTCAGAGTGGGGTAATAACTCGCGATACGTATGTATATAAGTTCCCGTGTAACGTGCAGACAAACAAACAGTTGTTCTAGCGAGACTCTCACCGGAAGAGGGTCCCGCACTAGCTCTCTTATGTTCAACCATCTAGGTTTAATGTGCTGATGTCTGAATAATGGATGCGGTATGTTTGGAATTCTAAATATAACAGGCAAGATTTCAAAAAATTATGTCACAACATGAAATCTTATTATGTTAAAATCATATCACTGAAATCGCGGTAAACTGAAATGGAAATGAGTAAACCATTTAACCTAAGAAGCTGTGATAGCCTAGTAGGTAAGACTTCGGTATTCCTTTCGCGGAGACGAGTTCGAACCCCGGCTCCAAACCACTGACTTCTCTGAGTTATGTGCGTTTTTAATTTAAGTAATTTAAATACCAATTGTTTTAAACAGTGAAGGATCGTGAGGAAACCTGGCCGCCTCAGAGTTCTCATAATGTTCTCAAAAGCGTGTGAGATCTACCTAAGGTCTACAAAGCTAGATGCATAAAAGTCGCACGAATATTCTCAATATTCAATAATATTATACTATGGCTTATACCTTGTATTAATTAATATGACTCTTTATTATTTATGAATTACTAGAAGTAGTTTTTAGTCTCTTTGTTTAATGTAGCACTAACATCATTATGAGTTTCAGTTGCCCCAATGAACAAATTATTTATTTATTGAGAAGCCTTTACTGAATAAAAAACATTTTAAATTAAAAAAGAAAAGTAATTTAAACTGGTGTAGTCGAAGGAGGATTATTGGGGCCATAACTATTGTTCGACTCTATCCTGATAATGAACAGTTAATCCTAAATGCCGTATCAACAAAAGCTCGCACAGTGTTCATCTGTGTATCCCGCGGTACATACGAAAGAGAACGTAACTCGGTAACGTTATGTATATTCGAGTTATGCAGATCCCGCGTATTTATTATCAAACTTCAGCAGATAGGAGGCGACGCGGCGAATCTGATTCCGTTTGCGATATAACCGATTTATTGCTGATATAAATTGCGGTGTCGTGCGCGGTACGGTGACTTGTGTTTTCTTTATTTTCGGAACCCTTGTAACTTGTAAGTTTGTTCTCGGCTTATGTGTTTTGTTGGGAAGGTTACAAGGGAAATGTGGTAGGTGCCATTAAGAAAGTGACTTCAAAGATGTCTGACTTTATTTGTTTCAATAAAGAATCCCTACTGGAATTGTAAATGCGAAATTGTGTTTGTTGGTTGTGATATTATGGACTGGAGAGTGAGATAGGCTACTTTATCATGGATATAGGACTGCGAGTTCCACAATTCACGGTCCTGGGCCGGTTGCCTCCAGCGACTCCTAGCGACTCGCCTGATGTCGTCCACCTTGTTGGGGGTTGACCTACGTTTAATTGTGCGGGGTCGCCATTTGAGCACCTTAAGACCCCAAAGTCCATCGATTCTCCGAGCTCTGTGCCCCAAACATTGCCTGGTCCTAGCTCAAGGATCAGAGAGTGGATTGCGAGTGCAGCAGAATTATTTTGCCTCGCGAAAAATACAAAGATGACTGCCAACCTTCACTAGTCGGAGAGACACTCCAAGAAGTAGAACTATTTATTTATTATTTACTAGCTGTTCCCCGCGACTTCATCTGCGTTTGATATTGTTTTTTGATGTGGCATTCAATTTAGTTGTACTTCTACATAAATTTAAAGAATTCAGTATGGCTAAGCCTTAAATGAGGGGTTTGCTGCTGTCCGCTGAGGAGTTCTGTCCTCTATCTCCAACCACATTCATCAGATCTTCACAAAGTTTGGGCAAAATTAAACACATATTATAACCTCTATAGTACACAAATAATTATTTAAATCGGTTATAATCTGTCGGAGTTATGGTGTAAAATCGTCAAACATTTTCATTCCCTCTCCCAAAGGACCCGAGCTTAATGTCGGATAAGAAGTATCCTATATTACTTCTAACACTTCCAAGAATATTTTTACAAAGTTTCATGAGTGAGGTTAAGTAGTTTTTGCGTGAAAGCGTAACAAACAAACTTACATTGACATTTATAATATTAGTAGGGATGTCCTATAAATTGTGATTCTGAACATAAGATACATGAAGTGTACAAAGGAAAATTTATCACAGGTAAGACAAGAACTGACTTTTAAATTAGTACCATGACAAATATGGTGTCCTTAGTCCAGTCTGAACAATATTTAACAAATTTTTGGACATGTGATTCGGAACACAAAAAGTTTGTACTTCTTTAATTCATCATGAAATGTAAGAAAGTCAGGCAGAAAAAGGTCTTGCCGTAGAAGAACGGCTCAAAAACTTACGTATATTATTATCAAGATGTAACGATGACGTCGGCTTCCCTTCTGGAAAAAGGGTTGGAACCTCGGTACCAATCTGTAAATTTCGGAGTTATGTGCGTTTTTAATTTATATTACTCACGATAACGATGGAGGAAACCATTTAGAGGAAACCTGCATGCCTGAGAGTTCCTTAACGTTCGCAAAGGCATATGAAGTCTACTGTGGGTTGATAGTGATTTATTAATAGAATACATTATTAGGTAGTAGGTACATTAGGTCTGTTGCTTGTATAAAAGGTAGCGCGTCGGCAGTCAATATGGCGGACGGGTAGTGCCGCCCAATATGGGTATTACATATTTTATCCAGGGCCTTTCATATTTCCATCTCGCAGCTCTTATTGCTACAGGGAGTTAGGTTTAACTGGATATACTTTATTATAATATGGTACGGCAAGCCGATTGTTAAAATTTATTCATGTTAATATCTGGATTATAATAGGTCTTAGGCCCATAGGTGGCACTTTTAAAACATGAAAAAATGTATTGTATTAAACTGTCCATTTAATGAACTTATAAATAAAGCTGCAGTATAAAACAAAATAGTGGAATTTTTTGGGTGGACTTATGAATTTCACAATAGCAATGATCTTTCATAATTAAAAAATTCTTATTCTAACAGAATAGTACATTACTGTTGAGGTTAAATAAATAAATAAATAAATATACTACGACAATACACACATCGCCACCTAGCCCCAAAGTAAGCATAGCTTGTGTTGTGGGTACTAAGATGACTGATGAAATATTTTTATGAATTATATATACATAAATACTTAGAAAATACATATAAACACCCAGACACTGAAAATATTTATTGCTCATCACACAAACATTTTCCAGTTGTGGGAATCGAACCCACGGCCCACTGCGCCAGTCGGCTGTCAAGTTATATATAGGAGGTTATAGTTAGCCTTTTAATATTTATTTTCGTAATTTTTATGAAGTGCCTCTTAAAATATATAAAAACTAGATTTTGCGTGCGTCTTCGATTGCGTTTATGGCAGAGAAAGAGAGATATTTGACATTTTTTTAAATATTTTAATTTAGATGTAGTTCTACAGATATTTTGAAGTTGTTTCTACTTGTATATCTCTAGAAATAACTGTTTTGTTCAGGAATAGTTCTAGTAATTTTCTGAACTCGCTTTAACTTTGAAATTAAATGTCCAATTGGAATGAATTAGAATGTACTGCTATATAATTATACTTAATGATTAAACTATTTATTTAAAAGATAATTAAAACTGAAAGAAAGAAAGAAAGAAGAAAGAAAGAAACATTTATTTTTTACATTGCGCCACACATTACAATATTCACAACACCACATATGTTATGTGTGGCACAACCTAGAAAAAAGGTGCCAGCTCAGCATTGTGCTGCATGCGCCAGTGGGAGCATACAGCGCTGATTTTCAGTTGGCACCTTGTACCAGGTAACACCACTAACACAACTGCTGATACTAATGTTGTTTGTTTGTTTCTATCGACGATTTAATAAAATTTAAGAACACAAAAGCTGCTATTGCATATAGCATACTATAGTATGATAGTTAGATATATTACTTCATACACTTTTTTGTAGGTAATAATAATTACTTTAGTCAAGTACTATAGTATAGTTTCTATGTATCGTTAATAGTTTTCAGCGCACGCCAAGTAATGATTTTCATACTTTACTACTTTGCTATTATTGCAATTCTCTTAAGGATCTCCATTTTTTTTGAAAATACATTATAACCTATTACTACGTGATAGTTTAGTTTTTATTTGGTCTCAAAAAGGTTAAAATCAGTCCAGTACTTTCGGAGCCCATTAGATACAAACTTTATAATATTAGTATAGATATAGAAGTAAAAAATTGTTATTGTCCACATTTTTCGTTCGTGTTTACTACTGTTTTTACAAATATCGTGGAAACAGGTTTTCCTGGGATAAAAAGTAATAAATTATAATAAATATACTACGACAATACACACATCGCCATCCGTCCCAAAGAAAGCTTAGCCAGTGTTATGTGGTACTAAAATGACTTATGAATATTTTTATGAAAAATATACATAAATACCTATAATCCTACTATATAATATTATAAATGTGAAGGTGTGGATGATTGTTACTCAACCATGTCCCAAGGATTTAACTGATTTGGCTGAAATTTGTTACAGAGATAGATTTTATTCTGGAATAGCACAAAGCTATTTTTTGATTAGGGAAATAAGCGATTCCCACGGGAATAAAAACCTTATTCCACGCGAACGTAGTCGCGGGTATCATCTATTATACACATAAACACCCGTTCACTGAAAAACATGTTCATCACACAAACATTTTTCATTTGTGGGAATCGAACCCACAGCCTTGGACACAGAAAGCAGGGTCGCTGCCCACTGCGCCAAAAAGTAGTCTACGTAACCCTCCGTCCTTACAACTAACTCTATGCAAAATCAAGTTAATTAGTTGCTTAGTTAGGGCGTGAAAGAAGGACAAACAAACAAACACACTCACGAGTTTATAATATAAGTAAGGATTTCTGATTTCAATATTGGTATGAAAGCTTTGACAGAGAATGCGCATTCGAAAGATTTACATCCGTGGTAAGCTTCGACGTTTTTACCTCGCCCGGGGCTGCGAGGTAATGGGGAGGCGGGGCCGGGGCGTTAAACTATACTACGGACATCTCATTTGCGCTGTGAATATGGTAATAGCATATTTCAGTGTCGGGCTATATTGGATCGGGTTGGGACCCGACAAAAACTCATTACGGGTTGGTGAGCAAACAAATGGCAAAAAATATATAGTTAGATACAGCCAAGAGGTATCCCCTAATTATTTATAAGAGGCCAGTGATCTCATCATATGAACCCAATACCGGCCCACTATAGGGCACGGGTCTCCTCCCACAATTCAAATTCAAATTCAAAATTCATTTATTTCAAGTAGGCCTAATATAAGCAATTTTGAAACGTCAAGTCTGTCTGTTTGTAGTGACTCTACCACCGGTTCGGAAGGCAGATTCTACCAAGAAGAAGCGGGCAAATAACTGAGCAGTTGTTTTTTTCCAACATCAACAATTTACATTTTACATTTTACCATTCATTTTTCTATCTTGTGAGAGCTGAAAGCGGAGCCGTATGCTTCTAACCAACCTTGTCATTAAGAAATTCATCAACTGTATAGTAACCTCGCTGTAATACATGTGTTTTAACAATTTTTTAAACTTATGCATTGGCAGGTCAAAAATCATATCATAAAAGCGTATACTCTAACAAAGAAAGTGTTATCTAAGTGAGTTGTGTTAGAAAAACCACTATTTAAATTAAACGTCTATTTCAATTCATACATTACATTTCCATCTTGGAGGCATTCAGACATTTTTCACCGTTGTCCCATCCCAAGGTCCTCGACAACGCTAAACCATTAGGGATATTGTTTTATCAATCTATTAACTTAAAGGCATATTCGTGTCGCCAGTAACCATATTTATTCGCGAGCATACGTATCCCACGATGAATTGCATACGCATATTGTTAAGATATTGTCGAGGGTACACTTACTTACTTACTTATACGACCGTTTTAATATTTTTAAGCCACGATGCAAAGAGAGAGTTGTTAAGGGCCTTTGATCGTGTGTTTGTTTTTAATAGCTTAAATTCAAAATTCAAATTCAAAATTTCTTTATTCATGTAGGCCTATTACAGGCACTTATGAAGCGTTCATACCTATATGTTAACATAATTGTAAGGAAGTGGTGATAACTTCGCTCGCCAACTTAAACCTAAAGCTACGAAGTTTCCAAATGCGCTCTGTAGAACAGAGAGAAGAGCCCACGACAAACTTAGCCGGGTATTTTTTTTTGTTATCACCATCTCACAGTAAATTTATATTAAGCTACGAAGCTAGAGCAATTCACACCAAAGTTTTTTATGGTTTAAGTAATCCTTAATATTATAATAGGATTTTTCTAATAAACAGAGCCGCACTTTTCAAGGCATACAAAGTACATTATAAAACGCTTATAACTCCGGAAAGTTATAGCTGCATCCACAGAATTAAGAACATACAGAAACCGTGTACTAACTACTACGTGTACTCTCTGTTCTACAGAGCGCATTTGGAAATTCGTAGCTTTAGGTTTAAGTTGGCGAACGAACTTATCACCACTTCCTTACAATTATGTTAACAAATATGTATGAACGCTTCATAAGTGCCTGTGATAGACCTACATGAATAAAGAAATTTTGAATTTGAATTTTTATAATACTAATATTGAAGCATCAAACCACTCCATTTTAGTAGTGTTTCGAGAATTGTTTCTCGAACAAACTGTCAATCACTTCATCCCATTTAGCTTTTGACAGTGATTATTTTACCTCTAATGTTCTAAACGTTTACCGTATAATGGGAAAGAGTTTGTGAGATAGCAAAATTTCGGGTAAAGTGAGACGTACGCTGTTCGTTTTCACTGTTTTTGGAAACAATGCATACAATAAAGGCTGAATGAGGATTCTGTATAGACTTAATTCAAGGGCTGCATCGTGCTCAGTTGCCTCAAAAGTCCTAAAGACCGCTTTAAGCATTTCATCTTATCAACACATTACAGATATCATGAAAATTAAGCCTAATTTGCTATACTCCGCGAAAAGCAGGAGAATCTTTATGGTGTAATTTATAATTTCTTCAATCCTTATACTCCACACCAAACAGATCTTCGGCAATGTACCCTCAAATTACAAAAGAAAAAAGAAGAACATGAGAGGGTTTCCTAACGATGTTGTCTTTAACGCCAAAAGCCGGAATTTGCATATTCTTTCTATTCTGTACTGTATCTTGTTCCATCCTTCTACTCCTGTTTATCTCAAAGAGAAATTTGTATTCACAGGGCCTCCTGAGGATGCTCGCTCTACGAGGAGGTTTATCCTGAAGGTGCCTGGTCATAAGTCCTCTTTTTTCCACAAATCCTTTACGGTTCAGGCCGTTACACTTTGGAACGCCCTGCCGTTAGAGATTCGTGAGGCGCAAACGATCGGCATTTTTAAGAAACAAGTGAAGGATCACTACTTGTCTGTATCGGCCGGGCATTGATGGGAATGATCACTGTATTCTTTTTTGTTTATTTCGTTTTCTACATATTTTTGAGGGTTCTTTTATTTTATTAATTAAGTATTTATAGTAGCGTATTTGTATGTTTATATGTTTGTATATATGTATGGAATATATTTTATATTTATGTACATATCGTTAATATGTTATGTTTAGTATATACTATGTTTTATGTTTTTTTTTTTTTATTATTTATTTTTTTATGTTAATTTAGTTTCAAGTCCTAATATTTAATTTTGTTTGTTGTACCACCTACTTTTTTCTTATAACATTTTCTTGTATGCCTTTGGTTGCCTGGAAGAGATCGCTATTTAGCGATAAGGCCGCCAAATTGTACGTTCTACCTTATTGTGCTGTTGTATTTGTATCTCTGTAAATTTTCTCTGTGGTGTACAATAAAAGTGTATTCATTCATTCATTCATTCAAGTTATATTTAATTTTTTTAAGTATATATAATCGGTATTCTATAGGATATATTTCGGAGAGTGTGCTCAAGAACTATTTGATCTAGTTCCCCCCTCGCCTTTTTACCATCGAACCGCGAGGCACCGTAAGGATCTGCATCCCTACGTGGTCGATATACCGCGGATAGGTACGAAGCGCTTCGCATCTTTGTTTCTGATCCGCACCGCTAGGATCTGGAATGCTCTTCCAGCTTCTATCTTCCCCAGTTCCTACAATATGAGTACCTTCAAATCAAGAGTGAATAGGCATCTTCTTAGGCTGCATCATCGCTTACCATAAGGTGTGATCGCAGTCAAGCGCAAAAAAAAATAAACATAAAAAAAAAACATCGCTCCGAATTTGGAGTTGCCTACCGGGGATCGCATATCATCATCATCGTCATCATCATATCAACCCATTCGCGGCCCGCTACAGGGGACGAGTCGTCTCCCATAATGAGAAGGCCGTAATCCACCACGCTGGCCCAGTACGGATTGGTGGGATCGCATTTGGTCTTCCCAAAAGGGAAGCCGAAGTTTGCATGCCGTACCACAATCACCACACATATTTTAACTATACAGACATCTATCAACATATACCGAAAACATTGTTATATTGTATACTAGTTGTACCCTGCCACGCTTCGCTGTGGCACATTGTGATTGAATGGTTGAGAAAAATAGATAAAAACAATCCTTGATGCGTATTATATATCATGCTAAAATTGCAGCCCGATCATTGCAGAACTTTTTGAGTTTTTGAAGCGTACACAAACCAACATAACATTTTTATATATATAGATATGTGTTTTAGCACTAAAGATGTCCCTCCTATTTCCAGAGGCAACCAGTATTATTTGGAAATTATAGATAGTTGTAATCATTGACTGCAAATCTTTCATAGACTCTTCCGCACTTAAAGTTTTAGTAGTAGTACCTATTAAAGCATTTTGTGGCCAAGCTCTTCCAGCGGAGTTCCTACTACCCCCATGCCTATTTAAGCTGCTAAGCTGCGTTCTAGTCCGAAGGGTGTCATTTCATAGGATGTTCCTTGCATGGCATTCAAAGTGTTCCTCTGTTTATGTAACAAATTACAATACCACAGCTTGGTCCATCATTTATTACTATAAAAAACCTTTAGGATGTTATCAGCAATTATAATTATATAAATAATTTTAACGCCCCCAAAATCTCCTCTAGGGCTAAAATTTTTCGAAATCTGATAGTAAGTGACCTTAATTTAACAAACATGAAACTTTTATTAAATTTTAAGTCTGTGGGAATTTTAGTATGAAATTTTAATTTTTTTTCATTAGCACCCCCGTAACCGATTTTGTGATTTGAACTTCATTCAATACATTCTTGTTTGCTCGTAACATAGCCCAAAAAATTTCTGTCCAAATTTGATGTCTAAAAGAGTTAAAATACAAAATTAAGTTTTTTATGATTTTTTCTAATCATTAACGCCCCCGCTATACACTTCGGAGATTTAGCACTTATAAAAAAGTTAGCCTATCCATTAAGTCAATGTATCCTCTGCATGGATGCAATATTTCAACTTAATCGGATGTATAGTTTATTAGTTATAACGGAACAACCGTAAAAAACTCTATAGATTTATATATTAGTATAGATATAATAACAACAACTCCGTAACATGTATCTCTACATATACTATATGTACATGAGTTGTAGCAGCATACGTCAGTTAATTCAATAGTTTATAGCGCAATATGTATGTCCGTACATTGTGCTAATATTTTAAAGTTTCCCGTCATGCATTATCTGTTTCAGGCGAGCATATTTCATCCACCCGTCGCCGCCTGCCGACGGCGTTATTCTGGTTTATTAAACTACTACCGACCGCCCCGGCTTCGCACGTATTCAATGTTAGATACTTATACAGGGCTGTTTGGAGTAATAATAAAAATCCGTGGTTCATTAATTCAATCTATCTCGTAAGGTATGAGCAAAATATGTTTGTTACGACATTGTTCCGGGACTTATCTGTGAAAGCGAAACGCTAATAGTTTTTGAGCAAACCACTGCCATAGTTTTTACTGAAAGAAATTCGATACAGCCCTAATATCAAGTGCTAAATTAAAATCATGCGACTCCTGTCACTTCATTAGGTACGCGTCACGTAGCGTAGGCACCATGCAACGTGTCCGTCTTTTATCTTCAATAGGGTTGTCATAAGTAAACATGTTTTGAATAAGTTTGTATGGAAAAATAAATATGCCAATTTTGATTTAATATTTTTACAGGGTTATTTCTTATGAAATATACTTATGCACACTTAAACGGTATTTCGTAATTCAGTTACACGTAGTATAACTGAAAATATTTTTTATACCTCCTATTCGGTACGCGGTACGTGATAAATAAAACTCGATCGATAAACGTTCAGGTTTTATTTTTACGGGACTATCGTGAAACTTTAAGTATGAAAGAGTTTTGAAGTAACGTACACGCGTACAACGCGTTTAACGAGTTAAAAACTAACAGAGTATAACTTTATTTTAAGCAAAAAGCATTGTTAAGTTTTATGCACGTAACATGTACGGTTTAATAGTTGTTGATCTCTTTGTGACATAACTCGTGCTGGGAAATGCTATACCACAATCCTTATTTCAGTACTGCTGTATCCACCTGATGAGAATTTTGGGCTTTCCAATATTTCTACCGATCGTCGACCGTGCTGGCGGCGACTGTTGCGGATCCCTTGGACAGCTTTTCGGACTAACGTGTTGATCCTGGAGGCTCTAAAAGTCAAAGAGAGGTTATCGTCGACTGTGCAGATACGAATCCTCAAGTTCTTTGGACACATAACTAGGATTATAGCAAGCGGTCACGCGGCCGATCACCCACACGTTGGACAGATATAATAAAAGCTGCAACACAAACCTCCGTAGTCCAATGTTCCAGAAACGCTGAAGATCGTAACAAGTGGAGGTGCATCGCGAGGGCTGCTGTAGCCAAAGAAAATGTATCATCGTCAATCACGATCACTCTGTCAAGAGTGAAGGACTAAGGAGGTATACAGGTCTGAAGGGCATGGTTGCCGGTGTGCGGTTGGCATTAAGACGTTGTCAGACACAGGGCGGCTTGTAGGACTTGTTTTTGTAGAATCTGTTTATAGACGATGGTTCTCCTCTTACCATCAGATCAATAGGAGTGGCGATAGCCGAGTGGGCAGGACTTCAACTTCAGTTTCGCCGGGCCGAGTTCGAATCCCAGCACGCACCTGTCACTTTCCTAAGTTATGTGCGTTTAAAGGAATTAAAATATCACTAGCTTCAACGGTGAAGGAAAACATTGTGAGGATACCTGCATGCCTGAGAGTTCTCCATAATGTTCTCAAAAGGTGTGTGGAGTCCACCAATCCGCACTGGGCCACCGTGGAGGACTACGGCCTTAACCCCTACTCATAGTGGGAGGAGACCCGTGCCCTGTAGTGGGCCGTTAATGGATGATGATGATGATCGGAAAAATTAATACTATAAAATATGACTATAAATTTTAATACTGACGAATATGATGTTGAAATTATAACGTTTTGAGATCGCGTTATGGTTTCAGAGTAAAGGCGCGAGGCCGTCCGGCCGTTAGCATCATTTTGATTGAGATTTACAACTGTATTGTGTAAAGGGCGATTCTGTTCGCAATGTGCCACTTAGTTTATTAAATATTGAATATTAGTTAACTAGCGGTGATAGCCTAGTGGGTAGGACTTCGACTTCTCTTTCGGTGGTCCGAGTTCGATCCCGGAACGCACCTCTAACTTTTTCAAGTTATTTTCGTTTTTAGTAATAAAAATATCACTTGCTTCAACGGTAAAGGAAATCATCGTGAGAAAACCTGCATGGAAGTTCTCTATAATGTTCACAAAGGCGTTTGGAGTTCACCAATGCACACTGGGTCAGCATGGTGGACTATGGCTTTTTTGGTAGATTATGCTTTCTCATTACATAAAAGCATAATTTACACTAAATACTTACTACTACTTACTCTTTTCTAACAACAACAATTTACATTTTACATTTTAAAATTCATTTTTCTATCTTGTGAGAGATGAAAGCGGAGCCGGATGCTTCCAAGCAACCTTATCATTAAGAAATTCATAAATTGTATAATAGGCCCGCTGTAATAAATGTGGTTTAACCCATTCTTTAAACTTATGCATTGGTTGGTCCAAAATAACTTTAGGGATCATATTATAAAAGCGTATACTCAATCCCACAAATGACTTCTGCACCTTTCGCAGACGATATGCAGATGTGACTAATTTATGACCATTTCTTGTAAGTCGACTGTTTATATCCACATTTTGTTTATAAAGAATAATACGTTGTCTTACACATACTATATTGTTATAAATATATTGTGAGGCTACCGTAAGGATACTTATTTCTTAAAATTTTTCACGGAGGGATTCACGTGATTTAAGTTTATATATTGACCGTACAGCTCTTTTCTGCAATATGAATATAGTTTCAATATCAGCAGCTTTGCCCCATAATAAGATCCCGTAAGACATCGTACTATGAAACTACGCAAAATTTGAGCCTAGATGGCAATGTGTGTATTGTCGTAGTAAATTTTTTTTTATTATGACTGTTTATTTGTACATCACATGAAGTAAAAGATGTGTACAAGAAAACAGATAAAATAGAAGCAGAATACAAAAAGCAGCCATATTTGCGTAGACCAAATATGAACTGAATAAGAACATTTTAGAGATTTCAGAGGAGCTTAAGTTTGTGAAGCTGGTTAATCGAGATTAGAGAGAAGGAGAGAATGTGCTAGCGTAACTCTAGTAGGAATTGAGAGAAAAGATATTAACGAAGATTTTGGTTGAGGAAGGAATCTAAAAGAAATAAGAAGGAAAAGGATTATGTGTATGTACAAAATTTAAAATTATGAAATTTGATTTGGATCTGGTCCAAATGATGATATATGGTGCAGGAGAATGTTACAAAATGCTGAGATTGTCTAATATAATTAAATTGGACAGAGAAATGCAGTGGAGCCGTCACAGCGCACAAAGTTCCGTGGAGCTAAGAAAATATGAATTGCCATATTAACATAAAAATTTAAATATAACATTTTTTATTTACCACCTACCTTTCTACTGTAGCTATCATTAAGTATATGTAGAAATTTGGTATTTTTATGTGATAAGCTCTTTAGCCTGCCAACCCGCTAACTTTGGAGTAGCGTGGAGGAGATGTCCGTACCCAGAAACGGGACACAAAAAGACTGACGGAAAAAAATAATAAAAAGTCATTTTTAGCTGAAAAGTAAACCAAATTGCAACATCTTTGATGAACTCGCTGGCACAGTTGTGAGCGCTGTTGTCTTATGAATGGGTGCCCCGGGTTCGAGCCCCGGCGTGGGCTATTTGAAATTCAAAAGTTCCTTTTTTCTCTGGTCTGATCTGGTGGGGGACTTCGGTAGATAGTTACGACTCTATCGGTAAAGCCGTACCCAGCTATTTAGCGTTCCGGTACGATGCCACGTAGAAGCCGATTGGGGTGCCATATCCCACACAGGCTAGCATCCATCCATCGCATCCATCTTAAACTGCTTACAGATTTCCATTAAGATTGATTGAGACTTTTAATTTTGACTTGCGTACTATAACACACATACGACGGCCGATTGGCGCAGTTTGCAGCGATCCTGCTTTCTGAGTCCAAGGCCGTGGGTTCGATTCCCACAACTGGAAAATGTTCGTGTGATGAGCATGAATGTTTTTCAGTGTCTGGGTGTTTATATGTATATTCTAAGTATTTATGTATATTATTTATAAAAAATATTCAACAGTCATCTTAGTACCCATAACACAAGCTACGCTTACTTTGGGGCTAGGTGGCGATGTTTGTATTGTCGTAGTATATTTATTTATTTATTTATTTATTTAACACATACTCTTCATTTTATATATTTACGTACTTTAATTTGTATCTACAAATAATAGCGCATCCATTTGTTTTGTGTTCTAAAAATACCCATTTAGTAGATTGTGCCGCGTCATAGCGAACTGTCGCATATGCTGACGGACAGCTCAAGCTTTGCCAATGTGAGTACGAAGCAAAATATTAGGTTTTGCAAACTTTTTGACCAATCCATACCAATATTTTAAATTCCAAAGAAATTCGGAAGGGTAAGCATATTGTAGCTACTGCTAACAACAGTTGGAAACCTAATAAAACTGTAACGGGTCGAATTCTGAACATTGAAGATTTTTTTTTTGGATTAGTGACCAGATTTTTATATAGTGGGATTTATATACAATAGATAATGCAGCCAAAACTGTATTTTTTTCATTTTTGTCTGTCTGTCTGTCTGTCTGTCTGTATCTTGGCCGCTTCACTCTGAAACTACTGAACGGATTCTAATGAATTTTGCACGATTTGAGTTCATACTACGAGGTAGGACATAGATTAGTTTTTATCCCATAATAAAGCTTAGTTCCTTTGGGAGACGGTGTGAAAGTGTTTGGCGATTTTAAACCATTACTCTGTCAAATATAAACCGATTTAAATAATTATTTTTATACTGGATAGGTTGTTTTATAGGTACTAAGAAGACTGATGCATATTTTTATGTATAACTAGCTGTCCCGGCGAACTTCGTACCGCGGATATTTTGTTTTTTTGATGAATGTTTTATTTTAATATTTATTATCCTATTCCGGTCTAAGAGGAATCAAAAAAAATCAAATATCATTAAAATTGGTCCAGCCGTTCTTGAGTTATAAATGGTGTAACTAAAAAAACTTTCTTTTATATATATAGATATACATAAATACTTATATAATATACAAACAACCAGACACATTCATGTGTTCATAACACAAACTTTTTCCGGATGTGGGAATCGAACCCACAAAAACTACATATTATTGCGCATGTTACAATATTTATATAATTGCACAATGAAAGCGATTCCTCGAAGAACTAAAATTACCGATATTAAGTGAGCCGAGTAGCTGAAGTGGAAATGGGCGTGGCGTGGCTCGGAGAATCGATGGACCTTGGGTTCCCAAGGTGTTGGAATGGCTACCCCGCTCTAGTGAACGCAGGGTTGTTCGACTCCCAATGAAGTTCCCAGACGACATCACGCACGTCTCAGGGAGCTTCTGAACACAAGTAGCACAATACCTTGGAATTTGTAACTCTCAACAAAAGTTTAATGTCCAGCAGTGGACGTTCATCGGTTAATATGATAACAATGATGATGAGTACAATGTAAAAGAAGTGGTCTGGGGCCACATGGGCAGTAGCTAGTTTAAAACTCTTTGTTATATTATTAACATGGCAATAAACTGTGACTTCGCAATTGATATTGAAATGGCATCTATGTAAATTGTAAACGTGTGTATTATGCAAATAAAGATCTTTCTATCCATTTAACATTTACACAATTAACCATTACATTACACTAAAATTCTCTGACCGTTTTTAACGACAGCTTTTTAAATCCTTCTTGTTAACGACATTGATTTTCGGACAACTACTGTTGTTGTATAGTTCCAGAGTTTATGTATATTACTCGCTTTGTTAACAGCTGCGTCCGCGTGTATCCTAGTATGTAGCCGTACGTCGATATATATATTTTTAATTTCTCGGATTTTATCTCACTCTATGTCTATACTAAATAACGTTAAGATTGGTTTAGCGTTTGAGCCAAAAAAAGGTTACATAACGTACCAAACAATTTTAGACAGCCGGTTGGCGCAGTGTGCAGCGACCCTGCTTTCTGAGTCCAAGGCCGTGGGTTCGATTCCCACAACTGAAAAGTGTTTGTGTGATGAGCATGGATGTTTTTCAGTGTCTGGGTGTTTATCTGTATATTATAAGTATTTATGTGTATTATATTCATAAAAATATTAATCAGTCATCTTAGTACCCATAACACAAGCTTCGCTTACTTTGGGGCTAGATGGCGATGTGTGTATTGTCGTAGTATATTTATTTATTTATTTATTTATTTAATTATGAACGCCATGGGAACCCTTTATTTTCGGGATCCCGAAGATACCCGGGATCGTGTAGTTGTTGGTACGTGCATAGGAAACAAACAAACAGACGCATTTAAAATATTAGTATTGATGAATAGTGACATATTATTAATTATATTATGTATATGTAGATATGCGTGGCTCGCAATCTGCGCCGAGTGGTGATAATGAATTGGCAGCGTATGATCGATGCGCCCACCGTCATCCGCTAATGGTAGGGGCGGGTTACGCACTGCGTGATATAACGCCGCGTGCGAAAAAACCTGCGTTTTTTTCCTGCGTTATATTACTAGGAACTTTTTTTTATTTCACCACAAGTTAGTCCTCGACTGTAATGTCACCGGAAGGTACAGTCCAAGATATTAACGGGCAAAACAATGAGAGGCATGGCAGTCATATTACACCAATAACCCTAATCGGTCCCGGAACGCTAATTCGTCTTTGTCGATAACTTTGTCGGTAACTAGCCACGGCCGAAGCCTCCCACCAGAATAGTATTTTCAACTCACGATCACGAGGGTTTCGAATCTCGGGCCGGGCTAAATTGTATAAGGTATTGTGCATTATCTATTAAAGAACTTGAGTGTTAGCTTGAGCAGCGTGCCCGAGCCACGGGAGCTCATAAACCCGTCAGTCCCAGTTATTATCCCTTAATTGTGGTATTAGTCGTCAAAGACTATAAATCCGCATTGGAGCAGCGTTTTGGGTCTATGCTCTAAAATAGTATTTCCTATGAGAGACAAAGCCTGTGTTGAGCAGTGGGACATTTATAGGCTGCGGATGATGATGATAAAGAAAAAAGCAACATATATTTACAAAAGGACGGCTGATTGGCGCAGTAGGCAGCGACCCTGCTTCCTGAATTCAAGGCCGTGGGTTCGATTCCAACTGGAAAATGTTAGTGTGATGAACATGTTTTTTTTTCAGTGTATATTATTCATAAAAAATATTCATCAGTCATCTTAGTACCAATAACAAGCTACGCTTACTTTGTGGCTAGATGGCGATGTGTGTATTGTCGTAGTATATTTATTATTTATTTATTTATTTAAATTGCCCCTTCAAGGTATCGATCCCCGGACCTACTGATTATAAGCGCTCACCACTGCGCCACGGGTCAAATTATTAGAGTTAGTTATATATTGCAGTGAATGACTCAGTGTCCCGCAGCGTTTTCTTTTTCCAGGGCGTACGGTCAAGTCTGAACGCATTTCATTACATAATGAAATATGATTCACTGCGCGACGGGAAAGACGTTTAGGTCAGATGTGCTTTCATACACCCCATTTGGTACTGAATAAGCAATATTTTTTCAGTTTTGTCTCACTTTATTCGATTATACATTTTGGACGCTTTTTTAACTGGTTCCTGAGAATCTTAAGCGTAGCTTGTGTTATGGGTACCAAGATAGCTGATGAATATTTTTATGAATATGATACACATAAATACTTACAATATACAGATAAACACCCAGACACTGAAAAACAATCATGTTCATCACACAAACATTTTCCAGTTGTGGGAATCGAACACACGGCCTAGGACTCATTAAGCAGGGTCGCTGCCCACTGCGCCAGTCGGCCGTCAAATTATATAATATTTAATAATAATAATATTTTTATGAATAATATACATAAACACTTATAATATACAGATAAACACCCATTCACTGAGAAACATTCATGTTCGTCACACGAACATTTTCCAGTTGTGGGAATCGAACCCACCAACGCCTTGGACTCAGAAAGCCGGGTCGCTGCCCACTGCGACAATCGGCCATCAATAAAAAAAAGCTTTACTTTGACTTTCCAAAAAGCCCGATAATAAAAGAAGAAAACTTTGACTTCACTATACCCCATGGTAAAAACGGAGCTCTGTTGATAGGATATTATAACTATAAAAACGAAATCAAATTTTATATAAATAAATCTTTTACTTTGCTCCATGCGTTAACACTCGTCTCCATGTTTTCCTCTTATCTACTGTTTTATATGTTTAGTTTGTTTTTCTTCCGTACACGCCTTTTTTTTTAAATTTTGAATACACGTTCAAATATAAATGTACCCGTATGTCAATAAATTTTATATATATATATATAACCTAACCCCCTAATTTCTTATTGACAAGGTAGCTTCGTACATCCATACGGCTTCGGCTCCGCTTTCATAACTCACAAGATAGAAAAATGAATGTTAAAATGTCAAATGTAAATTGTTGATGTTGGAAAAGAGCAACTGCTGAGTTTCTTGCCGGATTCTTCTTAGTAGAATTTGCCTTCCGAGACACTTCAAACAGACAGACTTGACGTTTCAAAAGTGCTTATATTAGGCCTACTTGATATAAATGAATTTTGAATTTTATATATTGTGTACTTTACATGCAAAAAGTATTTTTTTTTACTGCCTAAATTTTTTTGGCCCTCACTCGTTTTTTTCGCAGGTCCTAAGGTAGAAAATGCTTCAGAAGTCCGCCTTTTGAAAACTGTATTTTTGTTTGTGTAATAAAGTGAATGAATAAAATAAATAAACGTCTCCGCAAATTTGTGAGTAAAAATGGTGGAGATTATAAAGCTACAATGTTTCCCGTAGTCCTGTGAAGAGCATTTAACCGGCTTGATAGCAGTTGTCGAAGTTAAACAACGTATTTGCATATTCCAATCTCGCCTCGCCTCGGGCCAGCATTGTGACAGACAGGGAATATAGCAAGATGCACCGCTATTTCGACGGAACCTTAAAATAATATACTAGTATTATCATTTTTGTACTATCCATGAAATGTAGGAGGTCCCTCACTAGATGGACAGATGACATCGGAGTGGATTGTTGGACATAAACTGTCCAACAAACTCATAAAATAAAATGTAATAGATGTTTACTACATTATGCATAAATAAAAAATAAAATAATGTGTGCTAAATTCATTATACATACATAAAAATATAAAGAATTGTTGTGATAATTGAAAGCCGGTTGGCGCAATGGGCAATTATCCTGCTTTCTGCGTCTAAGGCCGCGGTTTCGATTCCCACAACTGGAAAGATTGAAGAACATGAATGTTTTTCAGTGTCTGGGTGTTTATCTGAATATTAGTCAGCTGTCTTAGTACCCATAACACAAGCTACGCTTATGTTGGTGCTAGGTGGCGATGTGGTATATTTAAAAAAAGAAATATTATTTAACCCTTAAAAGCTTATAGTTATTAGACACCCTTCCATGAGGCCCATAGTTAGTGACCATGTTTCGGAGCCATAGGTCATCACTGGCAACACGCAGACATGGCATGGCCGAAGACTTTGGTCTTCAGGCACTGTGGGATTTTTGACAGAAGAACGCCCTACCGACCAGAAATGCTTGGCAACAGCGGCGGTAGTACTTCCCCGGACGAGCTCTGCCAGGAAAAGCTCTGCTGCTACATATAGGTTTATGACTAACTAGAGGCATATAAACTCAAGCATCTAAAATATGTAGTAGTAGGAAGTGGAATGTAAATTCATAAGCATATTTTTCTAGAATCACTTTTTTCAGTAAACTAAAGTTGAAATGTATAAACACCGTGTTTAAATATTTATGAGTTCGCAAAACGCATCAGCCTGCGGTTTGTTTAATAACATTGTTTTTAAACGACAATTTGTTGGGGAACGAACCCTTTAGGCTATGAACGGGGTTGTTAGGGTTGGCACTTAAGCATTACTAAGTAAAATATACCTAAAAATAGAATAAGCTATGTATTGATTCAGCTACCCGCTTACATTCTATAATTTTGTTTAATCATTAGAGGGAATATGCAACGTCTAAATAAATTTATTACAGTTTCAATACATTGAGTCAGCGATAAAAAAAAAGTAAGAGAAAAAACACTAATTAGTTAGTAGAAAACATTCAAACACACATGTCAAAGTATATCAAAGTATACAAATTCATTTATTTCAAGTAGGCCCAGTTTATAAGCACTTTTGAAACGTCAATAAAAAAGTTTTAAAACTGTATGTTTCCAACTAACAATGTATTTTTTGAGCAGGACCTAATTCTTTATTACATACTAGACATAACTGCTATTTGTGATAATATAAAAACTAACACGGTCAAAAAATTTATTTTGTGCGAAGTGTAGATGCAAATGCCATATAGAATCAGGGGCCAGGTATTTTAGGTTTCCATACAAAAGTTTTGACATTTTTTATTACAATCGTTCTACTTTAGACATTTTTGAAGGGTTTTCATGATTATCTGCATGTTGTGTTATTTTAAAATATTTTTTACCGTATTTGTGAGGGCACTTGTTGAAGCAGAATTTTTGATTATTATTTTTTAACTAACATACATTTTTTTTATCTTATATTAATAAGCGTCATACTTTTTAACGATACGCAATTTTTTAATAAGGTTTTATCTTCAAATATTTATAACAATATAATGTATCGTTCGGAATTTCACCCCTTAATTTTTTGATAAAATGTTAAAGAAGGTGAAGCATACCGGTACATATAAATAAAGCACATAAAAAAAGAATCTATGCAAAACACTTTTCGCTAATATATAACCATAGAAATATTAAAAAAACCATGCTTATAACGTAATATTTAATCAATCTCGTGTAAATAGGTGTGGAAGTTGGCATCGCAGATTATACGTCTTTATTTTTTACATCTTAATTTCCATAGCGATTCAAACTCTAGATCGCAATGTTATTAATCTTTGTTTTGTGACAACCCTGGGTAGCAGGCTTGCTAAACAGTAGCGTACCGCGCAAACCGCGTTACAGCGTCATCTAGCGACAATCTTCGCTAACTGATTTATACATAGCCCAGCGGTAGGGTTATCAACACTATCTCTTTTAAAGCTCAACTTCACTTACTATGAAGGCTTAAGTTCTTGAAACGAGGTTTTCCTTAAACTCGGTTTAAACTCCCAGTAGTAGTAGAGGTTTTTGTGACAGAGCTCTTTCTGGAAAGCACTACCTGTTAGGTACCTACGTGGAAATGGCATTTTGGTTTAAATAACAAAAATCTGTAAAAAATATTTTGAAAAATGCCCCCTTAAGGGTGGTAAAATACGTTTTTTCCCGGGATTACATTTAATTTCTGGGCGAATCAAAATTTCACTGCGGACGAAGTCGCGGGCAACAGCTAATAATATATATATATAATATATAACATATCTATATATATAAAAGAGAAAGTGTGTGGGCATGTTCCGTATAGGCTCCGAAACGGCTGGATTGATTTCAATTAAACTTTCAGGGAATCTCCGGATTTACCTGGCGAATAATCCTGTAAAGTTTGGTGACGATCGGAGCACTCCTATTTTTGAACTGTCAAACTGTCAAATACAGCTTTTATTTACTATGATATTCTATTGTTGGGTGTACATGGGTGTAGATAATGATCTTCACCCACTCGAGAAGAGAATAGAAGAGAATGAATACGGAGAGAAATAAATGATTTAATATATATATTATGAGACTTAAATTAAAAATTTAATGATGTAAGTTTATTGTTTAAATAAAATAAAGCAAAATCTAGCCCGGCGAAGCGGGCTGGGTACGCTAGTAGTATATAAGACAAAAAAGGGTCTGACTGACTGACGGCTCATTTATCAGAGACAAGTCAGAACATGGACGGACCAGGCTGAAATTTGGCATACATATAACTGCGAAAAGCAGGAGAATCTGTATGGTGTTATTTATAAATTCTCCAATCAATCAAAGACAATTACCACTTTACAATTATTTACTGTAAAGTCAACATCTCCTGAGGATGCTCCGGTTTCGGAGAAAAACCTGCGTAGAGGGTACATTGCCGAAGATCTGTTTGGTGTGGAGTATAAGGATTGAAGAAATTATAAATTACACTATATAGATTCTCCTGCTTTTCGCGGTGTATAGCAAATTAAGCTAAATTTTCATAATACATATTATAACGCACGCGTCCTCTAAGGCAGAATTTTTCTCTTCTCAGAATTCTCTAAGGGGCAAAATAGTGGTTCCAATTTGTATTAGCCTAATGTAACAAAAGCCAGAAAGCCTTTAAATGTAAGTCATCAAGCCAGAAAGGCCAGCATGTCACACGTACGCTTCCAAGCCATTTGACGGAGAGGAACATTCGAATCGAAGGTATCGGTGTTAACGCGTCGATTCACGCAAGTCTCTAAATAATGTAGCATTCGAAAGACATTAGGGAAAATATATTTTGACTAGACTCGACTTTATTTGCGATTGTTTTGGTTTACTTCTGAGCTGCCCAGTGGTTAGGACTACAACTTCACTTGCGGGGGACCGAGTTCGAATCCCAGCACGCATTGCTAATGTTTCAAAGTTTTATACGTGTTTAGCGATTCAAATATCATTAACAGTTCAACAGTGAAAGAAAACATCGTGAGGAAACCCGCATGCCTGAGAGTTTTACATAATGTTCTCAAAGGTGTTTGAAGTGCACCAATCCGCACAGGGCCAGCGTAGTGTATTACGGCCTGTGGGTTGATATGATGATGCCGATTATTAAATTAATAAGCAAAATAATATATTTATTTTATCGAAGAAACTCTATGTTTTAATTAATTTTGATCAATATGTCTTGAATAAATAAGTTCTCTCAACTCTTTGTCTAGTCAAGACTATGTTTCACTTTCTTTCACCCTTCTCATTGTGGGACAAGACCCGTGCCCTGTAGTAGGCCAGTAATGGATTGATATTACAACGATGATGTAAGCTTTCTCGGTATATAAAAAAGGTTTCCTTTGTTCTTCCCAGGTTATCTGCCGCAGTTAAGCCCAATAAAGGTCTTGTGTTTGGTTGCATAAATCAAAATTATATCGTCTTTTCCACAATTTATTGTCCCGATTCACACGGATTAAAATAGAAGATGAAAAAGTAGTGAAAATGTGTGCGTCAAAGACATTGACATAACAAAATATATGGGATGTATAGCGGGTGGATGGGTAATAAATATAAGTAATAACGAATGCGTTTTCAGTAGCATTTGCTTTGAAAAGGGTGTAGGCGCGTCAACAACAGGTAACAACAGTTTCAGACGGTTTTTTACAAATCTCGTAGGGACCGTTTTTTCTCCTGAGATAAAAAGCGTATGTTAGACGTAGATAAAAAAAAACAAACATACTTGCGAATTTATAATATTAGGAAAGATAGAGGTAGTGAGAATGTAGGGCATCGTAGCAAAATTATTTTGACAAAACTCTATATACAACACGCATCTTAGAAACAGAGTTAGCATAATTTTCAGCGCAGGAAAATTATGGGACGCTATAACAGCTATGTAATAATCAAAGTGAAAGATTCATTTATCTATGAAGTTCACGACATTTTGTGGGATTTGATAATCCACAAAATTAAATGATAATCGTTTCCGAACTCAAACTCCAACTCAAGCAGACCGAGCACGAGCGGAACTCAATAATTCACGCACCAGTGGCCAGATAAAACGCCCGAACGAAATCACCAAACTTTTCCATCGCGTCAACTAATTGTGAGAGGGTTAATGACTTATGCCGATTTGGGCGATTGCGGTTCTTAATGTTTTACAAATGGCTGGTACACTGTACTTAGTATCATCATATCGACCCACTGCCAGCCCACTACAGGGTACGTGTCTGCTCCATATCAAAATAATTTCAAAATATACTTAATATACTACGACAACACAAAAATCGCCACATGGCCCCAAATTCAGATGTCTGATGAATATTTTTATGAATAATATACATAAACACTTAGAATATACAGATAAACACGCTGAAAAACATTCATTTTCATCGAACAAACATTTTCCAACTGTGCGCAGTGGCAGCGAATCGCTTATATCCTGGAGATGGACATAAGATACATTTTATTTAAGCGGGATAAAAAAAAACTTAAAACAAAGCATACGAACTCTTTATTTAGTTGTGTTCTTTACTTAAGACTTTTTTGCTCATTTCATGTTTATATATGCAATCCAGCTATTCAGATATCTTACGTATCGCTTATATCCTGAAGATGGACGTAAGATGCATTTTATTTGAGCGGGATTAAAAAAGCTGAAAACAACGCGTACGAATTCGTTGTTTAGTTGTGTCCTCCAACTAAGGCTTTCTTGCTCATTTTATGTTTATGTACTACTACTAATAATAATAATAATTTATTCACAAGAGTTTAGATACATTGAGATTTTATAATATTAAATAGAATGTAGTACATTCCACTAGTCGGTGTATGAAAATGTGACATTATCGAAAATTTTACAGTAGTGAGATTAAATTAAGGAAGTACTTAACAATTAATTATAATTCAATAGATTCATAATTTTATGTCATTACATATGTTTTAAATAGGTCAAATTTAATAGATGTTAGCACGGAATTATGAATTGTCTTAATATTAACAAAAAGATTATAATACAAACTAACGACAAATAATAACAATTATAATAGTATAATAAGAAGAGTAATATTAATAAATATAATATCTTAAGAAGCTTTCGCTTGGTTGTTGGATCAAGGGTCGGATACAGAAGGCAGTATTATTTAAAACGGCGCGTAAGTATTGTGAGGAGGCTCCTCACTTTGGAGCCCTGAACGCCGGTTGCTTGGGCATTCAAAAGCCCCGCAAGCGGAGGGTGGATGTTATTTCTTATAAATTTTTAATAGTAACTAAATTTAAGAAAAAATGTGACTGCAATAATTTAAACATTAGAAGTAATAATAAACTTACAGTGCAATTTACTAGGTTACATAAAATTCATAATTCGTTTAAAGGATATTTCATACAATAAACTACCAATTGACATCTTGGAGATGTGTCTTAAAAATTTCAAAGTTTGTATTAAACGTAAGCTTATAGAAAAGTCCTATTATAGTATAAAGGACTACGTAATCGATAAAAAAGCTTGGGTGTAAATTATTGCTCTAACCAGGTTGCTCTTCTAATAATTTTAAATGATATTGTGAGATGGTGATAACAAAAAAAAAACTCCCGGCTAAGTTTGTTGTGGGCTTCTTCTTAGACCAGGACGCGTTTGGAACCCTCGTAGCTTTAGTTTTAAGTTAAAGAATGTGGTAATCGCCATCATCCCACTACCGTGTAATTCTTATGTACGGATCAAAAGTGCCGCCTATGGGCCGGGCATACTTGAATAAAGATATTTTTGACTTTGAAAAAATTAAAATCAATAAATTATAGAGAATAATAATATCACATTAGTCATTTTGACGCCGAGTGGCGCAGTGGGCAGCGACCCTGCTTTCTGAGTCCAAGGCCGTGGGTTAGATTCCCACAACTGGAGAGTGATTGTGTGATGAACATTAATGTTTTTCAGTGTCTGGGTGTTTATCTGTATATTATAAGTATTTATGTGTATTATATTCATAAAAAAATATTCATCGGCCATCTCAGTACCCATAACACAAGCTACGCTTACTTTGGGGCTAGATGGCGATGTGTGTATTGTCGTAGTATATTTATTTATTTATTTATTTTATTAAAGTAAACTTAGCATATGTCATTACTTCTAATTAAAACAGATAAATTCGAAATATAAACTATTCAGATATCTAATGTCAGCAAGTCAGCAAGTTGATAAAAGGTGGGATTATAAAACGATTTGTGAGTACAAGCACAACTATTGCTGCTCGCTCGGAACATTTACTTATCGAGCTCAACGAATCAATGGGCGCTCGAGTTATGGCTTACTTCGGAGGCAACACTTTACATTTTGCAGTTTACCGATGCTAAATTGGAGTTTATAAAAAGTCTCATTAGGAATATTTCGGGTCTCCTCTTACAGTGGGAACACCAAGTGCGAATTGGTAGAAATTAGCAGTCAAACGCCTTTAGCAAAGGTATTCGCATCCGCAGTTTCTCAGTATAGCGAAGCTATTATAGCGCAGTGGGTAAGAACTCGACTTCACTTTCGGGGGGCCGAGTTCGAATCCCAGCACGCACCTCTAACTTTTCCAAGTGTAGGCGTTTTAAGTAATTAAAAATATCACTTACTTTGACGGTGAAGGAAAACATTGTGAGAAAACCTGCATGCCTGGGAATTCTACATAATGTTCTCACAGGTATGTGGAGTCCACTAATCCGAACTGGGCCAGCGTGGTGGACTACGTCTTTAACCCCTTCTCATTGTGGGAGGAGACTCATGACCTGTAGTGGGCCGGTAATGGGTCGATATGGTGATTATAGCAGTATGGAACAGTTGTTACAACGCAGGCGTCGAATGCGCAAATGGGTAGTAGGTAAGTCAGGTTGAAGAGTACTTTTAATTCTGATAAAGATTTGTCGACCTCCCTGGCGTAACGGTGAGCGCTGTGAATTTAAGTAGGAGGTCTCGGGTTCGTCTGAGGCAATTTGGGATTTTATACTTTCTTAATTTTCGCTGGTCTGGTCTGGTGGGAGGCTTTGGCCGTGGTTGGTTACCATGCTGCCGACTAAGACGGATTTAGTGTTACAATGCGACGTTGCGTGGATAATAGAGAAGTGTATGATACCGTTTCTAAGCCGTTACATAACTAGACGTTTCGCTTAATAGCATTAAAATGACATAACTTGACGTCTCTTAAATAAGAATTATAATTTTGAAATAAAACTTCCACAATATTGAAATAATATTCCGCGCAATAACCAAACTCAAATTGCTGTACGTACAGATATAGAGGGTGTTCCGGAAACCAGTGATTGGCGTTGGGTTGTTGATTCTAATTTCAATAGAAGCGGCCGGATGTATTTTCGTCGCCACCCGCCTAATAACTGCCATGTTATTGTGAAAGTAGCTTCACCTTCCAATCAAGTTTTGTTTTCAGTAAAAATAAAATTTGTATGGAAGAAATAGAGATTATAGTTCAGTATATAGTCATTTTGCTTATTTATTTAGGGGTTGAAAGGCGTTAATTATTTAAAGAACAAAACGTTTATTTTATTAATTTAATCGAAAATCAACTTGTTAGGCCCGTAAGTTACTTTTCGGAACGAGCAAAATTGGCCAGCATGCTGGACTACGGCCTTAATTCTGTTATCGGCCAGTAATGGGTTGCTGTGATGTATTCATTTACTTTCTGCCTGTTTTCCTTGTCCTTAGGTTACCTGCCAGAGATCGCTACTAAGCGAGGTTTTTGTGATTCTCTTCTATTTTTTTTTTCCGTACCTTGTCGAGGTGTGCAAAAAAGGGTTAAAACCCCCAAACTAATATTATAAATGCGAAAGTATCTTTGTTTGTCCTTCCTATATGCCATAAAAAACAAGCAATACACGTGATTTTGGTCATAGAGTTAGTTAAAAGGACGGAAAGTAACTTTTTATGCATGGGATTTGTAAAAAAACCGTAAGAAACGTACGCACAACGCGATCAACAGTTAGTTAATAAATAAATAAATAGAAGGGGTTGTACATAAAGGGGTAAATAGGTAGGATGATATTCTTAACGAAAAGGATTTCGTGCGCGGTTAAGACTTCAATTCCATTGGAATCAGGAACGTGATTCCAAGTAATCGAAGTCGCTACGTATAGACATATTTACCAAAACACGCACGGGCGGTGCGCTAATATCCGCAGGTGAGCTCTGAACGAGCGTGGGGACATCGTTTCCCATTGTTCTACTGGAATATTGCTGAAGGCAGGTATCAACAACCTTTTTACCTTTGTTGAGCAGAGCAGTTTAAAATTTGCTGCAACGATAACCATGTTATGTGAGCTATTTTCATTATTCACATTAACTTTCACAATTTATTCTATGGTGATATAACTATATTTGTCAATTTAAAACTAAAACTTTCAGGGTTCAAAAAGACAGTTAAATTCATTCGTTTTCGCAGTGGGCAGCGACCCTGCTTTCTGAGTCCAAGGCCGTGGGTTCGATTCCCACAACTGGAAAATGTTTGTATGATGAACATGAAAGTTTTTCAGTGTCTGGGTGTTTATATGTATATTATAAGTATTTTTGTATGTTATTCATAAAAATAATCATCAGTCACCTTAGTACCCATAACACAAGCTACGCTTACTTTGGGGCTAGATGGCGATGTGTGTATTGTCGTAATATATTTATTTATTTATTTTTATTTAATTTAGTTACAAAATCAAAGTGAACTGAAATGTAAGTCGCTCGCTTTACTGTTGTGTAGGTAGGTCGCGTGGAGTGTAGGTAATTTTTTTATCAATGGGGTCTAGTTTTCACACTGTTATATAGCCGTAGCTTATATTTTTATTGGGGTAACGATCTCTGCAACCTCTGAATGGTGGGGAGATGGTAAAAAATTTAATAAAATGATAACCTTTCGCTTATCATTTATTCGACTTTAATATATGAGGGACCCAAACGGCTTTTCGAAGAAGTAATAAATAAATGCACTTATTTTTTTTCGTTGTTTCCTTTGTTAAAGGTTGTTTCAGGAATAAAAGAGTACAAAATATCCTGAATCTGTATCTGTTGAGTAGAATAATTCGTCCACCAGGGACTAGATTTCTGAAATCATGCCTAAAACGTTGAGATATGAAAAGGTTTTCTCTATATTTTTGATTAACTGCACACGCAGATTTCGTACGCTCACTTTATATATGTATATATAGTAAAACAGCTTAAAATATTAAAGTATTCAAAACAAAACCAGTGATTATCTACCCCTGACTTCCAGTCGCGGTCATTAATTCAGGGCATCGAGTATTGTTTCCTGCGACCACAACGCCGATCGTTCTCAAAATCCGCTTTAAAATGCCCCTTACTGTCCCTCACTAACCAACAAAGAGTGAAGGAGAGGTCACATTATTCAGGGTGTGTATAGGGAGCGGATACAGGCGGCTCGCATCCGGCGAAACCTGAAAAAAGCTTTCGCAATGGTATTGTCTCTTTGTGCGAAAGATTAATGGTTTGTTTGTTTGTTATTGGTGTGCATATTTTGTAAAACATGTGTATTTATAATGGAACAAATTGTTATGAGGTGGGAAAATACACTATGTTCAATATTTATCTAAAATAATGCCCCTATTTTTAAAATGACAGTATGACTAATTTTAATAATTGTTTACGATTCATCCATAATATATAATTTTTGATAAAATATGTAATTTAGAATTTTCAATATTTGATCCGTACTTATATTATAATAAGGTACTTAAACAAGAAAAAGTCTTCAGAAATAACGTAGATATTTTGAGCAAATTTTATAAATGTTAAGAATTTTTATTGGGCTGACATCTGGTACTTCGGCAATGTACCCTCTACGCACGTTTCGCATCGAAACCGGAGCATACTCAGGAGATGTTGGCTTTACAATGAATGATTGTTATTGTTGTGTCTCTTAACAATAATTCATTCAGTAAAGCCTGATTTAACTAGCCTAGCTAGGTAGGATAGCCTTCTATCCAATATCCTTAGGAGATGTTTAAAAATTAATATTTAATTTAACAATTATTCATTGTAAAGTCAACATCTCCTAAGGATGCTACGGTTTTGTACCGAAACGTGTGTAGAGGTTACATTGCCGAAGATCTGTTTGGTGTGGAGTATAAAAATTGAAGAATTTATAAACTACACCAGGCAGATCCTCCTGCTTTTCGCGGAATATAGCAAATTAAGCGTAATTTTCATAATGAAGCAGTATTCTACAAAGCCAGCCAAGTGCCTAATGGTAGACTACACGCTTACTGATGTTTATCGTCACCGTTAAAATAAGTAGTATATTAACTACTACTTTAAAATAAAAACGCACGCAATCCTAGAGGTGCGTTCTCGGCAATCGAATTCAGCCTCCCCGAAATAGAGTCCGAAGCTTTAACCACTAGGCTATCACCCTTTAAGTGTACTACTTATCAGCTATTACGGTTTTAGCAAACCCTGTGGGAACCGTTAATTTTACTGGGATAAAAAGCCGAGCCGAGTCAAGTCTAGTTGACGCGTTGCTAAGATAGGGAGTGAAGCAAGGACAAAAAAACACACTTTCTCATTTATAATATTAGTAAGGATTAGGTTTGTTACAGTATCAGACCCTTACAAAATGTTTTTAACCGTAGAACCGCTCCCGTATGCCGTAATTTTTATATTTTACATTTGGCATGTTCAAGCGAAAAGGAAATATTGTACCGATGGTATTCAAGAGCCCCATAAAATCACCGGCGCATGCAGATAGCAATAAAATATTGACAATACACTCAATATAGCTGAACTGAGAGATAAGGTGCCGCGCAAAATATGCGAACTCTGGAGTATCGGTGTCTGAGAAAATGGCCATATTTGAATAAAGAGATGCAAGACGCGAAATGGTTTGAATATCCACCGAGTATAGTATAATACTGTTAACAGCCTTATGCTTCTCTACCTCACTAACTCTATGCCAAAAATCAAGTTTATTGTGTCCTTAGTTAGAACATACATATAAGACACTGTCGCATTCATAATACGGATATATAGTTCTGAGTTTAGTCCTCCGTTTGCCAAAATGTGCAGTAGCGTGCATAAAATCTCCAGTACAAGTTATTAAAAACCTAAGGACCGGCTCTGTAAGTTATAAAAAGCCGATCCATATGTACTATGAAAATTAAGCTTCATTTGCTATACTTCGCGAACAGCAGGAGAATCTGTATGGTGTTATTTATAATTTCTTCAATCCTTATACTCCACACCAAACAGATCTTCAGCAATGTACCCTCTATACACGTTTCGCTATCCTCAGGAGATGTTGACTTTACAATGAATAATTGTTAAGTGAAAAATTTGCCAAATGTCGCCTTTTATACCTAAGCCCCTCCCACCTCATTAGTGCCTCTGAATCTATAGAGGTGTGGTTGATCATTTTATTTGTTTTATAATTTCTAAATTGTTCTCTCAAATTAAGTATCAACCGCTTGTCGCAAGTATGTAATATTTCGTATGAATGATTACTGGCTACTTTATGTCCACTTTCGAAAAGATGCTTTGTAAAATTAGATTTTTCAGGATGGTTATTATTGAAGACTACCATATGCTCTTTGTAACGCGTTTCAAATGTACGTCTGACCTACATATGTGGCGATCCTTAAGTATTTATAACTCGTATTGGAGATTTTCCTTATTTTGTATCATATGCATACCCTGTGCATACCCTCTATGCACGCCACTGCCCACGTGTCTTTCTTAGTTATAATAGACAGACCAAGCTAATGGCATAAGCAAGTTGTAGGCCATTGCCTTTAAACAGAGAAACACTTCGCTTGACTTGTATTACGTACTCTTGTATACGTAAAGAGTTAAATAATGTAGATACTATAATAATGTCATGGTATTTACTAAACCAAGTGGCGTAATAACAGAGATTTAAGTTAGTCTTATACAACGTGTAACCGTTTTAAATTCAATTAATGTAATGCATGCCTGTGAGTTCTTCATAATGCTCTCAAAGGTGTGTGGAGTCCACCAATCCGCACTGGGCCAGTCTAGTGGACTACGGCCTTAACCCCTTCTTATTGTGGGAGGAGAGCCGTGCAAGAGATATGACATCTTATCTAAAAACGGTTTGAATATCCACCTAAAGGGATCCTTATTTAAGGGATCGTTTTCGCTTTATTTCTGACTCTTCTTCTCATTCCAACCTTCGATCTCGCCTTGGTAACCTTCTGGTCCTCACATTTTGTAAAACGAAGTTCTTCAGTAGTTCTTTCACCTTTAAGGCACGGAAGGTTCCCTTCTGATATTTAAGAGTCACCGAAAGACTACCTCTCTTTGAGTGATGGAATTCGAAGCGGATTCTTTATATTTCTTTCTTTTAAATTGTATGTTAAGATCTACTTATATATATTGTGTTTGTTATATATTTATATATTACGTATATTTATTTAAATTATATATGTATTTGTATCTTAACATTTTGGTATTTATGTATATCTATCAACACTCTTGGCACTATCCCGTTCTCTTGCTGTAAGTCCTATCTACAAAGGTTGCCTGTAAGAGATCGCTTGCAGCAATAAGGCCGCCTTTGCATGTATACATTGTGTACTGTATACTCCTTACTGTTTATTTTCCTGTATGTTATACGTGCAATAAGGTGTTTCTTCTTCTTCTAAAGTTCTGGGTTTGATTCTGTTTGCCAAAAATCGTTATGCTGATAGTGGACTACGGCCAAAACCCTTCTTCCTCTGAAAGGAGACCCGTGCGATGTAATAGGCTTGAAACGGGTTCATATTGATGAATAAATTGGCTATGAATACAGTATGAGAATATAATTATAATTGATTTTATCACAGTTTTAATTTATCCTGTAAAAATATTCATACATTATTATTATTTTATAACAGACTAAGCAGCTTTCGCTGATGCGTCAATATAATTTCTTGCACTCTTTGTCTGTTTGATGTTTGTCCAGTCTATTATTAAATTGATTCAGTGATACTGCAGTTATTGAATCTTCAGGCAAGGCATTCCACATTTCTATAACACAAAAAAATGAAAGACATTCTCACTTGTTTTTAAGATCAGCAGCTCAAATAACTTATTCATAAGCGTAATACAGAAATTCGCAACATTTTCCTTTGGAATAATATTCAAATGTAAATAAACTATAAATCACGCTTAGCCGCGCTCCCCGGGCGGCCATCTGCTAATTTAGACAAAATACCTACCGTTGCTTTTGTATGGAATTTGCCTTAAATTAAATTAGGCTTTATGAATTGTCACTTTTATCTTATACAAGCTGAGCTCGTGATTTCGTCTTTCATTTTTCCGTCTTCCGTCTTCGGCATTATCTGGATTTTTCAAATCCAAAACCCTTTAATTCCGGAAATAAAGTCAAAGTCAAAGTCAAATATTTCTTCATTCAAATAGGCACATAGATGGCACTTTTGATGCGTACATTACATGTTAAATATGACATAGGAGTGTGTTGATGGCGATAAATAAATTCGTCAACTTAAAACTAAAGCTACTAGGGTTCCAAACGCGAACGCGTTCCCTGGTCTAAGAAGAAGCCCACAACAAACTTAGCCGGTTGTTATTTTTTTTGTAATCACCATCTCACATTGTCCTTTAAAAACTTTTTAACTTTATTAAAGAAGCAACCTGGTTATAAAGGTATCCTATGGCCGTATCCCGGATGCAAACCATTCTAGGCAAAATTTAGGTAGGTAAGTCAAGATATAAATAGGCAGCATGTGCTTATTTTTAAATCCCGCGGGTAACTCATACCAGCATCTGTTTTTTTTTAAATCCCTATTTAACTACTAATTTAACAGTACTAGTACTACATACAGCAGTAGCCAGGACGGCCATCGAGACAGGAATTGTTGTTGTCTCTTCTCGATACCAATCCTAACCAATCTCAACAGTTTTCTTGCTGTTATTGAATGTGGGTAGGCGAGCACACTGTTAAAATATCGAACGGAGCTTAGAATCAGCTTATTAAAGTGCTGTCGTCAGTAATCTTCGTTCCGGGCAAATTTCGTTAGAACATGTACCAGCATCTGTTTCGGGATAGATACTCTCTTCTGGATCTACATGTCTGACAATTTTATCAAGATTGCAATATACTAACTATAGGATACATGTGTCTCAGAATGAGGAGGGCTTAGGCTGTAGTCCACAAAGCTGGTCAGATCGGAAGTCTGGGAACCCCCGGAATGGAGACCAAAGTGTCAACCTTCAGGCAATCACGTCTCTTTGGAATGTAGTTAAATGTAAAAGGAAGGTAAAAAAAACGTGTGTGTCAATACATTGAAAGTTTTATTAGAACGCATTATCTAGTTATCTCATTATCGGACCACTGCTTACTCAAATTCAAAATTCAAAATTCATTTATTTCAAGTAGGCTTAATATAAGCACTTTTGAAACGTCAAGTCTGTCTGTGTGTAGTTACTCTACCACCGGTTCGGTAGGCAGATTCTACCGAGAAGAAGCCGGCAAGAAACTCAGCAGTTGCTCTTTTCCAATATCAACAATTTACATTTTACATTTTAAAATTCATCTGGTGAGAGATGAGAGCGGAGCCGGATGCTTCCAAGCAAAGTCATTAAGAGATTCATCAATTGGTAGGTCCAAAATTACTTTAGGAATCATGTTATAAAGACGTATACTCAATCCCACAAATGACCCCTGCACCTTTCGCAGACGTTATGCAGATGTCACAAATTTATGACCATTTCTTGTAAGTCGACTAGTATTTTGTCTTACAAATACTATATTGTTATAAATATATTGTGAGGCTTTGCACTACCTTCATCATGTTACAATGACGTAACCATGAGCGCGCGCATTTCGTAACATTTCACTCCTATAAATCCTCCTAACATTGCTAAAGAATAATAACTTCAAAAATTAAGAAAATTGAAAAAAAAAACAACTATTTCTGTACATTATCCCAAATCATTAATGTACCGATTTGGGTAACCAAAGTAATTTGTACTCATTAAACGAGATACCATTTTAATATAATAACACTAGCTGTTGCCCGCGACTTCGTCTGCGTTTGATTTTGTTTTTAAAGTATTCAGTATCGCTTAGCCTTAAGTGAGTATTGTAGTACATATATACATATATATATGACATGTGACAAATAATTTGCAATAAAATAAAATTGCGACTTTACTTAAAGATCTAAGATATCCTATCTCTTAAGTTGGACCAGACTGCTCACGGTGTGCCAATTTTATTTAAAATCGGTTAAGTAGTTTAGTAGTCCATCGCGGACAAACATCGTGACAGGAGATTTATATATATTAAGATTACATACCAAGTCAAGTTACCAATTAATTTAACATAGCATAACAACAACTCTACATAACATTACGTCGTTACATACCTAATTAAGTCACGAATGCATTTAGAAGTAACAAGTCAACATGGCATAAAAGTCAACACAGTTTCACATAAATAAAAATACTATTACTTATCATATGTACATTACACAGAGTATGCAAAACCATTTAAAGGTAAACACTACATGCTAATTTCGCTTATGAACTAATAATTTTCAAAGAGAATCAAAAAAAAAACGAATACGAAGAACAACAACAAAAGCCGAAACAGTTACAAACGGAAAAACTAAGTTATGATTAAAATTAAAATTACAACTATGTTTAACTAATCTACATACTGAACAGACTAATTATAAAAAATAAACAATGATTAAGAAATAGAAGTTACTAAAATATAAATATAAAGTAACAGAAAGTATACAATTAAACTCGGGGTGACTGACTAATTAAGTTACTGATGATAACTTTACGAAAAGTGCTATGCGAGTTAAAGTAATAGTAATATCTTAAAGCTAGTATTAATTCCCTTATATTTTCTCTCTCATAAGACATGTATCAAATGCCTGCCATTAATCCTCATGAAATTCTTCGAGAGAACTCCTAAAACGTGAACTTATTACACAAGGAAGCTCTTCGTCAAATAACAATCACGTAAAGCGTTACAGATTACACATATATCAGCTATCAGACAGGCGTTCGATATTTGGCCATCATATTTTTATTTAAGACCGTGCCATGGATTCGATTTCAGAACGTCGACCATTTAAACGTGACTGAAAATGATACCTACACTACACATCTTTCAATTTCCATCTTTTTTTAATTTAACCTAACCAAAATTATCTACTTAGTATTTTTATAATCCCAATTTTTTTTATAAATTTCTCTAAAAAGAAAATCAGTCTGCGTCTACATGTGCGTTGTATCTGTATTTGATCAGAAATATGACCAAGAATAACATAGTTTATTTCCACCGTGAAGAACTTCATAGATTTGGATATATATAATAATATAGAGAAATAATAATTGTGTTTATGTTGTTTGAAGGTAATTTTGAAACAGCATCGAAACGGAGGTATTTAATTTTAAAAGAAAGAAAATTTTTTTTATAAATATAACCTAAAATAAACTATGTAAGACTAAATAAAATCTTAAACGTCTTTGAAACCACCGGAGCGAGGCACAGTTCCTGAGATGCTGGCAGCATTGCCCCTTTGGATGGCCAAACTAATTCGTTGGCCAACGTAACTGCCCGCTCTAGAAAGAAAATTGTTTATCTGTCAAACACAATTATGATAAAAAATCCAAGGCCATCTGATGTTAACCATTAGACCATCGTGCTACGTTATAGTTCCGAATATTACCAAGGCGTATAGGGTGATATGTTGAGAAGCTAAAAACATCATATCCATGGCTCCAAGTCTGGGTACGGACTATCACACCGTAGGGTTATAGTCAGCAAGAGACACTTTACACCCAGATATAAGGATCTCCCCCCCTGAAGCAGGGATGTCTATCAGAATTACCCACCAGTGAAAAAAAAACATCACACACATAGAATAAAGGAATAAAATTATTATTATTTTATTTAGTTTTAAATAGTTTATTTTAGGTTATATTTATAAAACAATTATTTTAAAGAATAAAAAAAAGGAATACGACACATAAATTTGATAGCCTCGACGAAGTGTAGCCTCTTAACAAACTATAATGTTTTACCGCGGAGTCGTTCCATGTATCACATTAGCGTCACAGCGGATTTACTGGCAGGAACCAATTTAATTTGAAAAGTTTCCACCATATTTATTAGTTGTCTATACGTTATAAGTGATTGTAAAGAGTAGAGTTCTTTTCAGAAATGTTTTTTTTTATAACCTATCAACATTGTTTGCACTTATGCGAATGTACAAACATTTAGAGACTCATATTGGCTTGTCCCTCGGTCTGCCAGTTTTGGTTATATTGCGTTCGCTATTTATAGGTATATACGCAAAAGTAAACATCACCCAGTCATAAATTTACCAACAGTTGTATAGGTATATAAAATAGGAACTTAAATAGGCTATTCACAAATAAGGGCCAAACTAACGCATCCGTCTCCGGTGAAATCACAATAGACTCTATGATACCACAAAGGACCCAATATTTTGGGTCCTTCCGAGGTCTTTATTATAGTAAGGATATACGCGGGTAAAGTTTTGAAGTTATTCATGAAAACCGTAATGTGTCATACTTCCACGTGGAGTAGTTATTCACCTGAGTATTATATCTCTTTGGAGAGTTCACAGTAATGGCGATTCAAATTTTATTAAACGTTTGAGATTTAGCTTCGCGAGAGCCTACATGTGTTTGGAAAGTTACACCTAAACATACCTTGTGTTCGAATATTTACATACGTACTTTTTTAAATAAATTATGCAATAAATTACGCAATTACGCACACAAGCTACGCTTACTTTTGAATTTTATACCAGAAATAGATGCATTCCGACCCAAAGCGTATAAAACTTATTTACAAAGATCCTTGCAAAATAGTACGCTCGACAAAGCTTTGTATCTATTTAGCATATGAATTAAATAAAGTGAAATATGGTTCAAATTAATATGGATGTATGCCGACGCTCCCGGTATTAACTGCTTTCTTCCACTTAGGACTTAACTGAATGATAGAATAGCTTCAAATCCGCGTTTTGCAACACCAAGATCATATTATTTTGCTCAATTACGATAGACGCATAGACGGATCAAAATAATAGGTACGCATCAGGTACTCACTGGCTACTTTGAAAACTGTGATGTCAAAATAAAAAGGTATGTAATCGTTTAGTTTCTAATTTATTCAATTTCTTGAAATAACAATACTATGTATAAATTAATCCCGACACACCATTGTACAATGTGGGTGTACAATACCTGCCGAATCTTCGAAGTAGCCGACGCCAAATCTTTAGCATGAGCATGAGCCTTTACCAACTATTTGACAATCAAATGCAATACACGGCAGCTTAGCTCATAATGTGTGCGATTGTTGAACGATTTGTGTTATTCAGCAATTATAACTTAACTATAATACTAGGTGCTATGAAGTCAAAATCTGAGTGGTGGCGTGCATTCCAGGTTTACTGCAAACGAGCGACTGTCACATAGTATGTAAATATTCGTTTGGCAAGTTATCGACTCTGCTGTGGTCTACTCAATGAGAAAAATGAGAAACGAATCAATATTTTTTTTTTCTCGATGGATTTAATGCTTGGCATTTTACTTTTGTATCTATTTTTGTTGTTTTATTTATATGTGTTTCTTTAATAATGTCAAATACAAAGTTTATTCCGAAAAATATTTTGTATCTTAAATAGAACTTCATGGGCGGCATATAATATAACGGTAATTTTAATATTCAACCCCAATTAAATGCGTCAGTAACTGTGAAAAACTTACAAAAAAGTAGCTTGTTCAATGTAACACAACTTTATTTGGACACAATAGGAAAAGAGCTTTTAGTAAGAAAATAATAAGCGGCCTTCCATAGCAATATTCACTGAATACATTATTTTGTCTTACCGTAAGTCGTACCTACATGAACTTCATATAACAAACTGCAATACAGTGGTTTAATAAGTACCCTCTCGAAAACTTAACTGTTCTCTATTTGTAAAGAAATAAAACCAATCTGAGTTATATTTCTTTGTTCTAAATTAATTTCAACTCAGCGAGAAAACTTAAAGTGACACCGCAATTAGTGGTAATAGACAAAAAGAGTAGGTATACACACATTTATTAACCAAGGAAATTTCTACCTAGATCTTTCAAATAATTCCCTGACCTAATAGTCCTTTTAGTAAATTCCAAGTATGCCTCTAATATAAGTAGGTACTTTTAAACGATAAATATCTGATGATGTTATAACTACCGTTTTAAAAAGCAGACTCTAATAAGAAGAAGCCAGGAGTAAACTTAGCATTTACTTTTTCGAATGTATGTTTACAATTTTTTTTTTTAATTTTAGGGTAAAAAGCGATTGAATTTAATTCAGGAATTCATCAATTGTAATATAATTTTGATGTATTAAAATATTTGCATATATCGCAATGCGCGTAATTTTTATGCCTTATATGCTTTGTTTACTTTAAAAAGCTAGGCAGATTGTTCTTAAGATTCTGATCAAGAGTACAATGGATGGGCTGTCCCAAACAAAATCTTACGGTACTAATTTCCAAATTGGACTCGACAAATTAAAACCACAGCGCTCACCTTGGCCCTTGGTTACCACTTCGCCACAAAGCGTGTAGACCGCTTAGAAGTATGGCATGAATGTAACTCACATACCCTGGACAGGTAGGTCTGTACCATCTCACATTGAATTATTACTTCCCATCAAGTTTAGAAAAGTTAGAGGTGCGTGCTGAAGTGAAGTCGAGCTCCCACCCACTGCGCTATCACCGCTTCTTAAAATATGAGTTTATTATCGATCGTAGTTATTTTTGCATGCGGATAGTAAAACAGTATAGTGGCCGGGCACCGTCACCGACGTCTTCCGCAGTTCCGTCTGCTCCAGCCGCATTGTCTGCTGCCCTATGCCAGAACGGAACTGCTCTGATTAATAACGGCCATTGTCTGTTTTGCGTAATTATTTTCTTAACATAAGTGTCTAAGTATTAGTGTATAATTTATTTATTTATTAACTTTTCAAGGGAAACAAATAAAACTATTACACGTAAAAGTAATGTCGTATTTTTATAGAACATAAACCAATGATGTTTCTACAACTTAGTCATACATAAACGAACAGTTATAATTCAATGTAATGCAATGTAATGACAGCCGATTAGCGCAGTTTGCAGCAATCCTGCTTTCTGAGCCCAGGGCCGTGGGTTCGATTCCCACAACTGGAAAATGTTTGTGTGATGAGCATGAATGTTTGTCAGTGTCTTGGTGTTTATATGTATATTCTAATTATTTATGTATATTATTCATAAAAATATTTATCAGTCGTCTTTGTACCCATAGCACAAGCTACGCTTACTTTGGGACGAGATGGCGGTGTGTGTACTGTCGTAGTATATTTATTTATTATTTAATGTAAATGCCATACTTCTAAGCGGTCTATACGCTTTGTGGCAAATGAGAATTTCATAGGAATTAATTGCTTCGGAATAATTAACAAAGCGGTGACAGCCCAGTGGGTTGGACTTTGACTTCACTTGGGGGGGGGTGTTTCGAATCCCAGCCCGCACCTCTTATATCACTTGCTTCAACGATAAAGAAAAACATCGTAAGCATACCTGAGAGTTCTCTATAATGTTCTCAAAGGTGTGTGAAGTCCACCAATCCGTACTGGTTCGGCGTGGTGGTCCACGCCCTTAACTCCTTCTTATTGGGAGGAGACCTGTGCCCTGCCTAGCCTTTATTAACAATCTTATAAATTACATTTCAGGCAGATACCGAGGCACCGAAAAAGATATGCCGCTAAGCGACTTAGCGTTCTGGTACGATGTCGTTTAGAAAGCCATAAGGGGTATGGGTTTTATATAACAGGTAAACCCGTTACCATCTTAGACCGCATCACTCACAAGCAGGTTAGATTGAAGTCAAGGGCTAACTGGTAGTGGAATAAAATAACTCAGATTCAAATAAAGTCTTAAATATTATATTTAATCTTTATTATTTGTTTAACAGAAATGTACTATTAATAGTCACATTCCTATCAGGAAAGCTGTGAAAATTACTGTTTGGTATCGTGTATAGACCTGTGAGCAATAATGGTTTATAAAAATGCAGTTGCTAAAAGTATTAAACAAAAGAATACTCCAAAAACACAAAGATTTATACTGAATTTTATTTAAAAAGATAATAATTCAATTATAACTCGTCCTCAACCACCCTCAACTAAAAGCACAGATAAAGATAAACGCACTAAACGCCGACACACTTAATTCAATCAGATCGATCGCTATCAATAACGCCTGGTTATCTGCCCACCCCAGCTCCCATTTACATACAAATACATACAAATCGGTACAGTAATACCATAATAGGTTCCGGGTCACGTGCCTAGCGAGACCAATCTTTCAAAGGCATTTCGTTCACGCTTAATAACGTTACAATCTTTTCACAATTCCCGCGGCTGTATGACTGAGCACCGTTGCCTGAGCGCCCTCAAAAAAAAGAGGGAAACAGATTCCAAATTTGAATTTGATTATCGAAGTGTGCCGACTATTTATCATTCGTAATGACGCTACAGTATCGGAAGGACGTATAACAGAGATGTGTAAAATGGGAGGCGACAAACGTAGATATAAAAAATTATAATATTTTATTTATTTACTAGCTGTGTCCTGCGTAGTAGTATAAGTTGTAGCGTGAAACTATCTAACACGCATTAAAAAATGTCTACGAACGAATTCTCCAGCTTAAGTTGGTATTCAATATAATATTACTTACTAAATACTTTCCTAAACAAATAGGTAAGGCTTTCTAAGACAAGCATTAATCAATTATTTAAAATGGGATTGGTTTTCGGATTCAAAAAACTCTGTTAAATACGCAGCGTCGATAATCTGTCAATTTTCTAATAGACCTTATCTGGGAAAACATATTTATATACATTAATATATTTTGACGCCCGATGGCTCAGTGCTTTGTGAGCCCAAGGCCCTGATGAACATCGATGTTTTTTGGTGTTTGGGTGTTTATATGTATATTATCAGAATTTATGTATATTATTCATTAAAATATTCATCAGTTATGACGATGTGTATTGTCGTAGTATATTAATTTATATTTACATTTAGTTTAGTTGTAGTTTTCTCTGTGGTCTACTGTGATGATTGAATAATGATAATTTCAGAAAACACGAGTTATGCAAAAGTTGCTATAATTATTGCATTACTTATTTCTTAAATACTTATTATTAAATCATAAGTTAAAGCAAAATTCAAAAAAAAATTCAAAATTCAAAATTCCAAATTTCTTTATTCATTAAGGCCTATCACAGGCACTTATGAAGCGTTCATACATATTTGTTTACATAATTGGAACGGGATGGTGATAACTTCGTTCGCCAACTTAAATCTAAAGCTACGACGGTTCCAAACGTGCCCTGGTCTAAGAAGAGCCCACAACAAACTTAGCCGGGTAAATTTATTTTTTTGTTATCACCATCTTCCAGTAAATTTATATTAAGCTATTAAGCTAGAGCAATTCACACCCAATCTTTAAACCAAGCAATATAGATAATGTGAAGAAGCTTACATAATTGCTATTTTATAATATATCATAGTGGTTTATACAATGCGAAAGAAAAGAGAAATGCCCTTAGATAAAGCGATGGTCTCTCTCAGATTTTTGGGGACAAATAAACGTTTCTCGTAGACCGTTCTACAACTGTACGGTAACTAATATCGTAATCTTGTAAGTGCGTTCAGAAATACATTATTTATTATTTTTCGGCGCGTAGAGTCGCTTGAGTGGAAAATATTGAGCTTTCTGTTCATTATGAATGACTGTCGAATGTTTAAGACGTTAGCTTTTGATTTACAATTTCTTTTTAGGTGTACCTTGATTGTAAATGTAAATTTATGTCAATTAAATATTATCAAGTTATTTTAAATATTTTCATCGCGCAACCAAAATAAAGACAGTTTTGAAAGGGAGGACAAGCAAAAGCATTTTCTATCAGCCAACCTTCGGACGAGCGAGAAAAACGAGCTGGGTGTGGCTAAAACAAAACTAAATTATTGTTTATTTATGCAAATTTTTTTTTCACTACTACCCCTAAATACAATATCACCTGGTGGTAAGTGATGACGCGCACTAAGATACCTTGTAGCTGGCTAACCTATTAGGGGTATGGAAGTTAATATAACTTAATTAATTAAAAATCCAAAGTCTTAATTGGTTTATAAGCGGCATTCAAACGGTCCTTAAAAAAAACAAAATTCATTTATTTCAAGTAGGTCCAGTTTATAAGCACTTTTGAAACGTGAACCAACACCAAACAGATCCTAGGCAATACAGATTCTCCTGCTGTTCGCGGAGTATAGCAAATTAAGCTTAATTTTCATAATAGGTTACAGATGATATAAAATTATATATCTATGTATATAAATATATATATATATATATGTATATAAACATATACACACACACATCGCCAACTGGCCCTAAAGTAAGCGTAGCTTGTGTTATGGGTACTAAGATAACTGATGAATAATTGTACGAATAATATACAAAATCCTATAATTAACCCCTTCTCATTGTGGAAGGAGACCTGTAGTGGGTTGGTAATGGGTCGATATGGTGATACAAATAAAAATATGAATATAAATATAATATATTTATATATATGTGTGTGTGTGTGTGTTCATCACACAAACATTTCCCAGTTGTGGGAAACGAACCCTCGACCTTGGAATCAGAGCAGGGTAGCGAGCCCACTGCGCCAATTAGCCGTCAACGAAAAAGCTTCAAGACTACTACAAAAAGCTCCTACTACTAAATTTCACATAAACATGCGCACCTGTTTTATAAAGGAGATCCTCATGTAGATAAAGCTAAAATGCACTATCTATTATTTGCGAATGTTAAAACTTACAGGATGCTCCGAAAGTGCGAGGAGAACAATATTTTTGCTGGTCCGCCGAACCGTGAGTAATTCAATAGAAAATATTCATATTGGGGACAGTGCGCCCCTCCCGTATTGATATATACAGGTTGCTCGTGATAGTCAGCATTCTATATTTTAGTCACCTTTAACATTTTATGTTGTTTTAAAACTACGTTACATCTTGTCTTCTGTTTACTAGTAGTCGCCTGTTTACAAATCCCGAAGGCACCATTTGTTTCTGGGATAGAAAGCACCCTATGTTAAATTCCGTCCTTTCAACTAATTTCATGCTAAAATCAGGATTATATTAAATAAATAAAATAGCTGAGTAACTGACGTATGACGTAAGACTTATACGAAAGTTTCAGTTTGCTCTGAAGGAGTTAACGCTGGTTCAGAGAAGATAGTATTGAGCTTAAACGTTATTTAGTACAACGTAGATATTGACGTTAGGTTTTGGGGTCCTTAGGCGCTTTAGTAGTGATCCCGCAATGGAAAACCCGCAATCGGTAGTGGTGGTAGAAGATACAGCAGCATCAAGTGAACGGTTGGATACATGCTGTACATGACCTAGGAGTAGAGGAAGTCTTTACAAAAGACCTTTTACGAGCAGTGGACAAATCTTGGTTAAAAGGATTACTCCATTTAGTTAGGTTAACTGATAACACAAATCGGAAATCGTCTGCAAACATCCTGTACATAGATACAGCATGTTCGCAGACGCCAGCGCCTTATGACGGATGTGACCCGTAATACAGTGCGAGCCACATTTGAATATTGTTCAGTGCTCAGTGCACATTGTCCTGCTTGAACTCAGCCATAGCTGGATAAATGAAGGTACTTTTGTAGTTATAGTAAGTTTTAAAACAAATCGTAGCATCCTGTACATAGGTACAGCATGTTCACAGACGCCAGCGCCTTATGACGGATGTGACCCGTAATACAGTGCGAGCTACATTTGAATATTGTTCAGTGCACATTGTCCTGCTTGAACTAACCCATAGCTGGATAAATGTAGGGACTTATGTAGTTATAGTAAGTTTTAAAACAAATCGGAGCATCCTGTACATAGGTACAGCATGTTCGCAGACGCCAGCGCCTTATGACGGATGTGACCCGTAATACAGTGCGAGCTACATTTGAATATTGTTCAGTGCTCAGTGCACATTGTCCTGCTTGAAATCAGCCATAGCTGGATAAATGTAGGTACTTATGTAGTTATAGTAAGTTTTAAAACAAATCGGAGCATCCTGTACATAGGTACAGCATGTTCGCAGACGCCAGCGCCTTATGACGGATGTGACCCGTAATACAGTGCGAGCTACATTTGAATATTGTTCAGTGCTCAGTGCACATTGTCCTGCTTGAACTCAGCCATAGCTGGATAAATGTAGGTACTTATGTAGTTATAGTAAGTTTTAAAACAAATCGTAGCATCCTGTACATAGGTACAGCATGTTCGAAGACGCCAGCGCCTTATGACGGATGTGACCCGTAATACAGTGCGAGCTACATTTGAATATTGTTCAGTGCTCAGTGCACATTGTCCTGCTTGAACTCAGCCATAGCTGGATAAATGTAGGTACTTATGTAGTTATAGTAAGTTTTAAAACAAATCGTAGCATCCTGTACATAGGTACAGCATGTTCGAAGACGCCAGCGCCTTATGACGGATGTGACCCGTAATACAGTGCGAGCTACATTTGAATATTGTTCAGTGCTCAGTGCACATTGTCCTGCTTGAACTCAGCTATAGCTGGGATGACTGTATGCTACTTATACAGTGTCAAAGTTTCAGTTCGCTCTGAATTGATTAACGCTGGTTCAGAGAACACTGTATGTATACTTTAATATCATAAAACTGAAGCGTTTGTTTGGTTGAACATGGGAACTGGGTTATAATTGAAAAATTCTAGATAAAAAAAAACAACGACATATTAAATTGATAACCGTTTATATATTGAAGGATTTGTAATAAAACTATATCTTATTAGCCATTTTGTTGTGGCCGCAATCTTAGGTGTATAGTATTCTAAAGGCCATAGCGTAGCGTGCGCTGCGAAAACGGTTCCCAATTAAATTAAAATTTATATATGTATGATATACATTGTATATGCATATATCTATATTTGATGGTTGACGTACTGTAACCTTGTCTATGGTAAACAAAATAATGCATTATCTGTGAAGATAATTTTGGCATTATATTAATCATTATCCAAATGAATATATGTTTGTGTGATGTACTTAAATGTCTGGGTGTATATATTCGTCGGTCATCTTAGTACCCAAAACATACGCTAGCTACGCTTACTTTGGAGCTAGATGGCGATGTTTGTATTGTCGTAGTATATTTACTTCTTTATATGATATATATTATGTATAAACACAATTCAAAGAAAAAAGGCACAATAACCCAATATCCAATAATTTTAGTCCTCAAATTTTTGATCTAATCTGGCAATCGAACCAGAGAAATTCAGATTTTAGTCCAAAAATGCTAACTTTTGGATAAACGAGAATTGTTTATTATCAAGTAATCCAAAGTTAAGTAATTCAGACCGGAATTGCAACAATTCTGCTTAGCGGTAGAGATAAGCATGGTGGCGGTATTTCCTTGGAGGATCTCTATTGCAAAAAGCTATACTATACCCCTAAACGTCTAAAGCGAAGAGTCACTCTAGGTTTCTACCTCCCATAAAACCTCCCTAAGCGACAACACAGACAATCTGTGACACATTTCCCATACCAATTCACCATGCCCATCGGACCACTGACTCGGACCGACGTACACACCAAATTATATATATCGAATTAAGCCATCCAGCCACGAGCCTGGGAACAAAGTCGTTCGCAAGGATTTAGACACGCATCTTTCGTTACGCCTGATTCAGTTTGGGTGATGACTTTAACTATATGTCGGGATGTTGGTAAAGGATTTTGCACTTTGTTTATTTGTACATATGACATAAATTGGTAGGTTGGTATCAAATTCAGACGAAAAATAATATTGGAATAGCAAAGTAGGTTTTATCAGATTAGTATTAAGGTGTTGTAAATACTCCGGGGCACAACGTGGTTGAATGATATTCTTAGTATGGATGAAATAAAAACTTTCGTAAGTTTGAGCATATATAGTTTTATATATATATATATATTATAGTTATATTTTATATATATATATGTATAATTTTAAATCCTTTTTATTGCACCACCTACCTCTTTTCTATGTATTTTCCTTTTACGCCATTGGTTGCCTGGAAGAAATCGCTATGCAGCGATAAGGCCACCAAATTGTACTCTCTTGATATGTATTTATATCCCTGTAACTACTTTTTTTCTATGGTGTACAATAAAAGTGTATTCATTCATTCATTCATTCTATTAGACTGCAATCTGATCTTATCGCTCGAGATCTCACAAGTTCGCGATGTAAATTGCAAACAAAAATAAGTTACAAGAAAAAGGGAGAAAATATATTTTTGAAGTTATAATACTTTTTGTGCGTTAGGGAAAATGATAAGAGTATTTTTAACGACACCGTCACAAAAAACCGACACCCTGAAGTTAGCTATAAGGTTTGACAGTGTACACTTTGAATTGTCAAAGTCTGCGGCCTCATTCCGGTGATTTAATTGATTCAATTGTACAAATATCTCAAATTTTAATGTTGAGTGAAACTTGGTTGTCCGATAAATTTAATTTTGTTTATTATGCCCATTTCTTTCTTTTTTGTAATATTTAAATAAACTTTATTTAGCTAGATAGTACGTTATAATAAACTTTCAAGGTAAGAAAAATCTTTAATCTATTGTTAGTGTCGTTTTTTCTACAAACGTAGAATAAGGCGAAAGGTTAAAATTTTTGAAAAGATTTTCATCTTGTTACGCCATAGTATAACTTCTTACGCGTGTACATAAGTACACAGTTTTTATACACACTTACGTAAGTCAATTAAGACTGAGATTATTAAAAAGTAGTAGTACAGCTTTTTGTGACAGAACATGTCGTATTTGTGGAGTGGAGGTGTTCCTTGCTTGCCCCGCGAAGGGTTGCTCTGCTTTCTACTTACCATCAGGTGGACAATTTAACTACCTTTATTTAACTTTTTTTTTTTATTATTACTATAAAAATACCTGCAAGAGACCTTACTTAATAACTTTTACTTTCATAAGGGTTCGACTTCAAATTTGTCCCTTTATATAAAATCATAAGCCGTCCATTAACACACCATAAATAACTTTACCTAGGTCTACTAACTACTGCAATAACTCTTAGCCAATCCCGGGAATCGATCCCAGGACCTTGTGGTCAGGAATTGGACATTGGCTGATCACAAGATCGATGCAGTTAAGTTTAAGCAACGTTGTGTTTTAAATTATCTGTCGACTAGATTTAGTCCTCGAACACATTTAGCAGCGAACCTGCTTTCTGAGCCGTGGCCGTGGGTTCGATGTCCAGAACTGGAAAATGTTTGTGTGATGAACATGAATGGTTTTCAGTGTTTATCTGTATATTATAAGTAACTATGTGTATTATATTCATAGAAATATTCATCAGTCGTCTTAGTACCCATAACACAAGCTACGCTTACTTTGGGGCTAGGTGGCGATGTGTGTAATGTCGTAGTATATTTATTTATTTTACGACAAAAAAATCTGTCTTAATTTCTCCTGAAATTAAAAAAAATCTTCAGAATACAGATTAAATAACATAGTTATGATATCCTATTCTTACTGTTCCCTGTCGATGAGGATAACAATAGTAAACTTATTATGGACCAAAGTCCAAAGACTAGATAAATAAATAATTATCATACTTCGGGCTAAGCTAAAGCAAAACATCTGTAAACAAACGATATTTGGTCAAATGTGCTAAGTAAACCGCATCTACACATCTAAAGAAGCCAAAACCATTTAGGTTTGGGTTTTATATTCCCTGATAAAAAACAACCCCAACACAATCAGTAACGAGGCGCAGCGTAGCCAATTAATTCGCGAGGGTGGCTGATAAAGAGACAACATTAAACTCGTTACAAATATGAGATATCGCAATAACTAGTTTCTTTTTTAAAATTTATATTAATTCAAAATTCAATAATTTAAAGAAGCTTAATGTGGTCGCTTGCTAGATATCTCATGAGAAGGCTCAGGGTCACTCAGCGGCAGGGAGCGAGCTCAGAAATTACTAGATCTTAGGAGAACCAGAGTTGACAAAATAGCTGAACGAGACGCGAAGCTTAAAGTCAATAAGCGGAGCTCAGAGAACCTATTGATGTTAAAGTCCCAAGGTGCTGGAATGGCAAACTCGGACCAGTAAATGCAGCGTTGGTAGACGACCGACGAGGTGGACGGATGACATCAAGCGCGTCGCATTCTCTACAGAAGACCTATGTCCAGCAGTGGACGTCCATTGGTTCGCATGATAATATAATATAAGAACTATTTAAACGTCAAGTCTGTCTGTTTGTACCCGGTTCTGAAGGCAGAATCTACCGAAAAAAAGCCGGCAAGAAACTAAGCTATAGTTATTTTTAATCGATGATAGATCTTTTGTTTATAGATAGGTACAGAGAGGGGTTAAATTAGTAGTCATTTGCAACTAATTCAGTAGATTTTGTTTGTAAACATTGAAGTTCTTCGTTAAATAGGAGTTTTATAGCTGAACAAAATTTTTAAACAAATTTTTGATTTGAATGATTTTTTGGTTACTACAAAATAAGAAAATCATAATGTTGTATGAATTATTATTCAAATCAAGAGCGAATAGGCATCTACTAGTCAAGCGAGTTCCACCTTAGTCTGCATCGCTATTACATCAGCTGTATTTCCAAGCACAAGAATATATTAAAATAAAAATTGTTTACCAAATGAACATTTAATGAAGCTAATTAAAATAATTTATAAAGATATTTTTTATATTTTTTTAAAAGAACTGTGTAGGTAATATTTAAGCCAAGGTACTGTAAAGTTTTATAAAAGTTGGATCTGCTATTCATCTATGAACATGCAAGGATTTGATTGATACCACTTGGCAAAGACTGATATTAGTATAACAGATAGGATATTGATTTTTAATTACACTTTAATTGTATTTAGATCAACAGACATACCCACCAACGGAAATAAAAGAGTGCATCGATTCTTAAAATGTTTAATGATGATTTGCTACTTGCTCTAATATTTACAAAATTAATACTTAACAACTAATATTGCACATGAATAATATTATTAAATAACAATAACAATGCATTTACTTTAAACTGCAATTTTAACAGGAATTCAACAAAATCGAAAGAGTCTTAAAGATTGTCTACGAATTGTTATGAATAGAAGGAATTTCCCATCAATACATTTAGAACATTATTAGTTAAGAAATTATTTATGAAGTAGAGGGCCTCCATGGGGGTAAAACTGTTTGCTTTTCTTATTATAATTCTGAGTAGGGGATACGTCATCCAAATCGCCGTCCTTATCCTGGTGAGCCGTCATATGTCGGGTTAGATGATGTCTCTCTCTAAAACTTTCGTTGCAAACGGGACACTTCAATTTCTCTTCTCTTTTCCTCCTGTGCGGATCGGCAGTAGATTCACTTTTATGATGTGTCCGCATGTGATAAACTAAGTCCGACGTCATTCTAAAACTTATGCTGCATTTGGCACACACGTTCTGCGCAGGCAATGAAAATGCAGCGATAGTAGACGGTAAAAGGGTACTTAGAATTGCTGCAGCGGGATTAGCAATCAAAGGGTTCACAGGCTCCCGTGGAGGTCCAGAAAATTTGATAAAATCAGAGTTCGGAGGCTGGAAATTTTGCACACCAAAAGGATATGACGGTCCCGCCTGCAGGTAAGATAACTCTGGTCTAAAGGGCAAAAAATTCATTTTATTAGGTGACATTTGCGGTCCCTTCGAATCTTGTTTTCCTTGATATTCCATCGCTTTAAAGGATCCACTAGTTCTTTGAACGGGGCTTGATTCAGGATAATTTGGAGACGTAGAAGGAACATTTGGTCCTTTGAAAAAGTTGTGGCCATTCAATAAATGTGCAGGCGACAGGAGGTTATTGAAGCTCGATTTGTTGTAGCTCGGTGGAGTAGAAGCAGATAGTGGTGGACTTACTGAATTCTGGTAGAGAAGATTATCAGGACTGACTGATGGATTTGGTGAACGGATAGTGAAGTTTGATACTTTGGTGAAAGCACTTTTTGGCGACATCTCATGAGATTTTTCTCCAAATCGATTTTCAAATCTTGCTCTTGACTGTATGCTGATGAGAGTAGGGTCATCAAATATTTTATTCTTGTATTCAGGCAGGAACTTTGGATGCCGCGCTGCACTTTCGTTGGAATTAGGTCGACTCCTCGATTGATCAGATGTATCAGAATCACTGCAATATATGGACTTACTCGGATACTCGTCTGTACCAACATCGATGTTAACATCTGAACCAAAGCCCGGTGATATATTGTTGTTCATACGTCCTCGGTCTTCGTCTTGATCTTTAGAATCCAGTGTGTTGTCGTTAGAATAATCGCTGTGTTTGTAAATGTCTGCCATCCTCTTCGACGGTTCCCACTCCTCTGTATTAAATAATTGTTTGGAAACTCGTAGTTGTCTCTCAGGTTGTATATGGCGAACTTTTTCGTCGGGCATCATTAAAAACGCTACATCGAAAGAACGTTTTGATGCCTTTCCTTGATTGAGCACAGTTGATGCCATATCTGTTTTTATATTCTGCGAAGTTTTAGCACTTTCAATATTCAAACTAGTCTCTTTCGAGTCAGGAGATTGTTCTTTATAATTTTGGTAATTATTTTGAACGTCCATTGTCATTGTTTGCTCATTTAATTAAGCGCACTCGAAACTAAAACTTTTCTCACTTATATCGCTACGATCTAAAGCGAAACGCGTGCGTATTACCCGTCAGTAACTCTACGAATGCGAGAGTAAAGCAAGGGTGAAAAATATATAAGTGGGGTTTAAAACTACCCTTGGTAGAGGCTTTTGAGGCGAAAGGCGGGGCCGGGCGACCAATGAGCGGTGAGCGAGAGGCGTGATTGGAACCGCCGGTCCAATCAGTGGAGGTTTAGACGATAGCGAGCAGGAGAGCTCAATCACCGGGTCAAGATAATAATAGCTGCCGCGAATTGAGAGCGCATTGAGTTGTGGTAGGGTCAGCTCGACAAAGACAGTATGATATTGAAAATTGTGAACCGCTTCTTCGTATTGTACGCTTGTAGAAATGTTTTTAAAATTCTTATTTTAAACCAGCTACACATATTCACTTTTTAATGCTTATCACAATTTAAAATTCATACTATTTAATAAGATTATATCATTTGTATGTCCTAAAAAAGACATATCTTTACCCATATTTAATTTATATTATCAGTTTTATTTATAAAGCAAAGTATCGTTACCAGGAACGACAGTAGGTATTTTTTTAATATTTATTTTGACTTATTTGAACACGTGATATAGAAACTACATTTATTTATTTATCTTTTGATAGCTGTAGGTATCTCAAGAAACTTTTTTGGTGTAAAAATTGATGTTTCATGCCTTATAGCTAAAAGTTCCATTATTATCTTCTATTTATCTTCCCAAACAAGGCACTAGAAAAACTCCAACGATTATGTTTGCAATAAATATGTTTTATATGTGGCATAAAAAATGATACTCCAGCTATAGGCGGCGCAACCCCCGAGTGTATGGATGAGATTGCGAATAATGCTATTAACACAGACGCTTCTTCTCAAATTGATATCCTACACAAAGATAGTACATAAGATATTGAACCTTAAAACAAACTTACATAGAGTTCAAACTTTTTTGTGCAAAACAAAAGCTTATACAAACATTTTGTTAACGTAAAATATATTTTAAACATATTAAGCTAAAGTACAAGTTTGCTTGATGGAGTACACATAGTAAGTGCTAAGGAGACTCAAATGAGTTCTGTTCGGTAGTGGGTAATGATAATAAGATGGGTGCAGACGTTAAAGGAAAGCCATTTGTCAGATTTTAGCCATTTTTTGTCCATTCTCTAGGAATCTGTTCCATTTATTTTAGGTGTCACGTTAATGAGATTCTCTAAGTCTTTATTTTGGATGTTTTATCGCTCAACGATTTAACTTGTGAAAATATTAATATTCATAATGCAAAACTAGTTGCTACAATGGATGTTTTGTTAGATACATCCATAAACTTTATATACATGGGAAAAGTGTGTTTGATATTTTCAAAATGTAGGCACTGTTATATTGATTCCAAGTTTATATTATTTTCCTTCGATAAAACCTTTATACATTTCTATCGTTAATTTAATGTTGAGCGGAGCTTTTAAGAACTGTGTTATTTTTTTCACTATATTTGTGAATTAGTGATTAGTGTGCAAGCAGTAAATCTGGTTTATTAGAACTAATTAATATTACATATATACATGAAGCACCCTTACACGTCTACATAGTTCTGTATACATCACAATATCAATTGTTATTGCTTTGCTATTACTATCGCTTCATTCTCCAATAAATACGCCTAAGAAGTGACATATTATAATGTTTAGCCGATAAGTAATTTGTGGCACGTGATTGGGCTTAGATCGCACGTGGCAGGGGTAGAAAATTTTGAGGTGATAATAGTGTACTGATATGTGATTCCGTAACAGGGACTTGTATGACATTAGAATGATAATTGCTTAAATTATGCACGATCGAGTACAATCTTACTTGTTAATAAATTACTAATAATTTTTAAAACTAGTGTTTGTCTTACTAAAAATGTACCTACCTCATAGTAAAATGGCTATAAGACAAAACGTGCTTAGCTGGATATTGGCACTATATACCTTTAGCCTATTGTTTTGTGATATGATGAGTGGCCGTACTAACATTTTAAATAACGAAAGTGCATTTGTCTGTATGTTTGTTTCAATCGTTAAACCAATCGTGATTAAAACCTGGCGCAAATATAGTTTGCATCCTGGAAATAGGCATAGGATTATACCTATAGAGAAGCATGTATATATCAGAAAAGCTGTTAATAGACCGCTTGGAGGCAGCCATAGACCTACATATTACCCCGAGAAAATTAAGGGTTCATAGAATAAATGCCAAAGCTAGTCAGTATATCATATGACGAGCTAATTTTAATGGCAGACTGTTTTTTTTACAAACGGAACCATTATCCGAACTTGTAATGCAAAATTTTTGTATCGCTTCGTCAAGGTTCACCAGAAGTTTGGATAAGATCGATTAATCTTGCTCTAAGGTTTTTTCGATCTAAAATTCTGATTACAGAATGAATTTAGTAGAGTAATAAAATTATAGCATTCCTAAATTCGATATGCCATCTACAGATTTTGGATTACAATGATTATTAATTTCGTGCGGTACAAATAAGTTAAAGATTCCATAGTTTATCGACACAGTGAGTGATGATGGCAAGTCAGAGGTCGCATCTGCAAGTTAGATTGGTAGAACGATCGCCTGTCTCCCCAGAGTCGCACACCCATCTTACACTAGACAGATTAGTTGGTGCTCGCTGCTAATATTCTTTTTCTATTTGTCATCTCCTCAAGGGACTGCTTGATTGAGATACTGGGAAATCTTTGTCTGATTTTGTATCGACTTCTTGTTTCGATTTGTTTTCTTTTTGTTGTATTCAGTTTTTACCCTAAATTTAACCGAGACGGTATAAATGCGTCTGTGATTGTTTGTTTTGCTATATTTACCTAAAAATTACTGGGTCAATTTCAATGAAGCTTTTTGCATTACTTCTGGCAGTTTATTACAATTTGTTCAACAGATATAGGCTGCAACCATGTTCTTTTTTTTTTTTTAATATTTTTCACATTCCCGGAGATGAACCGCGTAAGTTTTGTCTTGCTTAATAATATTTTATGAAATATATTTTTTAAACAAATAAATATTCATTATACATTATACATACAAAAATAACCTATGTACCAAAATAAAACTAAATCAAATCTAAAACGACTTCAAAACCACCGCAGCGAGGAATAGTGCCTAAGATGCTAAAAGCATTGCCCCAACCAAATTGATATCATGTGTCATAATCTATATATATATAATGAAAATGGTCTTCGTTTGAGGCTCAATCACGCCTAAACCACTGATCGTATCGACATGAAACTACCACCATTCGATGCGAAATTTTTCCTAGATGGTTTATGGCTATCTATTTTTTGAATTCCAACATTCCTTCATTTTTTTATTGCTGTTTTACTTTTATGAACATTTATCCCGCTAATAAAAACAAAAGATAAGCATTTTCTCTTGATTCTTTTGTTTTCATGGATTTCAACAGAGTGTATTAAACGGATTATGGTTTTTTACATTCAGCTAAAAATCTACTCACGGTTGTGGAGAACGGCTGGACCAATTGGGCTTTTTTTTTTATCTTCAGAATTGTCAGGAGAAAGTTTTGTATGTAAGAAAATTTTAAAAAAGCCCGATAAAAAGTTAAAAATTTCGATGATAATCGAAGAATTCCCATCTATATAGTCACTCACCACGAAATCTCGGGAACCATAAGACTTAGAAATGTGAAACTTGGTAGGAATATTACTTTTGCTATGTAGAGGTCAGCTATGAATAGATTTTAAGAAATTCATTCCCCAAAGGGGATTGCGGGGGCGTTAACAATGAACAATTCCCGTTTTTAAACTATAGCTTCTATAGACTTCAAATTTGGTAGAAATCTTCTGTAAGAGGTGTAAAAATAGGCTATGAACGAATGTCACGATAGCTCACCCCACAGGGGGTTGCGGGGGTGGGTATTAACAATTAATATTTTTAATTTTCCAGCTAAAGCTCCTACAAGCTCCAAATTTTGTAGGAATTTTCTATAAGTGATGTAAAAATGATTTATGAACAAATTTTACGATATCCCACCCCAAAGAAGATTGCGGGGGCGTTAACAATGAAAATTTTCAATTTCCAAGCGATAGCTCCTATAGACTCCAAATTTAGTGAGAGTGTTCTATATGTAATATAAAAATGATCTTCGAGCGGATTTTACAATGAATCACCTCCAATAAGGTTCGCGGGGGTGGGCGTTAACAATAAAAAATTTCAATTTCGAAATATAGCTTCTAAAAATTCTAAATATGGTAGGAATCTTTTATTATTCACATAAAGAACATCTCAAAATGGATTTCAATAAAGTCTACTTCCGACAGGAATTGCGGGGGTGGGTGTTAAAATCTAAAATTTTTATTTCTAACCTGTAACTTCTACAGACTCCAAATTTGGTGGGGATCTTCGTGAATGTAGGGATATTCGTGTATTTCCTTACAACAATCGTCTTTTTGGCAGCGGAGAAAAAGTCATTGAGAGGTTTCAAAAACTTAACTTTACATATAGCTATCCAATCAACGGACTAAGAATTTTACATTCATTTTACTTTTGCAGACTACATAACCGACGAATTCTTTTATTGCGGGATCGCGGAAATGTAACAGATTAAAATGAATGCATTTTCCAAGCACATGAGATGTGGAAAAGAAATTTAGTTACTTAATCCAATAGAATTCATAAAAAACATGCACAATTAATTTTCTATAAAAAATTGATGTCACGGAGAAAATTTTAGTTAACAGAAAATTCGGCGCACTTGAACCTAGACAGATTTCAACTTTGACACACATATGAGACTTGCAATGACTTTAACTTAAACTTTCAATGCTCATTTCAATTTTTTTTCTTCATGTCAATTATTATTAATTTTTGGAAGAAAGGCACGGAAATGTTATAATGATTGCACATTGAAAGTAACAATGAATATTAGTGAGAAAAATCACCTGGATGAAAGATACAGGCTAAATCGATGGAATTTGGAATTTGAGTAAGCCTAAACAATATCGATGCTTACAGTTCTATCCGCGGGGCCTATTTATGTTCATACAAAAATAAAAAAAAAAGGAGAATAATAAAAATATGAAAAAAACAAATAAAAATGAAACATAAAATGTAATTTATTTCCTTTTTCAATTCGCCTAGCGAAGCGGGCGGGAAACGGCTAGTATATCTATAAACAAAAAAGCCCTGTAAGTTCAGAACAATGAACATTTGGTAATATTTTAAATTGATTTGATAAATGTTCTTGTAATGTATCACGTTATTAAAATTCTGAAATCTCAGCTGTCTAAATCATCCAATACACAAATCAAAGCAAATTTTTTTCTAGGTTAAAATATAAGTAAGCTACTTTAACTCATGGATACAGCTAATCCCATAAATTATCACAACACCTGTACTACTAACACGTTATTAAAATATGTTTAATGCACCCCTTGTTGAAGTTCAAAACTAATACCAGCTTACCATATGGTATGTGGATCTAACAATAACCTATAGAAAATGACCTGCCAAAAGTTTTAGCACTTCTAAAGGTAACTAATTCACTAGATTTTATGGCCTACGTATATGTAATAAGAAAGGATTTAGCATGCACAGTATTTGCTGTTGTTAGAATATCTTTTGAATCATTGTGCAGTTAATCTCGGACAATAAGCGTTCCCTTTCAGTAATTCTCTTAGATCAACCACCCTGTTAATCGTTCTAAACTCAATCACACTACCGATTCAAAATGTGCTTTATTTATATGAAGCTGCAGTGTTATTTCCCGTGCAGTTTAATTCTTATTGTCAATGTCCAGTGTAACTGCGTTGCGTTCTTTTATGTCGATAATAATATTTATATTAACTACACCAATTGCTTTGCCAATTTAAGCTATAAATTTATATGCAGTAGGTTTATTTTCATGTGTCGTTTTATATTTAACTAAATTTGTTTGAAGTTTCAATATATTCAACTATATTTGTATTAGCATAGGAACGGTATTTAAAAAAATGACTTATGGTGAATACGAAATGTATAATAACCTGACATTACAGTGGGATTTGGTGCACACTTGTTTATGAATTTTTGTACCATATGGTGTAAAAGCCGCCGTGGTCCGTGGACAATACACCCCCATGCTGGTACCCTATTACCATATGGGACGCGTTAAATGCGTTTTCAAGAGAAACGTATAGAGCTTTGAAGTCATCAAGATGTATGATGAATGATGTATTAATATTAAAATGTTCATTGATTTTGCACAAAGTTAGAAATATTTAAGTTTCTGCATCATAAACAAAAGCAATACCTTATATGTATACAAAAAAGAGATAATTATTGTACAGAGGCATGCTTTGCGGAATTCGGTGATATACATTATTCATTTTGAAGTCATCTTCTGAGGATGCTTTGGTGTCGGAGCAAAATTTGCGTAGAGAGTAAATTTTGGAAGTCCAGTTTGGTGATGGGTATGTTTGATTTTCCTCTTTTTGGGGAATTATTACTACCTCTTCATTTTTATACAGATTAAAAAAAATTAACTCTATTGACACCATAAAAACTTACTATTGAGTTTCTTGTAGGATCTTATATTTTCTGTAATATACCTGGAAAACTTAGTCATTTGAACATATATTTTCTAGTTAACAGTCTATCAAATTGAAAAGTAAGTCTGCTTATACTGCATAATTTGCATTTCTGGAAACTTAGTTACACATATTTCCTTAGTTCACAATAGGGTTAACGACTAAAGATATTATACAAAAAAGAAAGGAGAACTTTCCATGATCATAAACACAATATGTAGTCCAAGATTCAACATCGTAATGTGCCGAGTGCGTGAATAAACATTTGCACAAAGCCGTGCAATAATGCGTATTGTATTATTTGACAATGGGCCTATAGTTGGAATGAAGCGTCGAGAGAAAACAATTTTCTCTGATGTTCTAAAATATACAGAAAGTTACAACCAATAAGGTAATGGAGGTAAATAAAAACATTTTCGCTCTAAAACCACTACAAGCAGAACTTTAAAAATAACTAAACTTAAAGACCAAAGAAGGTTTAAGGTTTTTATAATACTGCTCAATGAAATCAACATGAAGCACTGTGCTGTTAAAAAGCATGAGAACTTAATTTTGTAAGAGTTGACATTGACAGTTAAACCTAATGATATTATGAATAGGTAGTCGGATCAACATTCACAAGTGTTTTAAGAACCTTAAAACCTTTCTCCTTTTTATGCTATGATCATCGATATTAAAGAGCAACACGTAACTAAAAAAATATATTTTAATGTTTTAAACATATTGATTTATTAAAAAGGATCAAAATCGTACGGTCCGATAATCAAAATCGCAGCATATGCGCTAGTGGTCTGGTGCCATCTGATCGCCATAGTTGTAATGATTGCTATAGATGTAATGATCGCGCTGTCAGTGAACAGACGGAAAATTATCTGCTTGTAATCAGAACGGTTTACTTTGATGTGCAAATTGTGAAACGAATTGTTAATATTGAAATAATTGTAGGAAATTGCAATTACTTAAATGCATTAATTTTTTAGAGTCTTAGAATAAGAAAATTCTTTTTAGAAAAGGGCAAGCAAATTACTTATTTTCCCCTTAAAATACAATCGGAATATAAAATATATGTATATATATTTTATTGTTAAAATGCTTTTTGGCGTCAACATGATATTCTTTCAAGAGAATGCTTTGTAGCAATAGGTAATTAGTCATGTTTAGGATCCTATATAGCCGTATGTTTTGTTGTGTTATTATATATATGAGTTACAGCCTTAATAAGTTTTTCAAGATTTGTTTTTATTTTATAATTACCTGCAAATTTACTTTTTTAATTATTTTATTACCTGGTATCTTCTATTGTAATGAATGATGATTTTCTTTATTTCATCCCAAAAATGATAGATATACCTACTACCTATTTTCACTTACATGTTTGCTGCATTTGTAATAATTTAATACATGTTATTAAAATTCTTCCTTTCAATATCTAGATTCATATTAATAATAACATTGTGGTTACGAAATTGTCACTGCTCATTTGATACTTCTCTAGCGGTCTCAGTTTACAAGTTTCCAAAAGTTCAAAGTACAAAGAGACTTTTCAACCACAAGTGGGGTGTGCAATACGAGCAGCATTTACTCGACATATGCACTCTTGGGCTTACCGTTTACTCAAGGGACCATCCCTTGCTAATGAAAGCGATGGTAATAGGGCGTTTGTAATTGTTGGATTCTTTTCCTCTGAGGATTATTTAAGGGAAGACCAAGCAAGAATTATTATTATATTTCGATAATATATATATATAACCAAAATCACCAGTGGCAAATCACTGGTGATTTTGGTGTTCCACCAATGTTTAATGCGGAATGGTAATAATATACATAATTATGAGTGCAAATATTGAATCCTAAATCTACTTCCAACAATTTATATAACACTGATAAAATGCGTGATAAATTTTTGGTTGAAGAAATGATAACTTCAAAGAGCGATCATCAAGCCAAAGTCAATCAATTCATGTCTAAACTGAAAAAAAGTGAAAAGACATGTCCATACTATGCCAATTACATTATTAATTTGCTATATCAAAATATAGATAGCAAATCAGTTATAAATATTAAACCAAATAAGAAACAAAACCCTAAACCTACACCGATAACTGGGAAATTAAATCAAAAACAGCCCAATATGAGTCATAAGAAAATAGAGAGGTACACAGATTAACACCTAGACACTGAGAAGCATTCTCATTTGTATTTTTGAAACATTGTTTTAATATGTTACTATTTATAAGCTCACTGTTGTGAAATGTTATTTAGATTAAATAATTTACAAATTTTTATAGAAGCAAGAATCGCGTGTCAATATTCCGTCACCCTAATAACAATCGTATATCTTTTTAGGAAAATCAATACCCGACCGCATCCAGCATTCTCTCTAAGCTCATAAACGTTTCGAAGGCCATATGTCGCGAAAAATTCAACTATAATTGCATTACGTTACCCCAAGTCGAGTGCAGCTTTTAATTATGACGACCCACTTAGGCATATGTGGTGTTGACGGTTTTTTTGATGTTTGAAAAGTTCGCATGACGTCACATTTGATAGAAATTTCTGTGAGGAAAGTAGATTTAACATTTAAACACTACATTCCTTCGCGAGATTCCTGTATTATATTTATTAAATAAAATAAAACAATAAATTTTGCACTGGTTTTATTTTATTAAAAAATTGCATTTTGCCATACATTAAAAAAAAGCTTTGCAAAGCAATTAGATTTGAAGGTTATTCGATTGATTTGTCAATTGTTTAGACTAAGTATGTATAGTTTTAGTAAATCTGTTATCAGATATATTAGATAATCACTAATGAATTCATGTTATCTCTTATTATCGCTAGAAATTTTATTTATTTTTGCGATTAGCGCTGTGGGCAGCGATCCCTCTATCTGAGTCCAAGGCCGTGGGTTCAATTCCCATAACTGTAAAATGTTTGTGTGATAAACATGAATGTTTCTCAGAGTCTGGGTGTTTTTCTGTATTTTATAAGTTTTTTTTGTAAATTATTCATAAAAATATTCATCAGTCATCTTAGCACCCAAAACACAAGCTACATTGGGGCTAGATGTCGTAGTATATTTATTTATTTATGAAGTAATTTACAGTATTTTCTTATCACTTTATTGGAAATTACCAGCTTCAGTTTTTTTTAATATTTTCTTTTGCTGTAACGTCACTCGGGTTCCAGCTGAAATTAAGCGTAATACTCGCACTTATATTGCATGGCAAATGCTGAGCTGTACACCCTTTCTATCTGGTGTAACAGGCATAAATCCTGTTTATATATTAATATAAGATCTCCTTACTGTTTGTAACACTTAACACGAATAAATGTATTTACCTGCACAGCGTCATAGCCGGATGATGAGGGCCCCGATTTCTGGCGTCACCCGGACGTGGGTCCTTACCATGGTCACGGGCACGTTTGGCTAAGCCTAGTGTCCAAAAGCCCACCAAAGTCTGAAACGTCAAGCCGAGTTGTGGTCCAAGTCCTTGCAGGAGCCACCCTCGGGTCGACGTCCACCCTTCCCCCTGATGTCGTCGAGCCCTGAGGCTCTTCTCATGGCGAGTATCCGGGCTTTCCACATCTCCCCGGAGACGCCTAAGGTGGTTATCAGTTATTGCCGTTTCGAAAAATGAAAGTAAATGAGACAGAATAGCTCAAATTGCACCAATGTTATCAAGATAGGTCTACCTGAGCCTCCGCAGAGTTGGGTTTATTCATTTCAGGAAAATGTTTGTGTGATGAACATGATTGTTTTTCAGTGTCCTGGGTGTTTATCTGTATATTATAAGTATTTATGTGTATTATATTCATTATAAAAACATTCATCAGCTATCTCAGTACCCATAACACAAGCTACGCTTACTTTGGGGCTAGATGGCGATGTGTGTATTGTCGTAGTATATTTATTTATTTATTTATTAAGAGCTGTTATGTAACTTTTTTTTTTTTAACTATAATAGACTAGCGCTTGATCACAATATCACCTGATGGACAGTGTAGATGTGGCCTAAGATGGGACGCGCTTGCCTAGAAGATGCCTTTTCACTCTTTTTTTAAAGATACCCAGGTTGTTTGAGTTAGGAAACTCAAAACTCGGGAGGGTGTTCCAAACCCCAGCCAGCCATATCCGAAAAGAAGATGAAAATCGCTTCGTGCGAAAACTTACTTAACTTTAAAAACGAAAGAATTAATATGGCAAAATATTGCCAGAACTTAAAATACCTCGTTTATTTTTTGTGTATTGCAAAATCGACTCTCAAAAGGTAAGTTAGGGTACAAACTAGCCTAATGACTGTGTTTGTATTGATATGATATTGTGGCGTTACCGGACAAAAATGATGATTTTTATATGCTATGTTTATGGTCGAAGCGTTTTACAGCAGGTACCTACCTCTCACAAGATAGCGCATGCTTGTTTTCTTAGTTACCATCAGTCCTCATTATGTAACTTTTGTGACTTAGAAATTCTCCGTAAGAAAAGTGCAACAAGTGTAAAACTCTTTTGTTTTATTGAACTAAAAGTCAGCCCTTGATCACATCGCTGATGACGATGCAAACTAAAATGGAAGCGGGCTAACATGAAGCGTGGTGGTTTTATGAAATCTTTTCTTGTACTAATCGGCTTCTACGCGGCGTCGTACCTATGGGAACGCTAAATAGCTTTGCGGAATGTCATTTTCGGTTAGCCTGGTGGTGGAAAGGCTTTTTCCACCACCAGGCTAAGCGTCCAAGCCCGTAGGTCTACAACTGGACAATGTTTGTGTGATGAACTTGTCTGGGTGTTTATAAGTTAATTTATATTATTCATACGTTACCCTAGTAGCCATAATACAAGCTACGCTTAATTTGGTGCTAGATGGCGATGTGTGTATTGTCATAGTATAAAACAAAAATTATAACTTCTATAGCTCTTGCCCGCTATTCTCGTCTGTGTTTGTTAAGGGTTTGCAAAAAACATTTCCGAACCATTACTTTGCTTGGATAAAAAGCGGCATGTGTTCTCCGTGTATTTTTAACCGACTTCAAAAAGGAGGAGGTTCTGAATTCGTCAGAATCTTATTTTTTTAAGCATGTTAATCGATAACTCGAAGATGCCTACTCGAATTTAAATTTTATTTTCTTTTAAAGGGCACACTTTTCAGTTGGACCCATTTAAATTTGATCGAAATCGGTCGAGCTGTTATTATAAAATCAACAATAATGTAACCCAAAGTAGCAAATTTTTTTTGCTATTTAGTTCCTGGGCGTATGTTGAAGTCGGGTTTTTTTTTAAATTCTAACACCTTTTTTTTTACAAAAATCCTCGCAAGCAAGCAACCAAGCAAACAATCAACATGATTGGTTGCTTACAAAGAGCTTGAATGAGGGACAATTCAACGAACACACGTTTGTATTCATAATATTAGTAAGGATATTAAATTGCAAATCAGATGAAAATTTCAAAAAAATATTATATAATTTGTCTAACTAAGGTGGAAAAGAAAGGTGTGTTCAGAAGCTAAAAAATAAGACTTCCCCATAACGAGCGGCAGACAATATGAGCGTGAAATATGGGTTCAAGAAATCCTGCTCCCAAACAAAGGACGAAATAAATGAAGAGAAAAAGTTAAAAAAAAAACAATGGCCGACAGGAAACGCCGCGTGAATAAGTGCTCCATTGTAGCGGAGTGTTTTCTTTAATATTTTCCCTTCTTTTGGTTAATAAATTTAAAATAAGGCCCCTTTTGTTTGTAATTAGTTATTTTTGTATACCTGGCGTACTCAGTCGGTTATTACTAACTAAACAACTATAGTCGTACTACGTAACTACACTACGTCGTTTAATATATTGTTTAAAACGCTAGTTTACTACGCTACGTGACGCTAGTTTTACAGTAGCAAAACTAAATAAACGGTGATATCCCAGTGGTTGGGACTAAGGTTTCACTTTTCGGAGGACAGAGTTTGGTTCCATATCTCTAACTTTTCCGAGTTATTAAATACATATTATAATATTGCTTGAACGTTGCAAATACATCGTGAGAAAACCGTCCAGTCTGAGGGTGCTTCATAATGTTCACAAAACAAGTCTACACAATGCATACAGTTTCGCGTTTCAGTATTATATATTTATTGATTTATAATATACTAGATGTCTATATGACTGTCCTTTCATCCATTTTCAGCTTTATTTGATAATAACCTTATATTAATTTCTCCTTATATGTATATGAGTCTTGACAAACAGACATATATAGATATATAAGGAGAAATTAATATAAGTTTATAATCAAATAAAGCTGAAAATGGATGAAAGGACAGTCATATAGACGAGAAATTATATGAAATTTAAAGTTGTAGCGATTATGATTTCAATAATCAAAATCGCTATAAAGAGAAGTAACCCTCAAATGAATGGTATCTCATTTGGTATTCTGGCTCGGCCCGGTCCGTCTGCCCCAAGATGATTTATGAACTGTTTTTTGTTGATTTTCTTCGGTTTTTCACTGCCAAGATTCTTTAATCCCACTGCCAACTGTGTTATATGCTAGACTCCCGAGCATATTGATATAAGTGACTTTATTAAATCGAAGATACTGGCAAAGTTCTTATTCAAAATTCGCCTTGAATATAATTTACTTCGTTTCAAATAGGATGCTCCTAAGTTAGGAAGCGTTGATAGCGTAGTGTGTGGGAGCTCGACTTCACTTTCGGGGGGCCGAGTTCGAATCCCAGCCCGCACCTGTAACTTTCTAAATTATGCGCGTTTTAAGTAATAAATTATCACTTGCTTCAACGGTGAAGCTAAACATCGTGAGAAAACCTGCATGCCTGAGAACATTCTCAAAGGTGTATGGAGTCCACCAATCCGCACTGGGCCAGCGTGGTGGACTAATGTATTGATATGATGAAGTTATGTCCGTTCTCTTTTCGGAATGTGGATTAGATTCGACTCGATAAGTGGCATATTATGTCCAATATTAAATGAGTATTGGCTGATGATGTTAATAATAAGATTTCTTATTTTTCCCTCATTTTAACCTTCCATATTGAGTGTTTATATCGAAGAATATAGACATCTAAAGCGTAGCTTATATTTGTTATATATTAAACTCTTTATTTGTATACCACAACATTCACTCTGTATCTGTAGTCACTTTTTATCATTAAAAACGTGAAAAAATGCAAAAGAAAAATCAAAATTCAATGAATGAATCATCGTGTTCAAAGGCTAATTTAGCCACGGTGTCACTCTCGGGTTGTAGCCACCCATTAGCACAAAAGCGCTCAATGTTAAATGTCTCAATTTAATGTTAGTACCGTGTCTCCCCCGCTTGTTGCGGCCTCTATTACCCCGTGTCGGTTTTGAAGGGTTAATTCGTTGGAAACAGTTTCACTTACTTCATTCAGTAGTATTAAGCAACCAGCGTGTTGGATAAGGTCTTTTTTTTATTTCTCTACAAATTAGCTCTTGACTGCTACCTCATCTGGTGGTAAGTGTAGTCTATGATGATAGCTGTAAGGGTATATAATAATACTAGCGGACCCCAGCGCCATCTGTCGGGCTGATTTGTGAATCTAAACCATCCAGGGTGTCACCCAAAAGCATACCAAAAAAAATCATTCAAATCGGTCCAGCCGTTTAGGAGGAGTTCAGTGACATACACACGCACACAAGAAATATATATATATAAAGATTAAATACATACACCCAAGCGGTATTTTCGCGACATCGTACCGGAACGCTAAATCGTTTAGCGACACATCTTTGTCATTAGGGTGTTAACTAGTTGCTGCCCAAGCGTCCCATCCGACAAATTTAGCAATATATTTAAGACTCTATATATATATATCTATGCTATCTCTCGTCATCATCATCATCAGCCCATTATATATATAAATGATATATTAGAGATTTTAGAGGTGCGTCGAGGGTATCGAACTAAGATCCCTCGTAAGTTTAGCCAAAGTCAAACCCACTAGGCTATCGGGCATCGCTACTCTAATAGAAGTTTTGGAGCAATGATCATACCTATACAACGTGTAACAGAATAACGAAATAATATTGAGGGATGCATACGTATATTTCATAAGGAATCACCCTGTAAAAATATTAAATGCAAAGAAGCATATTTATTTTTCCATACATACGAATTCAAAACATCGTGTGTGAGTTTTGACTTATGACAACCCTATTGTAGATAAAAGACAGCCACGCGCAAGTACCTATGCTACGCGACTCTTACCTAATTCAGTGACAGGAGTCACATGATTTTAATTGAACATGCGACGTTAAGGCTGTATATGATTGTTTCAGTAAAAACTATGGCAGTGGATTATCAATAAACTATAAGGTTTTTGGTTCCAAAGATAAGTCTCAGAGACAGTACATTATGCACCTCTTAAGCCTGTGAAATATTATTTCGGTTTTCATTTACACGTTGTATATTGAAAATTGAAAACCTCCGACTTTCAATATAGTGAGTTGAAACAAAAAAACGATTTATCAGTTCGGGAGCTATAGACACACACACACTCACCCAAATACACAACTACGTCAAACTTATAATACCCCGTCGTTTATGCGTAGAGGGTGAAAAAATATGATGGTGATGCTTAAACTGACTCAGTCTGAAATCGAACACTGAATTTTGCTTCTTAATAGATAATTAAATGGTAAACCTTCTCATTTATACAAGGTTGAATTTTCATGCTTGCTTCGGAATTCAAATTCATTTATAGTTGAACCCATGGTTTGAACCACAGACATTTATCATCTGTGGAGTTGTTAACGTATAAACTGCGGTCTATTGCTTTTCGCGAATTTTCGCTAGATGTTTGCCAAAAACTTTAGCTGCTTCTTATGCATTCATTCTTATTTCTGTCTTGAATTTAGCAAGTTAAAGACGAAGAAAGCAAAATGAATATGAATTTTTAAGTGTATATATTTTGTTTCAACTGTAATTTTATTTTTACTTTTTGTTTAATTCCAAGTTGTGTACACATACTTTGGGTTTTAGCTTAGGACAATTATTACTTATATTTAAATCTACCTTTAGTTATTACCTGTTTTGTGTACCTAATAACTATAAACAATAAATAAACAAACAATTATTGCTCTTGCAAAAAGATCTTTTTACATTGTATAATGATGAAAAAAGAGCAATTGCTGAGTTTTTTGCTGGCTTATTTTTGATAGATTCTGTTTTTTTTTCGAACTTCTGGTAGAAACACTTCAAACATAGAATTTTCACATTTTCACTAGCAAACGAACAAATATGGGCTTCTGATAAAAGATAAATACAAATTGAATTTTGCACACATATAGCTTATAGCTCTAATTTATTGCCAGCCAGTTTAACATACAACTGATAGTAATACGAATGGCAGTGAGATGATAGAATAGAATAGAATTTTATTTTTTACTATTTACACAAAGAAAGGCAGTTGACAAGGCCTAGAAAAGCTTCCAACCCAGTCTACTCACCGTCGGGTGTACAATAATATAACATAATTCAAATAAAAATAAATAAATAATAATAATTAAAACAAAAGGAGAAAGAAAAGTATATTAATAACTAATATTATATGCATTCTTTCTAAAATAATTTAAGGAGTTAAAACTAAACAAACTCTTACTGATGATGGCGACAACCATATTCGTAAACTTAAAACTGACGCTACTAATTATGTTTTTAAATAACAGTGTTATTTCCATTATGATTCAGCTACGCTATTAAGCAAAACGCATTTATCTACAACGTCCTAATGTCCAACCCTTCATTGTCTCGAGCAACGTTTGTGATTTGACTGACTATCTGAAACATAACGCCAAATAAATCTGCTGTCCTTTACCACTAATTAAAGGAAATGGCCCAGAAACAAGATTGCGATATTGTTCTCTCTGAATCTACACCCGTCCCTTTCATCCTTAACCAAACTTGTATAGCGCCGGTCCTTTCCCGCTAAACGTTGGTTTAGACTTCACTCATTATGCTAAATATCCCCCCTTTGTTCAGGAGTGGAAAGATGTGAGATAAGGTGGATTTTTCTGAGCTTTTTTTGTAAGGACTTGACAGTTGGTATATGGCGGTAGATTAAGATTGTGGCGGGTTTTTTTCGTCGGCTAATTACGTCGAAGTGTTTTGCAAATCTTAGTAGATTGAGAATTTTTATTTTTGAAGTTATACTTCTTATATGCAAAAATGATGAGAGTAAATTTTTACGATGCGTGTGCACGCCGCGCCGTCACAAAAACCTACACCCTGAAGTTTGCTATAAGGTTTGACAGTGTACACTTTCAATTGTCAAAGTCTGCAGGCTCATTCCGGTGATTTAGTTGATTCAATTGTACAAAAATCTCAAATTTTAATGTTGTGTGAAACTTGGTTGTCCGATAATGAGACTATTAGTATTCCAAATTTGATTATGTTTATTATGTCCGTTTCTTTAATTATGCAGTAATATTTTTTTGGTGATATAAATAAACTTTATTTAACTAGATAATGCGAAAAACTTACAAATCGTTCAATTAATGCACAGAACGATTTTTAAATTTTAACACTTTTTGTCAGTGTCTGTTTTTCTACAAACGTAAGGTTATACGTAAGGTATAATATTTTTGAAGAGATTTTTACCTTGCTACGCAAAAGAACTATGACTTCTAAAGCGATAAGTACAAACACGTTTGTTTTATCCACAACAGAGCGGAGATATTGTAATGACTTGTGTTGGTTTGGTTACAATTTCCTGAAAAACATTCAACTAAATTGTAATTCGATTGAATTAATATCCCTTCTTGGTATGTTGTGAAGTTTTATAACTGCAACTGGGTGCTTAACTTAAAAGAGTTCTTTTCCAATTTTAATGCATTAGGTGCATTATACAATATGAATAACTAACGAAGTCCTTACCACTAGAGTTTTACAGTTTTTAATATAATAATAGGATAGGAAAAGTATCTCAACCATATGTCAGAGGAAATGGGCTATTTTTTTTAAATAATCCATGAGCGTTAGTAGCATTAGAGGTACCACACGGAGGTACACATCAGCTATTCCTTGAACAAACTTTAAAACTTTAGGAATTTTAGTTTTTAGCTTAAGCTTTAAAGCTTAGAAGGAAAACCGTAGCAGTGGTAGCGGATTGCAATAATACACACAATTCAAAATTCGTATGAATCTTTCACTCATACATTTCACAATTTTTATGATTCGGAAATAATCAGGTTCAAGATCAATCAGGTTGTATAATATATAAGATCTATAGCTAGACCAAGTCTGGTAGTAGACCAGACCAGACCAGACCAAGACCAGATCAGTCCGCCAAATGGTGGGAATACAATTTCTTTATACGGCGTGAACAGAAAAGGTGTACGAAAAGGCCTACTTGCAAACAGCTCTTCAGAACAATCCGTAGATGAATTATAATCACATTGAAGAAAAAAAATCCAAAAGTTACCAGCCATAAAAAGACAGATTCGTATGGAGACTGCATATTGGAAAACCGAGCAATTTTTAATAAATCGCCCGGGATCGGTCGCACAAAAAGTACCTTATTTCATTATGCCAAGCGTTCCATTAGTAAGATACGCAAATTCTATTAAACTCTGTGCAAAAAAGCGCTTTAAGCACTAAATTAAATGCTTAAGGCATGATGAACAATGCTGATTGAAGTGAGAATCAAGTCTATTTCTATTTTAAATGAAGTCTGCAATAGATTTTTGTTAGCATATTTATCACTATAGTCGTAAAAATGTAATAGGCCCGTTTTGACATTTGTCATACTACAACTTACGAGTTAGTACTATATAACAACAAACACAAAAATCGAGTCAAATCACTATGTTTAAATTAATGTCCAAAATAGAAGAGCCATAGTTAACGTAATAGTAAACAATATATATCAAACTTAAACGAGCGCACAGTCAACTTTACAAGATGAGGAACGAAAAACTGCGCAAAGCGCGCGGGGACGCTTCAGTCATGTGCCGCTTGGTCAGATACATCAACTCAGACTCATTATTTAGAACCCATTTTGAGAACCAAGCTCATTCTTTGCAGTAAAGATAACTACACAATATTTAATTTCGATATTCAGTAAAAAAATGGTTACAGCTCTAGTATAAAAAAAAAAAAGACTGAGAACGTAACTGTTTTCGGAACGTTTCGCAACAATTATAAATTGCATGCTGCTATGAAGTAAGCGCAAAAAGAATACTCGCGATATATTCTTTCATATTATTTAACGTCCCAAAAAAATTTACGTATTTTTTAAAACACTGTATGTAATTGATTTTTATTTTTTTGTTTCTTTCAGTTTCGTTCCAAGTTACATTCTATGGTCTTGCACAAATGTCAAAACGGGCCTATTACATTTTTCCGACTATAGATAATATTTTTTATTTATACAGGCTTTCTTAGATTCGTTACGAAATCACCCGCATATCGCAGTGATTTTTTTAAATCTGTGGATTAGTTAAACTATTTAGTAATTTCAATAATCACCTTTCAACTCCAAAAATACAATAAGCATCTAAGCTCATTTATAAAGCTTGACTCTTTATTTCAAACATTAAAAGAGCTCAGTGATGTTCAAACCTACAGAAACTCTATTTCAGTCATCATCGTATCAACGCATTACCGGCCAACTACATAGCACGTGTCTCCTTCCACAATGAGAAGGGGTAAAGGCCACACCACGCTGGCCCAGTGTGGTTTCGTGGATTCCACGTACGTTTGAGAACATTGTGGAGAACTCAGGATTCCTCAGGATGTTTTCCTTCACCGTTGAAGCAAGTTATATTTTTATTGGGTGCTTGCTGGGTTACGAATTCGCCCCCCCAAAAGTGAAGTCCTGCCCACTGGGCTATCACCGCTTATAAGGAATTAAATTCAACTATTCCCATTACAGCGTAAAGCGCTTGATCATTTTTCTGCTAATGCTCAAGGGGTGAACGGTTTGAAAGGGTGTACGATTCTAAATTTAAATTTATGTTTTGTTAGATCTGATCGCGCCATTTTGAATGGAACGACAGAAGAGTTTCTTTTTTTAAATACGATTTATTGCGCTAAAGGGTTCCTAATGATGTGATTCAATTTCTGTTATTTTCCACTTTATTGTTTTTAAATAATTCCAATTGATTATAAACTTTGCAAAATGCAAAGAGATGTGGCTTTTAAGGCAGCTTTTAATCATTTATAAGTTATTTGCGAACTTAAGTAACAATTATAACTTAAGTAACAGACGTTAATAATATTCACCTGTTAAAGATAAAATTAAATACTTATTGGGGTCTTCAAAGTCCGACATTCATTAGGTGACAGAGATCGTTCGTGGAAGCTCTAACGCTAATTTCTGCTGCTAAACAGCATTGCTATGATTCAGTTTGAAGCGAGGGGTTGGCGGTGTAAATACAGGCACATAAAGCTGAACACTTGATGATGGACAATATTAATAATATTAATATTAGGAGCAAAAATAAACTCGTTGTGCAGTTTACTAGGCTTTGAGATGTCTCTCAATAAGTTCAAAGTTTATATAAAACGTAAGCTTACAGAAAAATCCTATTATAATATTGAGGTTTACTTGAACGATTAAAAAGCTTGGGTGTGAATTGCTCTAGCTTCAGAGCTTAATATAAATAAACTGTGAGATGGTGATAACGAAAAAAAAGAAATTACCCGGCTAAGTTTGTTGTGGGCTCTTCTTAGACCAGGGCGCAATTGGAACCCTCGTATGTTTAGGTTTAAGTTGGCGTACGTACGAAGTTAAGTTATCACCATCCTCTTACAATTATGTAAACATATGTATGAACGCTTCATAAGTGCCTGTGATAGGCCTACATGAATAAAGAAAATTTGAATTTGACATAGGTTAGTACTTTGTAGGACGTGTTAATTGCGTGCCCTGCAAAGTACTGCTCGAATTAAAGGCGATGGTTTTCCACCTAGCATAAATAAATAAATAATAAATAAATATACTACGACAATACGCACACCGCCATCTAGCCCCAAAGTAAGCGTACACTCTAAAAAAAAATTGGTTATTCCTAACAAGATAGTGATTGTTGTGATCAAGCATCTTGATTCCATACGAGCCTAACAAGAACATAGATACATCAAATAAGATGATAATGATTGTTTATCATAATTCAATGGACTGGGCAACTGTATTGCTCCTATTATTGTTACTTAACTAAGGCATATTCTTAACTTAGCTAAATAATTAAAAATGATCTAATTATACAAAGAAGTAAATAATAATAGAAACAACGTATTTATTTGTTAGAATCAATGAACATACCTACATTGTTAGCTCAATCTATAATGAACTTGCTGCTATAACTAATCAGCTTTTGTTGTTATGTTTATTATCATAATTGTTATAATTTATATAACGTCAACTAAGAGAAAATCTCTCTTAGTTGGCTTTCTTTTTTTAGAGTGTAGGTTGTGTTATGGGTACTAAGATGACTGATGAATATTTTTATGAAAAATATACATAAGTGCTTATAATATACAAATATTATATATATAAAAATGTTATGTTTATGTACGCTTCAAAAACTCAAAAAGTTCTGCACCGATCGAGCTGAAATTTTAGCATGCAATACGCATCAAGGGTTGTTTGTATCTATTTTTCTCAACCATTCAATCACAATGTGCCACAGCGAAGCGTGGCAGGGTACAGCTAGTATATTATGAGTACACTAAAAACGTTCATGTCCATTACACAAACCCAGTGGTAGGAATTCGATTCCAACCACTGGAAAATGTTTGTGTGATGAACATGTCCTCCACGACCTTGGACTCGGAAAACAGGATCGCTGCCCACTGTGCAACTCGGCCATCGATTATAACTACTAAAAAAAGTTATTACTATAGACCGTAAGTAAATTGTATAGCCTTATTTAATCAGTTTAAGAATAGACTGGACAAACATCAAAAAGACAAACATAAAAAAGAGCAACAGAAATGATATAGACGCATCAGCGAAAGCTGTTTAGTCTATTATATAATATTATAATTATAATAATAATAATAGCATTTATAAAAGATTCGACCAACATCTAGAAGCTTTCGCTTGGTTGTTGGATCAAGGGTCGGATACAGAAGGCAGTAGTCCTTGAAACGATGCGTATTTTGAGGAAGTTCCTCACTCTGGAGGCCTGACCGCCGGTTGCTTGGGCATTTAAAAGCCCCGCAAGCGGAAGGCGGATGTTTTTTCTTATAAATTTTTAATAGTGTTTTATATTTTTTTAAGCATTGTTAAGAATTTAAATAAAAATTAAAATCAATAAATGATAGAATAATAATAGATATAGATGATAAAGTGAATATTACTAACCAGCGCAATTGACTGATTATCCATGTCGCACCTATTCTACACCATCTGTCTCTTAATACACCAAAATACAAAAATAATCTTATATAAAAAAATAAAATAGGTACAGTTTTAATATCAAAAGGAACAATTTAAATAAGGTATTTCAAGTAACAAAAGGGTCAAATAATTTAAACAAAAAATCTAGTAGCAGTTGCCAAAACCATAATGTGTAATTGAATTGTATAAACCGTAATGTACGCTCATTGAACTCAAATCGATTTTAATTCGATTGAGTATCGATATGGCATTTGCGCAGTCAAACGTTGATTATGAAATATGGGTAAGGTAGGTAGGTCTTTGGTTTTGCTTTTATGAAAATGGATGGGTGAACTGTATGCTGACTAGACTGTATTGTTTACTTTTTATGTTATTTTTCTTATTGTATTATTGTAGAAGTCAATTAAAAAAAGCGCTGATAATTGATCGGTATTGTGGAAGTCTTTGAAAACTTAAGTTTATTAATAAAAGGTACTTTTTATGCGTATGCATATACATATTTTTAGCGTGAGATGATTGTGAATATCTAGAAGCTTGTTAAAGCGGGAAAACTTAAGCAGTTGTTGTTATTAACCTACATACAAAAAAAGAGGAGGTTCTCAATTCCGTAGTTTTTTTTTTGTTACCCCAGAACTCTGTCATCCTTGCTACTACAAAAGGAATAAGTATATGATTTATAAATGGTAAATTTCTACATTATTCTTTGCAGTGACTTAAAAATGTTGTAGAAAATATTTATTTCTTGCTTTTTAATTTTTTTGTAAGACACTGGTTCCAACACAGAGTAATAAGGGTTTAAACTCTAGTCCATCACGCCAAGCTAAGTGATAGCCTATAACAGTCCACAGCTGGGCTAAACGCCTCTCCCAACGGGAGGGTTGGTCCATAAACACCACGCTGGAAAGGACGGTTGGTGCCAATCCGATACCCTAAACACTAAATTATTACGACTTTTTAATAGTGCGCTATTATTACATATAGGTTATTATGTATTAGTAAATTATACATACAATTTTAAGCCCTCTACACAATCACGTTAGGAGATAGTAAATTTAGATTAAGCCACCGTCAGGTGTGCGACGACATGTGGCTCCCACCGTCTTAGATCAGCTTACGTGCACCGGACTCCGGGTGACGGGCTATACAGGGTGATGTTATGATAAACTAATAAATAATGTCACTAACTTATCAATTACTATATCTCTATGCGGTGATGGGGTACGGCTTTAATTCGAGGGGACAGAGTTCCCCGTCACGTACCTCTAAACTCTTTTTGGTGTTACGTCCGTTTTTAGAACTACATAGTGACAAAATAAACGAATTTTCAATTTGAATTTACGAATTCACGCATAAAGGCAAATATTTTTTTATATTTTAAAGCTATCTATTAAATACGTTGAGTAGGTTTAATGTAACTAAAGTCAATTGAATATATAAAACCATTGAGTTTACATTCATTCTGTTCTGGATTATCTTCTAATATTATTATCTATGTATTGTAACGCATATATCATGGATATATAATTTTTTTCATCATCATCATCATACGAGTATCACCCCATAACCGGCCCACTACAGGGCACGGGTCTCCTCCAACAGTGAGAAAGGGTTAAGGCTGTAGTCCACCACGCTGGCCCAGTGCGGATTGGTGGACTCCACACGCCTTTAAGAACATTATGGAGCACTCTCAGGCATGCAGGTTTCCTCACGATGTTTTCCTTCCTCGTTGAAGCAAGTGGTATTTTAATTGCCTTAAACGCACATAACTTAAATATTGGATAGAAGCAGGCGTTACTTTGCGGAATTCCTTCATATATTATGAAAACTTAGCTTTATTTGCTATCGCCGAAGAGCTGGAGATGTTCTATTGTGTAGTTTAAATCTTAACTTTTATTCATTGTTAAGTCAACATTTCCTGACTCCTGAGGATGCTCCGGTTTCGGAGCGAAACGTGCGTTGTTACGTACATTGCCCAAGATCCGTTTGGTCTGGAGTATAAAGATTGATGAAATTATAAATTACACCATACAGATTTTAGTGCTTTTCGCGGAGTGTAGCAAATTAAGCTTAGTTTCCATAATGCACATAACTTAGAGTTGCGTGCTGGGATTCGAACTCGTCCCCCCGTAAGTGAATTCGAAGTCCTAATACTGGGCTATCACCGCTTCTTTATTAGGCCTACTTAAAATAAATTAATTTTGAATGATTTAAATTTATAACAGTCACATGCTGTATTTGCATACATATGCGAGTATGATCTATGCAGAACTTAATTCAATCTGGGATTACAGACCATGAGGGATCGTTTGAATATACATAAGCGCTATTTCTGCATAAACTAAGAAACTATTGTGGTAGAGGAAGGTTGAGTTTATGATAGCTAGATTATCTAGATGGTGATTGTCTCAGTTTAATTTACTCCCGTTTTTCTAGTATAGCTTTTAATGCTAGAGCTCGTCTGGAATAAAGAAAGAAAGGAAGAAGGAATTGGTAATTTAACCACATAAATATATATATATATATTATATATTATGACAAGTCACCCATCGTCATCTAACCCCAAAGTAAGCTTATGCTATGGGTACTAAGATAACGTATGAACATTTATATTAATAACTAGCTGTCCCGGCGAACTTCATACCGTGGATTATATATTTTTTTGATGAATGTTATATTTTAAAACTTATTAACCTATTCCGGTCCAAGAGGAATCCAAAAAAATCAAATATCTCAAAAATTGGTCCAGCCTTTGTTGAGTTATAAATGGTGTAACTAACACAACTTTCTTTTATATATATAGATATAAATACTTATTATATACAAATAAACACCCAGGCACTGAAAAACATTCATGTTCATCACACGAACATTGTCCAGTTGCGGAAATCGAGCCCACGGCCTAGGATTCAGAAAGCAGGGTCGCTGCCCACTGCGCCAATCGGCTGTCAAATAATTAATTAATTATCAATTGCTTGTTTAGATATACAAAAATCATCATCATCATCCACCATACCATGTGGCTAGTTATAGTCTGTCTGTAGAGCGGTAACAAGCCATGACCGAAGCCTCCTACCAGACAAAAGTGAGTGTTCTCTCTCTCTCTCTTCGTCGTGTTCCTCATTTTGGTCGTGACCCCTTCCACTGCCAACCTTTGGGACGATTTTGTGCCATTTGACTCGGCTTTTAGCAACCTGTAAAGCAATATGCACTTTGGTGTCGAGAGCGGATTTGATCCGACCAACGAATCGGGCTACGTCCTCGAGGCCTCTTTCCTTCCACTTTGCCAGTGACTACTATATTTTCAAGATTGTCGCCATCTTTTCAGGCAATATAACCGAAGTACTCGAGAATCCTCTGAAGACAGCCAGCTAGGAGTACAGCCTTCTTGTAATTTTAAGCTGTCTCAATATCGATGCGTTGGTCCTGTGTGACGTCCATGGGATTCGCAGCATTCTCCTCTAGCACCACCAAAGTGAGTAAGACTCACTTTGGTGGTGCTAGAGGAGAATGCTTGATTAAATATACTATATTGACTTCTACGTGTCTATTCGATGTAGTCAATAACTTAAAATGTAAATGAGTGCTTGTAGAATTTAGATCTAGTCAAGTATGACAAATTCTGGTAATAAGTAAATGCATTAATTAAATTGAAATGGTTCCGAAAACATAAGTAGCTTTATTGATAAACTAATTAAAATCAAATAAATTCCGCTGCGGAGCGGACATCTGCAATAAATAATCTGCGCAAATCCGCACTTTTGCGGACGTCCAGCACTATCTGTTCTCCGCACGCCGCAACCTTCCGCGCTTCGAGTTGAATACGTCCGCTTCTATGTACCGAATGCAGAAAAATATACTTGACGGAGATTTAAAAATAAAGCAATTTGTATTTCTTTGAATGTTTATTTAAAAACTGCCGATGTTAAATTGTATAGAAGCAGGCGTTACTTTGCGAAACTCCATGATACTACCCGAAAACCAGGAAAATCTGTATTGTGGAATTTTGACGCTCGATTGGTTCTTAGGGCAGCGACCCTGCTTTCTGAGACCAAGGCCGTGGGTTCGATTCCCACAACTGGAAAATGTTTCTTTGATGAACATGAATGTTTTTCAGTGTCTGGGCGTTTATCTCTATTTTATAAGTATTTATATATAATATTCATAAAATTATTCAGCAGTGATCTGGTACCTATAACACAAGCTACGCTTACTTTGGCGATGTGTGTATCGTCGTAGTATATTTATTTATTTATTTATTTATAATTTCTTCAATCTTTATACGCGACACCAAACAGATCTTCGGCAATGTACTCTGGAGGGAATACCCTCCTATTGGGAGAGACCTGTGTGGACTGTTACAGGGAATTGATGATCATCATCATAGAATCACATTAGCGGCACACTACTGAGTCTCCAATAATGAGAAGGATTTAGGCCGTAGTTCACTACGCTGGCACAGAGAGACGGATTGCTGGACTCCATATGCTTTTTAGAACTTGAAGCCGAATCGTAACCACTAGGCTAATTTTAATTGAAAATAATAACGAGAAAATTAGAACCTAGTTTAATTTTTTTTGCTGTCGCTACGTTCCGTCGGCCCGGCTATTAATCACGGGTTATCGAGTGCTAATCCAGGTTTAAATAGATAACTAGCAGCGTCGGCCATTGTCGCCCTGACTGTATTAGGGCTGCTATTGTTGGAACAGGGCGGTTTTTTGTGCTATTGTTTGTGCAAGATGTCTACTTTGTGTGATTATGGGCTTTATTAAATAGTCTTGTTTATTGAGTTTCTCTTCGAGCGCCATAGTTTTGTTATTGGTTTCATTATTTTAAACCCATACCATGTGGTGACACCTGATCAGAATGCAGGTGTTACCAACCCTCCTCTTTTGGCGGGTTTCGTACGAGGCGACTTAGTGAATATAACAGTGAACGGTTAGCATCTGATTAGGTTTGACGACCCGGGGAGGTCCCAGGTTCGATTCTTGGCAGGGGCAATTTAGTAATTGATCATTTCTGAATTTTCTCTGGTCTGGTCTGGTGGGAGGCTTCGGCTGTGGCTAGTTACCACCCTACCGACAAAGACGTGCCGCAAAGCGATTTTATATGTCGCGTAGAAACCGATTTGGAGTATGGGTTTAATATATACCATACTACCTAACAGGTTAGCCCGCTTCCATCTTAGACAGCATCGTCGCTTACCACCGGGTGATATTTCATTCAAGGGCTTACTTGTAGTGAATAAAAAAAAAACCTGTCTGCCAAGCATGTTGATTATGGTCAAAGCATCCCGTTGGCTTTTTGCCCAGCAGTGGATTGTTATAGACTATAGACGGTGATTTTAAAGCCATTCTCGGCTCAATACCAAGCACGGATCTCCTCCAATAATGCGAAAGGCTTAGGCCGTAGTCCAGCGCACTGGTCAAATGCAGATTGGTATATATTATGCGACTTTGAAACCATTAAGAAAAACTCTCAGGTATGCAATTTTAGAGACACGATGCAATGTTTCAAAATTTAAAATTCATTTATTTCAAGTAGCCCAATATAAGCACTTTTGTAACGTCAAGTCTGTCTGTTTCTAGTGACTCTACCACCGGTTTGGAAGGCAGATACTACCGTGAAGAAGCCGGAAAGAAACTCAGCAGTTGCTCTGTTCCAACATCAACAATTTACATTTTACATTTTAACATTCATTTATCTATCTTGTGAGAGATGAAAGCGGAACCGGATGGTTCCAAGCAAACTTGTCATTAAGAAATTCATTAATTGTATAGTTTGCATTTTAACATCCAATCCGTCAAGTGAACGTGTGAAAATGTGTAAACTTATTTTTTATAATTTTCCAGTATTTTTATGCGTATTTATTAATTTAATCAATCACATAAATGAGTCTGTGCAATGTGTCATTAATTTCCCTCTCGTTATAGTAATAAATATATAATTGCTTAGAATGGCCATAACTCCGCTAAGTTAGACTTTTCAGATTTGATTTCGTACCTTTCATTGAAGACAGCCGAAGTCTTACCCACCAGAATAACACCTCTATTTTGATTGGTTAGCCAGTTTAGCGTTAATAATAGAGGCCAGAGAAGGGACGTGGATATTTGGGAAAACTTGATCACACTCAAATGAACTATGAAGAAAATAGAACACAGGGAAGAAATAGTCATTTTCGTTAAGCTCATTTTACGTTACGTAACAATCAACATGTTTTATTTCCAAGAACATTTAAAGTAAGCCGCTTAAATTCCGCCATTTCGTCGCCGCAGGAAGATGACAAAATGGCGTCGCTCGCTTTCCTGGGGCCGTTCAATTTGAATATAGAACAGCATACGTCGCCCGCGCTCCGAGACACTAACTCATCGGATCGGGCGAGATGGTGCGAGAATCGTAAAAATATATATTCCTTTAATAGAATAAAAGTGGCATAGAGCTGTTGCTGACTTCAATTATTTTCAACCGGTTTAAAAAAAGGAGGAGGTTCTCAATTGGAGTGTATGTTTTTTTTTGTATATTTTATACTCTATTGGTCCGCCAAGTACAAACCTTTTTTTGTTAGGTAAGTTATACCTGAGAGGTTGGCAAGACTTTTTGAAAGTAGAAATCGAAAATACTAAAACATGGCGTTATAAAATAAATACATTTTATTGTGCCTTTTGGAGTAGAGACTTTGGGACCGTGGTGTCCGGAGGCAAGAGCCCTTTTCAAAGAATTATCGAAAAGGGTTATCGAGTCTACCGGTGATCCTAGAGCGGGCAGTTACCTTGGCCAACGAATTAGTTTGGCCATCCAAAGGGGCAATGCTGCCAGCATCTTAGGAACTGTGCCTCGCTGCGGTGGGCTCGAGGACGTTTTAGATTTTATTTAGTTTTAAATAGTTTATTTTAGGTTATACAATAAATGAACAAAAGTGACGTTTGACAGCAGTGATTGCAAGATTTACGCCTTTTATTAGTTTAATCGCCCTGCTACTGCAATTAGGGGCTAGTATACTCCGAAGCCGGAGTGCTAGTATTGAGTCCATATGAAATGTAGTGCGGACGATGTGTAAAGGCATTGTGGAGGCAAACGTTTGAGATATAAAATACGTACGTAGTAATTTATGCTCGTCACAATAAAAAAGAAGATGGTAAAATGCTGGCAGAACATTCACATCCCGGCCTCAGGAAAAGCAATATCTTGTATAGTGTTATGAGCAATTTACCTTTGGCTAAAACTAAGATAATTGCAAATGACCTAAATAGTAAGAAAAAAAAAAATTCTATAACATTTTCAACCTTGTGCCAAGTAAAATGTCAAAAATTACTGGACTAGGTACTTTTATTGTTAGGTACCTATAATAACTAGACTTAGGAGTCACTATTGGCATCAAGCTAAATTTCAGATCACATGTGAATAATGTTGTTACTAAAGCCGCGAAGCTTGTGGGTTTCTTAAAACGTAATACGAGAGGATCCATTAAGACTAAAATTATATTATACAATGCCTCAGTGAGCGCTGCGAATGCCTGCTTACAGCGTGCACTCGCAGCGCCTTGAAAGTATACAGCGCGCTTTTACTCGGAACCTGGCTTTTCATGTCAGTGGCCTTTCACACAGACAGCAATATAATCAGCGATTGGCAGTGTTTAAAATGATATCTCTTCGAAACAGGCGGGATATTTTTGATCTGTGTTTTTTACATAAAATATTACAAAACAAAATTAAATGTAACAACCTTCTTAATCATATATCTGAGTGTCCCGCACCGGTACACCAGAAGTTGCAATTTCACATTTTTTCTCATATACCGTTTACTAAATCCCATCTCGGAAAACAAGCGCTTATTATACCTATATGTGCGAAATACAACGAGTTATCTAGAACGAACACTTATCGGTGATTTAAATTTTTCGTCAAATTAAGTTAACATTATGATTACTTTCTTTCCTGAACCATAGGTACTCTATGAGTTTCAACAGACATTGTAAAATATTGTAAGTACAAAATTTTGGTCAACTCGATCCATTCCATTCTTTGTCCAGGTCAAAGATGGTGGCAACTAAGAATATGTCGGTCACAGCACGGTCGCGGGAGATAGCGTAAATCGCTTAAGAAAAATTGCGCCCAAGATGGCGGCAGTAAAGCCTTCCATATCGACGTTTGTGTATGATTGGACCTTTTTTAGTCCTTTGCGACTTGGGGCAGTTAGTTTACAGACCCTAACGTATTTAAAGAATAAACTTCACGTAAATTAATTTTCTTTTTATGGTAGCTACTTATTTCTGTGCTGAATTAAATCAACATGCTATTCAATTTACAAAATTACACTACCCACGTTTTTGACCCCATAATTATGATGTGATGGTTTTTCCAAAAGTGTAACTTATCAGTTAACAGGCTGCTGTCACTTTATTAGTGTCTTCAATGGATTGAGGCCTTTTTGGAGCTGTATGTTTATGTATCTAAGAAGCTATATAACTAAAAATAGTAATATTAGTTCCAGAGACACTCGTCATAATAGGAGCTTCAAAACCCACGTTCAAATCCAGAATATATTCAATCAATGTTCAAATCGAACGATATTATAGCTTTTATTTGTCGAATTTGTACCTAATAGAGGTGTGTCTTACCTTTAGATTTGAAAGTTAACCTAACCTAGTCCAATTCCTTCCTATTTTAAGATTACAGGGCTTATATATACAATTTGCTAACCTAGATAAGTAACTTCCTTTAAGTTTTATAATCACAGGACCTAAGTATATACAATATGTTGTTTGCTATACGGGGATGGAGTTGCTTAAGGCTCTAAGTAAAGGATTTTCGAAAAATAAGTATTTTTCAATCTAAATTACGAGTATTTTTACAAAAGATTTCATTTTTTTTTATTTCACTACAAGTTAGACCTTCACTGCAATCTTAGCTGGTGGTAAGTGATGATGGAGTCTAGGAGTGTAACGGACTAACCTGTTAGGGGTATACCAGTTATAAAAATCCTATACCCCTAATCGGAAAGCTAAATCGCTTAGCATTGGGCGACGCCCAGACCGGATCAAATTCATAAATAATAAATTCACACCAAGCATACACCAAGAGAAACTTCTCCCCCTCCCTGCCAGGTTTTTAGCCACCAGTCAGTAACAAATCACTAGATGATGATAAGTTACTGACTAGTGCCCAGGATGCAAGGCGTGGAGGTAACCTGACACAGCACCGATCGCACCCGAGGCCTCACACTTACAACCACAGCTTTCACCGTTGCGCCAGGGAGGTTTTTAAAAATAAGTTTTCAATAAAAATATATTTTTAAGGTACCTCAGTTAACCTATTTATAGATTGTAGGTATATAGAGAAAATAATACTATTAAAGAGAAGAAAAGAGTAAGAGAAGAGAACCAGAAAAGAGCTTTACGGTCAATATATAAACTTAAATCACGTGAATCCATCCGTGAAAAATTTAAAGAAATAAGTATCCTTACGGTAGCCTCACAATATATTTATAACAATATAGTATTTGTAAGACAACATATTAGTCTTTATAAACAAAAAGTGGATATAAACAGTCGACTTACAAGAAATGGTCATAAATTAGTGACATCTGCATATCGTCTGCGAAAGTCATTTGTGGGATTGAGTATACGCTTTTATAATATGATTCCTAAGGTAATTTTGGATTTACCAATGAATAAGTTTAAAGAATGTGTTAAAACACACTTATTACAGAGAGGTTATTATACAATTGACGAATTTATTAATGACAAGGTTGCTTGGAAGCATCCGGCTCCGCTTTCATCTCTCACAAGATAGAAAAATGAATTTTAAAATGTAAAAAGTAAATTGTTGATATTGGAAAAGAGCAACTGCTGAGTTTTTCGCCGGCTTCTTCTCGGTAGAATCTGCCTCCCGAACCGGTGGTAGAGTCACTACCCACAGACAGACTTGACGTTTCTAAAATACTTATATTAGGCCTACTTGAAATAAATGAATTTTGAATTTTGAATTTTTTTTTGAAAAGTAACGTCTAAATAATATACATGGGGTAGGTAAATTCGGTTTATATTCCCCGCACTAGGTATACTATTTTCAAACCAATGCAATTGAGCTCCTCTCAACCCAGAGCACTCCATAATACCTACTTTATAAATCAATTATGTTTTCGATAACCACTTACGTCTCTAACCAAAATATATTTATCGTCAACGGAATCAAAACTGACCTTTGTGTCAATGGAATAAGGCATAAGTGGTTTCGTAAATTTACCGGTGAAAGTTGGTAAATCCACTATTGGGAACGCGATAGTCACTTGACATAATAACTGGTCAAAACAATAAAGAAACACTTTAAGAGATATCGGATCGCTGGGTTTCCAAGTGTATGTACTATTGTTTTCGGTATTAATGTCTGGCGTCCCGCTGCGATGAAGAGGGCAGTCATTGTGGACATTTTCCTGTGAGAATATTGCTCGTAAGTGGTATCGCAATATTCTGAAGTTGCACGGAAAAAGTTGAACAAAAGTTCAATAAAAAATCAAATATGCGTGATTATTATATTTGATTAAACAATTCGTTTTTAATTTTTCAATCATATTAATTAATCAATTGCATTATAAAAGATGCTTCACATAATTAAATATATTTTATTATAAAAAATTAAAAATTTATTTTATTTAAGTAGGCCTTACATAAGCACTTTTGAAACGTCAAGTCAGACTGTATGTAGTGATTCTACCACCGGTTTGGAAGGCAGATTCTACGGAGAAGAAGCCGGCAAGAAAATCAGCAGGTATAATAAGTAATTTAATTTATTTAATCTTAATAGAGATGAAAGCAGAGCCGAATGCTTCTAATAAATCTTGTCATTGATTCCATTACAAGTTAGCCCTTCACTGCGATCTCACTGATGTAAAGTGATAATGCAGTCTAAGTTGGTAATGGGCTAACCAATTAGGGAGTATGCCAGTTATATTTAATCGGTTTCTATGCGACATCGTACCAGAACAAATTTCGTTCAAGGGTTAATTAGGTGAAATCCTTGAGATGTCTCTCAATAAGTTCAAAGATAATATAAAAGGTAAGCTTACAGATACACCCTATTGTAATATTAAGGATTACATGAGCGATAAAAAGATTTGGTGTGAACTCCATAGCGATAGCTTCATAATTTGTCTGTGAGATGGTGATCACCTAAAAAAACAGCTAAGTTTAGTGTTGGCACTTCTCAGAGCGCGTTTGGAACCGTATTAGCTTAAGCTTTAAGTTAAGAATATAGTTATCACCATCACCTAACATTAATGGTATAATATTATATTTATGAACACTTCATAAGTGCCTGTGATAAGGTCATTTTGACGGCCGATTGGCGCAGTGGTCAGCGACCCTGTTTTCTGAGTCCAAGGCCGTAGGTTCCATTCCCACACCTTGAAATTGTTTGTGTGATGAACATGAATGTTTTTCAGTGTCTAAACACCCAGTTTATATATATAATATAAGTATTTATGTATTTTATTCAAAAATATTCATCAGTTATCTTAGTACCCATAACACAAGCTACGCTTACTTTGGGATAAGATGGCAATGTGTTTATTGTCGTAGTGTATTTATAATTCATTTATCTGGGCAAGAGAGAATTGGGAAATAAATTCCCATATTGCCTTCGCCGGGAATTGAACCCGGGGACTTAAACTTAAAACCACAGCGCTCACCGCTGCGCCAGAGAGGTATTATATATAAAAACGGTGATAGTGGTTGACCGAGTTCGATTCCCGGTACGGATCTGAACGGATCGCCGCTGAATTATGTGTCGAAGGGGTTCATAAGTTTTTGTGTTTGCATCGCGTGCCTATAATAATATATTAGTTATTATCTAAAACTCATTCACCTACTAGACAGGAGGGCTGTGCTTAGTAGGTGATGGGACTTGAAAAGTTTTGTTTTTTATTCCACTAAAAGTAAGCCCTGCTAAGAATGCTATCTCACCTGGAGGAAAGTGATGGCTAAAATGGTAGCGGGCTTATCTTTTACTAGCTGTTGCCCGCGACTTCGTCTGCGTTTGTTTTTGTTTTTCGAAAGACATGTGGCATTCGATTTAGGTGTAATTCTAGGCACTTTATGTATTTAGGATAGCTAAGCCTTAAATGACGGGTTGGCTGCCGTCAGCTGAGGAGTTGTGTCCACTATCTCAAATCACAATTATCAGATCTACACGAAATTTGGGCAAAATTAAACAAACATTATAACCCCTGAAGTACAAAAGTAATTATTTAAATCGGTTATCATTTGACGAAGTTATGGTGTAAAATCGTCAAACACCTTCTAAACCCTGTCCCAAAAGAACTGAGCTTAATTTCGGGATAAGAAGCATCTTATATTAATTCTAATACCTTCTGAAATATATGTACAAAGTTTCATGATGTTTAGTTTAGTAGTTATTGCGTGAAAGCGTAACAAACAAACTTACATTCACATTTATAATATTTAGAACGGTTGCTTGAAGTTTCCAATGTGCTTATGTTAGGTCTACTTGAAATAAATGAATTTTGAATTTTGAATCAATAGTAAAATGATAAGTTACAATCTTTATTGCTAACTAAACTCCTAAAGGGCAACAAAATACCTTAAATAAATCCAACGATAAGAGTGGAGTTCAATCAGAAATCAATCGGCCAAATTTGCCCCCCTTCGATAAAAAGGTTCGGAGCCAATATTTTCTGCTATCGGTCGACAGTTGAGTCCTGGCCGCTAAAAACTCAATACAGTATTGCTTTCACAGCGAAGTGCTTTGTTGGCAATAACGTGGATATGCTTATTGTTGGAGCTATGAAAGTATCGTTGGATAAAAAATATATCTCCCTAGCGCAGCGGTGGACGCTGTCTTTTTAAGTGGGAGGCCCTGGATTCGATTCCCGGCAATTCGGGAATTTATGATTTCTGAATTTTGTCTGGTCTGGTCTGGTGGGACACGTCGGCCGTGGCTAGTTACCACCCGTACCAATATTATATCTGCTTTACTTCTTAACGGGTAAGTCCACTACCATCTTAGATTGCATCGTCACTTACCACCAGGCGCGATTGCAGTCAAGGGCTAACTTGTAGTGAAAAAAAAGTTTATTACTGGCTTGACAATTGTCAGAGCAATTGACATATTTATTTACTTGCGGTTGGATGTGTTCTTCGTCTGTGCTTTTTATGGTTCATACAAATCCCGTTAGAAATTATTGTTTTCCTGAAATCCATAATTAAACACAAACACACACACACACACATACACACATAAACATACACGCACACATATACACGTGTTTTAGTCAGCATGCTAATCTCACTTAACTGTTAGAGAACTAAACATACCTTTGTTAAAGTGCATTAGATATTATCTCAATGATTCAATCAATGTTTGGGTAGGCACTGGTCCCTAAGATATATATAGGTTACCTATACGATTTCCTGTTTTAGGGGTCAGGATTCCAAAGATTTATCGTACCGAGAATTTCTAATAAATAGTTGCTCTCCCTTCTCCAAAAATCTCGCTATACTAAATATCAAGTTGATTGGTTACTTAGTTAGGGCGTGAAGGAAGGACAAACAAACACACTTTCGCATTACACCAAATTTGACCAAATGAGAAGTGAGGTCATCATTTCGAGGATGCTACGTTCCTGGCATAAAGAAATATTACATGTAATTTTTTTATATAGCGAGCAAGGTGAGCCTAGATGTTCGTGTGGGAGATAACAAAAAAAAAATTAAAATTCGATATCTTGTACAATTTTCTACTAAACAAATTCTTTAATTTGATACCTTTATTGTTAAAAGAAATTTGATTGGCCAATATATAAACTGACTTTCTGTGGCAGCGGCCATCTGGACCGATTTTTATCAAACATAGCAAGGAACACTCACAGATTAATTCACCTTTCAAATAAAATAAAAAACAAAATAAAAACCGGTTCATCTACAGAAACAGAAACACGTAGAACACACACATACACACACTCGTCAAACTTATAACACCCGTCGTTTTTGCGTCGGGGATCGAAATGTATTTTGTTGAGACATTAAATTCCCTTAGTCATATCCACCTTACTCCAACAAGTGCTGGGTCAGCGCGACAAGGCGTGGGCACATAACGAGTTTAACAGAATATGATTTTCGCTCGTCGCAATGAGAGAGCGTTTTAGCGTCACTTTTTATTCTCTCCCATGAGACCCAGTCCGCAGACTGTACCGGGAATATGGGTTATACTATGGCCGTTAAATTGATGAATAGTCATTTCGTGTTGTCCTTTTTACCAAATCCTACTTTATAATATTTTAAACGTGAAAGTTTGTGACGATGTACACTGTATAGGTGTTTCTCTTACGATTAAATCTACTGAATAAATTTCCATAAAAATTAACAGTAATGTATGTGATACGGGATAAACACCAAAACAACACATTATAGTAAGTAAGCTCATCACCAGACACTAATTTTCCATACCTACCCTACAAAATAGAAAGATTGAGTGTCAAACTGAAAAATACCTATTGAAGTTGGAAATGGGTAACTGCTGAGTTTCTTGCCGGCTTCCTCTCGGTAGTTACGAATATATTCTGTCGAAGCGGTAGAACAACAGACAAACTTATCGTTTCAAAATAAGGCCGAAATTTAATAAATGAATCAAATTTAAGAATTCAACTACAAAATCAAAAATTCTTAATGATTATAGTTTATTGACGGAGTACAGTAATCACTTACTAGTATATAGGTACAACATTGAAGTAAGTCCGGTTAAAAATAATTAAATTTAGTTAAAAGCAAAAATTGTAAGAATAAAAGATTTAATATTAAACAAATGAAAATAATGATTGAAATTTAAAAAAAAGCTAATCCTTACTAATATTATAAATGTCAATGTAAGTTTGTTTGTTACGCTTTCACGCAAAAACTACTTAACCAATCATCATGAAACTTTGTACACATATTCTTGGAAGTGTTAGAAGTAATACAGGATACTTTTTAGCTCGACTAACTTACCCATAGAGTATACAAACACTACGTCAGACCATGTCGCTGGCTGTCCGTGAAAATCCGTGGCCTTGGGTCCCTACTGAAAATCAGCGTTACTTACAAGTGGGAATAGAACCCACGGCCTTGGACTCAACTTATATGTCAAACTTATGGAAGCTTAAAATTGCTAAGCTCATCAAAATTATAACAGATAAAAAACACCTGTCCCATAAATCCCGCGGACCACCGCCAGCGGAGCGATGATCGCGCGAAATAACACGGGTATTTTGTCTTAAGCCGTTAATTTGCCGCCGCCCGGGCAGTGCACGTCGAATACAATTTTACGGCGGAGTGCGCTCTGAGCCGATTGCGGACGACACGACACAAGCCTGCCCGGGGCCCGCACGAATGCAAACCATCGGATACGGCATTTACGCTTTCCTATTTTTGGTAAACGTTGTGACAACAAATTCACGAAACGTGCATAGGCCATAGAGGTTACATTTCCGAAGACCTGTTTGATGTGGCGTGTAAAGATTGAATAAATTATAAATTAAACCATACACATATTCCTGCTTTTCGCTGAGTATTGGAAATTAAGCTTTAAATTAATTACGCTTTGCCATTTTTGAACAGAAACTTTTATGCGGTAATTTTTATTGAATGAGATTTTTTTTTAATTTCTAGGCACATTGTTACAGGAAAGAGAAGATAAATAATGTTTATTGAAAAGAGCATCACTATCCCTTATGGAGTGTTCGTGTAGATAAAAATTACATACCTCTGTTATATCTCCTGACAGGGTATATAACTGAGTGATGTAATTTTTGTCAATGCTCTGTGACTGAGCTGTGGGAGAAGATAAATTTTTCATTCTTTCCCCTGGGAAATAATTGTCTCCTGCCCATGCGAGCCGTGCTGCACAATGACAGGGTAAATGAAGAGTTAAGCCTCGTTTATAATTACACATAAATTGTTCGTTCATTATTTTCACTTTGCTCGGAGAGTTGATAAAGCTGTGGGTTGAGATAAACATATTTTCTTTCGATAGGCGCAGGTTGCAGCGACCCTGCTTTCTAAGTCCAAGGCCGTGGGTTCGACGGCAACGCTGCGTTAACCGGTGCGGGGTCGCCATACCAGCACCTAGGGACTCCAACGTCCACTCCGTTCTCGAAGCTATATTATAAAAAAAAAAAAAATTTAAATTCAAGCAAAACTGACAGCTCCATAAATTCGGACATGGTGTACGAAAATACAAGTGGTCACGTATTGGTTAAAGGGTAGGCAGCATCCCGGATTATGCGGGAGCAGCTTACTATATTGGCGCAGGGAGCAGTTTGTGGTGCCATTTTTGAGTCTGGAGCTAATTATTATATTTTGTTCTTGCAAAATCCTGCATTTATGGGTAACTACAAGTTGCCCGCGTTCTTTATCTATGTTTATTATGATTTAAAATCAAAATCCGAGGAACCCGTTGGTTTTTTTTTGGTATAAAGAATATCCTATGCTACTCTCTGCACTCTCAACTAACTCTATGCCAAAAATCAAGTCGATTGCTTTAGTCAAAAATATCTTTATTCAACTAGGCCCTTGTAGGTGGCACCTTGTAGGTGGCACCGTATAGGTGGCACTTTTGATGCGTACATAAGAATTACACGGTAGTGAGATGATGGCGATAACCACATTCGTAAACTTAAAACTAAGAGGGTTCCAAACGCGTCCTGGTCTAAGAAGAAGCCCACAACAAACTTTGGCAGGTCTTTTTTTTGTTATCACCATCTCAAAATGTGATTTAAAATTATTAGAAGAGCAACCTGGTTAGAGAAATAATTCACACCCAAGCTTTTTTATCGATTACGTGGTCCTTTATACTATAATAGGACTTTTCTTACGTTTAATACAAACTTTGAACTTTTTTAGTGACATCCCCAAGATATCAACCGGTAATTTATTGTAAAATTGTATACAATTCCCTTTAAATAAATAAATAAATAAATAATAATATTATTTATTTATTTGTCATTATCTTCACATCTTTAAATTTATCTCTCAATGACTCTCTCGGACCTATTTTATAGATCGCACGAAGATCCCTCATCTGCAGCACGAAAATAGTGCCAATATCAGCAGCATTACCCCTCAGTAAAATTCCATATGACATAATGCTGTGAAAGTAACTAAAATAGACTAGCCTAGCAGCTTCTATGTCCGTTATGTGGGTATCTTCTTCACTGCATAGGCGGCAGAATGAAGCCTGCTCGATAAATTAAGTGTAAATTATATGTAAATATTTAACGGAAATAATTTCGAATAGTTGGAGGTGCTTGCCGGGAATCCAACCTGAGACTCCGAGAGTGAGACCAAAGCCTTCCTAGCCATTATGCTCTCAGTGTCAGCCCCCTTGTGTATACAATGCTCGAATTATAATTACAATAACAATACCGCAACGAACTCGCTCCCTCCAACCTCCAAAACTAATAGAGTTAATAAAAAAAACATTCGTATAGATGCACGGCAGCGTAAAAAACGAATCGGCTTAAGCGTACAACGAAATTATTTTATATATTTTGATTTATTTTGCCCGATAACAGATAATCAGATAACGGTTTTAATTCTGAGCGGAAAAATATAAAAATTAATAAGTTCGGCCCGCGATGGGAAAACTGACATTTGCGCGGCACGTTTGATGGAATCGGCGTGAGGTCGAGTGGCAAATACGAGATGGGGGTACGATTTAAACTTTAATCATTTGAGTCATCAACGTGTATACACGTTTGAAATTATTATTTGTGGATTAATATAGTAGTCCATAAGACATCAGCCTCTTTCAGATAAATTTAAAGCAGAGATATTAGTTTTTGTATGGAAGGTGAAACTGTTGGAAGGTTATTATTATTATTATTATTTAACTCTTTATTTGTACACCACAATGAAGTTAGGAAAATAAAAAAACAAAAGAAATACAAAGACAGAAGTAGAATACAAAAGGCGGCCTTATCGCTAAGTAGCGATCTCTGCCAGGCAACCTTTGGATTAGGACAAGATGAGAGAGAGCGGACAGGTGGTGTAAAATTATTATAAACGTACATTCAAATAGCTAAATACAAATACATAAACAAAATTGCACAAATAAGAAAAATATAATAAATAAATATAAAATAATAAACTAATATATACTCAATCATACATATATGAACATATAGATAATAAAAATAAACATAATCAAGGTATAATAAATGTTGTCATTATTGTGCAAGATAATATGCTTTCACCGCGTTTTTAAATGTTTCAAACGATTTTGCCTCACGTACCTATATTTAGGTAGGTTAAACTGTTGGGACTTCAGAAATACACCATATTTCCTAATGCGTTTTGTAATCAATACGATATTAATAACCTCCCAAAAAGTTAACAAGCATTCAGTTCAGGATGACTTTTTCAATTCGATGTAAGTTTTAATGCTAACAATTAACTATAGATTTCTTATAAAAAATGTACCATTTCCCTTGCATAAGTTACCAAATTTATGTAGCCTAGTAATACTGCACTACTGGTTAATGTTTATGAGTTTCACGGCCCCAAAAAGATTTATCCCATCTAAAACAATAAACACCTGATAAGTAATTGATGCGATTAGGAGGCGGTCCGGCGAACAGAGCCGCAGACTTAAGTAAATCCGTATTTGTGGGGATACATTGCGGGACAATCGTCGGGACACTTCAGTAAGGTGAGTTTGCGGAGCTTCGAGTGGCCGGGGGCTGTTTGTAATGCACGATTTATCGGTACGACTAAGAATTATTTATTCTTAAGATTCTTTTGACGGCTTGCTACCTTCCTAGGTACCTTCCCACGCTGTGGTTTTGTATCGATGATTCAATTGGTGGCAAAGGCATATGAAAATTAAAATTTTTAAATTCTTGACGGCCGATTGGCGTAGTGGGCAGCGACTCTGCTTTCTAAGTCCAAGGTCGTGGGTTCGATTCCCAGTTTTTCAGTGTCTGGGTGTTTATCTATATATTATAAGTATGTATGTATATTATTCGTACAATTATTCATCAGTTATCTTAGTACCCATAACAGCTTCGCTTACTTTGTGGTTACAGGGCGATGTGTGTATTTTGTCGTATATTTATTATAAATTTATTATTATTATTAAATACTTACGTTTCAAAATAATTTCTTACTTGACGTATAAGTTTCTATATAATTTTCAAAAGTGCTTATATTAGTCCTACATGAAATAAACGAATTTTGAATTTGAATTTGGATTTAAATTTTCATTGGTCTGGTCTGGCGGGCTTTAGCCGTGACTAGTTACGACCCAGCTAAAAAAAGAAGCGTTCGGCTACGATGCTGCGTAGAAACCGATTAAGTGGATGGTATAATAAAACTGCCATAGCCCTATCCGCTTAGCTTAAGTGACCGGCACATGAATAATCTAATCTAACTTAAGATATTAGTTGTAGCGCGGGGATCACGCGACTACACTCTTGGAGCATCTCTGATGTTATATTCGCTCACTTAGTAAACATTTTGTTAACTCAGTATTTCCATTCGTTTGCTTACTTAATATTACAGCAGTATTACAGAGTCGGAAACGAGTGAGTGAGTTTTTAGTTTACTCTTCAAAATACAAGCTCAAAATTAAGAGATTTGTTTTTGCTAACCTATTTTATTTCCATAGAAATGTTATTAACAAGAAACTGAAACTGCCTTTTAGCACTGTAGTATATAAAACACTTGTCGCCGAACAATGGCTTCCAGCGACCGTACGCCCACGCTCTGGAGGCATACATTTCTATTTTTCACTAGGGCGAATACTAGTTGTTTAAGGGCGTAAAGGCCATGTAGTTTAAAAATTGCAATAAAGTCGCAAACTGTTATAAAGTGTTATTAAAATTCGAGTGTTCTGAGTCTTGTTTTGGGCGCTAAGGTGAGGCGAATATTTTTCTACTGGCTTGTTATTAAGATTTCTATAGTTATTTATATAGCAGTAGTAGATATATTTGGAGTATTAGTACCTGCAGTGGCGTTATTACACACATTAGGCAGATAATATAAAATGAAACAAATCACCAGTTATAAAATTTTTAAGGATAGGAATTGTAAGAGTTACAAAAAGCCTTCCTTTAAGTTTTTATAACTCGTACTGGAGATTTTCTTCATTTTATATCATCTGCATACCCTGTGCATACCCTCTACGCCACTGAGTACCTGGAGCTTTTTGTGACGGAGCTCGCCCGGAGAAGTAAGTACTACCTACATGATTATTTCTGCCGCTAAGCAGTTTTGTCGCATTAGGGGAACACTTTAAAAGCACTTGTTTCTTGCATGCCCAGCAAAGTGTTATTCAAATTCATATTCAAAAATGTTTTATTCAGGCCTTATTACAGGCACTTATGAAGCGTTCATACATTTAACATGTTACACTAATGTTAGTGATGGTGATAACTGCATTCATTAACTTAAAACTAAAGCGGGTTCTAAACGCGCCCTGGTCTAAGAAGAGCCCACAACAAACTTAGCCAGGTTTTTTGTTATCACCATCTCACAGTGTAGTTAATGTGGAGCTATGAAGTAAGAGCAATTCATACCCAAGCTATTTTATCATACTTAATATTATAATAGGATGTTTCTATACGCTTACGTTTTATATAAAGTTTGAACTTATTGAGAGACATCTGAGCCTCATAATAATATGCCGTAGGACATAATACTGTGAAAGTAACTAAAATACACAAGCCTGGCAGTTTGTACATCTGTTATACTACGTATCTTTATACGTATTCGTTCAATAAATTATTTGTTTATACGCGATAGTATCTAAATCAGGTCTATCTGCTTGGCCCATCAATTTGTTATTATAAACAAAAAAAGTTATTTCTATTAAAAATGTCGTATGGACTAAAAGTCACTATTCAAGTGGCAATCGGTAAACTCCGCACGTAGCACAAACGAGTGCGCGACGCGAATCTTCCACAATTGTTCGAATCTTGGAGACTTAACGCGATCGAGTTCCGTTGCCCGGCGATAAACCGCTTACATAATACTCCCCTTACAGTTTATGCCCGTTTCATACCTATTGTGGCGATTAACGAGGCATTGGGAATTAGTATTCCCGTAAGCTTACCTGAAGCGGTAATATCCCAGTGGGTAGGACCAGTGGTAACTTTTGAAATGAAATGAAATGAAATTTATTCGCTGAATATGAGCTTACATAGGGTCTTATTATAATATAACATTCCTCCATTTTCTATTATTAAGCATGCGAAATGTAAAATGCACAACAAGAACAATCATTACACATGTCTGCATAATCTTGTTGAGCAAGGATTGAAAAGTTATTTATTAAATTATACAGGTAATATCAATGTTATCATAATAATGTCAAAATAATATCATTTTTAATTCAGATACTCGGATATTGCATAGAAACATTTTGTACACAGCCATTTTCTAAGTTACGTGCGTTTTAAGTAATTACAATATCACTTGCTTTTCTTAAGTATAGTTCAACGGGTACATACCACGATAATATTTTGGATTGGTCGATTTTCGTGGTCACGACGGGACTGCGTAGGAACGAGATGTCAAGTAAGATGTCACGGGCAGAATCTGACTACCCGCTTTCGTGTATTTCACGAACTGTTCGACACACTACATATGTACCAGTTGAACTATACTTAAGAAATGTTGATTAACCGCGACAATCTTAGTTTAAAATCATTGATCACTTGCTTTAACTGTGAAGGAAAACATCGTGTGGAAACCTGAGCCTGAGAGTTCTACATAATGTTCTCAAAGGTGTGTTGAGTCCTTCAATCTGCACTGGGCCAGCGTGGTGCTACGGCCTTAGCCCCTTCTCACTGTGGAAGGAGACCCGTGCCCTGTAGTGGGCCGGTAATGGGTTGTATTGCCATACTCTTTATTAATACAAGATCTACACTAAATTATTAACAATATGGCAAATGGTCTCATTAGCAACAATGCTCAGTGCTGATTTTCAGTGTGCTCCAGTATCAAACTGAGCAAACAACCAAGTCCCTTTATTTTTGATGGCCGATTGGCGCAGTTTGCAGCCACCCTGCTTTCTAAGCCCAAGGCCGTGGGTTCGATTCACTCAACTGGAAAATGTTTGTGTGATGAGCATGACTTTTTATCAGTGTCTGGGTGTTTATATGTATATTCTAAGTATTTATTTATAAAAATATTCGTCAGTCATTTTAGTACCCATAACACAAGCTACGCTTACTTTGGGGCTAGATGGCGATGTGTGTATTGTCGTAATATATTTATTTATTATTATTATTATTTATTTATTACTAGCTGACCCGTGCAACTTTGTCTGCGCCAGATCGGTTATTACCGGAAAACACGAATTAAATGACATTTTCTAAAATTGAATCCTAGCTAGATCGATATATCGCCCCCGAACTCCCTGTATACTAAATTTCATGAAAATCGTTGGAGCCGATTCCGAGATTCCAATTATATATATATATATATATATATATATAATTGGAATCTCGGAATCGGCTCCAACGATTTTCATATATATATATATATATGGAATCTCGGAATCATACAAAAATTTCCAATTATATATATATATATATATATATATATATATATATATATATATATAATTGGAATCTCGGAATCGGCTGTAATTGTATATATATATATATATATACTAGCCGTTTCCAGCCCGCTTCGCTGGGCGAATTGAAAAAGGAAATAAATTACATTTTATGTTTCATTTTTATTTATTTTTTATTATTCTCCTTTTTTTTATTTTTGTATGAACATAAATAGGCCCCGCGGATAGAACTGTAAGCATCGATATTGTTTAGACTTACTCAAATTCCAAATTCCATCGATTTAGCCTGTATCTTTCATCCAGGTGATTTTTCTCACTAATATTCATTGTAACTTTCAATGTGCAATCATTATAACATTTCCGTGCCTTTCTTCCAAAAATTAATAATAATTGACATGAAGAAAAAAATTTGAAATGAGCATTGAAAGTTTAAGTTAAAGTCATTGCAAGTCTCATATGTGAAGTTGAAATCTGTCTAGGTTCAAGTCCGACGAATTTTCTGTCAACTAAAATTTTCTCCGTGACATCAATTTTTTATAGAAAATTAATTGTGCATGTTTTTTATGAATTCTATTGGAATAAGTAACTAAATTTCTTTTCCACATCTCATGTGCTTGGAAAATGCATTCATTTTAATCTGTTACATTTCCGCGATCCCGCAATAAAAGAATTCGTCGGTTATGTAGTCTGCAAAAGTAAAATGAATGTAAAATTCTTAGTCCGTTGATTGGATAGCTACATGTAAAGTTAAGTTTTTGAAACCTCTCAATGACTTTTTCTCCGCTGCCAAAAAGACGATTGTTGTAAGGAAATACACGAATATCCCTACATACACGAAGATCCCCACCAAATTTGGAGTCTGTAGAAGTTACAGGTTAGAAATAAAAATTTTAGATTTTAACACCCACCCCCGCAATTCCTGTCGGAAGTAGACTTTATTGAAATCCATTTTGAGATGTTCTTTATGTGAATAATAAAAGATTTAGAAAGAAGAAGATATTTAGAATTTTTAGAAGCTATATTTCGAAATTGAAATTTTTTATTGTTAACACCCACCCCCGGTAAACTTATTGGAGGTGATTCATTGTAAAATCCGCTCGAAGATCATTTTTATATTACATATAGAATACTCTCACTAAATTTGGAGTCTATAGGAGCTATCGCTTGGAAATTGAAAATTTTCATTGTTAACGCCCCCGCAATCTTCTTTGGGATGGGATATCGTAAAATTTGTTCATAAATCATTTTTATCGGGCTATTTTAAAATTTTCTTACATACAAAACTTTCTCCTGACAATTCTGAAGATAAAAAAAAGCCCAATTGGTCCAGCCGTTCTCCACTACCGTGAGTAGATTCTTAGCTGAATGTAAAAAACCATAATCCGTTTAATACACTCTGTTGAAATCCATGAAAACAAAAGAATCAAGAGAAAATGCTTATCTTTTGTTTTTATTAGCGGGATAAATGTTCATAAAAGTAAAACAGCAATAAAAAAATGAAGGGATGTTGGAATTCAAAAAATAGATAGCCATAAACCATGTAGGAAAAATTTCGCATCGAATGGTGGTAGTTTCATGTCGATACGATCAGTGGTTTAGGCGTGATTGAGCCTCAAACGAAGACCATTTTCATTATATATATATAGATATATACAAGAATTACTCGTTTAAAGATATAAGATAACTAAGAGTTAGGAATTTTAATAAAAAAACCCCTAATAGACACTCAAAAATATTCTTCCTACATTTATATTGCAGAAATTCGCAAAAAAACATCATCTCCAATCACCTTTTAACATTTCCCATTGATTGTACAACCTTCATGCCTCATTTTACTTGAAAATCCACAGGAAAGGCGAGCTAGTATGCTAAATTTGAATTTCCGTACCCCGACATGAGCGAGATGGCTATACTGCTTGTACAATATCCTGCATGAGTAAGACTGGGACGGGTATACAATATTAGGAATATAAGAGTGTGAAAATGTGACTGGAGATCTTGACTCTACCAATGATATACGTTGTTGATATTTCGTAGATGTTTCTTCTTGGTTACACACTCTAAGAAGATCTGGAATACTGTTTTCGGCTACTGCCATGCTACCTATCTTTAGCCTCATTATCGGGGGAACCGAATTTCATCCTCGACAAGCATCTGTAACTTTTCGGAGTTATGTGCGTTTTAAGCAATTAAATATCATTTGCTCTGAAACATAACACACTTTACGGTGAAACATCGTGAGGAAAAACTTGCATGCGATTTACGATAAAGTTCTTAAGGGAGCGTGAAGTCTGCCAATCCGTACTTGGCCAGCGTGGTGGAATTCAGTCTAAGCCCTTCTCTTTTTGAGAGAAGACCTGTGGTGCCCGTAATGATGATGATTGACAAACGTTGTTGATATTCCAAGGATTTTTTTTTTCTTATAACAAACACTACAGATTAGGAAAGCTCTCCTGGTTCTCCGATCCCATCTATCGTACATACGTTGTGTACGCACCAAGAGTCTTTCCACAATAGACTGCAACTTTCAAAAAGTATTGAGTAATTATAAGTCAAAAAGTCTTGACGGTCTGCGCTGATCTTTCTAGACTTTGTAATAAGTAAGTACAGATGCACATATTACTTATATACACGAATCTTCGTCCATCCAGTCTGTTCCATTTATGTAATCACGTTAAAGTAAAATTCTATATAATCTACTCCCAATTTGAAAATTTGATAAATTCCTTAATACTCTTTCGTCCAATGTTGGAGTGTCGATTCACGCAAATGACTCCACATTTGCGAACGCACAAATCTTATTTTAAGAAACCTTTTCTGTTTGTTATTTAGTTTAGAAATCTTTTTTGGAAATCCCTCCTTTGTATTGCCAGATAGTTCATCGTCACTGTGCAAGTGGATATATGAAGTATTCATTTCTTATGATTAAGTTTTGAGACAAGAAAAACACAGATTCACACTAATATTATGAATGCAATGTATTTTTGAGCGAACTCGGGTGAAATAAAAAATGCAAAGACACATAGTTAAGAACTTACAGAACCGTCATTCAGCCATTATTGCATGCAGTGCAGTGTGTCCAAAAAACGTGAAAACGAAATATTAAATCCAAAAGTTCTCATTTTCCCAGGTAAAATAATTCCTGTCAACTGCTAAATGGCCTGAAGTTACTAATCACCTGTTTGAGAAACACTACTAAAGTGGAGTGGTTTTCGATGCTTCAATATTAGTCGAGCACACGGTTTCTGTCTGTTCTTAATTCTGTGTAAGATACATATAGTAATATCGCTTAAAGCGTCCAGACAAGCATTAATGTAAGAATCATGTTACTTCTTAGTCGTTTCAGTCTTGACAGATTGGGCGTGGTCGTCATCTGGGTGTTGTGGCTCGCTTGACAATACTTCGCCACTCTTCTCTAACGGTTGCCTTTCTTGCGCATTCATGTAGAGGAGCCTCGGTTGTAGCCTTCACTTGGTCCGTCCATCTCATCGGTGATCTTCCGCGTGCTCTGGTACCTTCAACTTTACCTTGAACCACAAGTCGCTAATGGACACGTCATTACGCCTGGACACAGAATCATGTTAAGGAAAGCGTTTACTATTTTAGTAGTATCTCTAATATTTTCTATATCAACGGTACATACATATTTGGAATCATCAAAAGGAGTCGGTGGATAGTGAATAATTTTGAATCGAAAATACGCTATGGCGGACTCCTTTTGTACAATCAATATTCAATAGTAGTCGTTTGAATTCGCGATTATTTTGGAATTTCAAATTTTCGCCTGCGCCACAAATGGGAAGATAGAATAATTTAAGATGTTTAAATAAATACTCTTTTATTCTTTAGGGAAAAAGTACGTTCACAAGTCTTCTCTCAACTGTTTTGTTGCATTTGAACCCTTGACGGCACTTTTTGTTCAGTGATGATGCAATCTAGAGAGCTAAACTGTAAGGGGTATGGCAGTTGTAAAGTAAGAAAATAAAGTTAATAAGTCAAAAATATCTTGATTCAAGTAGGCCTTTTGCACTTTTGACGCGTAGGTACATTACATGAGAAATGCGTATACGGTAGTAAGATGATCTCGATATTCGTAAACTTAAAACTAAAGCTATAAGGATTCCAAACGCGTCCTGGTCTAAGTAGAAGGTACAACAAACTTAGCCAGCTGTTTTTTTTTTGTTATTACCATCTCACTTTGTTATTTAAAATTGTTAGAAGAGCAACCTGGTTAGAGCAATAATTAACACCCAAGTTTTTGGGTGTGAATGTGTCTCAAACCCTCTTCTCCCTTCTCTCTTCTCATTGAGGAGGTCACCCGTGCCCTGTAGTGCGCCGGTAATGGGTTGATATGATGATGATGATGATAAGACAAGATCACAAAGATTTTGAATTTTAACCCAAAAAAAAGAAATTAAAGTGCCCTTTTAAAGAAGGAGTTTTTAATAGTATTTCTTAGTTGCCAATGTTAGGGCTTCAAAATAATTATATGAAGATGCTAATATCTTCGCTATTTCAATATTAATTTGGAATCTCGTCAAAAACACTTCAGCTTACATGCCTTTGTATTTTCATTTTGTTTACAGAGTGGGTTCTTTCATCTTGCATAGGTACAATGTAGTCGCGTGTGTACATCGCGCCGCGCCGGTAATTACATATTTCAATATTTAAGTAAAGCGTCATCTATATCCAACTGTGTAATCAACTTGGTTCAACTTATTACTTAACCTATTTGGGTAACCCTTAACCCTTATTCCTATTTTAGTTATCGGTTTACCCACAAGATGGCATTCAATGATTTTATTAGTACAGTTACAGCGCCATCTTTCGGTGGCATATCTCATTTTTTGCTCACGTGCCATCTAGCGGTACACTAATAAACTATAACGAGTACTTGCGAGTGAACCGAAGGAGCTTTTCGAGTGAGCTTTGCTTTAAGCTTTATACTTTTTAGACTCCACTCAACAGACAGCGCTAGGAGTATTTACGTTTTTGTTAAAATCTTTCTTAATGTATTTTATTTCTTACTTGTCTTATTCGTAGCGAATTTCAGTTCATATTTTGCACCTTTTATTTTTTTTTTATGATTCATGGGACTTTTTTAGGACTTATTTTTTAAGAGCGAGGCATCTTTTTTAATGAAAGTATCAGTTATGCATTAACTTAAGCAAAGTGACCCTCATACTCAACTGTTCAATAAGCCTACGGTTCTATATCGGTGTGTTCTATTCATATTTTACTGTATCTATTAGGGTGCAAACCTCAGACTGAGAGAGTTTACGGCTATCCCGAAGGATGGCATACAAAAGCGCTCATAATAATATTTCAAGTGAGCTTTGTGTAAAAGCTTTGTATATTTTTTATTTCTTTCAAAAGATGGGGTTAGTAGTAAATAAGTGTTTTGTATAATTATGATATTTTTTTTAATAATACGTAAGTATTTATAAGGATAATTTTATACATCGATTGTAATTAATAAATATTATATTTACCAATTTATTTTTCACATACGATTTATTTTAATTTAAAAAATGATTTAAAAGGATATAAAGTGAAAAGAAAACACTTTTATTTGTAAAGAAAAAGCTATAAAAAATAATTACAGTATGTTCAACTTGTCATACAACTGAAAAGTTACTGATATATACTATATAGTCTTGATGATACTTACTAATAATATTTTAAGAAGATTAGTAATTGATGAAATTTGGAAAATATATAGTGGGCAAAACTTAGTAGATTCAATGGACTGACTAAAAAAATTCCATCCATGGTAGAATAATTCTTCTAGACAGTTTTCAAGAAACCAATAAATAAATAGTACCTACAAAGGAAAACGGTAAGCCGCTAATTAAACCCAGAAAGCTTCTAATTACCACACCATATCGAGTGTATGGGAAGAGATGTACACTCAATATGGTATCGTCACACGCCATCGAAAATCACACATGGGGCCTATAGACATATAAGCATATAAACTATTCAGTACCAATCTAACCGTCGACAGGGATGCGCGTCTCGCCCCTTCAAATTTTACATCGAAAATACGCAACGAAATTTTTCATAGATGATAAAAATAAAATTGTGTTTTGTTTTGTGATACGTGCTTATTTTAGTGATGTGTGTGGAAAATGTGATGCGGATTGTGTTTTTGATTAGCGTTGTTGTCGGAAAAGTGAGAAATGGAGGTAAATAAAAAGCTATATTTACGTTTTGCACAAAATGAAGTCTAAACTTGTTCTCAACATAAGTTCAGTAAGGGATCACGATTAAAGTTTAGAAAACCTGTACTTCAGGCTCGTACGTTCTTCGTCTAGGAATGTCATTTTGCGAGGAATCTTTAATAAAAAAAAATTGTAAATTGCTTTGTGTCCCCATTGTCCTGACATTCTTATTACTGAGATAGGTTTTTACTTACTTTTATACCTAATAAGCTACGATAGCTTTCTATATACCTAAGTGAGTTTATAATAAAAAAGGGCATTCGTATTTAAGTATGACCTTTTTTCTCGCAATGTTCTACCAATGTTTATTGTGTATTGAAGTTTAAAAGATTTTAGGTTCACGATTTATATTAGTATGCATATTTCCAGCTTATCCTGACTCTTAAGTCTTAAATAGGAAAGTGGAAGTGGAAGGAAGTGGTGAAGATTTCTCAGTACATATTATCGTAGTTTTTTTTCACTACCCCTAAATTGGTTTCGACGCGAAATCGTACCGGAACGCTAAATTGCTAACCGATATTCGTTTTTCGGTAGGGTGGTATCCAGCCCCTGCCAAAGCCATACCAGACAAGAGAAGATTCCAAATTAAACCTTTCAGGCATCAAACCCGGGGTCTTCCTCAAAAAAGTGCAGAGGCTGTCACAGTTCTTTGCTACAGTTTCAAAGTAATAAGATTATTAACATAGGATACCTAGGTAGGTAGAACCTACAGGTAGGTTTTGGAGGTACCTACGATAACCATGTCCGCTAGTAAGGATTTCAAACAGATTAGCCACTCCACTGGCTCTCCGTACTTATTACATTCGCTTCCTTCTTTCACTAACCACGTTTTTTTAAGGTTCATATTTCAAGCTCATATTGCTCTTAATTGAATTACTTCTACCTTTGATTTAATGTGCTTCGTTAGTTTAATGGTTATTGATTTCTAACTACGGATGGCTGTCCCGAGTTCGATTCCCGGGAACGGTTTTTCGGTTAAAAAATCTAATTATTATAATAATATAATAATAATAATAATAAACTTTATTCAGCTTCCACACATAAGTAAACTAATGAAAACTAATTACTAATTACATTAAAACTAAATATACACTATTTTACAAACTAAATGCCTTATCGAAAGGTGCTTCAGCTGAAAAGGCTGCTACCTCAGCATGCTGCTGCAGTATTTGACAACTGCAGCGCTGATTTTCAGGTATAGCCTTGATTGGCGTCACGGATTTGCCGGGAAAAGTTTAAAAAGAAGCGAAGTGAACTTGACAAGGAGAGGGAGTATACGGAAAAATAAAGTAAAATAATATATATAAAATTATCAAACGATACAATTACAAGCAGTGTCCATCCACATACCGTAATTAAGCAGTTGGTTCAGGTTATAATGGCCAATCAATGCCCACCAGCCCGCATTTGAGCAGCGTGGTATATGCTACGAAAACCTATCTCCCGTGAGAGGGGCCTGTACAATAGCGGGACATTAATACGCTGATCATCTTTATGGACGTGGACAGCAATGGGCGTCCACTGCTGGACATAGGTCTTTTGTAGAGAGCTCCAAATACCATGGTCTTGTGTTATATATACGGTGTTGATGTTATTGTAACATATAGAAACTGATATTACGGTGCTATCTTAGAGGGTGCATAAACTAAAACCCAAAGATATTGATCAACCTAACCTTTGACGGCCGATTGGCGCAGTTTGCAGCGACCCTGCTTTCTGAGTCTAAGGCCGTGGGTTCGATACCCACTGCTGAAAAAATGTTTGTGTGATGAGCATGAATGCTTCATTCTAAGTAGGTATTTATGTATAGTATTTATCCAAATATTCATCAGTCATCTTAGTACCCATAGCACAAGCTACGCTTACTTTGGGGCTAGATGGAAATGTGTGTATTGTCGTAGCTTTTTTTTTTTAACCTTTTCCAAACTCTACTACTTCCGTATTGAATTAAGTTGTGTTATCCTTATCTACAGGGATGAGGATAGAACCACTACTTTCAATCAACCATTTGAAGATCTCGGGATTAGATTTACTATCTCGGTGGAATCTGACTTCCGATAGTAGAGTCAAAACAAACAGACTGACTTGACGTTTCAAAAGTGCTTATAAACTGGAACTATATTATGAAAATTTAGCTTAATTTGCTATACTCCACGTATGGTGTAATTTATAACATATTACAATGAATAATTGTTGTTGTTGTCACTCAACAATTATTCATTGTAAAGTCAACATTTCCTGAGGATGCTCCGGTTTCGGAGCGAAACGTGCGTAGAGGGTACATTGCCGAAGATCTGTTTGGTGTGCAGTATAAGGATTGAAGAAATTATAAATCACACCCAGTTTCTTCTGCTTATCACGGAGTATAGCAAATTGAGCTTAATTTTCATAGTATATAATTGATTTCCGCAGAATATCGAATGCTTCAATCCAATACATGTAAACTTGGAATAAATGAATTTAGAATTTTTTGAATTTATTATATTTAGCCACTAACGAAAAGAAAACGATTGCTAAATAATTTCTCTTATTGCAGGTACAGAGCGAACTACGGAAAAAGAAACGAGACCTGAGTATATACATCCAGACGGTCTCCTGAACTTCGATCCATACTTATCCGACTTCAAACATGTACCCGAGGAAGAGGACTACATACCGTTACCAGAAAACGATGAAACTATAGACGGACTACCAATATTCCTAATGGAGCCAAAGAACTCCTATGTTCTACGTACTAAACCAGCTACTCTTCTATGCAGAGCTGCTAACGCTTTACAGGTGTTTTTCAAGTGTAACGACATTAGGACTGAAAAAACAATACAGTTTGATCACGTGGACCCTCAAAACGGGGTGAGAGTCGTAGAAGCTGAACTAAATGTGACAAGGCATGAGTTAGACGAATATTTCGGTGGGAAATACAGTTGTGACTGCTATGCGTGGAACAGCAAGGGCAAGATACGGAGTCAAGGAGTTTTCATTGAATTTGCTTGTAAGTAAAAATAATTTCATAATTTTCATTAGTACTAGACGGCCGATTGGCGCAGTGGGCAGCGACCCTGCTTGCGAGCCAAGGCCGTGGGTTCGATTCCCACAACTGGACAATGTTTATGTGATGAACATGAATGTTTTTCAGTGTCTGGGTGTTTATCCTATATATTATAAGTATTTATGTATATTATTCATATAATTATTCATCAGTAATCTTAGTACCCATAACACAAGCTCTGCTTACTTTGGGGCTAGATGGCGATGTGTGTATTGTCGTAGTATATTAGTTTATATATAAAAAAAAAAAATTAGTGCTTTTACCTACACTTGGAGGAGTTATCAATTTTATAAATTTAATATGCAGATAAAAAATTTCATCTCATTGTAATATGGACCTTTGAAAAAGTTGAACGTAACTGCAATGTTTCCTACTAGATGGCGCTACAGTCGCTATAAGTGCATCTATAAGGCATCGACGGTAGGAGAGCCGTAGCTTAATAGGTTAAAGCGCTGAGACCGCGATTGCCAGAGAATCGCAGGTTCTAATCTTGGCTGATCCGAAAAATTTTTATATGCATTTTAAATTTATAAAGTATATAAAACTCTTTTTACTAACTCCCAAGTTCCCAACGCAAATACGACGGGGTGTTATGATTTGGACGTGTCTGTCTGTGGCATCGTAGCTTTCAAATGAATGAACTGCTTATGATTTTGTTTCTATTGTTTGAGAGGTGAATTAGTCGGGTTTCTTCTTAGCTATGTTTAATGAAAATCGGTCCAAGATGGCCGCCACAAAATGGCGTTATATAAACATTTTCACGACTTCCATAACATAGGTATCAAATGAAAAGTCTTCGCTAGTATAACAAGATATTTGTAATTTGTGTATATACATAATTATATACACAAATTACAAATATAATATATTTATATTTTATATACAAAATTTCAAGTCTAAGATGGCAAAATAGCGAATTCGATTTATTTATTTTGTATCTGGGGGTTTTTTTACCTTTAATTTATAGTTATTAAGTTTGGAATCAGATTATTTGATAAACTAAACAGGTTCTATGATGTCGAGTTTTGACGAACTTCTTGCCGCAACGGTGAAGCAATTTAGGAGTTCCAGCAGGAATTTAAGAGGCTTCGGCCGCGGCTATTTATCACCCTACCGGAAAGACGTGCTACTTAGTGATTTAGCGTTCCGGTACGATGTCGCGTAGAAACCGATTAGGAGTATGGGTTTAATATTAACTGCCCAACTCCCTAACAGGTTAGCCCGCTACCATCTTAGACTGCATCATCACTTACCACCAGGATAGATTGCGGTAAGGGCCAACTTGTAGTGGAATAAAAAAAAATTAAGTATGGTTATGAGCGTAGGAAACACGATTATTTAATGACTGAAAAAAGGTTGCGTTATTTCTGGGGCGTCTTAACTTTAAGCCTCAGTACCACTAAGCTGGTGAATATGGGACTAGATCCCGGGTAATATCGTAACTGTGTGTGGAAATTCGAACCTGAATATAAGCAATTCAGATAAAGGGATCATAAAATTCTAAAAAACAAACGTTATACTGATAACGCTCAGTTTAAAAAAAGCGAAGACTAAGAATAAATAAATAAATATACTACGACAATACACACATCGCCATCTAGCCCCAAAGTAAGCGTAGCTTGTGTTATGGGCACTAAGATAGCTGATGAATATTTTTTTTATGAATATACACATAAATAGTTATAATATACAGATAAACACCCAGACACTGAAAAACATTCATATTCATCACACAAACATTTTCTAGTTGTTGGAATCGAACCCACGACCTTGGACTCAGAAAGTAGGGTCGCTGCCCACTGCGCCACTCGGCCGTCATATAATATTGTCAGAATATAATATTGTTTGCGTTCATGTGCATAATTTATAAGAAAATGATTAGGTAAGTTACTATATCTTCTGTTCGGACATAGCAATGCAATGCAATTGTTTTCATATAAGTATTTTTAGCAAAATCATTGCACATAAAAAGAGTAATAAATACACAATTTCAAATGTTACTTATTAATATTATAACAAGATATAGGGCCCCATTAATTTCCAATCAGTTAATTTTGACACCTTAATCAAATTGAAATGCAGAAATAATTAAATTCGTAATAGTGTGCTCATTGGTGCATTTAAATACTGTAGCATCACCTGACTGTATCGGTTTCATGATATTATTTTATAATTGAAATATTACTAAAATGATTTCATTTTCTCTTTGATTGATTATTCAGTATTTACGTAAATAAGCTGCGGGATTTAAAATTTATTTAATTTTAGTTTAAATATGGATTGAATATTGCGGCCGATTGGCGCAGTTGGCAGCGACACTGCTTTCTGAGTCCAAGGCCGTGGGTTCGATTCCCACAATTGGAAAATGTTTGTGTGAAGAACATGAATGTTGTTCAGTGTCTGGGTGTTTATATGTATAGTATAAGTATTTATGTACGTATATTATTCATAAAAATGTTTATCAGTTATCTTAGTACCCATAACACAAGCTACGCTTACTTTGGGACTAGATGGCGGTGTGTGTATTGTCGTAGTATATTTATTTAATTTAACTGCCAGTTCGAGTACTTAACTAGTATTATTTGAGGACATTCATCATCATATCAACCCATTACCGGTCCACTACAGGGCACGGTTCTCCTCCAACAATGAGAAGGGGTTAAGGCTTTAGTCCACCACGCTGGCCCTATGCGGATTGGTGGACTCCACACACTTTTGAGAATATTAGAACTCTCAGGCATGCAGGTTTCGACACGATGTTTTCTCTCACCGTTGAAGCAAATTATATTTTAAATAATTAAAACGCACATAACTTATAAAAGTTGGAGGTGCGTGCTGGGATTCGAACTCTGCCCCCCGGAAGTGATCGCCACTGGGCTATCACCGCTTCCGTAATTTAAGCAATTAAATATTACTTGGTTCAACGGTGAAGGAAAACGTCGTGAGGAAACCTCCAAGGTTGGAATGTGGAATGTACCAACCCACACTTGGCCAGCCAGGAATATGGCCTAAACCCTTCTCATTCTGAGAGCAGATCCGTGTCCTGTAGTGGCCCGTTAATGAATTGATGATGATGATATACCAAACATAACATATATATGATTGAAGATAAAGCAAACATAATGAATAAGATGAAAAAATTGCAGTATCCTTTCTTGCTGACTAGTTTTAATTTAAATGATAATATCATTATTATAACAAAAAAAACAAACGGCTAAGTTTGTTGTGGGCTTCTTCTTAGACCAGGGCGCGTTTGGAACCCTCGTAGCTTTAGTTTTAAGTTGACAAATTTAGTTATCGCCAGGAATATTTTACTTTGACATTATTATTGGTTTGACAAAAACATTAATTTTATTTACTTTGTACAATATTATATTATTTTTAACTGAAGGCAGTAAGATAATAAAAATAAATAAACTACGGCAAAACATACATCGCCATTAGCCCCAAAGTAAGCGTAGCTTATGTTATGGGTGTACTGGACTGATGAATAATATACATTAATACTTATAATATACAGACAAACACCCAACTCTGAAAAACATTCATGTTCATCACACAATTTTTTTCCAGTTGTGGGAATCGAACAACAGCCTTGACTCAGAAAGCATGGTCGATGCCCACTGCGCCAAACGGCCGTCAAAATTAAAGTTATCATAGTAAAAAAGCTATAGAGTGAATTGCATGCAGAAGGAAAATATAAAACAAATAGAAGCAGATTGAGATAAAAAATCAACGAATTAAAATTGTGCTTTCAAAATAAATAATTATCTAAAATCTTTTCAAATTCATTCCGAAACTCAATTAGACGCAGCAGGTAGTCTATTTTATAATTAGATATTTTTTGCTTCGATATTTCGGTTTGTTAACTTGCCCAAAGTCGTTAGCATTAAAATATTCAGTTAGTCACGCTTCATTTACCCATAACGATCCTTTGGAGCCATCTGCAGGGTTTTTTTTATTTATTGCCATGCCTTTCCCACAAAATGTTGGATGTTTAATAAATCATAAAGTAAGTGGTTAATTTCATGATCAGTTAAATAACATTTTAGAAAATTCTATCCAAATCCGGAAGTTCAACTAATGTGGCAATCTTCCAATATTTCCTTGATCCCAATATTTTGTCCATATTTATTTCCGAGCATGACCAGATTATTTCATATTATTTGTTATTGCGGTTTTTAATTAGATAAATGGTCCACTATATAGGCAGGCAATTTTTTTTGATATCATTGGTATTAAGATACAGCAGAGATATTGTACCAAATACTTGTTTGCAATCATATTTTTTTTGATTAAAATATGTTCTGTACGCTGTTTACTAGACGAATTTAATTTTGATAGGAATTTGATCTATGCCTCTTGTGAGCAGTGGCGTGCATTGAGGACCCATGCACAGGGCATGCAGATGATATAAAATCTCCTGTACGAAGAATAAATACTTAAGGGTAGGCTTTTTATTACTCTTACAATGCGTATTCTTAAGTTTTCTATACTCGTACTGGAGATTTACTCCATTTTATATCATCTGCATACCCTTTGCATACCCTCTATGCACGCCACTGCTTGTGAGAGAGTTCAGGGTAACAAAGTTGGAAAGGAGATAGCTCCGAGTATCTCGTTATGCAGGTTTCCTCCACCGTTGAAGCAAGTGATATTTTAATTGCTTAAAACGCACATAACTCAGAAAACTTAGAGGTGCGTGCTGGGATTGGAACTGGCCGCCCCGAAAGTGAAGTCAAAGCCACTAGGCTATCACCGCTATTTTTTCCAAAATACTTATAATACTTTAATTTTTATAGTAGTTTTAAGTGTTTATTTTTAATTTGAATGGACACTTATTATAATTTTTTATTTAATTGAGTGTTTTGATTTATTTTTACTTTAATCTCTCAATTTTGATACTATTTTGTATACAGGACCTGAAATATTTTATTTTTATTAAAATACTTTCAGTTATATCATTTCAAAATAACTAAAGTTACATAAAAACAGGGTGAACCCAGGGAAGTCCTTTTGAGTTTTATATTTACACTTTCCGTGGTGTATATAACATGGATTGTGTTGATCTTTATAATATAGAAAATAGGTAAGACAAGGCGCCGCGGCGCCTATGGCCTGTTAAAATTATAAATGTCAGAGTCAAAGGACCGGTGGCACGCATGGTCGGTGGTCCGGAAACACAAGACATGACTTTATTAATACTTATAATGTATCCAAGTATAGTGTTTTACTATTGTATTCAATATGGTTAGTTTATTTGTGCATATTAACAGGAACTAAGGTGGTAAGGTGGGGGTGAGGTGGCCAAGTGATAGCATATATTCATAAGATAATAAATTAATATTTTATAAGCTTCTAAACGTACACTGTCTTGTTAAGTGTGTCACCTTAAAACAACGTGTAACATAATTTAATTAGGCGCAGGTATTATATCCCGATTATTTAGTTTAATAACTGTGCTATTATATAATCAGGGAAATGCGCAAGGTATGGAAATTTCAGGAATTTTCAGGCCTCAAAAATTTTAAATTGTAAAAAAAATATTAAATACATTTTAGATAGCTTAGAAGAGTCGTTGTACGAAAATCAATATCTGACTATTATTGACCATCAATGGAATATTCGATTGTTTTAATATTTTCCAACTACTTCTATGCAGAAATCAATCAATCAAAAATACTGCATTGCACACAAGAACAATACAGTAATCAATAAAAAATAACAAAGGGAACAAGTAGTTTAAATTTTTGTAACAAAGGCGGCCTTATAGTGATTTCTTCCAGTCAACCATTATGAGGAATCGACTCACATTGGAATCCTTATAGCGATGCGCAAAGCTCTAAAAATATACCTACAAATCAATAATAACAAAAACAGTTCATATATATAAAATATAATAATACATATTTAATACTATGGAGAAAATTACATTAAAATAAAATTACTTACATTAAAACCATATTTGTTGTTAAAACTGGGTCATATCCGAACGACAGGGTGCCGATATTTCTATAATTACGAGTAAGTTTTATTAAAGAGTCGTTACCAACAGTATGCGTAGAGAACCAAGCTTGGTGACATAAGTATTGTACTTATTTATAGATCCACGTGGGGGTCTATTTATGTGGTTTTTTTTTCTCAAATATTATCCAAGTTTATCCTATCATCATTCCCTACTATTATTAAAAATGTGAATGTGTGGATGTTTGTTACTCAATCATGCAAAAACGGCTGAACGGATTTGGATAAAATTTGGCATGCATGTAGCATTTGACATGCAAAAGAACATACGCTACCTTGTATCCCGATTCCTTAAGTAGTTCCCGAGGGGAAAATTTAAAGTTATTTTCGAGCTAAGCCGCGAGCAGATCCCGTGCTAGGATTTAAAATAGTTAACGAGCAAAGCTTTAGACCCAATTCTAAACATACTATGAGTACTAAGATAAGTCTGGGTGTTTATCTGTATATTATAAGTAATTATGTATATTATTAATCAAGTTAATATACATCAGCTATCTTAGTACCCATAACACAAGCTACGCTTACTTTGGGGCTAGATGGTGATGTGTGTATTGTCGTAGTATATTAATTTATTTATCTTCGAATACTTTATTATTACTTGAAATAAATGCATTTGCTAAGCGAAAGCATAAACCCACCTTTGACTTTTAATAATTTTAGTCAACGCAGACAAAGTCGCGGGCATAAGCTAGTTGTAAATAATTTGAGGTGAAAGCCTAGTGGTAGGGACACTGTCCTTATTTTTGGGAGGATCGTGTTCGACTCTCGGCACGCTTCCCCAACATTCCTAAATTATTTTCAATTAAATATCACTTGCTTTAACCGCGATGAACGAAATTATGTTTTCCATAATGTTCTCAAAGGCGGGTGAAGTACATCAATCCGCACTTCGGATAATTCGGCCTTTAAACCTTCTCATTCTGAAAGAGATCCGTACCTTCCGACCTTATAATGTATAATGGTTTGACAGTGATGTTGATCATGAAAGTAAGTTAGGCTTGTTCTGCCACGCAGCATGCATTAATTAATTAAAGTCTTCTTCTATGCCGGAGACAACAGCTATTTTTTATCAAAGTCAAAGTCAAAGTCAAATATTTCTTTGGTGAAGTAATCAAATAGATGGCACTTATGATGCGTTTATTACATACAGATGTACCTAGTCTACGTTTTACTGAATAGTGATAACAACCTAAAATTAAAGCTAGTAATGTTCCAAACGCGCCCTGGTCTACGAAGCCCACAACAAACTTAGCCAGGTGTTCTTTCTGTTATTTACAATCTCAGATTGTCATTTGAAAATATTTAAGAACCAACCTGGTTAGAGCAATAATTCACAGCCAAACTTTTTTACAGTTTACGTAATCCTTCTTACTATAATAGGAGTTTTCTAAAAAAATAAAAAAATCATAGGAAAATTTATAAAGTTGTAGTACCTAAATTAAAAAATTCTAGTCAATTAAAAAATGTGATTGCGATGAAATTTGGTAATAAAGTCTAAGAATATTAAAATTAAAAAAAAAAAAGTAATATTATTAAAAGTCAAACGTGGGTTTTATGGTACAATACACACATCTAGCTCCAAAGTAAGCATAGCTTGTGATATTAGTAAGATAATACACATAAATACTTATAATATAAAGATAAACACCCAGACACTAAAAAACATTAATATTCATCACACAAACATTTTACAGTTTTGGTAATCAAACCCACGGCTTTGGACTCAGAAAAAAAAAACGGTCAACGCCCACTGCGCCATTTGGCTATCAAAATAATAATAAAGGATAGTTATTACTTTCGGGCGAAGCAGGGGTTAATATAATAAAGTCTGTAATACATAAGTCCGCCAATCCGCACTGGGCCAGCTTGGTGGACTACAGCCTAAACCTGTGGAGGGAGACCCGTGCGCTGTATTGGGGCGTTAGGGCTTGATATGATGATGAAAACATAAGGTCATTAAAGGGGAAAAACCATATAATGGGTAATTCTCCAATGCTAAATTCTCAGCATCCAAATACATAATTTTACAACTATTTGTTACCACTTATCTTCCCTAAAGAAAAAACTGAAGCTTTTAAAATCTTTTCACACGCCCTTCTGACAAAACCGCCTAAGTAACAAAACGATTCTTATCTACCTTCTAACATTACGTTCGATTGTTAGAGGGCAGATGTAAAATTTTGAATATGCTACCGTTCGTTTTTATTATTCATAGCCCAAGAGCTTGTAGCAAAAATCCATCATAAAAAATTACATGCATTTGGGAAATATATATTGATTAAATGGATTCAGAAATTTATGTGTTCATTGAGTTTTTATATACTTTATATGCTATGAATAATTATATTTTGCAATTATGTAACTAAACGGAACGTAATTTTTTTTAAATACATCTACGTATGTGAGTTCACAAGTGTTTTTTATCTACACTTGGAGGAAAAATTAAGTATAAATCGGCCGGAATTGCGGCCTGGAGACTAATTCTTGACTGCAATCCCACCTGGTTATAAGTGATAAAGTGCCGTCCTTAGACTGGGACGGCACCTAGAAGATACCGAGTTACTTCGTTTTGATTGGATATAACATTAGAATACAGTACTTTCTAGAATCTAGTAATGGAGATTTATTGACGGAGCTCGTCCGAGGAAGTAGTTATTACCGCCAAGCCTATTTCTGCCTCTTTTTTATTTCCTACTTTACAAGTGAGCCATTGACTGCAATCTAACCTGGTGGTAAGTGAAGATGCAGTCTAAAATAGTAACGTGCTAACTGTTAGAGATTATGTCAGTAAAATTTAACCCATATCACTAATCGGTTTTTACGCGACATCGTACCGGTACGCTAGCTAAATCTTTGTCGGTTTATGTTGGTTTTCCACTTACCATCAGGTGGGCTATTTGCTTGGTTCATCAATTATTACTTTTAGAAAATGAAACTGATACTGGGGAATCCATACAAATTAAATATAAAAGTTGTGGACATGTGTAAGATTCATAGTAAACCTAACCACCAGCTCTTGTTATAAACTTTAAAAAAGTACTTCTATTTTTAACTGTATTCTGTTGAGCATACGGTTTATATTTCAATAAGTAGTCAAGAAGTATTCAGTTACCTACCCGTAGTAAAGATTAGGGTTTCGATGTAACCACTCGAAGCATTGTGTTACCTTAATCCGGATAAAAACTGGATACTGGTTGAGCCGTTGATACCGAACCTTTATATTACGATCGCTGTATTGAAAATATGCTTCACATGACAGTACAGTTATGAACACAAATGTTTGTTAAAAGTTTTGATATGACCAAGAAAGTTTCGATTTGGTATCGATTTTTTTGAATAATTGAGAACCGCTTTCTTTTTGTACTTTGTTTAAAAAATAGGACTTTGATGTGTTTTTTTAACAAAAATAATTTCACTTAGAGATTCTTTTTTTAGGCTGTTTAACGTGTTACAAAATACTGAACGACAAGTATGTAGAGTTTATTTTTGAGGATCTGTGAATGTGTTTAATAATATACATACAGCAACCTATTCTGTATAATTCGGGCATTTATAATATCAAATTTCGGTGATTTATTGTAAATCTTTGTAATTTATATCATGAATAATGCGAAAGTCTGTCTGTTTATTGTTTTGTTTATTTCTTTCTTTCTTATCTATGCTCGGCTCAACTAATGCACTAATCTGAAAAAATTAGCAAATTATACATAGCTTGTTTCCGTGAGATTTTACACAAGGAACGTTTTTTTCAAATTATGGAACAAAAACTTTTGAAGCGATCTTTGAACCGATCTTAGCGAAATTTTGAAGCCGGATAGAGTGAACTTAATTTAATTAAAGTAAATAAAAATATCACTTAACTGTAAAGTAAAACATGGCGAGGAAACTTGCATGCATGCAATGTTTTCCATAATGTTTTCAAAGGCTGCACGCCTGATACTAATCAGCATTTGGCCAGCGTGATGGAAAATTCCCTTAAACCGTCCAATCCTGGAGTGGTCTGACTGTGTGAATAATGATGATCATAGAAAACTACCCAAGGTAGCAAATAGTTCCTGTGTGCTTGGCAAGAGTTAGTTTTTTTTTTTTTTAATTCTACAACAAGTGAGCCCTTGACTGCAATCTCACCTGCTGGTAAGTGATAATGCTGTCTAAGTTGCTAACGGGCTAACCCGTTAGTGGTATGACAGTTATATTAAACCCATATCCCTAAATCCCTTAGCGGCACATCTTTGTCGGTAGGGTGGTAATTAGCTACGGCTGAAGCCAGACTAGATTCAGAAATTATAAATTCCCAAATTTCCCCTGTCGTGATTGAACTCGAGAACTCCCACTTGAATCCACAGCGCTCACCGCTGCGCCAAGGAGGTCGTCAAAATAAAATAGTAAATAAACATACTAACACTCCTGCATGTGAGTGTACTGCTTGGCGAGCGGGACCGGTAGAGCGAGTTTTTTGAAGTCTAGACATGATATAGCAGCTATACTACCAACGGTCGCGGTTTCATACCAAAGAGTCCATAAAGAAACCTGTAATAACTGTTATGCAGCCTTGCATTCGAAGCTCGTTTATATAATAAGTATCCTAAATATAATATTTTAATCAATGTGTAGTTGTTACCATAATAAATAAATAAATATACTAAGACAATACACACATCGCCATCTAGCCCCAAAGTAAGCGTAGCTTATGGGTACTAAGATGACTGATGAATATTTTTATGAATAGTATACATAAATACCTATAATATACAGATAAACACCCAGACTCTGAAAACACTTATGCTCATCACACAAACATTTTCCAGTTGTGGGAATCGAACCCACGGCCTTGGACTCACTGCGCCAGTCGGCCGTAATAATGAAGACTGTGCGGTTTTGTCTTTCAGTCTCCCATATATCTAGTGCCAAATTAAATACCGTCAAATACCATATTGACTCTGACTTGACTGAATAAGTCATCGAAAAAGTTTTAGGTCGTGCCGTAAAAAGATTTTTGTTTGTTTTGTTTAGTATGGCAATCTCACCTTGTCATAAATGATAATGCAGTTTAAGATTGAAGCGGGCTAGCTAGTTCCGTATATGTAAATGCTCAGAATCGCTTGGTTAATTTGTTAAACTATAAAAATAGTCGACGATTAGTGGCTTATGATGATCAAAGAGTTGCGCACGCCCAAAATTACACGAGTAGGTACATACTGGTGAAGCGGTGATAGCGCATTGGGCAGGAGCTCGACTTCACTCTCGGGGGGCCGATTTCGAATCCCAGCTCAAACCTATAACTTTTCTAATTTATGTGCGTTTCAATTAATTAAAATATCACTTGCTTCAACGGTGAAGGAAAACATCGTGAGAAAACCTGCATGCCTGAGAGTTCTACATAATATTCTCATAGGTGTGAATCACCAGCGTTGTGGACAACGACCTTAACCCCTTCTTATTGTAGGAGGAGACCCAAGCTCTATAGTGGGCCGATTTTGGGTTGATGTGATGCTGATAACCTACATGTATCTACTTGTCAAACGATACCTGCCCAGTGGCGTGCAAAGGAATTTGGGGTAGGGTAGACATAAAGCATTAAAATGGTAGAAAATCCTCCTCCAGTATGGAAATGTTAGGGTAGGCAGCGCTTTTGTGCTTATATAAAGTGCACGCCACTGAAACTACCAATAGTTCTGCAGCAAACTATTTCTAAAATTCCATAGATAGAAAGCTAGACAGAGATTAATCTGATAGTAGCACCGTAAAAAACCTTCGCTAATTTATATTTTAGCGTTAATTCGAGAATCTATTAGCGCCAAGTCGCTAAGCCCGAGCACCCCAAAAGAGTAACAAGCAGTGCTCGAATTAACGAGCGGATATAATGTTTCCTGCACTTAATGGTTCCGCGCCGCGGGCGTAAGACGGGGTGGAAAACACTCGTTAAAAATTACGACGATTTAAATTGACACATCTTGAATGTATGTGGAATCGTTGGGATTATTTACGGAACTTTTTGTTTTTTTTTTATTTTTTAATACTGTGATCCGGGATTTATGTTGCATCGTTCAGTGCAGAGTCCATACAGGACTAAAGTGTATTTTTCGGATTGAGATATACCGAAAACCACCTGTGGGACTGCTATGGCGTCAACGGGGAAGTGGGGAGAGCTCGTCATGAGAAGAGCCCCAGGGTTCGACGGCATCTGGGGGGCAAGGGGGGGATGAACAATGGCCATGAATCTTATATAATTTTACTACTTCTTGGAAACTACATATTAATTAAAAAAGAAATATTTGTTAAAACGCTACTAAATTATCTGGCATAAATCAAATTACAGTCATCTAAAGTTTAATAATTTACCCACTTTATCAAATTACTGTAACATATGTTAGCCGGTGAAAATAGAACGATGATATATGATTATATCTAGTCCAATCTCTTAAATCGTCAAACCATTTATTTGCCTGTCTTGCTAAATTTCCAGTTATACTGGCTTCCAGGACCAATTTAGGAAACTCGTACAGAGATCCTCTCCGATGGTGACCGAAAAAAGCAACCTTCCTTTGTATGACAGTTGTCACGTGGAATTTGGCTTTCTGCAATACGTTTGCATTTGAGATGAGGTGGCTCTATAATATTTTAAACATTCTTCGTAGTGACCACATCTCAAATGCTTGCAACATTAAAAAAAAAATCTACGACGATACAAATATCGCCATCTAGTCCCAAAAAAAGCGTTGCTTGTGTTATGGGTACGAAGATAACCGATGAATATTAATTTATGAATAATATACATAAATACTTGTAATATACAGATAAACACGCACACACTGAGAAATATTTATGTTCATCATACAAACATCTTCCATTTGTGGGATTCGAAAGCAAGGCCTTTGACTCAGAGAGCATGGTCACTGCCTACTGCGCCAGTCGGTCGTCAAATGAAAATATGTCTACAACTTTCCTTCATTAAACCCTTAGTATCATATGCAATCGTCATTATGGGCTGACAGGGCACGGTTCTCCTTTCAGAATGAGAAGGGTTGAGGCCGTAGTCCACCACGCTAGCTATGTGGGGATTGGTAGACTTCACACGCCTTTCCTCACAATGCTCTAGGGCATCTTAGGTTTAGAAAGAAGCGCGAATTTTATTTCATTCATTTATATTATGTAAAGCCCTAAAAACTACAACATCGTCAAGTGCTAGTGCTAGTCTTCAAGACTTTTCGCTTTGTTAAATAGTTAGGTAGAGTCACTGCAAACGGATAGACTTGACATTTTTTTTATGTTCTTTATTCAAATAGGCACATAGATGGCACTTTTGATGCGTTGATTATATACAAAATGTGTACATAGCAGTGAGTAGTGATGGCGATAACTACAATCGTAAACTTAAAACTAAAGCTACGAGGGTTCCAAACGCGCCCTGGTCTAAGAAGAAGCCCACAACAAACTTAGCCGGGTGTTCTTTTTGTTATCACCATCTAAATTTGTCATTAGAAAATATTTAAGAAACAACCTGGTTAGAGCAATTGTTCACACCCAAGCTTTTTTATCGTTTACGTAATCCTTTATACTATAAAAGGACTTTTCTATGAGCTTTCGCTTAATACAAACTTTGAACTTTTTTAGTGACATCCCCAAGATATCAACCGGTAATTTATTGTAAAATTGTATAAAATTTCCTTTAAATGAAGCGCTTATTTTGTGTAGTCTAGTGTACTGCACTGCGTGTTTATTTTTGCTTCTAATGCTCAAATTATTGCAGTCACATTTTCATTTCATTTCAAAAGTTTTTAAGAAATGAGGCTTACTTAAAAAAAACGAATTTGAATTTAGAATTTTGAATTCTGTTCTCGAAAAGAAATAATCCTGACTTGTCTCCCAACAGATATCAAGAAGCAATTTGTTCAACAGCCTCAGTCCGCGACAGTGGAGGCGGGTAGACAGGTGACGTTCCACTGCAGTCCACCACCCGCTGCTCCCCCTGCTACCATCAAGTGGGTTCGCAATGGCGTCACCATTGAAGCCACAGACGAAACCCTTGTACTGCCCAGGGTTGGTTTACAGGTACGTACTACCTTGATCACACGATCCAGGTAGGTAGATCCAGTTTCGAGATAGAGGTGAACTTCTGAATCTAGCTCAGATGGGCAGATAGAGCTCAATGAGTCGCGAAGCTAAATTCACAGTGGGCTGGGCGCATAGCTCAGAGATGTCCTAAGCTGTTGGAACCCGCATCTGAAAGTGTCTCTACGAGCCGCTGAGAACAAGTGGCCCTCGAGCGTGGATTTTGGAATTTTCTACAAATGACTAATAGTCCTGCAGTGGACGTCATCCATTGATGTTATGATTAATGACCATCGATATTTGTCAGTACAAATGCCACCATCAAGTCCGGAATGCAAGCTACATTGTAATGTTCGGGTGTATATAAGAGGTCTTGAAGAACACAACAGTAGCGTTACGACGTAATCTCTCTCCCTCTACGTCGTGTTCTTCATTGCTGAGGGTCGTGACCCTGTCCACTTGCAACCTTTTTGTGCGGTTTTTAGCAACGTGTAATCCAATATGCACTTTGGTGTCGAGAACAGTGCGGATTTAATCAGACGAATCGGGCCTCGAGGTCTCTTTCCTTCTACTTAAAAATTGTCTCCATCTCTTCTGGCAATGTGACCGAAGTACTCGAGAATCCTCTGAAGACAGGTGGTGTATTTCTTGTAATTTTAAGCTGTCTCAATATCGATGCGTTGGTCCTGTGTGCCATCCATGGGATTCGCAGCATTCTCCTCCAGCACCAAGACGTAATAATTCTTTATTATAGTACAAGTCGAGAAAAAAAAGACAATAACCAACTTCATTATGGGGTGGAGGAACTAATAAAGCAATACAATACAAACATCATATTTTAGTTATGTAGTTAGATACATTAGTGGACTCTGCTTCCGTTAGCGTTAAATGGTCTATACTAATCATTATTAATATTGGTTTTGTACATTCGGCTACTTAAGTTTTAGTCTAAAAAATAATAGTGTACAGTCAGCTTCAGAACTGTTCTTAAAATAGTAAATATAAAAAAGCAGTGCAGTGGTTGATCCGAATATTGGTAACTAATTAATAACCAAAAAGGCACATTTTCATATTTATAAAAAACCTAAGTATAGTCAGTAATACTGGTTAGAAGCGTGCTTCAATTTGCGAATTCCATGATATTATGAAAACATGTTTCGCACGTTTCGCGAAACGTGCGTAGATAGTACATTGCCGAAGATCTATTAGATAATCAAAACTAGCCCCCGGTGAACATCTATTTTTCACTGAGTGGTTAAGGTAACAGTTCATCAAAGGACCAAAACCTGTACCCAACTTGTCAGAAATTATTATTGTTTGTTTTATGGGTTTAATTGGTTTTATTTTTAAGGATGATTTTGGTAAATTGTGTAGTATAATGATTGAATAAATTATAAATTTCACAAGCAGATTCTCCTGTGTTTCGCGGAGTATAGCAAATCAAGCTTAATTTTCATAACAGACTAGTAATACCTCTATCTATAGACTAAATAATACAGGTAATAGAAAATGATTTCATAACATCTCAGAACAATGCTCTCAACGTCTGCCCGGAACAGTGAAGCAGAGATAAAACAATCTTTTCTGGACGATATCCAATTCGCGCTGCACCTGCAAGGAACCTGTGTTTCTGAAGTGCCTTTAAGTAGCGCTTATGATAACACTTTATGCTTGTAAAGTTATTCTAAGAATAAAGTAGAATAGGGAAGAAAATAATAAATTTATCGTCTCATCTGTGCATTTACTTTGATGTGTTTTGCTGTTAAATAGTTTAACTATTACGGCACTTTTGTGCATTTACTTCAGCGCGTTATTTGCGTATTCTAGTTTCTAATCATTATCATCATCATATCAACCCATTACCGGCCCATACTCTCCTGCCATAATGAGAAGGGGTTTTTGGCAAGCAAGCCCGAGCTAAAATTTAATTTAATTTTATTTTATTTTTTCTTTAATTGGAAAACCAACAGTTGTAGATACTAAATAGTTAACAAATTGGTTGACTTAAAACTAATAACAGGTTTCCACAGATAAATCTTATATAAACAAGGGTACCTGATAGAACCCAGCAATAGCGCAGCAAACTATAACAAAGTGTTAAGTTTACCTAGCATGCAACAGTTTATCTACTAAGTTACGACGTACACTGTTCATATTACCATAAAAAAGTCAATTTTGGGGTCATTGTAAACAGAATTAAGAAGGCGAGAGACATGGATTATAAAGTAATTTAATCTATTCTTAGTTTTCGTTAAGGGTACGTGCAGAATCTTTTTATGCCTAGGTAATCGCGAGGGTACAAATAAATCTAACTTGGTAAGTAGTTCCAGACTATCTATTGAAAATGTATGTATGTTAAAAGTGCTTAGCTTGTAAGGAAATTGTTGCGTATTGCTTATTCATTTAATTATTATATTAACGTTTGTATCACATTCGTGATGGTTTTATACACAATCCCAATATTGTTAGTATATATGATGAATTATGACACTGTCGTCACTTCATAACTACTACAATTCTATATATACCAGTTAATAGTCTGTGTCTAGATTATTTATTATCTTCACCTACGCATGTCCGTAAACTGGTTAAGGCCTTAGTCCACCACGCATGCCCAGTGCGGATTGGTGGACTCCACACGCCTTCAGAACATATAACTCTTAGGCATGCAGGTTCATGGTGCACGTCTGTTTAGTGAAATATGTTTAATTGATAACACAGTGGGTAGGACTTCAGCTTCACTTTTGTGGGGCCGAGTTTGAATGAACGCACCTCTAACTTTTCTAAGTTACAAATTCAAATTCAAATGCATTTATTTGCTTAAAACATGACAACGCGTAAAACATTTTTATTGTTTTGTCGCAATCTACGACATGCAAATCTTAATTTTAATTTACGTACGTTTTAAGCAATTAAAATATCACTTGCGGTCAGTGGCGTGCGCCGGGTTTCTTACCAGGGTATGCATACAGCAGGAAAATTGCATGAAACGGCAAAAATCCTCCTCTTATACGAGTTATATATATATATATATAAATATATATATATATATATATATATATATAGATTTTTGGGTATGCAGTGCTTTTGTGCATGCATGATGTGCACGCCACTGCTTGCGGTGAAGGAAAACATCGTGAGTTGTGTGATTCTCCGTAATGTTCTTGTAGGTGTGTGATGTCCACCAACCTGCATTGATCCAGCATGGTGGACTACGGCCTTAACCCCTTCTCATTAGTAATTGGTTGATATGATGATGATGTGAAATTATAAACACCTAAGTTATAAAAAATTATGTTTTTCTGTGCAGGATATGGCGAATTACACATGCATGGCTGAAAACATTGCCGGGCGGCGGGAGTCCGATACAGCTGTGTTGTCAGTTTATGGTAGGTTTATTTCCAAAGAGCGATATCGCTTGGTAAAATGAGATGAAATATTAATCATTCATGCATTTTCATTAAAAATATTTCATTCGTCGACTACCCAAAGCTTACTGCAACAATTTATTAATGGCTTTTGCCATGTTCAGCTCGATGAATTGGATTTCAATATGAAATAACTAAATAGTAAAAGCATCAGATAACGCACATAAGGTAGGTTACCGTAGCCATGTTATAAAAATTTTACTTAGAAAGAAAACCTATCTGCATACATAGATATATGGATACATCTTGGAGATGTCTCTTAAAAAGTTCAAAGTTTGTATTAAACGTAAGCTTATAGAAAAGTCCTATTATAGTATAAAGGACTACGTAAACGATAAAAAAGCTTGGGTGTAAATTATTGCTCTAACCAGGTTGCTCTTCTAATAATTTAAAATGACATTGTGAGATGGTGATAACAAAAAAAAAAAACACCCGGCTAAGTTTGTTGTGGGCTTCTTCTTAGACCAGGACGCGTTTGGAACCCTCGTAGCTTTAGTTTTAAGTTTACGAATGTGGTTATCGCCATCATCTCACAACCGTGTGGTTCTTATGTACGCATCAAAAGTGCCACCTGTGGGCCTACTTGAATAAAGATATTTTTGACTTTGACTTTGACTTTGACTTATGAACATTCCGATTTTAACAAACTTCCGTTATAGGTATTTTTTTAAAATATTTATTACCCAAGGGCTCCGTCATTTATAAGCCTAGTCGAATAATTCCTAATTCATTTGAAAGGACATAGTTTGAGGTAAGTTCCATCAAAGTTTAATCAAATTCGGTAGTTTGGGTTGTAAATCAAAGTAACTTGAAAAATAATCTAAATCAAGTACATATTACTGATATTAAAAAAAAAATTAGGCGTAAAATGTACGATGAATAGTGATACATAGAGAGCGGTGTAGTCTGATTAGTGGGAGGTCCCGTCTGATTAGTGGGAGGTCCTGAGTTCAATTCCAGATGGAAGGCTTCGGCCGTGGCTTGTTACCACCGTATCGATAGTAATAGGCTAGAACCTGTGTACTTGGGTCGGGCCAGAAATTTGCAGTATCAGTTCAGCAAGGAATGTGGGTGTGAGCTATTAATCCAGAAGTGGGAAAATTACATATACATATTACATTTAAATGCACTTTTATTACTATATCGAAACTATATTTATATTGCAGAAAAGAGCTTTACGATCAATACATAGGTTTAAAGAATATATTAAAACACATTTATTACAGCGAGGTTACTATACAATTGATGAATTTCTTTATGACAAGGTTACTTAAAATCATCCCGCTCCGCTTTCATTTCTCACAAGATAGAAAAATGAATTTTAAAATGTAGAGTTGATGTAGAAACAAAGCAACTGCTGAGTTTCTTGGTGGTAGTCACTACAAACAGACAGCCTTGGGCGTTTTAAAGGTGCTAAATGACCTGACGACTACTTCTTGATGCACCGAATAGAAAGGTCTATAAAAATCAATGTTTGGTCTTTAGTGAACGGTGGCTGGTCGGAGTGGTCCCCCTGGCTAGCCTGCAGGTGCGGAGCGCAGACCAGCGGTAGACGGAGAACCAGGACTTGCAGTGAGCCAGCGCCTGCCAATGGTGGAGTGCCGTGCCGCGGACAAGCATCTCAGAGCGACGAAGACTGTCTCAGCTGTCAGAATGGTGCCTGAATACCTATACACTTTTAAAATACTTTTTTTTATTTAAGGATTACATTGAAGCAGTTTTGTCACCTTGAAACTAAAGCCAATTTATACGCCGTCACGGTAAACGGCACAACGCTCTCTTATCTGCACTCTGCAGGCCATAATTATTAAAATATAATGAAATAAGCTGTGATAGCCCATTGGGTAGGACTTCGACTTCACTTTCGAGGGGCCGAGTTGGAGTAAAATATAATTTGCTTCAACGGTGAGGAAAATATCTTCAGGAAACCTGCATATGCCTGAGAGTTCTCCATAATGTTCTCAAAGGTGTGTGGATTCCACCAATCTGTACTGGGATAGCGTGGTGGACAACGGCCTTAACCCGTGACCCGTGCACTGAAGTACGCCCGTAACGGTTTGATGATAATAAAATTAATGAGAACAATAAAGGAAGCTACCCGTACACCCATTGGCTTCGCCCACCAGTGCAGTGGGTGCTAGGGGAATACGTATTTACCCGTGCACCCACTTTGTTAGTGAAGTAATTAAATATAAAAATAGTATATTAATTTTAATGAAGAAACTATGTTTTAATTAAGTTTGCTCAATATGGCTTTAATAAATGAGTTCTATTAATTCTATGTACCTAGTCAAGATCAGGACTATTATAAATGCGAAGTGTGTGTGTTGGTTTGTTTGTCTTTCCTCTGCGCACTAAGCAACCAATCATCTTTATTTTTGGCATAGACTTATTTGAATTGACGGGGAGTTACAAAGGCTACTTTTTATCTCAGCACGGCTAGCATGGGCAGGAGATAATAATATCCCCGGGGAAAGGATAAAAATGTATCTTCTCGTACAGCTTTATCAACTCTAAGAGCATTGGCGTACAAGTGGAAATATTAATTATGTAATAATAAGCTGGGGTAAACGTCTCCTATTCCATGCTCCCGTGCTTTAGCAGGTAGTCAGGGGATATAATCGGGGTATATAAATCGGGGGTTTTAAACAGCTACTACAAAACACTTTTTACCGCCTTATATAAATAGATACATGTACTACATGTATTTATTTATCCTTTCCTCTTTATTTTATTTAACTTTTCCCCCCTTGCTTTTAAGCTTGTTTTAAAACAGTCCCTTTTATTAATTTTTTTATTCTTCCTTTCCTTTCTGGCTTCTTTATGACATATAGGTATATACTAGCTGACCCATGCAACTTCGTTGCAATAAATCGGTTATTACCGGAAAACACGAATAAAATGACACTTTCTAAAAATGAATCCTAGCTAGATCGATTAATCGCCTCCGAAACATCCTGTATATAACATTTATTGATTATAAATATTCTTTTATATTTTTTTATATTGTATTTGGACGTATACTTATAAAGTAAGTATATTTTATATAATTTATTACTATTATTTATTTATTATTGTAATTTATGTTTATTATTTAAGTATTACGTTTTGTACACCCTAACCCTTTTTCTTAATTTCATGTACTCAATTTGGAAGGTTGCCTGGTAGAGATCGCTTTTAAGCGATAAGGCCTCCTATTGTACCTTTTCGCCTTTATTTTAATTGTATATCTTATATCTTTAAACGAGCAATTCTTGTATATATATAATTGGAATCTCGGAATCGGCTCGAAAACGATCTTCATGAAATTTAGTATACAGGGGGTTTCAGGGGCGATAAATCGATCTAGCTATGATTCATTTTTAGAAAATGTAATTTTATTTGTGTTTTCCGGTAATAACCGATTTGGTGCAACGAAGTTGCACGGGTCAACTAGTTTTTTTTAATGCTTGTTTTTTTTCTAATTTGGTGAACAATAAAGTGTATTTCAAAGTATATAACGAATGTCTCCTGTTTGCGCTAGCCCTGCAAAGTAGCAAACTAGGAAAACGAGCAGCATCTAGTAACAAATAACATGAACACAGGTTCGTGGTCACCCTGGGGCGCGTGGTCTACCTGCAGCGAGGACTGCGTGAGAGTGCGCCGAAGACAATGCGTTGGCACTTGCGCTGGTTCAACCGTGCAGCACGCTGCTTGCGTTGACGGCCTTTGTTCAGCAGGACTCAGTAAGTACCCTTCTTCTTCAACCTAGAATACACGGTAATTTTTTTTCTTCGCACAACAGGAAAATTAAAAAAAAACTTTTTTCCTAACTCTAAAGTTGCCTTGCTGAGATCGCTATTAAGCGACCGCTTCTTGTATTCTACTTGTTTCTTCATGTTTCTGTTTTTATTTCATTTTTGAAAACGTGAATGATGTGGTATACAAATAAAGAGTTACATAAGTAAATAAATAATAACAGCGATCCATTTTATCAGATATATCTACTATTTTGAGGGGATTTTCTTTAATAATAACACTAGAGACCCGCCCTGGCTTCGCACGGGTGCAATGTATGAATACAATTCAGCAGGAGTTGTAATGTTGCGTCTGCCAGCAGCTCTGCCCTCGCTTTTAAATCTCTGATACCTTCAAGATATTTATTTTAACGATATGCGGTAAAAGGCAATTTTGATCTACTTTAAATACGCAATGTATCTAATGTAGGTATATAATTGGATACAGTATGATACTGTTCCGTTCAAAATAGTAATTTTTATTATATAAAAAAAATAAAATACAGTCGATTATCCTTAGGCAATAAACATAAAACATATCAACAGTCTTTTTAAGATATGCAATACTGTAGTATATGAATTAATCCTATCTAAACCTACAGTTCAGCCGGCCTTTGCAATGTAACCACAGACTATTAAGTTTTGATTGAGCTAACTAACCTCTATGGCGCAACTGTGAATGCTGTGAATGTAAGCAGGAGCTCCCGGGTTTGATTCCCTGCTCTGATCTTGTGGGAGGCTTCGGCTTGCCGCTAAGCGATTTAGTGTTCCGGTGCGATGTCGCATAAAAACCGACTATCGGTATGACTCCAATACTCCCTAACAGGTTAGGCCGCTACCATATTAACTGCATCATAACTTAGCACCAGGTGAGATTGCAGTCAGCGGTCAGAGTGAAGGGCTAACTTGTAAAAGAAAAAAAAACTCAATACATTTGAATTTTGCGTAAAGAAACTTTATAAATAATAATAAATAAATAAATATACTACGACAATACACACATCGCCACCTAGCCCCAAAGTAAGCATAGCTTGTGTTATGGGTACTAAGATATCTGATGAATATTTTTATGAATAATATACATAAATACTTAGAATATACATATAAACACCCAGACACTGAAAAACACTCATGCTCATCACACAAACATTTTCCAGTTGTGGGAATCGAACCCACGGCCTTGGACTCAGAAAGCAGGGTTGCAGCAAACTGCGCCAATCGGCCGTCAACACTTATAGATAGCATAGTGTCACCCATCTCGTCCGTATGTAAACAAATATGTCAGTAATAAAGTTTAACTGAAAGGTAAATGTGTCAATCATACCATTGAGTTTACAAGAAAATGTTCTATTGTTTCAAAAAGGTGTTAATTGGTGTAAGGTAAAGCAAAAAGCTGAATATTAATAAAGAATGTCATACAAAGCATCATTATTAGCGGCAATTATTATTGAAACCCGGTAAATAATGGTGGAAACCCCTGTCTACGAAGTTTCTCACCATTTAATTAACACTTCTCATAGTTTTTGTTTAGCATAACTGGTTGAGAACAAAGCACCAAGCTGACTGGGGAATATCGGGAAAAACTGTTTAATTGTGGAGCTGAATGTTGTCAGTTAATAATTTTACTTTCAAATTCATTTTGTGATTCAGTTGAGGTTCAATCGAGCGTTCAGTTTCGTATTGTTTCTAAGGGTTAAAAATAATTGCAAAAATAAAAAATAATTATTGACAAACAGTAAAAGGGTTATATGGTCATTATCAAGACATCGGAGCTTGTTTTATTTAACTGGTTTACTGTAAAACTATTTAGGGGCTATATGATGGGGGTATGAAAAAATTGTATTTTGTTACCTAAACTACAAACTAGCTGATACCCGCGACTTCGTTCGCGTGGATTAAGGTTTTTTATTCTCCCTGAATTCTCTTATTTCCCGGGATAAAAAGAAGCCTATGTGTTATTTCAGATTACAATCTATCTCTGTAACAAATTTCAGCAAAATCGGTTCAATCGTTGCGATGTTTGTTACCAAACATAAATACTTTTGCCTTTATAATATTCTAGCTTCTGAAGCTTTGCTGAGCTAATCTTACTACGGGAACTATTTAAGAGATCGGTATAAAAAGTTCTTGTCCTTTTCCATAGCATAGGTGACATGTATACGAAATTTCAAACTTCTGCCCGATTTAGGGCCGAGTTCGAATCCCAGCACGCACCTCCATATTTTCGAAGTTACATGCTTACTTAAAGTAATTAAAATATCACTTGCTTCAACGGTGAAGGAAAATATTGTGAGATAACCTACACGCCTGAGAGTTCTCCATAATGTTTTCAATGTTGTGTGGAGTCCACTAATCCGCAATGGGCCAGCGTGGTGGACTACGGCCTTAACCCCTTCTCATTGTGGGAGGAGAACCGTGCCCTGTATTGGGCCGGTAATGGGTTGATATGATCGTGCCATTCACGAATTACAATCGCAATATGGCTCTCTAAATTTTTTTTTTTAATTCGTAATAACTTGTAGGAATCTACAAGAACAACCTAACATTGTATGTGGGTATCGGCATCACGGTAGCAATGCTGGCCGCTGGGGCTGCCATCCTCTACGTTTGGTGCAAGTACAGAAGTGTCAGGCCTGGATACACTGCTGCTAGGACAGGTAACTGGTATTTTTGCACTTGGCAGCATTCTCACTTGCACTCTGAGACCTAAATGGTGGTAACAAAAAAAGAAAACTCCCGGCTATGTTTGATGTGGGCTTCTTCTTAGACCAGGACGCGTTTGGAACCCTCGTAGCTTCAGTTTTAAGTTTACCATGTAATTCTTATGTACGCATCAAAAGTGCCACCTATAGGGCCTACTTGAATAAAGATATTTTTGACTTTGACTTTGACTATAAATTAAATATATATATCTCTATTTGACTATAGAGTAAAATATATAGATATTTTAATTAAATGTTCCATTATCAGGTATTCCAAAGACCTATTCGAGTCGGGATAAGAGCAGTGCAGCTCCAGATCTCACGAGAGCCTGCAACGAGTACTGGATGAGGCCAGACAATCATTACGACATGCCGCAATTAAGAGACAGGTAATAAAATTAATACAATATTTTCAGATCCACATAGAATTAGGGTATCATCAATCTACAGGATTGCAGGCCGACAGACAACATGGGAAGAGAGCTATAGCATTTGTCCATTTATGGGTACAACAATAAACTCTGTTATATTTAATCAAATGTCTTTTAAATATTGGATAGAAGCAGGCGTTACTTTGCGGAAATCCATGATATATTATCAAAATTAAGCTTAATTTGCTATTGTAAAGTCAACATCTCCTGATGATGCTCCGGTTTCGGAGCGAAACGTGCGTAGAGGGTATATTGCCGAAGATCTGTTTAGTGTGGGGTATAACGATTGAAGAAATTATAAATTACACCACACAGATTCTCCTGCTTTTCGCGGAGTATAGCAAATTAAGCTTAATTTTGATAATATAAATGTCTTTTACTTATATAACGTGTAACCGAATTACGAAATACTGTTGAAGAGTGTGTAAGTATATTTCATAAAGAATCACCCTGTAAAATATTAAATCCAAGGAAGCATATTTATTTTTAATTCAAAACTTTCTAAATGGTTACTTGTGACAACCCTGTTGAAGATAAAAAACCAACACGCGCATAGTACCTACGCTACGTGACGCATACCTAATAAAATGACAGGAGTCACTTGATTTTGATTTTGCATGTGCTGTATCTAATTCTTTCAGTAAAAACTGTGATAGTAGTTTACTCAAAAACTATTAGCGTTTCGGTTTTACAGATAAGTCTCAGAAATAGCCTGTGAAGTAATATTTCGGTTTTCATTTACACGCTGTATTTCCCGCGTAGTTGGAAAATCTCTGGAGGTTTGGCCGAAATAGGTCGGGGAAACTGTTTGTTTTTTTTTGTCGTAGGTTTTTAATTGTATTACTTGTCGTAGCTATGCGTCTCCATTTGGCAACAGGAGTAGACAGCAGTCCTCAACTGGCAGCAACCACTATGAAATGAAGCCCTATAGTCCATCCGGGGACTCAGCCTCAAGTTGTTATACTAACTGTAAGTAACCCACTTCGTTAATCATCAATAGTCTATAACAGTCCACAGCTGGGCTAAAGGCCTCAACCAGTGGGATGGTATGCCCATAATCAGCACGCTGGTAGTTGCACAGAGAACGCCTCATATGACGGTGCGCAGAACTCCTTTGTGGGGTTGAGTATACGCTTTTACAACATGATTCCTTAAGTAACTCTTGACCTACCAATACATACATTTAAAAAATGAGTAAATTACATCTAATACAGCGAGGTTAATATACATTTGATGAATTCCTTAATGACAAGGTAGATTGGAAGCAGCCAGCGTCGCTCTCATCTCCCGCAAGATATATAATGATTGTAAATGTTGATGTTGGAAAAGAGCAACTACTGAGTTTCTTGCCGGGTCTTCTCGGCTTTCCGAACCGTTGGTAGAGTCACTACAAATATACATACTTGACGTTTCAAAAGTGCTTATAAAGTAGGCCTACTTGAAATAAATGAATTTGAATTTGAATTTTGAATTTGACACCCTAAGTGGACAACTCAAGTGGGGTGGTGACAACTGTATTCTTCTTCTTTTCTTAACTGTAATCTTATTGATAATTGATAATTGGCGGCATTAGATCTTAAGGGGTGTTTGTGTTTAAATGTCGAGCCACTGACATTATTTTGAAAGAAACCTGTATAGCGGAGCAGTTTAAATTAAAAATAAGAAACTTTTAATAGGTACCAGCCCAGCTTTAGATTCCTGTAAAAATAAATTACTCTGTAGTCGGGTTTCAGAGAATTGTATTTTATTGAATAAGTACTTTTTTTTTTAAATTAATAAACTTTATTTTCAGAAATGCGTTAAATACTTCAACTTTTTAATAATTTAATCTTAAATCAGATAGATTGGGAAGGGGTTGCTGAAACGAATCTATCCTTAAATATTACCACTTAATTGTGGCAGTTATCGGTAAATATATTAAAAAAAAAAAATTCAAGAAGGCCTACTTTATAAGCAATTTTGAAACGTCAAGTATGTCTGTTTGTATTGACTCTATCACACCAACTGGAGTGAGCAGCGTGATGGGTTTATGCTCTTAAACCGTATTTCCAAAGAGAGATGATGCCTGTGTTCAACAGTGGGACTTTAACAGGCTGCGGCTGATGATCGTACCGGAACACTAAATAGCTTGCGGCACTTCTTTGTTGGCAAGGTGGTAACTAGCCACGGCCGTAGCCTCCGACCATGCGAGAAAATTCACTAATTTAGAATTCCCAAAATTTTAGAATCACAGCGCGATGGAGGCGGGGGTGAAAAAAATTTGCATCAGCCGAGAATCGTACACCAGACCATATCACTGAAAATACATCAAGGAGTCAATAGTCAGCAGTGTGAAACGGCTTAAAACTTTCTACTTGTTTACAGCCAGAACAATGACGTCACGGTCTAGCGAGTGCTCGTCGTCGCAGCTAGCAGAGTTAGTGACGTCATCGCCCACCTCACACTCGAAAGTCGATGTGGCGGTGACTCTGCCTCCGGGACCTATGGATATGAGCTATAGAGATAAAATCTGTTTAACCATAGTAAAATAAAATTTGAAAGAGGACGTTCGAAATTTGAAAAACTTAGTCACTGTTGAAATATCAATGTTATTAGAGATGCAACGGTTATTCGGCTAATATCTGGTAGTTAAAGCCAGCAATTGTAGAGCTGCGACAGATATCCGGCTACTGTCCATATCCAGCCTATCTTACGTATTTAACATTTCAATTTCAATTTCTTTATTTGCAGATAGAGTTACATAGTTGGTGGGTACAATAATATAATAGTGCTACAATCGCCATCGATTGGCATGCAAATTTAATTTCATAAAAACTATGTCTTTACATTGCTCTTACAATTAATTAACACAATATCCAGTAGCCTTAGTACCAAATTCTCCCGCTCGCAATCGAGTCTCTTTCGAGCATTAAACTCTGTATGTTCAAATTATAGAATTAAAAATCCTGTACTTCTGATTCCTTAGCTAAGTAATTGTAGGCAAATAAGAGCTGTAATCCAATGCTAATAAAATCTTACTTCGATATTCAAGTATAGATAAAAAAATAGAAAAGAAAGTATAAATAAATCTCACTAGCGATTATTGCAAAACAGCGTGATTCTAGGCAACATTGTTATGTTATTAAGCATTTCATAAAAATAATAGTATAGATATATATTCGAAAACGACTCCTCGATTGCGAGCGAACAAATCTAGAATACTACAGTCAAGTGCCGTATAGCTTTCAAGTAAAAACTACTAAACCGTTTTGACTGAAATTTGAAATAGAAATAGATATGAGTCATAGTCTTTATTGCACAGATTCCAGATGAAACAAGATGGGATAACAAGTAATTAAAAAATTGGATTATACAGCGCAATAACATAGACTATTTTTTATCTCGAAAAATTCTTCAGTTCCAGCGAGATTTATGAAAACCCAAAAAAAAAGCGGACGAAGCCGCGAGCAACAGCTAGTTAGAAATCATTTGTTTATCTTTATTTACGAACAAAGAAGACTAGAAAAACATTACTGCACTTTACGTAAATAATGATAGATGCATACAATGATGTATTAAGCAAACCAACGCGTTTTTTATTCCTTTAAGCAAGACCTGCTTCGGAAAAAAGTATTTTGCTGTACACGCTGCTGCAAGGTGCTAAAATATATTATCATTTTGTCATATTTCCTAAGTTACTTTGCTTACTGGATAATGGTAGACGGCGCAAAGTAGACATCAAAATATCCGGCTACCGGATTTCCGGTCATTGCATAAACCAGATACCCAACCTAATCACTATCCGTTGCGTCTCTAATAAATAATAATTCTTTATATGTGACATAAAATGGTATTGCATTTAATTTAAATAACAATGTACCTAATACTACTAATTGATTCATGAACTCTGTTATTTCTAAATCATAAAAATAGAAACAGTTGTACATTTATAAACATGTCAGTTTGTTATTAAAATATATGTCAGTAATAAATGTGAGTTATTATCAAAGATAATGAAATAAAAGTGCTTACTGGAATTGTTTTGTGCGACTCTTTTTATTAATGTGCTTTCAGCTTGAGAAAGTTTTGTTGTTTAGTCTTTGATAGCTATTTGTAAATGTATAAGTAGCATAACTAATTTATTTCATTTATTTAAACTTTATTTTGTGTTTTTATAGTTCTTAGAAATGGATACTTTAATATTCTAAAAAGCTTCAAAGTGTTTGTTAAAACGCACTCATCTCTGAGAAGACCATCCCCATAAAAAAAACTTTTGCCTCGTTTTTTTTTCTTATCAAAGTTGATAATTTTTCGTTTTTGTATTTTGAAAAATGTGTCAAAGATTATAAAATATACTACAAAGTAGTTTAACAAGATAAAAGCTTATTTTTATAGTTTAATGTGTATGTACGCGAAAACATACTGCTATCACTTTTTGTTGTGTGTTTGTACTTCAATAGTCATGGAAAACTAAGATTAAATTAACTCTTCATGCGACGCGTGAAATCTGTGCACTTCAACTCGCGGTATTAATTTAATTATATGTATAATACATAATAATATCAAATGCTGATACTCATTCAAACACGACCAAGATATTGATATTTTAACAGATACGTAATAAGCGCTGATAGTCTAGTAGTTAAGGCTTCTGTTAAACTAAAGAGTCTGAGTTCTGTCCCCGGCAAGCACCTCTGACTTTTCGGAGTTATGTGCATTTCACGCAAGCCAGCCTGAAATATGTGGCCAGCTTGGTTGACTACGGTTTAAACCCTTCTCACTCTGAGAGGAGAGTCGTGCTGTTTTATCCATGACTTCATACTTAGGAGTTCGTAATGACGAGTCGATTTTGCAGTAAACACTGAATTTTGTGCGTAGTAAAACTCAAAACATAATAGGCAATCAAGGCGCTAGTTTATATATGAAAGAGAGAAGAAGAAGAAGAAACACTTTATTGCACGTATAACATACAGGAAAAGAAACAGTAAGGAGTGTACAATAAAGACAGTGTACAGTACACAATAAAGACATGCAAAGGCGGCCTTATTAAGCAATCTCTTACAGGCGACCTTTGTAGATACGACTTATAGCAAGAGAACGGGATAGTGCCAAGATAGATAGGGCTTTGACCCACCAAGCTGCTCGAATGCGTGTTTGCGGGCTTTAGCAACTTTATTGCATCTTGGTGATGTTAAACGGAACCGATGGCCTAACGAGCCCTTCGTGACACGGGATGGGGCGTAATTTTATTGACATTAGGCTGGTACTGAAAATTTATTTGCACAAAATGTCCAAAAATTGTTTAGCCAATCCGGGATTAGAATCCATGTACTATTGATCCGTAATTAAACATGCCGGAGACTGTGACTGAGTCGTCAAGTATATCTTTATTTGCTAAGACTGAATGTAATCCAACGAGCTATTTAAAGCCAATTCAAATTGCATTTATACGTAAAATGTAATGCCAATTAAACTTTTTTTTTTATTAATGTTCTAAGAAAATAAATTTAGTATTGTATACAGACTGTAAATATTGTATTTAAAACTGTGATATTTTATAAATAAATGAATCTTGTACAAATTATTTGGAGTTTCCTTTTGTACTTTTCCCCCATTCAGCCCCGACGTAAAAACGACTCGGTGTTATAGGTTTGAACGAGTGTGTGTCTGTGGCATCGTAGCTCTCCAACGGATGAACCGATTCTGTATTTGCTTTTTTTTTCTTTGAAAGATGCATAAGATGGGAGTGTTCATGCTATTTTTGATGAAAATCGGTCCAAGATGGCCGCCGATACGAAATCACTGATTATATTTTTAATGTTTAGTAACTGCTATATTGGTAAGAATGAACCTTTTGGGGTCAGACGGCCATCTTTATAAGCCTATTAGGTTTGTGGAGTCCATCAATCCGTACTTGGCCAGCGTGGGGACTGGGACCTAAACCTTTCTCACTGTGGGAGAAGACTCGGGACTGGTTGGGTTTAAATGATGACCACGTATTTTATAGTACCAATATACTTGAAAAAACACCCCCGAATATTATTATCATCGTTGCCTATTAAAGTCCACAGCTGGACTAAAGGCCTCTCCTAATGGGAGGGTTTGCCCGTAATCACCATACTGGGCAGACGGATTGGTGATCGCAGTAGATGGTAGTAGTAGCACAGAGGACGCTTACGCTCGCTCTCCATTATAGTCCCTTAGTCGCCTCGTACGACACCCGCGGGAAGAGTAGGGGTAGTGACACCTGTATTCTGATCTCCCTTCACAACACGGCATATTATATTATAATGTCATCGTCATCATCATATCAACTCATTACCGGCCCACTACAAGGCACGGATCTCCTCCCACAGTGAGAATTGGTTAAGGCCGTAGCACCACGCTGGCCCAGTGCAGATTGGTGGACTCCACACACCTTTTAGAACATTATGGCAAACTCAGACATGCAGGTTTCCTGACGATGTTTTCCTTCACCGTTGAAGCAAATGATATTTTAATTACTTAAGAAGAAGAGGTGCCTGCTGGGATTCGAACTTGGCCCCCTGAAAGTAAAGTCGAAGTCCTACCCACTGGGCTATCACTGCTACGCATATTTAATATTATCCTTGTCGTTTAATTATTTTCAACAGAACTGTACACTTTAAACTGTCAAAATGTCAACTGGTTAAACGAATTTTGGAATGACGGCCAATTGGCGCAGTGGGCAGTGACCCAGAGAAAGCATTCTGAGTCCAAGGTCCAAGGTTGGATTACTACAACTGGATAATGTTTGTGTGAAGAACGTGAAAGTTTACAGTGTCTGGGTGTTTATGGGTATATTATATTAATATTCATCAGTCATCTTAGTACCCATAGATAGACTAGATGGCGATGTGTGTATTATACTAGTATAAAAAAATGTTTCCCATCAAAAACAAACTTAAAAGTATTTATGTAAGAAAAATTATTTATCTTCTTTAATATTCAATCTAAAGATCTCAAGACTTAAATTGTGTCTAACGTTATAACTCTATAATAACACAAAACGAGAACACAAATACTTACTAGCTTATCTGAACAATATGCTTTTATTAACCATTTCCGATCCCTGACCTATCGAGTGCATTAAGTGGTACAAAAATAAAACGCATTAAAACTCATTAAAACATCAGACCACCCAGAGGACATAATCCCATCTATAGGGTTGCGTGTCTCGTCTAAATAATTAAGTTTTTACAATGCACGATATTGTACTAAAGTCAAGGCAAAACTGACGCGTCACACCCGCGTCCGAAGTGTCGTATAAATTCTAACTCCAATTCAAAAAAACTCTTTATTTATGTAAGCCTATCACAGGTATCCTCGTTCTTACATATTCGCTGACATTGATTTCAAATTCAAAAATGTTTTATTCATGTAGACTTTATTATAGGCACTTATGAAGCGTTTGTACATTCGAATGTTACACTAATGTTAGTGACTGTGATAACAGCATTCGATCATCTAAAACTAAAGCTAGCTAAACTAACTAAAGCTAAACGCGCCCTGGTCTAAGAAGAGCCCACAACAAACTTAGCCAAGTTTTTTTTGTTATCACCATCTCAAAGTCTAGTTAATGTTAAGCTATGAAGTTAGAGAAGTAATCTTGTTATATATAATGTATCCGAAACGCTAAAGTAAACTAAATCTTGGAGGGTTCCAAGCGCGTCCTACCTAAAAGGAACTATGTAATTTTCTTTCGCTTCACTTTGTATTGATACTTAGCTATGGAGTTAAAGCAATATAATATATAAAATTATGAAATAATAACAATTCAGGAAGGGGCCGTTTGAAGCAGGAGTCTTGCAACGGTCGCAACTTCGAACTCACACTATTACGCTATTTGAGCGCAAGCGTTGGTATAGACCTGCACTGCAAGATACAAGGTCATTTTTTTATTTTATTTTAACTGTTGTACCCAGATTTGATACTGAATCGCAGGTCGGGTCTAAATTGTGAGGCAAGAGGTGAAGTTGAGGGTCGAAGCTCTCCAAATACTAAGACAAAGGAGAGCTTGTGAGTTGTAGTAGATTTTTTTGTTTGTTCGCTTGAGTGCCCTAAGCATAGGAACTCTATTAAATATAAACAATATATAAAACAATAGTTTAAGAACGTTTTGATACTTCAATACCTAAAAATCATGTGTGTAGTCTTCATTTTAAAAACAGTTTTTCTATTGTTAAAGTATCAGTTCAAGAAAAATAATCATATCAAAATATAATACATATTCATTCATTCAATAAATAAATTCATATTTTTTCTCTCATTTTGGCAAGATCTTGCTTGAAAGTACTTACGTGCACTCTTTAGTTATAATTTTGACATTCATAGGTTTCCTATCAGAAAACAGTTATCTAATTTTGGTAAATCGTGTCGTGCCCGCATCTTGGGTTAAAGAAAGCATTCGTCTTCAAGTAACAAATCAAAGTGTTATTTCTGTAGTGCGCCATTAGTCAAATACGTAGAGTAAACTCATCCAGAGAAATATTGGAGCAGATTATATTACCATTACTTGACAACATCAAAGACAAACAAAGCTATATTTTACAGTAATCTGTAATTAATATTCGTAATTATGTAATTAATTAATTTATAACGATGAAGATATGTATTAAGTATCTACCATAGTTTAGTGGGATCATAAATTGTATTTTTTTATCTAAGTTTAACACGTCGTTTTTCTGGTGGCAGGCTTACGGACGAAGACGTTAAATTGTACAGGAACGCTATGCGATTTAGCGTTTCGGTACGATTTCGCGTAGAAACCGATTCGGGCTATTCTTTAATTATAACTGCCATACTCCAGCAAGTTAGCCCGCTGCCATTTTAGACTGCTTCATCACTTACGACCAGGTGACATTGCAGTCAAGGGCTAACTTGTAAAGAAAAAAAACATCCATCGTGATGCTAGAGTGCACGGGCGTAACAGAGCAACGCGAGATCTACCTGAGATCCCCAGCCATTTTCCCGGAAGTCCTTAGCAACCTGGGCGGCATGCTAGCCTTCTGGCTTGGATGGCTGGAGTAGTGCGCAACAGCGGAAAATTTAGACGCACAATAAGCTACGTCTTTCCGTGCGGAAACTACCAAGAGAAAGAACAAGAAGAAATAGAGACTATAGCCGCATGTCCCAGGCTTTATTAATATTGTCAACCTCAAAATTAAAGTTTAATATTTCTTTATTCAAATACGTACATAGATGGCACTTTTGATTGATTACATACAAAATGTGTATATAGTAGTGAGTAGAGATGGCGATAACAACATTCGTAAACATAAAACTAAAGCTACAAATGTAAAAAGCGTATTTAATATTATTGAAGTAAAACGCGCGACTAGGGGTAACTCAGATTTTTTTCAGACATCTGTGTAGTTTCTGCTATTTAAAAATAATAATTTAGATTGGTCATATACTCCACGCTTCTTGACATAAACGCCAGCTAGTGGCAAATATCTAATGATCAATTAGGATAATTTATTTCCAATATTTTCAAACGGATCAATTGAGAATATCAAAGTGATAAAAAACAGTTTTAAAAAAAAATATTTTTAATTGCAAAGTTTTTTGAAAATCTATAAATATACTGGTTTTTTTATTTCTTTTGTAATAAATAAATTATTAATAGATTTTCTGACGATTGCGACATTCTATAATATTGAATGACAAGGTTATATTGACATGTGCTGATCTAACCTTCAATTTTCTACTCTCAATTATTCAACAAATGAAAATATTTATAAAATGTGAAATCAATTTAAATAGAATATAAAATGAAATAGTGAATATGAAATGAAATGGCGGAGTCCCAGGAACATTTTACTCTTTCATCACTAAATAATAATAAAAGTTTTACTTCAATCGCGCGTAAAGGTTACACGCATACACTTTTTTTTATTGGATAGATTGCTCTGTGTTCAATCTCAATTCATATAGAGTTATTACTGTTGCACTTGAAATAAAAGTTAAATTGATCTCTCACATGTCAGTTACTTAGCGTGCAACTGGGGGGGAGGGGGGCAAACAAAATAAACTGTCGGTACATGCGTGTGTATGATAGGATATGAATGAAACTGTTTAATGACGAGGGAGAAGTATATATTTTTTTGTTATACACAATGTGTAAATAAGAAACGAAATATTTCTTTACATGCATTATTTACTGTCTCTGAGACCTATCTGTGAAACCTAAACGCTAATAGTTTTTGAGTAAACCATTGTCATAGTTCTTACTGAAATAAATCAGATACAGCCTATCGTCACATACAAAATTAAAATCAAGTGACTCCTGTCACTTTATTAGGTACGCGTCGCGTAGCATAGGTACTATGCGCGTGTCGGTCTTTTAACTTCAATAGGGTTGTTATAAGTAAACACTCAGAATGTTTTGAATACGTCTTTATGAAAAAATTTGCTTCTTTTGATTTAAATTTTCTTATGCACTCTCCAACAAGATTTCGTAATTCGGTTACACGTTGTATAGTAACAATTCATTTCTCACAAGATTAAGCGAGGGACGTTAAAGTTATTAACAACTTGTCTGTGACAGTCTAGCACGTGTCACACACAAAAAATAGAATGGAAAAAGGGCAAGAAAAAGACAAAAGATAATCCTCAAAACTTTCCCCTTTTTTTACAAATTAATATCATCCTTATAAATATTATAATATCCTTATTATATTATCCATATAATATAAATGTTTAAATGAAAGTGTGTTTGTTTTTCTATCGTTTATTTACGACCTAACTAAGCAAGAAATCGTCCTGATTTTTAGTATTCAGTTAGTTTAAAGGACGGAGAGTAAAAAAGGCTTTTTTGTGTAAATACCTAAAAAACGCGGATGAAGAACGGGGAAAACAGCTAGTATGAAATAACACTCAATATTTGACACAGACATACTTACTAGACCGTACAAAAATTGACATACAGAACCAGACGTAATATTAATACAAATGAAACATTCTTATTATTTTGTTTATACATTATATACTGATCTTAAACTATAGTTTTGTCAGTAAGAAGCATTTGCATGTTCTCATAATGAAGTCGCCTCATATCGTTTAAATCATTTTAATGGCAAAATTCGATAAACATGAAGTCAGCCATCTAGGATTCAGCGAAGCTGTGAGTCAGGCGTCCCAAATAAACAGCTCTGTGCCCTTAGTACGAGATAACTGTACACCACGTAACGATTGATAGTTTTCGAGTATCGACACATTGTAACGATCTCTGGTAACTACGTGACGATTCACATCGCCTAATATTACTCTTGTCATATTTATAGCCAACAGAAGCTAAAGTAAAAACATTTGTCTGTTTATGTTTTTAGAATTAACGATGTTAGTTGGGAGGTCTCTGGATCCCCTACCAGGGGGAAATTGGGGATAATGATATCCGAATTTCCCTGGTCTTGTCTGGTGGGTCTACCAACAAGGTCGAGCTGCCATACGATTTAGTATTTCGGCACAATGTCGTGTACCGACTACCGAGGAGTATGGGTTTAACATAGCTGCCATAAAAGACTTTACCATAAAACCGTTACCATCTTAGATTGTAATATCACTTAGCGCCAGATGAGATAGCAGCCAAGAGCTTCTTATATTGGACTACCTGTCGCCCGCGACTTCATCCGCCTTTGTTACATTTTGCTACTTTACGTACTAATAAAGTAACTTTTATTGCAATTTTCTTAAGAATTTCAAATTTTTTTGGTCTAGCACTCTCGGAGCCTATTGGGTAGAAATGAACAAACAAAAAATTCTTAACAGTTTCAACAAAACAATTATTAACATGTAGCGAAGTTGTTCTATGTTTTGCTTGTTTATATCTCTGTAACTACTTTTCGCTTTGGTGTACAATAAAAGTTTAGTTAATTCATTTATTCATTAGTATAGATGTAGACGGAGATAGATTAAAAAGTAGTTTCACAGAAACATATCCATTCATAAATGTTCTGGTACAATAGTAAGTGGTACGAGTATATAACTTTAATATTTCTATTTTTCTGATTTCTATTTGGTATATACTACATATTAGTAATCTTATATTTTAGTAGCGTAGTAAAGTAGAGTTGTAGTAGAGCTTTTTGTGACCAAGCTCGCCGGGGGAAGTACTACCACCGTGGTAGTACTTACACACACTAGCTGGTACTACGTACGAGCTCCGTCATTCACGGACCCAGAGCGGCACGTTGCAGGACGTGTGTCTGACGATGTTTTGCATGCTCCGCGAAGTGTCGCTCTGTTTATACGCTATTGTTTTCCAATTACCATCTTGTGGACCATCTGCTAGCAGTTATAACTATTTAAAAGCGTAATATAGCAAAGGTAAACGCACGCCACACACACACAACGAAAACCAGAAAAGTTTTCGAGATGTGTTTAACTCGTACTGCGGATATGTGACGCGTTTCACTGGAATCTAGATAGTTTCCAAATGCTTTGATAATATTCTGTTAATAAAGTTCAGTTCAGACGGCACTTTACTATTCTACTGCTGAAATTTTTGTTTGCAAGCCAATAATTATTGGTTAGTGAGACTGTCCACAAAAAAATAATATTGTACGATATTTTCGTGTCAAAAAATATAATATGCATACTTTCCTTTTAATGTTGTGCCAGGCTCAGTTCCCGGAAGGGGAGATTTAGGAATTTATTGTTTCTGAATTCTTGTCTGGTTGGCTTCGGCTGTGGCTAATAACCACCCTACCGATAAAAGTCAAAGTCAAAGTCAAAAATATCTTTATTCAAGTAGGCCCACAGGTGGCACTTTTGATGCGTACATAAGAATTACACGGTAGTGAGATGATGGCGATAACCACATTCGTAAACTTAAAACTAAAGCTACGAGGGTTCCAAACGCGTCCCGGTCTAAGAAGAAGCCCACAACAAACTTAGCCGGGTGTTTTTTTTTTTTTTTTTTTGTTATCGCCATCTCACAATGTAATTTTAAATTATTAGAAGAGCAACCTGGTTAGAGCAATAATTTACACCCAAGCTTTTTTATCCTTTACGTAGTCCTTTATACTATAATAGGACTTTTCTATAAGCTTACGTTTAATACAAACTTTGAACTTTTTAAGAGACATCTCCAAGATGTCAATTGGTAGTTTATTGTAGAATTGTATGCAATTTCCTTTAAACGAATTATGAATTTTATGTAACCTAGTATATTGCACTGTAAGTTTATTCTTACTTCTAATGTTTAAATTATTGCAGTCACATTTTTTCTTAAATTTAGAAATGTTTTTATGGACGTACATTAAATTTTCAAATATGTACTGACTATACACTGTCATTATTTTAAAATCTTTAAATTTATCTCTCAATGACTCTCTCGGACCCATTTTGTAGATAGAACGAACAGCCCTCTTCTGCAGCACGAAAATAGTGCTAATATCAGCAGCATTACCCCAAAGTAAAATTCCATATGACATAATGCTGTGAAAGTAACTAAAATATACCAGTCTAGCAGTTTCTACGTCGGTCATATGGCGTATCTTCTTTACCGCATAGGCAGCAGAACTAAGCCTGTTCGATAAATTATTTACATGAGGGCCCCATTGAAGTTTAGAATCTAACGTTATTCCTAGAAAAACTGTCGTATCCTCCAGTTTCAGTTCCTCATTATTAAGTAGTACAGTGGTTTTCACGTGTTTAACATTAGGTAAAGTGAATTTTATACACTTGGTTTTTTTTCCGTTAAGAACCAAATTATTAGCTTCAAACCACTGTACCACTTTAGCGAGAGAGTTGTTTACGTCGTCAAAAGCTAGTTCACGTCGATTTATTTTAAAAGTCAGTGATGTATCATCGGCAAACAGAACTATCCCGTGTTTATCCTTGGCAAGGTAAGGAAGGTCATTAATGTAAATAAGGAACAGAAATGGTCCTAATATAGACCCCTGTGGGACACCTATTTTCATAACTGATCCATTAGACCGTTTTCCATTCACGTCGACTTTCTGAATTCTATCGCGTAGATAGTTACTCATTAAGTCTAGAGCTACACCCTGAATTCCATAGTGGTGTAGTTTCCTAACTAACGTTTCGTGTTGAACACAATCAAACGCCTTAGATAAGTCACAGAACACACCAAGTGCATCACGTGACTCCTCCCAGGCTTCAAATATGTTTTGTATTAGCTCAACACCTGCGTCGATTGTTGAGCGACCCCGTGTGAAACCAAATTGCTTAATATGAAGTAAATTATGCTTATGAAAATGGTAAAGTAATTGATTTAAAATGAGTTTTTCAAAGATTTTACTGAAAGTGGGTAGTACGGATACTGGTCTAAAGTTAGTGGGGTCAGAAGTACTACCCGATTTAAACAATGGAACTATTTTACTAAGTTTCATTAAGTCAGGAAACACCACAATCTATACAATTATTAAATATTAAGGCTAAATCGGGTGCAACAATATCAATTAATGATTTGACAACGTTTACGGAAATGCCCCACAGATCATTTGTTTTTTTATTAATTAATAATTTAAAGGCTTTAATAACGTCAGAGCCACTAACATGCGTGAATTTAAAAGAATGGTTACACTCAGGCACATTTTCCTTTAATAGAGAGAGAGCCATATCTGGTGAAGAGTTTAATGATTCTGTTGTGGAGACGGGAATGTTGGTAAAGAAGGTTTCAAAAGCAGTAGCCACCTCGAAATCTGTTGTTAAGGCTTTATTATCTACATTAAGTTTAAAATTAATATTTCGTGGTGTTACTCTTCCCGTCTCCTCATTAATTATGTTCCAAGTAGTTTTGATTGCATTGCTGCTATTTTTAATTTTATTTTTGATGTATCGCGTCTTTTCTAAGTGGCAAGCGCGTTTAAAATTCTTGGAAAACAATTTAACATAACCCCCAAAGACGTACCGCTAAGCGATATAGTGTGCGGATTGGTAGACTCCGCATAACTTGGTACCAAGACGATTGTCTGGTATTACGTGGGATATCGGTGTATATGTAGAACAAAAATAGCTATAAATTATTTTTGGTTTACTTTAATATTGAATAATATTTTCTTTTTGCTTAATTAATGTAATTGGCTACTGGCCGTTCTAATTAATAATAACAATTAATAAATAGCTTTCACATCCTTCCAAAGACTTAGCATAAGGTATATAAGAGGCAACCAGTGCCCTGTAGTAGGCCAGTTTTATCTATAACTAGCTGTTGCCCGCGACTTCGACTACGTTTGATTTTGTTTTTTGATGTGGCATTCAATTTTAAATAGTTCTAAGAAAATCTAAAAGTTTTCAGTATAGCTAAGCCTTAAATGAGGGGTTTGCTGCTATCCACTGAGGAGTTCTGTCCTCTATCTCCAACCACATTCATCAGATCTACACAAAGTTCGTGCAAAATAAAAAACATATCATAACCTCGATAGTACAAAAATAATTATTTAAATCGCTTATAATATGTCGGATTTATGGTGTAAAATCACCAAACACTATCATCCCCTCTGCCAAAGAAACCGAGCTTAATGTCGGAATAAAAAGTATCCTATATCACTTCATTATAGAATATGTGTACAAAGTTTCATGAGGCGATCCTCATTAAGCAGTTAAGGTTAAGCAGTTTTTGCGTGAAAGCGTAACAAACAAAGTTACATTGACATTTATAATATTAAAAGTAAAAAAGTAGGGAAGGGGTTCTCATTCTATTTTTGTATAGTGTTCTATGTGTTTTTATGGGGTCTAGTTTGCTGAAACAATAACATAGTACTAATTATTGTAATAAGAATCAATATAGATTCAAATTCAAAAATGTTTTATTCATGTAGACCTTATCACAGGCACTTGTGAACTAATGTGTGATGGTGATAATGCATACGTTAACTTAAAACTAAAGTTAGGAGGGTTCCAAACGCGCCCAGGTCTAAGAAGAGCCCACAACAAACTTACTCAGGTTTTTTTTGTTATCACCATCTAACAGTCGAGTTAATATTTAGCTATGAAGTTATAGCAGTTTATACCCAAGCTTCTTTATCATACATACAATCCTTAATATTTTAATAGGATTTTTCTAGACGCTTTAATTATATCATATACAATTAATATATGTTAACTAATATGAGTGGTAAGAGCGGGTCCATTAACCTTCGTAGTGGAAGCCACTAATCAATCAATTAGTCAATTATGGCGCAGTCAAACAATGCGTGGCGGCGGCGAGACAGACGGCCCGATGTCGTGATTACGTGCATATTGTATAGCTGCTCCCCGCGGTTTCACCACACGTTAACGCCTTAATCAAACAAGTTGGTTTTTGGCATACAGGGACTTAAAAAGACTGAGAGAAAAATAGATTACTTGTTATTCCAGGAAAATAAACGGTTTCCACAGTATTTGTAAAAAACTTTAATAAATGCCGACAAAGAATGCGGGCAACGGCTAGTATTTGCTATATATTTATATAGTGCTTCTTTAGTTTATAATTGCCATTACATACTCTGTGGTACATATTCTTTTTTCTTCTCCCAGCTAGCGCTCTTCTTTTGAAAAGGCTTATTTTTTGTAAGTTGTGTTTAAAAATAAATCAGTCAATTCTATTCTATTCTACTAATGTTTTCAAAAACCATTACATTTACCTACATTGAATATTCACATAACTAAAGGTCGTAGGTACGTGATGACATATTGGCCACATGGATTCCCTACTCATAGACTTCTCCCGTATACGTCACGTAATATTTTTTTAATTTATTGGGTCCACCGGCGATTTTACGTAAATAACGAGGAAAAAATGGGACGGGGAGGGCAGCTGCCCCCTGAAAAACTCGCAGAAAATGTATGAACTCGCCTTATTACTAATCAAAGTTTAAAAGGGGCCTTTTGTGCTCACTCTTGAATAAACTGTTCAGGAGACACTGGCACGGTCCTATTGGCATAAAATAAAATTGAGCAGTGCAGATGGTTGTTTTTATAGTAGATAAACGTGCGCTTGACAACTATCATGCCTGATGTAAAGCAGTGCAGCGGTCTAAGTCTATTCACTCTTGCCTTGAAGGCATTCAAGTTGTATGTCTCAGGAAACACCGAAGCCGGAGTAGCGTTCCATACTTCCGCAGTCCGTATCAGAAACGTAGATGAAAAGCGCTTCGTGCGTGTAGCCTGTATGTCAACCACGTAAGGATGTCACCGTTCACGGCGTCTCGCTGTTCTGTGGAAGAATGGTGCCGGTGGAACAAGATTATAAAGTTCCAGAGCACACTTGCCAAAGTATATCTTTTAATAAACCGTTGCCCATGATTCTACTGGCGCGACGATCCACCGAGTCTAAGGTTTCAGTCTGGTACTTGGCAGAGCCATCCCTCAGGTGACTATAGTATTCCATGCAACACATATACAGCAGGATAATTTTCGGTTGTTTGCACTGCACTATAGAATAATATATACCTAATGTTCATAGAGGTGTCTTTGAGTAGTGTGAATAACGAAACAGCCGCGGACGATCTGACCTACAAAAATCTGACTTGTCCCCCTCTCGGCCAGAAGCTGGATACGCATATATATCTCTTCTTCTTTGCCCTAGCCTTATCCCATCATTTGGGGTCGGCTCTGTTCGTCTTTCTGCGCCAGGACTCTCTGTCTTGGGTTGTCACGTCAATCAGATTTGCGTTTTTAATATCCTTGGCCACCGTCGTCCAACACGTGGGAGGGAGGGAGTGCCAAGGCTTTTCACGGCGTGATCGTCATCGCGCCGCATAACGTGCCCGTACCACCGTACCACCGTAGTCTGCCTTATAACTATAAGTATATATATATATATATATATATATTTATATATATATATATATATATATATATATATATTTATATATATATATATATATATATATGAATTTTAAACCATGTATACAATTAGGTGGAACTCCCCTGAAACAGGTAGCTGAGTTCAAATATCTAGGGCATATAGTAACCGAACGCCTGGGTGACGACAGCGACAAGGAACGTGAGCGCCGGGCGCTGTCAGTTCGAGTCAATATGTTGGCTCGCAGATTTGCACGATGTACGACGCAGGTAAAGGTAACCCTGTTTAGAGCTTACTGTCAATCTTTTTACACGTGCAGTCTGTGGACGAACTACACGCAGCGAGCCTACAGCGCCCTGCGTATTCAATATAACAATGTGTTGAGGGCGGTGCTGAGGAAGCCTCGACACTGCAGTGCGTCAGCAATGTTTGCGGACGTTCGTGTGGACGATTTCTTCGCGATCATGCGTAGGCGTGCGGCGTCTATGTTGTGCAGGCTTGTGAGCAGTACCAACACCCTCCTTAACACATGGGCCAATAAGCTGGATATAAGTTAGTTGTTTAGGATATAAGTTGTCTAACATAGGAAAGTGGTTTTTTTTGTTACTAACATTATATTTATTTATTTTAATATTTGTTTCGTGTTTAATTATTAGTATTTTATTAATTTTAATTATTTTAATTATTATTATTGTTAATTTAATTTGTGCTTCTTTTTGTGTTGTTTTTAAAAAATGATAAGTGCACAGTATATGGGCTATGCCTGAAATAAAATTTTATTATTATTATATATATATGGTACAATATACACTTGCATCTACATATTACTTCCGTGTTATGCAACGTGCAATGCGAGCTCGGCATCGCTATGTTAGCACTGGACGCAGATTCCAACCTGTTACCTCACAGATATCCTCAGTATGCTGTTGCTACGTCACGACTCCTGGTGTACGTCCATATTGGTGTTAAAATGTTGCAGCAATATCTATACCTACTTTTGTAGAAATGAATTGAAGTGTCTGAAATAAGTACCTGTTAAGACGCGGAGTATTCTATAAATTATATATTTTAAAAATCCCCGACTTCAATTATACATGTACATTAATAAATACTAACATACATTATTAACACCCCGTTTGGTATACAAGCCCCGTCATTCGATACCCTATTGAGAAAGTTGTAAAAAATAAATAGCCATTTTGTGGTGACGGCAATCTTGTTTTCGAAATTTGTCATAACGTATATTATTCTACTGATCAAGCCCCTTTTTTTGATACCCAAATTGGAAATTTTGAAAATTTAAAATATGTCATCCTCCAATGTGTGGCAGCGGCCATCTTGCACCGATTTTCTTCAAACATAGCTAAAAACACTCCTGACTTATTCACCTGTTAAATATAAATAAACAAAATCTAAATCGGTTCATCCGTTTGGGAAATACAATGCCACCGACAGACACTCACACGTCTAACTTGTATCAACCAGGTATTTTTAAGGACACACAAACACACGCAAACATACATGCGCAATCGTTCCCACACAGACGTAAAACACACGTAAAACTTATACCACCCCAGTCATTTTTGCGTCGGGGCTTAAAAACAAAAACTTCTTAGACTAGAATTCCTCAAGCGCTATCTTACCGCTGCAAAGTTATGTCCAACACTCGCTCTACCGGACGCTGAAACGGCTGGGAATGTCCGGGGACTACTAGGCATTTCAGCGCCGGACAATGTGGTATCTATTTGACTGCCTTATGAACCAACTCAATCTCATAGTGCAAATAATGACTTTAAGAGCGTGAAATGTGCGGATTCGATTCCAGTGCAAATTCAAAGGCGACCTTCATAGAATGTTACGTGGCCCCTCCGTAATTTTTTAATTTCTTGATGGTAATTTAAATGCCTTAATAAAAAATTATCATATGATTTTCATAAATAATCTCAACATTTTCGATTGGTGCGGTGGGCAGTGACACTGCTTTCTGAGTCCAAGGCATGTGTGTATTGTCGTAGTACATATATTAATTATTATTATTTACAGTATTTTTTATCCCCAAATTTGATTTAACGTGTGAGAAAACTGAGGTATTGTGGTAATTTATTTTGATATTAAAGTATTTTTCTGTGACATTATTTTTTTTAATTAAATATTACTTGCGCTTAATGGCGGACAACTATGCGGTATGGTCAAGAATAAAATAAACATATTAAAGTAAATTATTTATGTTGTTTGAGTCTCACTGATAAAACTGTAAAATTGAGTTTTATTTTAATTGAGTATTTTAATTGAAAAGAGGTTTTAAATGAGTAATCATGTATTTGGAAATATATTTCTAATATATTTATTCCTGAATCTATAATCAATTAGTATTTATAGCATTTTTTATGGAAAGTTTCGCTTGTTACAACTTACCCCTTTCTGGGGATAACTTTTAGTAACTTAATATTAAAAATATAGATTTCATTATTAAAGGGTTGTTTTATAAAATTACACCCTTTTCCATTATAATTTTATCTTGCGTTTTCAATTTTCTCAGATGCATTAACCTATTAGTGGGTACGTGTGTAATATTATATAATTGCCAAATTAATATTATTAGAAAATTTCTCGCTCTTAGAAATGATTTTTAAGAAATTGCTTAATCGTATGAATTGGTAGGTCCAATATTACCTTAGGAATAAACATGTTTTTTTTATCTATCGCAGAGTTAATGAACATGTCAAGAATCTAAAAAGTTAATTTGCTACTAAAATATTTATTTATTTAACTCTTTATTTGTACACCACTATGAAGTAGGGAAAATAAAAAAAACAATAGAAATTCAAAGACAGAAGGAGAATACAAAAGGCGGCCTTATCGCTTAGTAGCGATCTCCGCCAGGCAACCTTTGGATTAGGACAAGATGAGCGAGAGCGGACAGGTGGTGTAAAATTATTATAAACCTACATTCAAATAGCTAAATACAAAAAAAAAGCACATTATTTTAAAACACTTAGATGTGTTATGGTTAATCCGTTAATGAAATGGACGCATCGCAGTTTAATAATTAATTAAATGGAAACACTGCGCACAGATAATTCAAATGTCGAATGTCTAATTTCAAAACGTCGATGTCAACGTAACACGTAGCTCGAACAGCGTCATTTCCGGTACATATCCACTATTGGACGCTAAACAATATTTATAGGATCCTTGTGACGATCGCGTAGTGAACGTTCAGATTTAGGCACTATATATATGTTTTCTGTACATATTTTTTTAAGTAATAAATTTGACAGACCAATCAGATGGTGCTATTGATTTCAAGTAGGAAACCTTCGCATTTAAATAGAGCAACACTTCGCAGGGCATGTAAGGTGTCCTTCGCAGTGGCGCCCTGTGTCCATTGACCTGAGGCTGACCCTTTAAACCGGAATACAGCAATGTTGCTTGCCGGTAGAAATAAGCATGGCGGTCGTAGTTCCCTGGAAGAATTGTGTCACAAAAATTTACTTTATAATTTGGGAAGCGTTTTTTTTTTAATTCGAGGTGAATTAAAAAAACGCATTGCGCGAACGCAACTCCTCAATGAGCTCAAGTGAGTAAGAAATAAATTTTTATTTGGGTATATGCAAAAATAAAAAAGCAAAGGCTACCACCTACGTCTCAAATTGATGGACACAGGGCGGCATGTACCAGGACGAAATCCTTGCATACCCGGTGAAGTGTTGCTCTGTTTAAAGAAGATGATTTCCCATTTACCATCAAGTGGGCCATCTGATTGGTCGGTCAATCATTACTATGAAAAAGAACAGTGGAAGCATTGCTGCCCACTCCATTCCATTCCCTTAGACGCCTCGTGCGAAAGGGGCGGTTGGTGACCCCTGTATTTTGATCTGCCGTCAACGGCACCATGACACACGGCCTTTAGTGATTAATATAAAAAATGTGTGAGCCGTCACGGGACGCCTGGCAGATGTGAAACATTGAAATTGTTTTATATAAGTTATATGCATAAACGAACAAATTACGACAGGAATCAGATATAGCGTAAAAGACAAAGCATTACAAATTTGTTCCATAAAATAATGGTTATTGAATTTTTATTTAAAACAAGATAAAATTAAAAAGTATATTTTAATTTTAAATATTTATTTGACATCGCGAGAACTCAGTCATGTATTTATAGTACATAGTTATATAGCTGGCGCTTATTTAGCCCAGCGGTTAAGTCTAGCAATTCAAAAGGGCCAGCATTTTGGGTACCATGCCCATATAAGTGAACAGTAAGACGGCTTATATTTATTGTAAATGTTAATTTTAGTTTTTAATTATTATTTTCCTAGTAAATAAATAAATGTATAGTACATATATTCCATCATATAGAGTGGCGATGTGTCGCCACGGCCTGTGTCGCCACGCCAACAACCAGGTTTAGTTGTTTCACATCAAAAAGAAAAACTCATTGCCAAAAATCCAGTAACATACTCTGTACGGACACTGCGTTCGACGCTTTTGACGCATGAAATGACGCCTAATTAACGTGCAAGTCATTAGGCGCCATCGATATGAGGCATTACGTGTGTGTACACACTGAGCGACAACAGTTCCAACCAGCGTGAACTATTGTTTCGAGCCGTCAAATTTTGAGGCACTGAAATTATGGACATGGTAATTCCAACTACCGTTGGGAATTGGTAAGCATCCAAAATGCTAAATTATTGTATATCTTCGTGAATACTTCATTATTGTCCTGCTATGTTATTTTCTCGACCTCTCTGGCGCAGTGCTCTGCATTTTTTTACTATTGGATAGAAGCAGGCTTTACTTTGTGGAATTCCATGATATAATGAATTATATCATGGAATTATATCAAGTAATTATATCATGGAATTCCGCAACCTTAATTTACTGCCATAATCCGCAATAATAAACAGGAAAATATGTACGTTGCAAGCAAGTTGCGTCTAGCTTTATACTCAACACCAATAAGATCTACGAAAATGTACTGTGTACGACATTTCGGTCCGACACTCGAGAATCCTCAGGAGATTTAGGTTTTACAATGAATAATTGCTAAGTTAACGTTGCCATTACTTATGCGAAGGTATATAAGGTATATTAGATTATTAGGTATCCATGACCATGACCGATGACTAAACATTCCCCAGTCTAATTTTTAAAAAAAAGCTATAATTTCAATACAAAAGTAAGGTCACAAAGTTTACCGAAGTTTTGAAATTTTTATGTTTTAATAAAATATAAATAGCATCGCAAAATTTATGTTTGTGTAAGAGCAATTGATTCTTTCTTATTTATTTAACGAGCCCTTTCCTACCTTTGCAATTTGGTCAGTTCACCTGCGAGCCTTCTATACTTCGGAGAGCGATCCCAATTTAACCCTAAAAAAATATTCTTAACCTATAACAATATTATTATAAGGTGGTATTTTGTTTCCATCGAAGTTCTCTCAATATAACTCCTAATACGAAATCGCGGGGATTGACGGTAAACGAGTATCGTTCTTCTTTTTTTTAAGCAATTTAAATATCACACAACACGCAACACATTCGCCATCTTAGTACCCATAACACAAGCGTAGATGACGGATGAATATTTTTATGAATAATATACATAAATAATAATAGCAATATACATATAAACACCCAGACACTGAAAAACATTCATGCTCATCACACAAACATTTTCCAGTAGTGGGAATCGAACCCACGGCCTTGGACTCAGAAAGCAGGGTCGCTGCAAACTGCGCCAATCAGCCTTCAAAGGGTGATAATGATGACAATTATGAGTATCGACGTAATATGACAAAGTAGATTGACATGTCCTATTAAATTAGATAGTATCAGTTGAGATAACAACTAAGATTCCAAAAATATGCGATTATTATTCAAATTTAAAAATTCTTTATTGCGAATTTGGTTGGAATCAGATGATTGATCATTGAAGGAGAAACACAGATAAGAACAGTGAAATTCCACCTAATATTCAATATTGTACAAATAACTCAGACTGCTTTTTTGAGGATTCATTTATATTATAACGGATTTATTTAAGTCAAACTGTCTTTTACGGTTACAGTCTACAGTCTGTGGCACTTATTTTGACGTCGATAGACGAAAGATACCTTATAAAAAGTATATTAGGTCAAATTTACTCTGACACAGCTTTTCGATACACGGAAACGACTTTACGAATGCAGCTTTCTAATGGTACAAGAAAAATGAAATTACTACTTTGAAACTGTCAATGTTAAATCCACTTTGTTTCGCTGTATCAAAACTGTAGAAAGTCAGATTTTTTGTGATTGATGGCAGCACTGACTGCATTTGGTATATTATCCATTTAAAATTATTTTAAACGCAGTAAAAATTCACCTGAGATGCATTCACCATTGAGACCCATTTCTTAAGTTAAGATTGAGGTCTCACTTGCGAAATTACATCATAAACGCCACATAAAACGGTTAATTTATGTCGCCATTTGCAATTTTAAATAAAACATGGCGGCGTGCATTGTGACATTAACGCGGATGTAAAACGTTTATGGCGGGCTTGAGATACTGAATTTGAAAGCGTATTGCCGGTATCATTTGCAAAAGTAACGCCTTTTTTGTTTATTATCCGCCATTAACTGAGTTGAAATAATAATAGCATCACAAATATGTCGTGTTGATATCGGATCCCACTTTCTGATATCGGTTTCATGTCGTGATGTATTAGGTTGCTTTTTGACCGTAGATTTGCTAAGCTGTCTAGCTTAAGAATGTACACGATATCCTTTTTGGCACACAATAATAAGTATTACACTGGTTTATTTATCATAGCAGGTAAGCAATTTATGCTCGTCACAATAAAGGAGCTGGTGGTGAAATGCCGGGAGAACTCCTCAAGCATTAACTATTAACTAAGCCCTGGCTTCGGGAAAAGCAATATCTTGTAGAAGGTTATGAGCAGGTGACATTCGGATATTATTTCTTAGATATGATTGCAAACCTACCCACCTACCTATCTAATACCTATATCTATTATAGCACTAACTGTTGCCCACGACTTCGTCTGCGCTTGATTTTGATTTTTGATTTCTTGCATAAAATTTATTTGTAAGTCTAAAAAAATTAACAGTATTCAGTATCGCTAAGCCTTAAATGAGGGGTTTGCTGCTGTTCGCTGTCCTCTATCTGCAACCACATTCAGATCTACACAAAGTTTGGGCAAACTAAAACACATTATAACCTCTATAGTACAAAAATAATTATTTAAATCGGTTATAATCTGTCGGAGTTATGGTGTAAAACCGTTAAACACTTTCATCCCCTCTCCCAAAGGAACCGAGCTTAATGTCGGGATAAAAAGTATTCCTATATTACTTCTTACACTTCCAAGAATATGTGTACAAAGTTTCATGAGGATCGGTTAAGTAGTTTTTGTGTGAGAGCGTAACAAACAAACTTACATTGACATTTATAATATTAGTAGGGATAGGGATAGGGATAGCTTATATGACACGTTTGTCGTTTTACCATAGCAGTGCCATCTATTGATTACTTACTCAATCCTTTCGAAAAGTATCGACATCTGTTAGAATCTTTTGGAGTTAACAGATAATTGTGACTGTCAATTAATTATAGACAAATAATTTGCAATAAAACAAAATTGCGACTATAATTAAAGATCTAAGCTATCCTATCTCTTAATTTGGACCAGACTGCTCACGGTGTGCCAATTTAATTTAAAATCGGTTAAGTAGTTTAGGAGTCCATCGCGGACAAATATCGTGACAGGAGATTTATATATCTATTATAGTATATAGTATATATAAATTTATATCGGTATTTTTATAGTTATTAAGTAAATGTAGTATGTATGTACATGTAAGTTTATTTTATTTTTTGTAACATACTTTATGCACCATCCACTTTCCACTTTTTTATCGGCTTCGCACGCTCAGGCTGCCTTTAAAAGATCACTTTTAGTTATAAGGCCGCCTTTGCACCCTAACACTAAGTCCTATTACTGTTTTCCTTGTGATTTTCCTATTGTGTTGCGTTGCAATAAAGTTTTGCTATTCTATTCCACCCACTAAAAAGCCAAATTTTTTTTTACTAGAAAGAACCGACTTTGTTAAGTAACTAAAGTCGGTGCCAAGTAGAATGTAGAAACTACTGGTACTTTTCTTGCTTCTATATAAAAAGGTATACGAAGTATATGATCTATACTTTTTACATTTTACGTGGCACCACCCTAAAAAATGTTTACAAAAATATTTATTTCGTGCTTGGCAGTTATATAACAAAGTCGGTTATTTTTTGTAATTTGTTTTTATTTGCTTAGTTTAGCTCAGAGACATACAAATGTTACACTGCAATGGCAGCTTTTAGTTTATATACTTATTTAAAAAACAAAAATCCGATTTGCCGCGTTTTGTCATCCGAGGGGAAAATCTTTTGAAAAGCATTTCATACTTACAGCCCTTGTTACTATGAAAATGATAGCTAATTATCTCAGTGAGCTCTCTAATCATGTCCCCCTTCTGATGTCATGAATACGTAAATTATCCTAAGCCCGATATTATAAAGCTCATGAATCTGCGGTAATCATAGATATTGTACCGCAAGTACGGATTAGAAAATGGCATTGAAAATTCATCAATTCATCTGAAATTATTTGATTACTCTCCTTTCGTCATTATATTATCTAGCATACGATTTTTTTTGTTTGCCATAGTGTATTTATATGATGCTTTATTTCCTACTAGGTGTGCCCTGCGGCTTCGCTTAAATTACGGGACGCAGGGTATTGCTACATAGTCTTCACCTACCTCAATGAATCAGATACCAAAGTTACCTTTGGTATCTGATTGATTGAGTTTTTACAATTGTGCTGGAAGTGCTAAATATACAAACCTATGATATTCAGTATAGATAGTATTTCAACATACTTAAACAAATTGGGCGAATAATATATGTGTTCTTCCTCTCGGAGCTTTAGTAACCCAATATTTGGAACCTTCACTCGGGACTCCCCATCCCGAGGACCCACTCCCGTTTTGGCTAATTTTTAATTATTTTGAATTCTCTATAACGAAGGACTGCAATATTCATATTTGTCTTAACAGTAGCACTATATATTTGTCGATAGCAGTGGTAAAGCAACGTAGCAAGTAAATCAATGCTTGCCGTTCTTTGGAAATTTGAAAGATAATTTGGTATGGTCTCAGCTCCTATTAGCTTACAAAGAATAGTAATCGTTAAAGGAAGAATCGAAATCGTATTGTTAGTTGATTCGTATGCTAAATGTTAAGAAAATTTATAACATTTTTTATTTAATCCCAGTACTGAAGTTCTTATAAAAATGTGGCAACAATTTATGTATTCAGTATCGTTAAACCTTAAGTGAGGGGTTTGCTGCTATCCGCTGAGGAGTTCCGTCCCCTAGCTCCAATCATATTCATCAGATCAACACGAAATTTTGGCAAAACTAAACTGATATACTGTATAACCCATTTAATACAAAAATAACTATTTAAATCATTTTATTTACGAAGGTGATAAATCGTCAAACAATTTCATCCCCTCTCCTGAAGGAACTGAGCTGAATTTTTGCATAAGAAGTATGCTCGTAGTATGAACTCAGATCGTGATGAGTGGCTTATAGACAGACAGACAGACAGACACGAATGAAAAAAAGTACAGATTTGTGAAAGTGCAAATGTGAAACAACTCGAGCAATTAAAGCTGCTTTATACTCATAGGAAAATGCTGCCCCATTGTTAGTGGCTTGTTGAATGGCTGATTCCTAACAACGTTATTTTAGTTTGCGTTTTCCACGACTTTGTCTAAGTAGAGTTATTTTCCCCACACTATGGTATAACTGTCCCAAGTTAAATACAATTTAAATTTTCACTTCTCATTGTACCTTCATAATTCATAAAACACGCTGTCTCTCGCTTCAGAACTATGCGACTCTTTCAACGAAGAAGATTTTGATAAATTCTTTTTTTTTTTACCGAATGCTTTAACTCTAGAAAGTTTTGTAGACCGTTCTGAGTCACTTTTCTTTGTGTTGTAGGATTGTACGTTGTATGATATAATAATTGATTTATATATTTATTTTTAATTTGGTAACTGCTCTGCTCTTATGTACAACCTAACCCTTTTTTTCCCTTTCCTTTGTTGGGTTGCCTGGCAGAGATCGCTTTTCAGCGATAAGGCCGCCCATTGTTCCTTTTTTTTTATTGTGTTGTTTTTGTTTATAATTTAATTATAATTTCATTTAGACCGAATTAAGTTATGGATCCAGGGTATATAAGCGCGAGTGTGTCTGTTTTATATTTGATTGTTTGTCAATTTAAGTTTAGCTCAACCGAATTGAATACTATTTTGCATGCTGGAGAGTAATATAGAATACTCTAAAACGCGGGAAATTACCATAGGATTTTAAAAAACAAATAAAACGTGGATGAAGTCGCTAGCAGTAGCTAAGTTATTCAAAAATCAATAGTGGAGTCTTGTAAAGTGATCCACAAGCCTAAGTTAAATCCTGGGGTAAATTGGAATCAAACATGGCGGCCTCACTTATCTAATGTGTAGGGAGACAGTCGCACGTCTCAATATCTAAGACTTACATCATGGTTTAAGAAATAGAGAAACATCAATTTAGAAACTATGATTTCCAAATGTACCGCAATATGAGCCTGGTACGAGGTTCAAATTGGTTACACTGGGTAGCCAAAGGCTAGTAAAACACCTCTACAGAAGACACCACAGCAAATTTATTGCGTGTAAACCCACGAGAAGTGGACATATATTTTTTACAACCCCGCTTCGCCCCCGTGGTAAACATCCCGAGCTGTGGGCGCAAATAAAGCACTCATTTTTCTTTTTTAGGGTGTCTTTACCAAGGGAGAGAGGCGTTTGTTGTAATTAAAAATATAGCTTCGTAATTATAGCTTTCGAAACCATGCTTTAAATATTTTTATTTTTTTTAGCAATGTATGAATATAGCGTCCTTGATAGTCCGGTTTTTAGCTGGATAATAAGATTAACAAGTTTTGTCTCAATGACACTATTCATGTTTGTGCTTAAATGTTGTGTCCAAACCCATGAAGAAAACATTCCAAATTAATAAAAACAAACTTGAAAAATTTAAACAAAAAGATGCTTTTTGCAATAGAGCTTAAAAGTAACTACCTCCTAGTTTTGTTACTAAAAGAGTGCATATAGAGAAAAGAAGAGAGAGAGCAGAGAGAGAGAGCTATTAGAGCATAGACCTACCACGCTGATCCAATAACCGAAGTTGTTGGTCTCCTTTAACGATTATTTTCATATGGTAGTCGTATTAACCGGGATCAACGCGATATTGGGATGGTCAACGCCATATTTTTTAGCTCATGATTGCATCTGGAAAATTTCCCCCATACCTTACAATTTTGGCGTGATCGAATCAAGGACCCCGTTATTTGTAGTCAAACATGCGGACCACTTAGTTAAAAACTAGGCAGTTGTTTCTTTAATTTTTTTTTCCAGAGATTCTATATGACTGAAAATGACTTTATGGCGATTACAAATCTGGTCTTATACAATACACTGTTCAATTACTGTTTTCACATCTATAAAGGATAGTCATTTCAAAGCTTCCGATATCCATAGCTCATGTGGAGGAAAACCAGCATTCATCCTGTATACTGGACAAAACAGGAAATTAACTTTCGCCCTCTTGCGTGACAAGTGTATTAAGAATAAACTTTCTTTGTTAATTCTTTTTATTTAACTTCTTATTGTTAAACTTGCTGTGATGAAATACAATGGGATCTGTTGAAGAAAACTTCTTTTTTATTTCTTTCTTTTTTTACATTAATTCGGATATAAAGTTTTTAAATTCAATGCCATCATCAATGAAATTGTCTCTTATTGGTTTTGTTTCATTTAATATCATATCTGTTAGATATGAAATAATAGTTCTGGAATGTAATTATTAATCTTTGGCTCAGGTAAGTGTCACTTCTAAACGAGTGGTTGTATGCTCACTGATTAAATAAGTTACGGCGAGCTTGAGGCTCGTTCAAGTTTCTTACTTTTCTCAGCTCAGTTTTATCCTCAATGACACTTATCTTTGGACTGTCCTTAAAATGTATTCTTAAATTATATTTGGTTAAATCAGAGGTGTGTATTCTTTAGATAAAATCATTCTTGTTATTTACTGACCGGCGTAACGTAGTTCTAGAATTCTTTTTCTTGAAGATTACGTAACAAAACTAATTTAACTTCTATTTTTACCATTCTACATTTTTACTTTTTCCAATGAGACGGAATACCTGGATTACAATAAATAACATTCTCGGTAGAACACACAATAAGTTATCCTTCGTATTCCCAGTAGCCATTATTTCTGCTGTATATAAGTCTTCCTTAGTACCTTCAATACCTACCTACAAAATGTCTGTTTCTCCTGGTTTCAGGTCGTAAATCAGTTTTATGTCGTTTCGAGCGGCTACTGGGAACAGCGCGAATGATTGAAAATCGCTGTTGCATTTCTGTAACATCTTTTATATCATTCTCCAAGATTCGGAGTTTGATACTTAACCCCGCCAACCTGAACTCAAGCAGCCTGGTGGGGCTATATTTTAATCAAGCATAAAAGAGATAGCAATTTTAACACCCTAACTAGTCCATTAAATGCGGAAGTGTGACTATTTGTTTGCTTGTAAGTTGAAAGGAGGGATAGTAATATAAGCAACTTTTTAATTCATTAAAACAATCCTTTCCCACGATTCTTGTAAAATACTTGATATGAATAGTATAAATACTTAATATATACATATAAACGCCCAGACACTGAAAAACATTCATGCTCATCACACAAACATTTTCCAGTTGTGGGAATCGAACCCACGGCCTTGGACTCAGAAAGCAGGGTCGCTGCAAACTGCGCCCATCAGCCGTCCGTCCATCTATACCAGTCGAGAATTACTTCAAATACCTAACATTGTAAATTATTCTCCGCGAACCATTGTGCGGTTTACGACCGACAAGTACCGAGTACGGAGTTTTCGTACAATGCCCATTGAGGCGTTGCTGGGAATCACTGGACAGTTGTTTCATAATAAACCGTAAAAAGAGACATAATATTATTGTAAAATAGCTGTTACACGCGTTCTACGTCCGTTATAGTTTTTTTTTTCAAATCCCTTGGGAGCCTTTTGTTATCCTGGAATAAAAAGTAAAATTCTAAATTTAAAATTCATTTATTTGAAGTGGGCCTACATTATAAGCACTTTTGAAAAGTCAAGTATGTATGTTTGTAGTGACTCTACCACCGGTTCGGATAGCAGGAGTAACCTATGTTACTCTCCGTCCTTTCAACTGACTCTGTGCCAAAAATCAAGTCGATTTTTATTTTATTATTCCACTACAAGTTAGCCCCTCACCTGTTGGTAAGTGATGATGCAGTCTACGATAGTAGCGGGCTAACCTATTAGGGAGTATGGTAGTCATATCCCTAATCGGTTTCTAAGCGACATCGCATTGGAATACTAAATCGCTTAGCGGCACGTCTTTGTCGGCAGGGTGGTAACCAGCCTCGGCCAAAGCCCACCAGACCAGACCAGAGAAAATTCAGAAATTATAAATTCCTAAATCGCCTCTGCCGGGAAGTGGACCCGGGACCTCCTAGTTACAAAAATACGAGTGCATTAAACTGCCATATCAACACCGGCACTGGGCCATATATAATAAGTCCACCAATCCGCACTGGGCCAGCGTGTTGGACTACGGCCTTAACCCCTTCTCATTATGGGAGGGGTCATAACCATACAGTTGGCTGGTAAAGGGTTGATATGATGATGACGAGTGCATTTTCTATACACTCCAGTCTTGTATGAGACTCTAGACGATGCAGAGATACCTAACGGTGTCTCAGTCGTTATCATTAATGAAGGCTGTTATAAAGTCAGCCAATTGTAAAAAAGTATTGATTGTTTGTGCACTAATTTCTCTTATAAGAGGCGTGATAGACAAATTAACATGCAGACCGTTAAATTTCTCATGGCAGATTTAATTGTCGGTTCACGTCTTAGAAACTGGGCCACATATTGTTTAGTGCTTTTTTAACAGCTGATTAGGGCAAGGTGCAATAGACAAATGAACACGACGGTGTCAAACATTAACTCAGAAATGATTACAATGTATGCAACCTATTGAGGTTATAAAATTAAAAAATACAAAAGTATCATGTATAGTATTGACTGTACATGATACTTTTGTAAATTTTTAATAGTGTTCTTACCTACCTAAATTTAGAGGAAATATCTATTATATATACATATATAATTTAAAATGCATATAAAATTTTCGGAACCGACAGGATTTGAACCTACAACTCTCTGGCAATCGCGGCTAAGCGCTTTGACCGCTAAGCTAACGGTTACAGTTACGGCTTAGCTGTCGGTTCCGAAATTTTTTATAAGTATTATAAATTTATAAAATTGCAGGTACATAATATATTAAGTTGAGTAGTATGTAAGTTTATAATAGCATAAATATATATCACATATATCTATCATAGTATATATAAATTTATGTTGGTATTTGTGTAGTTAATATGTAAATGTAGTATGTATGTTCATGTAAGTTTATATTACATTTCTTTTTTTTGTTTTTTTTTTTTTGTAACTTACTTTATGCACCATCCATTTTCCACTCTTTTATCGGCTTCGTACGCTCAGGTTGCCTTTAAAAGATCACTTTTAGTGATAAGGCCGCCTTTGCACCCTAGCACTAAGTACTATTACTGTTTTCCTTGTATTTTCCTTTTTTTGTTGTGTTGCAATAAAGTTTTTTCTATTCTATTCTATTCTAAGTTGAATGTCTCGAATTTCCTCCGATCTGGTCTGGTGGGAGGCTTCGGCCGTAGCTAGTTTATTTGCTGACAAAACCGTGCCTCTAAGCAATTTAGGATTCCGGTTCTTAATGACAAGGTTGCTTGGAAGCATCCGGCTCCGCTTTCATCTCTCACAAGATAGAAAAATGAATGTTAAAATATAAAATGTAAATTTTTGATGTTGGAAAAGAGCAACTGCTGAGTTTCTTGCCGGCTTCTTCTCGGTAGAATCTGCCTTCCGAACCGGTGGTAGAGTCACTACACACGGACAGACTTGACGTTTCAAAAGTGCTTGTATTAGGCCTACTTGAAATAAATGAATTTTGAATTTTGAATTTTTGAATTTTTGGTACGATGTTGCGTGGAAACCGATGTTTCTCAGACACATAGTACCTACTATCAGAAAACAGAGAAGTATCCTATACCTATGTAATATGAAGTGCCATAAAAGATTCTGAATTATATATATATATATATATTCTGAAATATATTAATAAGCGTAGCTCGTGTTATGGATACTTGGATAACTGATGAATATTTCTATGATAAATACTTATAAAATATAGATAACCTGGACACTGAAAACATTTATGTTCGTCACACATTTTCCAGTTATGGGAATCGAACCGACGGCCTTGGACTCAGAAAGCAGGGTCGCTGCCCAATCGCCCGCATCGCCCGTCTGCCGTTTGGCGCAGTGGGCAGAAAAGATAGAATGAAAGCCATATTTTATTTCGTCAAGGGTTTGAGAACTGTAGCTACATAGGTGAAGCTTAGACCGCGATTGCCTCAGGGATGCAGGTTCAAATCATACCGGTTGCCTAATTTTTATATGCATTTAAAATTAATAATTATTGGTTTACCAGCTGCCTTGACTTATAGAACAAATGTGATTTCATTGAACAAATTGCTATGGTGCCACCGCCGCGATTTTTGACTTCTGGGCTCTGATTTCATTTTTGTGAAACACCACCATCGGGGTTTTTAATTAGCCAGCACTACTATTCGTATGGGTTTAATAAAACTGCCATCCCTAACAGGTTAGCCTTCTACCATCTTAGACTGTATCATCACATACCACCAGGAGAGATTATGCAGTCAAGGGCTAAGTTGGAGTGAAATAAAAAAAAAACTAAAGAAAAAGAAGCAGTTTTTTAAATTCAGTTCATAAAATAAACTGAGAACTTCAAACCCCCATACAATAATACATTGGGAACACCGCAGCCTATAATTTGTGGCGTCTGCTGTCTACTAATGATAGGGTAGACAAGATAGGGGGTGGGAATTCATTAAAGTCGCTTGTCGGTCTGGCCAACCGATAATTTGGCTGTCTGTTCCATCATTTTAACCCTCGGCGCAAAAACAACGGTGTGTTATAAGTTTGGTGTGCGTGTGTGTGCCTGTGGCATCGTAGCTCCGGAATGGATGAATACATTATGATTTCGTTTGTTTTGTTTTAAAGTTGGTTTAGCTATGTCGATGAAAAATCGGTCCAACATGACCGCCGCTACAAAATGGTTGATTAAATATTTTTTCAAAACTCCCTCAATATGAACGTCGGGCTTTTTGTTTAATTTTCAGATTGGTAGATTCCCGGGAAAGCTGGAAATTGACGGTTTTCTGGCAGTACTTTGTCGATACCAAGCCCGGGTTTACTTCCATAGATTGAATCTATAACCCGCCCGCCAACCCGCGTTCGAGCAGCGTGTCGGGTGCAAGATAGAAGGTCGGTTCCCAGTACTGGGAAGTAAATATACAGAGTTATGTGATCAAGGTCGAAAAGGGTTTCAAAATGATGAAGAGATCATTATGAAATGGTCAAATATCATCATATATCAGGTTGTCCTACCTGGCACGAGCATGCACGAGTCTCCTCTAGGAATGAGAAGGCTGTAGGCCGCACAGAAAACTTGGAATGGAATTCCGCAAAGTAACGCTTGTTTCCATCCCATATTAAAACAAAGGAGCCAGGCCGTAGGTGCCTAATGTCGTTAATCAATACGAAGTGAGGTAAAGTGCAAGCCAGCGTTTAAAGGGCAGAGCTGGTCAAATAGCGGGGGAGTCGTTTACCGATTTGCCCCATTGCTACTCAGTATGAAAGCATACTGTATGAACTTAATCACTCTGGGACTTTTTTTATAATATTATATTTTACCTGGGTTCCAATATTAGTGCCACTGATTCTTGTGAAACTGAAATTCGAAGGCGAATCGAATGGCCAAAAGCGCTATGTCACAGCTACATAGGACTTGGAAAGACATGAATATCTCAATCAAGGCAAAAGTGCGTCTTGTCCTTGTACTTATTTTTCCTATAAGCGAACGCCTCATAAGCCTCATAAGCGAAGCGTTAGGTGATGCTCTATTCGCGATATATGAAAGTCAAGGACTTTTCGAAACTAAAAATTACTGTATTTTTCTCACATTGCACTTATAGGATAATATTATCAAGAAAAACATTTGTTTAAATGTATTTGATATTTGTTTTAAAAACAATTATTTTGTTAAAAGTAAACAAAAAAACATGTTCGAGGACGTCCGGATGTCTGGCCGTATGGATCTGTAGCGACAGCGACTGCGACTGCGACTGCGCCTGCGACTGCGAGTGTGACTGCAACAGCGACAGTGACAGCGACAGCGACGACAGCAATAGCGACAGCGACGACAGCGACCGCGACAGCTAATGCGACTGCGACAGCGACTGTAACTGCGACTACGGCGGTGACTGCGACTGCGACTGCAACTGCGACTGCGACTGCGACTGCTATTGCGACTGCGACTTCGACTGCGACTGCGACTGCGACTGCGACAGCGACAGCGACAGCGACAGCGACAGCGACAGCGACAGCGACAGCGACAGCGACAGCGACAGCGACAGCGACAGCGACAGCGACTGTTAGTTTATTATTAAATTAAAATAATAAAATGTGGTCAGTGGATGGCTAAGCATTTCCGTGGTGTCACGTGTACAAGGTGCCAACTGAAAGTCAGCGCTGTAAGCTCCCACTTTATATAACCTAGTATTATCACTGTAAGTTTATTCTTAATCCTTACTACCTAATAAAAAGTCAACGAGAGAATATATCTCATTGTCATAGTTAAGTCGCAGCAGCAGATTTTGTGGTCTCAGTTTTTATAATCGCCGGTGGAAACCAAACCGGCTTACATAGTTTTATCCTAAAGGGTATATAGCAGTAAAATACGCTTTAATTCATTTCAATTAGACATTAAGATAATAACATTTTTTTTATCAATAATTAACTAGATATACTACGATAATACACACATCGCCAGCCCCAAAGTAAGCGTAGCTTGTGTTATGCTTACTAAGAGAGCTGATGTATATTTTTATGAATATAATACACATAAATACTTATAATATACATATAAACACTGAAATCATTCTTAAACATATCTTAAGAACGAAACCTTAGTTAAATGTCACAAATCTCCCAAATGCACTATTCCTACGGGATGTTTAAAAAAAAAACAAACGCGGACGAAATCACTGGCAACAGCTAGTCATAACAATCGTCAAACGAATTAATTTAGAAATGAACTACATATAATATTGGCTAAGTTCAAAATGTTCGTACTTACCACACCGACAAACAGATAGACAAGTAAATAATACCATCAACGCCTGAACGGCTATAAGGGCGCGCACACAGTAACAGCCTGTAATTAACGATATAATTGATGTGCACCTGGCTTTATAATAATTACATATGAGGGCCAGTATACAAAGTTGTTATAATGACTATAACCATGTCGTTTCTTGCGCGGTACCCTTTTTTTTTTTTTTAATCGTTACATAAATTTATTGGAAATAGCTTCAGCAAGGCAGGCAAGGGCAGCAATCCTGCTTTCTGAATCTATGGCCGTGGATTCGATTCCCACTACTGGAACATGTTTGTGTGATGAACATGTTCACACATGTAACACGCTACGCTTACTTTGGGGCTAGGTGGCGATGTGTGCATTGCGGATGAACCGCTTTTCATTTTGATTTTTTTTTAATAGAAACTAGTTGGCAACAAGCGCCGTTGTAAGGTTCTTCATTGAAACTTTTACTATCATAAATATTTGATTGATAACATGATACCAATGGTAGTATAGATTGAACATTCATCATCATCATCATCTCAACCAATCGACGTCCACTGCTGCACATCGGTCTTTTGTGGGGAGGTACCACAATACACGGTCCTGGGCCGCTTGCCTCCAGCGGCTCCCAGCGACTCGCCTGATGTCATCTGTCCACCTCTTTAGGGGCCGACCTACGCTGCGTTTACCGGTGCGGGGTCGCCATTCCAGCACCTTAAGACCCCAACGCCCATCGGTTCTCCAAGCTATATGCCCTGCCCAATGCCACATCAGCTTCTACACTCGCTGAGTCTAGTCTATGTCGGTAACTCTAGTTCTTCCACGGATCATTTCTGATTTGATCACGTAGAGATACTCCTAGCATAGCTCTCTCCATCGCCCGCTGAGTGACTCTGAGCCTTCTTATGAGGCCCATAGTTAGCGACCATCTCTCAGTTCCGTAAGTCATCACTGGTAACACGCGCTGTTCGGAGATTGATTTTATATTCAAAATCAAAAATCTTCCGTTTACCATTACATAAGTTTAAAGTATGTATAAAATCACATTTAATACATCGATGTTACTATACTATTGATTAACTTCTTAATGACAAGGTTGCCTGCAAGTTCATCTCACATAAGATATAGAATAGAATAGAATAGAATTTGTTTATTTACCAGAACAACACAAACAGACTTACATACGGAGTAACTTAAAAAAATTGTACTTAATTATTAATAGCTTAAGTCTATGATGTGTCGTGCCAATAAAAAGGTTCTGACTCAGCTTAATGTTCCGGTATTCTGTCAGTACCTGTTTAGTTCAGTTATGAAATCACATATAAAAACAAAAAAAATAAATATATAAACTTTATAAAAGAAAGTAAACTTCATTATGGAAAGGAGATCAAAATTCATTTTTGTTTAAGTAGTAATGGAAAAGTACTGACTAACAAGTCAGATAATAATTTTTAGTTTTTAGTAGTTATTATTGTAAGATAGTGCCACATTAGATATTTGAATGTTCAGTAGATAATAGCGAGATGATATATGATGAGATATAAGATGTAACAATGATTTTTAAATTGTAAAATGATGTTGAAAAAGACCAAATGCTGAGTTTCTTGCCGGCTCTTCTCGGTAGATTCGACTTCCGAAACGGTGGTAGAGTCACTACAAAGAGAGTGCTTATATTAGGCGTACTTGAAATAAAAGATTCAAAATTAATTTTGGGATTTTTTAGCAGACCTGCTTTTGGGCACCTACATAACGTAGGTACGGTACATAACGTAGGTACAATAAGCGAAAATAAACAAAGCTAGTACGTTGGTAGCTCAAGCGAAAATAAACAAAGCGTGATTCAATCACCCTACTGTAAGCAATCACTTGATGTTTGGGGAAAAGTTTGTTGGGCCACTACATTTGGTTATCAATAAAACTCCTAGAAAATTACGATAGTAACATATTCAATCAATGCAAAATACTATTTGAAAAAAAAAAGTTAATACCCTACCGACAAAGACGTGCCGCTAAGCGATTTATTGTACCGGTGCGACGTCACGTGGAAACCGATTAGGGGTATGACTACCATACTCCCTAAAAGGTTAGCCCACTACCATCTTAGACTGTATCATCACTTACCACCAGATGAGAATGCAGTCAAGGGCTAACTTGTAGAGGAATAAAAGAAAGACATCATCACTTATCACCAGGTGAGATTCCAGTCAAGGGCTACCTTGTAGTGTAGTAAAAAACGCCATTTCCATAGCCCTCACTACTGTACTGTGTCGTGACAGTTTACGCACTAAACTGACATGTCCGAAATCGCAGCGACATTCTGTAAACTTCTTCCCAATACATCGAGATAACGTCTTCCCCTTATTCGAAAACAAATCCATTACTAATTCTACTCCATTGCAATAAGAACTGAAATCCTTTGCATTATTATATTTGGGTTACAATCTTAATGATATTCACGTGCAGACAATATATGCCTTATCCAAATGCACAAAGGTTGAGTTTGGTTTGTGTGAGTTGTATTAAAAATTGTTTATTTAAACAGGGGTGAAAAGTACAACAGGAGTGTATGTGAAAGTTTGCCGTGATGGATTCGGTTTTTAAATTGTTTATTGTTTGGGCTTTAGGCTGCCTTTCCACCAGAGATGTCCAAGAATAGGAATTGAGTTAATACCCGTCAATATGATGCTTAGTTTTAAAGTTGCTTTAGATAAAAAACAGAACTTTTTTTTTTTTTTTTATTAAAAAAAAAAACAAGTTTTTTATATCCGTTCTCTAGCTCGGATTACTCAGTATATCCGAAAATTCTTACCCCTATTAAATTTTTGTTTTATTTTAATTTTAAATTTGACAAATATCTTCAAATAGGTATGAAAGATAACATAACAGGAAATCATCACAGTTCAATGGTTGACTTAACTTCTAGTTATCCTTCAACGGTACATAAACCTAGTTCATTACTTTTTATTTTTAGTGCTGGCTGTGGCTTAGGTAAAAAGTAATTCAAACGATTGGATTCCCGTATACAACCAAGCACATCTCTTGTGGAAAGGCAGCCTTATTCAAGGGGTCGGTCTGGGTTTGACAGTTAATAAAATTTGATTTATTTATTATCTGCGAAATGGAAAACCTCTTTAGGGATATTATGGTGGTTATGTTTTATTGAGATATGATCGATGTATGACATAGGACCTATGGAATTATTATTAATTCAGCTTTTTGTACATTATGGGTTTATTTAATTTTAAATTTATTTTTGGACACTAAAACCTACTCTTAATAAGATATTTTTACACGAGGAAGTATAGTTTGAAGGGGTGTTCGATCTACGTGCTTCGCGGCGTTCAGATTTGTATTCAGCGTGTGGCCAAGACCAGAATAGGCAAAAGACGTGCGTTCTTTTTTTTTATAAAAACATTTGACGGACTAAGCAGATGGCCCACCTGATGGTAAGTGGAAATAGCCGCAATAATAGCAACTGAATCCATCGTCTCATTAATCTACTGAGAATTATGATAAAGTTAACTAAATTAAATGTTGTCTCCTAAAATGTTATGGGCTGAACGGTAAAGGAATTCAGTCCGGCTATTTATATTAATCACAATTAGTTAGTGTCATAGAGTGTGTCTGTCAGCATGTCGGTGTCACAAACAACGATACATCACAGATGGAATGCAAAACTACAAAGCTATCAATTTATTATGACCACTAGCGCGATATGAAGGCTACAAAACGAGCGGGATTCAAAAGAAGATCCACCAATTATTAAAATTCTTAAAATCAGTACTTCTAGCAAAGGCAGCACGGCTAGCAAATAAATAAATGAGTATACTACGGCAATACACACATCGCCACCTAGCCCCAAAGTAAGAGTAGCTTGTGTTATGGTTACAAAGATTTTTTTTTTATATTAACAGCAGGCAAACGAGCAAGTGGGTCACCTGATGTTAAGTGATCACCGCTGCCTATAAACATCTTTCTGTGTGTGTATTGCATACTTTTTCCTGAAATAATGTATTGTGAAATAACTTACAAGAAGCACGAAATCTCTTAATTCGTAACGACCAGCATTGTAAATGTATGCATACTAATATACGAAAGTGTATCTGTTTATACATTTGTTTGTTACCTATATTCAGCTCAACCGCTTCAATCTGGAAAAGAACCTAGAAGACTTTATAACGCGAGAAATTTCATATCTTGTAAATTCTCGTCACCACCATTCTGTCATATTTTGTGTATACTGCGTTCTATAATATTGTAAATATAAATTTAATTATACCTATTCATTTTTAATTTTAATTTTTATGTAGAAAAGTAAATTACTAGTACTTAATGTCAAAACGCATTTGAGTTATGACTTCTGGCGGGTATTTTCTTCACTATTATTTTCTTTTCCTAATTAACTTCAATTTCATGGCCCACCCCGCACTGGCGGAGTGAACGCTAATTAGCCCGCGTTACCAATTTGCGACGTTCAAATCGTCTGGCGTCAGATTTCATCTAACGTCTGGCGTCTTGAGACATCTAACTTTAAGGTATGGCTGAGCACTTGAATGTTTTTTAGTCTTATTGCTATTTGAATCACTTCTAGTGTCGCCCTCGTTGGTACTAGAGTTTAGCATCGGATCGTGGCATCCTAGATTCGATTTCGGAGGTGGGCGATACATTGAATGAATGAGTACACTATTAAGTAAGCAAAATGTACATAAAACAGAAAATCAGTCGCAGCACAGCGTATAAAATTTGGCGGCTTTATCGCTATTTAGAGCGATGCCTTCCAGGCAAGCGATGGCGTAAAATAAATCTATATAAATAAAAATGTTATGTTGGTTTGTGTACGCTTCAAAAACTCAAAAAGTTCTGCACCGATCGAGTCTAAATTTTAGCATGATATATAATCCGCATCAAGGATTGTTTTTATCTATTTTTTGCATCAGTCACATATCCGCGAGTCTTTATATCTACGCAGACAGTGGAAAAACAAAAAATATTGTATATCCACAAATATTGCAACATTAAGCTTATGTGTAATGTATTCTTTGTTTTGTTTCTCATTTCTCAACCAATCCATAGCACGTGCTAAGGCACGAGAGATATGAGCTCCTTCAACTTATTATGATGGGAAAGGTTGCAGGAAGAAGAGGCGTTGGTCGCAGAAAAAAGTCCTGGCTTCGTAATATCAGAGAGTGGACTGGAATCGGTAGTGCAGCAGAATTATTTCGCCTCGCGAAAGATAGACAAGAATTTACGAAGCTGACTGCCAACCTTCGCTAGTCGGAGAGGCACCGCAAGAAGAAGAAGAAGAACCAATCCATAAAAATGTGCTACAGCGAAGAGTGGCAGGGTACAACTAGTAAACAATTAATGGCGATGCGTGTATCGTCGTAGTATATTTCGCATTGCCATATAGCCCCAAAGTACTCGTAAGCTTATCTTGTGATATGGATAATAAGATAGATGATGAACATTTTTATGGATGTGATATACATAAATAATTAATATATATACAGATAAACACCTAGCCACTGAAAAACATTCATGTTCATCACACAAACTTTTTTCAGTAATGGGAGTCGACCCACGGCCTTGGATTCCGAGCACCACTGCACCCTTTGGCTGCCAAAAGATATAACATCAGCTCGGCGTTAGAAATAGGAGGTGTCAACCCCTGACATCCTGACTGTTGACATTATATTGGTCGTATGAGGAATCAAACCCTATAAATAAAATGTAAATCTATGCTGAGTCCACAAAACTCTGTACTATGGCTGGACTTCCAACGAAAGTAGAAATTCAAATTCAAATTCAATTTCAAAAATGTTTTATTCGTGTAGACCTTATTACAGGCACTTATGAAGCGTTCAGACATTTAACATGTTACTCTAATGTTAGTGAAGGAGATTCTGAGTTCGTTAACTTAAAACTAAAGCTAGTAGGGTTCCAAACGCGCCCTGGTCTAAGAAGAGCCCACAACAAACTTAGCTAGGTTTTCTTTTTGTTATCTCCATCTCACAGTCTAGTTAATGTTGAGCTATGAAGTTAGAGCAATTCATACCCAAGCTTTTTTATCATACGTGTAATCCTTAATATTATAATTGGATTTTTCTATAAGCTTACGTTTTGATGCTAAACTACTGTCTTTTTAAGAGAATGTAATGCTTAGCAAACATATGCGAAGCACTTGGCAAGGACTATTTTTTCTGGCTAGATTTTAATTCAAGCTAGATTAAAACAGAACTGTATTTTTTTTACGTCGGTTTAACATTTATTTCAGAAGTCGGTATTTTTTGTTAAATAATATTCTTCTATTGTATAACATAATTTTTGTAAAGCAATGTTTTAATAGTGTGAATTCCTCTCTTATTCGCAGAGTCGGTGCTCTTAGTGAACTGACACTCGGCGTTCAGTTCGCGCGGATGCTAACAAGAGATTAGTCGATTTGCGTAATCTACTTTGCGCGATCAAACTGTTAATCTGTTAATTGATGTCGCCCGGACATAATCTTGTTGGGGCGGTAACTGCTAGTTACTGCGCAGTATTGACGCTACACTTAGTTGGGTTTACGATTGGTTTAGTCGCAGCTACAACCACTATATATACCTACAGTTGTTGAGATATATAACAATTTTTTTGGGTACTCATTATTCAAATATTATTATATAAATGCAGGTTTGGTACTAGCCTCGGACTGATATAAAAAAAAAGCCATGGGTCGCAAATAGACTATTCACATAGAATTCCATAACCCGTCTGTATTTTCCACTACAAGTAATATCAGGTCGTAAACAATGTACGTCCATAACTCAGTGCAGCGTTGACTCGCGACAAAAAAACTATGTCGCGCGACATCTTGCAACTTGACGGATTTATACTGCACTCGGAGATTACGCGAGTGGGAAATATTATGCTATATTTTTAAAGTTTAACATAAATTTTATTTTTTCTTATATGTCTTATTATGTAAACAATCTTCCAATTACTTTCTAGTGAAAGTAAAGGTCGTTTTAAAAAATATAAGAGAATAATAAAAGCATACATTCATAAACACTATCTCTTTTTAACCCCCGTCTAAAAAACGACGGGTTGTTATAAGTTTCACGTCGTGTTTGTGTGTACTAGTGAAACGACTTTGGAAACTTTGAGAACTCTCACGCATGCGAGTATCCTCACGACGTTTTCCTTCACCGTAAAATATAAAACATGAAAGCATATGAAATGGCCGCCATCTTGGGCCGATTTTCATCAAACATAGTTAAATCAATCATTTTTTTTCATCACAAAAAAAAACTACATGATTTAACTATGTTTGATGAAAATCGGCCCTAGATGGCGGCCATTTCATATTCTTTCATGTTTTATATTTTACGGTGAAGGAAAACGTCGTGAGGATACCCGCATGCGTGAGAGTTCTCTATAATGTTCTAAAAGGCGTGTGGAGTCCACCAATCCGCACTGGGCCAACGTGGTGGACTACGGCCTTAGCCCCGTCTCGTTGAGGGAGGAGACCCGTTAAGGAGGAGACTAGTTAACCGTACTTGTACGTAACCGTAACTTTACCCTACATACCCTACAACTGCAAATATTTCGGACCATTACCATCTTAGACTGCATTCATCACTTTTTATTTTGATCATTTCAGGAGTAGGTACAGTCAAGTGATCCTAGAGGAATATAAAAAAAGAAACTGACTATATTACTGACTACAACGTTATCAGTGGCGTGCACTTGATATATCCACAAAAGCACTGCCCACCCTATAATTTTTGTATGTCTCATAAAGGAGAAGGATTTTTCCATTTCATGCCATATTCCTTCTTTATAGTCCTGGCAAGGACCTTGTGCCCGCAACTGAACGTTATAGCAGAGAGGTTAGTTGAATAATGAAAGGAAAGAAATAGCATGATTGTTCGCTAAACAGAACCCATTTGAACTTTATGCGAACTAAACTGTGAACCCGTTAAGTGGTGACGCCTAGGCTTAATCCGATTTGGAATACCATCATGGGATCAGCAGATTATTCGACTATAATACATATATAGATGACTATATACGAGTATGAAGTAGATATAATAAAATAAACCATATTTAACAATGTTTCGTGGTGATAGCCTAGGGGGGACAAGTTCGAAGCGAACTACGCAACGCACCTCTTCTTGTCTAAGTTAAGAGAGTTTTAAGCAAACAAACACTTGCTTTAAGGATAAGAAAACATCATAAGGAAACCTTCTATCTGAGAGATCTCCATAATATTCTCAAAGGCGTGTGTCTATCGCACATAGCCAACTAGTTGTGTTAGACTAAGTACTTAAGGCATAAACCCTACTCATTGTTTAGAATCAAAAATTGAAAATTCATTTACTTCAAGTTGGCCTGATGTTATCACTTTTGAGACGTCAAGTATGTCTGTTTGTAGTGACGCTACCACCTATTTACTTATTATAGATATATAAATATATATTTATAATAAGTAAACAGTGATAAATATACTATGACAACGATAGATAATGCTCCTTTACATTGTGTTTAAAAGAGTGCACCCATCGGCAGTGTCTAATATGTTCTGGTAGTAAGTTCCAAAGGTTTTAACCTCACCGACAAATATGTGCCCTCAAGTTATTATTAACTTTAGATGTCGCCAAACGTCGATGGTAAACATCTAAGTTTCGCGATAAGCCAACATCATTAGGCGTCTGATTTAAGCGTTTCCTAGGTTTAGGCATTATTCTCGCTTTTATCGAAACAATCTCCTCGATCCTCCAGCGTCAAAGCGAAACGTGCGTAGAGAGTGCATTGTGGAAGATAGGACGGTGTATAAAGCTTAAAGAAATTCTAAATTAGACCATACGCCACCACCACTTTGTCTTATTGCGGATTTGCTTTGATTTTTGCGGATTTTTGTGTGAATGTAATTTTTGATTTATTATGAAAATATTACAGGACATCATCCGAAAATCCCGTAAGTTAAATAATAGTTTAAAGACTTTTTTTATATTGTAGAAAGTACAAAAGATAATAATAATATAATTATTTATTTCACATTCAATAACGATGGGTTCAAAACTAGTATAAAAGGATTAAAATCAACTGTCTCTGAATTCCGACGCAGACAAGAAAATCATCTAAGAAGATGTAGGAATACAGATACAGATACAGAATATACAGATACAGAATATAGATTGAAACGAACAGAGGTCCACTCGGGAAATCCCCGATGATGCCTTAGAGTCGATCACTCAACATTGCAATAAGCATTCTGTAACAACGTTTGCTTTTACTTTGGCTAAAGATATGTCCCGGTGTGCGCTGACCATTATTCGCACTTAGTCGATTTTTATTGTTATTTCAGATCTCGAATATAAAAATCTGTCCTCATTTTTATACGAATCTCTGTTTGGCGTCTTCTCTAATGATATATGTATATCTGCGACGAACAAATCTGTTTGTATACCGTCATTCTCATACACTTAGACCATAAATTCACGTCTACTATTTTTACACCACCTTGTTATGAGAATAAATCGCCTCCGAGACTGAATTGTGTTCTGGACGTGAAATGTTGGTACCATTTCATAATAAATTCACGCTCACATAAACGTCCTAAATGAATTAGAGACGAATCCTGAGGGAGATTTTACGACCATTTACGAAATTTTATATCTATGAGACACTTTAACCGTATGGGGATATTAAAAGGGGTGTTAAATAACGTTTTAATTAACATATTTTGTTTGTTAATTTATATAACCACCCGGAAACTGTAGTTAATAGTAAAAGCTACACTATTGGAAGCTTGACAACGCTACGTTCCACCTATCTTCGCTTCGCGCTATCACCGCTTTCATATTGTATACTCATCGTTAACTTTGTGTTGACATGATTGCTTGGTGGATCCGTAAAAAAGTTTCTAATTAGGAAGACAATTGGAGTGTGATTTCACAGGTGTTCAACACCTAACGTTTACCTTCAGGCAAAGGTCGGTTACTGGACAACGCTTTTATTGGCACACGTTGGTTTTTGAGAGGTCGTTAAAACGGGTGTTCCTTATTTGAAAGTAACTGAATGAATGAATTAATGAATACACTTTTATTGTAAACCACAGAGAAAATTTACAGAGATACATATACAACAGCACAATAAGGTAGAACGTACAATTTGGCAACCAAAGGCATACGAGAAAATGATATACGAAATTTGTAGGTGGTACAACACACATTGGTGAAATATTAGGATTTTAACTAAATTAACATAAAATAAACATTTAACACAATACATATTGAACATAACATATTAAAGATATGTGCAAAAATATATTTTAACTTATCAGTTATAATATATTGGTGCTGATTCCTCTGGACGTATATAAATTGGTATATTGGTATATTATACTTTTCTTAGTTACTAATTTAATCAACGATTTGTCTTTAAGACAATATGAGATCAAAGTTTCAATTTGACATATCAAGGTTTTACACAAATCAGTCCTTAGTCAAACAGTATAAAATGAAAACCATAATAAATTAAAATAAACACTAAAAAAGGTACGTGCTTTTTTAATTTGAATTTGTCCACCTAAAAAAAGGAAATGAGCTTTTTATAAAAACTCCATTTATTCCTCGTGGAAATAAGATATTCAACAGTATAGTATTTGTCATCAAAGCTGATTGAACATGGGATTGCAGAAAAAAATCTATAAACGCAATGAAATGAATATTCTATGCATTCCATTCCGATATTATTGGCATTGTAATAGGATTCATAATCGTTTAATAAACTGCGAACAATTATTGCCTCCCGATATGTTGTCATGGTTACGTCACGAACAAAAAACATAGATATATTTGCATTTAATATAACCTTAACACCCTATAATAAGGGATAAAATTGTCTGTTTGATGTGAATTTTTATGTTGGTAGTCAAAGTATGTATAGTGGACACTGCATTCAACTGTTTGCTACAAATCGAAGGGGACTTAAGTTCTATTTGAATCGTCTACGGGTCTCACAATGGCCTTTCCTTGTTTTTTTCCCCTTTTGTCAAATTACAATGTCTGAACCAATGAGCAAATAAACCTCTAGTAGTGCCCTCGCGAACTAAGACCTCGTGGATATTAAAACGTCATTTTACATGAAGGCACTCACCTTTTACTTGCGGTGATAGCCCAGTGGATAGGACTTGTACTTCACTTTCGGGGGAGCAAGTTCGAATCCTAGCACACACCTCTAACTTTCTAAGTTATGTGCGTTTTAAGTAACTAAAATATCACTTGCTTCAACGTTGAAGGAAAACATCGTGAGGAAACCTGCATACCTGAGAGTTCTCCTTAATGTTCTCAAAGGTATGTGAAGCATACCAGTTCTTTCATAACCCCTTCTCATTGTGGGGGGAGACCCAAGCCCTTTAGTGGGCCGATAATGGGTTTATATGATAATGATGCTGATGATGATTAAAAGTATTAAAAACATTTTTTTTTTTTTTTATTATCTTGTACATAGTTTTTTTTAGCAAGTAGGTACCTATTTACTACATAACATTAAAACTTTAAGTTCCCCAGGATATTTTTATCTACGTCTGTTTCCACGATGCTATTTCTGCGCAAAATTATACCAAAATCGGTTTAGTTGTGCAGCCGTGCATAGTGACAAATGGGTTTCATGTACATGGAAATCTACGATTGTGTTTCGATATTCTACTACATTTACAAGCAAGGAAATGAATGTATTTTTACATGCATAAATAGTCGTCTCTCTTCTAATTCAAGAACTTTTATTTTCAGCCTGAAATTCTGTCGCCAAAACGTTCGAAACATTTCCCTCGAAAAGCTTGTTTTTAATTAGTACTAGGGAGGGTGGGAAAAAGGAAAAGTTGCAAACTGCCCTCACTGATAGGAGTTTAATTAAATTTGATTAACCCAAAAAACGTCCAACACAGACGTAGGTATAAATTGGCCGATTGTTCTCATTTAGCTTTACTCTTAGCACGAGGTTTGCATGCTCGTAATTAAATAATTAGTATCGAAATACTATTACGTCCAAGTAAAATAAACCTAATGTCTAAAAGATCGAGACTTTCAAAAGTCTTTTTTTTATTTTAATTACGTTCTGCTGGCTATTGAAGTTTGGAGTCAAACACGTATAATTATTACACTAACAGTTGTGTAAAAATATGCATATAGGCTTGTCTTACATTAAAAGGTGGTCACAGAATTTTATAAAAAATTACCGCTTCTAATAAGGCATAATATATTAGTACACTTTGGGAGGCTTATAATTTAAATACGTACATTGCAATAAAACTAAATCACAAACCACTGAAAAAGTAAATAGCTTAATGTGTTGAATGCTGGCTGAAATTAGGATAGCCAGTTAAGGTTTTTCATAGAATATACTATTATTATAATAATAATAATCATTTATTTGCAAAAAACATATCAAATTATAGCTGTTACATAAAGTTATACAGAACGTTTAGCCCATTTAAAGCCATGCAAATCTTAACAAAAAAAAAATTAGAAACATTCAGAATTTGATTAATAACGATTAATTTCATTAAAGCTTTATAATTACAATTAATATTTAATTAGTTATGTTTTAGTTTATTTTGTTTATGAACTGTAGCAAAATATGACAGATTTTCATATTATAACAAATTCATTTTTGAATAAATTAATTAATAAAAGTTCAACATAAATCACAAAAAAATATATAAAATATTAATATTTGGACTCTCGGGTAATATAGTACTTTAAAGCTTGCATGAGGTAATAAGTTCATCCCATAGAGGCTACTTGAGACAACTCACTTAAATAGAGGTATGCAACAACCAGCTCTTAAAATCTTAAATATTGGATAGAAGCATGCGTTACTTTGCGGAATTCCATGATATATAATTAAAATCAAGCTTAAAATGCTGTATAACTGGATCTCAATCTCGATACTGTAGTACTAGAGAGATAAATACCTACTATTGTAAAATTAACAAGTTTTTAATTAAAAGTGGGCCGAGTATTTGTGTTATGAGATAAGGTCAATGACTGTAACATATATTATCTAAATATATCAATGTTATTGTTTGTGCGGGTAAGTTATTTGGACATGCTTATACTGTGCTTGTGTATCTGCTGAATTCTTATCCTAGTTCGTTCGGTTTCCAATTTTACTCCCACGATACTATTTTGGTACGCGACAATGACTTATCGATAGCGGTCGTGCAAACTCATGCTAAGGTTACAATCTGGGAAATTTTCTGAAGGCCCGTTAAAGTTTTTTACGAGTTCTTCTCAAGATTTCTGGACGAATTTTTAGGAGGATCTCTCCTTTTAGGAGTCGTAAAATAATTCTATTAAATTTTTATTAAAGGATATTACGTGAGATGAAGTTTTCAGAGTTATGCGGCTTTGTTATTAGTTTTAAATAATGGTACTTAAAAACCATATTTTGTGTGTAATAGTAACGGTTTAATTTCTGTTTATTCAAAGATACTAATATCATAAATGAAAAGTGTATGTTTGTTGGCTTTATTCAGCAACACAAATCGTGGTGAAATTCGGCGTATATTATGTAGTTTGCATCTTGGATATGTATTATATGCTATATACATGACACCATTCAGATTCTCCTGCTTTTCACGGAGTATGGCAAATTAAGATTCATTTTCATAAGCCTTTGTTAACAGGTTAACCGATTTTTTTGGAATTTTTTCATATAGATAGCCTGCAGGCCTGGATAATGACAAAGGATTCTTTAAATTCGGGGAAAACAAACATTTGCGGGATTGTGATCTGCATGTGATAACTATTCGGACGAAAAAGTTATAAAACCCTTTGGAATAAAGTAAAGCTTTTTACATTAAAATATGGTGGAGGTAGGCGTAAATAAAATGTCACCATCACCAGTTAAGACCGTAGTCCCCCACTCTGGCCACGATTAAAGCTCATTCGCACATAACCTAAAAAAGTTGGAGGTGCTGTTGGGATTCAAACTAGGTCTTCGGAAAGTGAAGTCGAAGTCCCACCCATCGGGCTTTCATCGCTTCCGATATTGAAATGGCAAATGAACACTTTGAATTTATAGCAAAGGCTAAAATAAATTTCTTAGTAAATGTGTTTTGAAATTAAATCTACCTCGAGCTCGTTATAGAAATAATTTAAAATATTATCCTCAGTCTTGCGTTTTATTCAGTATTGTTTTTCTAACAATTCTATTTATAGATATATATATATATATATATATATATATTCAAATGTAATTTCTAAGAGTGCGAGCACATTATCAACTTTTAGTTTTTAGTTTCATAACTTTTTGCTTTGCGAATACTTGCCTAGACAAAGATGTAATGGGGAATTATTATAAAAAATAGACATAGGTCTGGTCTGGTGGAAAGCTTCGGTCACGCCAAATTACCACTCTTAGAAAAGAACGTATAAGCCTTGTTTCTAATACGCTCCACAAAGATCTGGAACGCCCTTTAGGCTTCCATCTTCCCCGTTACTTATAACTCCGTCAAATAAAGAGTAAATAGGCATCTTCTAGGCTAGTGTGTAGGCTGTATCAATTTGAAAATTCAATAAAAGGTTACTAATTAAATATTTACACGTAGGGCATTAGGAAATAAGTTAGTGACAATATCGGCTAAGAATAAATATGGTAAAAGCACAAGCACGTACATAATTCCGCGCTTAATACATCATCTTGATGACAGGCAAAAAGGAAATCATCATCATCATCACTTAAACCGATTGAAGTCCACTGCTGGGCATAGGTCTTTTGTAGAGAGTTCCAAAATCCACGGTCCTGGGCCGCTTGCTTCCAGCGGCTCCCAGCGACTCGTTTGATGTCGTCTCTCCACCTCGTTGGGGGGAGAAAGGATCAGTGGTAATATTAAGAGCAAAACTTAAATTCTTCCTGTCTATGTCTTTATACGAGTAGACGGTCGGGGCACCCCGTTAAACCTGAGTGACTGAAATACGAGGTTTACTACCGTCGTTAACATTATGTCAAATAAAGAGTAAATAGGCATCTTCTAGGCTACTTTAGAGCGTGAATGAATGAATGAATGAATACACTTTTATTGTACACCACACAAACACACGGAAAAAATAAATTTATAAATTAATAATAAATAAATATACTACGACAATACACACATCGCCATCTAGCCTCAAAGTAAGCGTAGCTTGTGTTATCGGTACTAAGATGACTGATGTATATACATATGATTAATAAACATAAATACTTATGATATACAGATAAACACCCAGACACTGGAAAACACATGTTCATCACACAAACATATTCCAGTTGTAGGAATCGAAACCACGGCCATAGAGGCTCAGAAAGCAAGGTCTCTGCCCACTGCGCCAGTCGGCCGGAAAAGCCTTATCGATACTTTATTTATCTCTTCCAGGCAATCAATGGCCTAAAACGCGTGGCGTATATAAGACATTCATATAAATGTGCATATATATCTACATATACATAAATACGTGGACTAAACTAATACGTGAAACGTGGTAACTAAGTCAAAATGTTGTCTAGCGAAATGTTAGTGTATTCAAAAAGTAAAGCATCGTCATACACGAACAACACATCGGGGTTCACATATTATACTTTTCCAAGAATCCCGTGCTGACGAATATTTATTAAGACATCCGTGAACGACGCGCAGAACAAACGTCGTCCACATTTTGTGTCCCGTCTCGGCCCGTAATAAGCGGGGGGCGCCATTTGTCAAACTAAACGTACCGTGCGCACGCGCAGGATATTCTGCCTAAACTAATAATGTTATGTCTTTGTATACTTTAGTTACACTATTGGATCACAATTTTAGAGGGATAATTTGTAATTTTTATGACAGGTTTGTGCTTGACTACGGTTTCACTTCGCCTTACTCTCTTCAAGGCTAAATCCAAACTGTACAGTGTACATAATTAAATCAAATTTAATATTTACCTGCCTGTTACTGAGCTCATAATTAGGATATAAATAGGCAAAATTATGATGTTAAAAGAAATATTTAGTTTCGTTTTTGAAAAAGAAAAAAGACATTTAAATGTCTTTCTTCTCTTTCATGTAACAAACTGTGCCGCCGTTAAAATTGAATTCTCATTTTAGTATAGACGCTTAATAGAAATAAAGTTTTATAAAAAAAGAGAAAGCTTTGCAAGGTGTGATCTAGGCTTTAAACCGCGTCAAGATGGGAAAAAAAACTACCTCAACAAAGTTTTATAATAAGTTGTTTCTGGACTGCGTTCTCACATTGATAACAGTGCAGTCCAAGATAGGAGTGCGTTAATCTGGAACGGGTATGGTTTGTTGAACTCAAAACCCTAAATGGTTTCTACGCAACTTTGTTTTACTGTTCTTAGGCATCGTACCGGAACGCTTATTACCCCTGAGTCAATTAACGAATTATAAAATTTACAATATGGCCCAAGTCTGAGAACCGTTTTTTAATCTGGACATTCAAAAAAAGGTTGAAATGAAATAGTTAAACGTAGGGCATTACAAAACAAGTTAGTGACAATATCGGCTAAGAATACATATGGTAAACACACAAGCGCGTACATAGTTCCGCCTTAATAAATCATTTGATGATTTGGCTTAGAAAGGAAATAATCAGTGATCATATTAAGAGTAAACTTAAATCATATTTCCCGTCTATGTATTAATATGAGAAGATGGTTGAGGCACCACGTTAAACCTGAGTGACTGAAACACTGGGCTTACTACTGTCGTTTACATGAGCATTATTTAAATACTAGCTGTTTCCCGCGTTATACGCCAGTGTTTATCAAAGTTTTTTACAAATCTCGTTGTAATCGTTTGTTCTGCTGGGATACCAAGTAGCCCGTGCTACTCTTTGTCCTTTCAAATAAATATATGCCAAAAATCAAGTTTCTTCGTGGCTTACTTAGGGCGCGAAGGAAGGACAGACAAATAAACACGCTTTCACATTTATAATATTACTAAGGATTCTTGACTCCCTTGTTTCATAATTATAATCCTTATTTTGTGGACAATAAGGTAAACCGCCTTGTGGTCTTACGTTATTCTTCCCCGAACGAACAAACGAGCTCTGTACTGAACTTAAAAGTTTCTTATTGAATTCTCGTATTAAGGGGGCGTGATAACTTATAAATAAATATACTAAGATAATTGATGAATAATTTTATGAATAATATACATAAATACTACCTACCCGGGAAATAAGAGAGTTCCGGCGGGAATAAAAAACCTTAATTCATGCTAACGTGGTCACAGGTATCAGCTAGCATATAAACACCCGGACACTGAAAAACATTCATGTTCATCACACACAGTGGCGTGCATAGCCCTTGGACCCAGGGTATGCACAAGGTGTTCAGCACAAACATAAAGTAAAATTTATATTTTAGATATGTCGGTTTATAATCAAATTACTTTACGAAAGTTATATTTTTGATTGATTTAATACTATCGTCTATCTACTGCTAATTGAATAAAAGTACATACGTACATTCGGCAGCATTATCTAAGCACACTGAAGATGATAATATTTTTTTCCAACAAATGTTTTTAGCGTCTTGATGAAAATTATTAATAACACAATATCCTTTATCATTCCACACTTTACGTATATTGGACAATAAAACAAAAGGAAAGCAAAATAATCGATTGGTGTGTACAAAGCCGCTTAGTCAAGAATAGTTTTCGTAATATTTATTATTACACATACGTTTTACTTTATCACCTTTTTTTGTGGATGTTTGTAACATTGGTACACACCTTCCTTTGCGAATGATTTCTAATTTTACGATAAAGGGATAGAAATTAAAGTTGTCTCTAAGTACTTTTTCCAGGCACACTGAACCCAAACAAAGACCGCACGAATATGCTTTCATTATAAAATGAATGAATAAACTATAAAATAACGTTAACACATTAAACTATCACTACTCAAACTTTTATAAGTTGCTGAATGCACTTTAACCGTTTATTTATCACCAACGCCATAGAGCATTGTTCGAAGGTAAACAATAATGGCGATTGAATATGCTAATGATAATATTGCAATCGAAATTAGTCAAAATATGTCTTTAATTTTTTTGTAAGTATGGGTACGAACGCTATTTTATTTTGATATGTCAACAATAAATAGAAACAATATTTATTGTTAACTTTCTCACTTTCCAATAATTCCTGGAATACTTTTCATTAAAAAAATCAAACACGTAATTGATTATCCACTTCCGTAAGCAGTGCTTATAGACACCCATACATAGAGAATTTATGAATGAAACTGTTCACACAAGACCGATGCTATTCTTGTAAGTACAAGCGCACGATTATAACATTACACGACACACACTACTAACTTGCACGCACACACCTAACAGAACGATTCTTTCTTTGGGCGTGCTTATTTTATTTGATATTTCTATGCAACAGTAGATGGCGTCATATGTCGAGTGATTCATAATAATTGATTTACCCTGCAATCGATAACATGAGATTTAAATGATAATATAGGTATTTTTACGTCTTTTAAAAGGTAAATGTTTAGCATTTACGGTTAAAAATTAAAATACGAAGTAGAAAATTTTATTTTATAAGCTATACCCACGCCTCGCGCGCGCTGGTTGCACTGCCGCCTGTCTAGCGACAATTGACCTAGAAGTTTGGCCGCTCATTACTAGATGGCGCTTTCATATATTTTCTACTTAGTGTTTTTTTTAATTACAAAACTTTAATGGTCCTATCTGAAGGTTCTTTAAGACCCTGAGGGTAGGGTATGCACTGCTTATTTGCATATATGCAATGCACGCCACTGATCACACAAACATTGTCCAGTTGTGAGAATCGAACCAACGGCCTTTGTCCTTGGTCTTAAGCAGGGCCGCTGCTCACTGCGCCAATCGGCCTTCAAATGGCTCCGAAACGTGTGCGCTGGCTTTGGCTCTCAACAGGCGATGGGAGAAAGCTATGTTAAAATCAGGGAAGATCCATAGAAGAACCTGATTTAACATCATAGCTTAACATAGTCACGAAGCTGAAGTGACAATGGGCTCGGAGTCCAATAGAGCTGGAATGGAGATCTCACCGGTTAACGCAGCGTTAGTAGACCCCTAATGAGATCAAACGAGGCTCAGTGAGCGGCACAAGACCGCCGTATTAGGAACTCCCAACAAAATACCCATGTCTAACCGTGGATGATGATGAATAATGGTAATCTATTCTTTAGTTATCTCATGTAAAAATCATTTATTAAAATACGACCAATTACTTAAGTAAATCGGGCGTTTGTATGAAGCATTCCGTGAACGCAATAAATCGGCTCGAGTCGGAAATATCAATTGGGATTCCTTTAAATTCGATACCACATGCGCGTGAGCGGAACGCCTTTTGCCAATTAGAGGTGATCTGACAAATGAAGATGAGTTATGGCGTCATGTGACGCGCGGTTAAAGCGAAATCAGTGACACATTGGAGTTATCTTTAAGCTAATAATAAATCTGAGGTATTTGATCCTTTTTGTTATTAATAATAATAATAGTAATTATAATCTTAGTCTATTGTCTATTGTTAATAGTCTATAGTCTATTGTTAATACAAGAATTTGAACTGAATTATAAACAATTTTTTTTAACAATACGGCAAATGGCCGTAAACTAGGCCTTATGCTGTGCATTGGCTACAATGCTCAGCGCTGATTTTCAGTCTGCGCCAGTATCAAACTAAGCAAACAACCGCGTCGCCCGTTGCGTTTCTATTATTACTAACAGTGAGAAATTTTAATAAACACAATCAGTACATATTTAGCAGTGAAAGTAAAAAAAAAGGTATAAAATTAATTGTATGAAAAACCAAAATAAAGAAAGTTCAAAATAAACAAAACTATAAATAAATTAATTAACTGAATAAAAGACTTACTATTTATTAATTTATTTCAAACAAAACTCATTTGGCATAGATAAAACCTAGCTGCTTCGATTCGTAGAGCTAAGGTACTGTGGGGTAATGCTGCTGATATTGGAACTTTTTTCGTGGTGCAGAAGAGGGCTGTTCGTGCGATCTATAAAATGGGTCCGAGAGAGTCATTGAGAGATAAATTTAAAGATGTTAAGATAATGACTGTTTTTAGCCAATACATATTTGAAAATTTAATGTATGTTCACAAAAATATATCTAAATTTAAGAGAAAATGTAACTGCAATAAATTGAACATTAGAAGCAAAAATAAACTTACAATACTAGACTGCATAAAATAAGTAATTCATTAACAGGAAATTGTATACAATTTTACAATAAATTACCAGTTGATATCTTGGAGATGTCTCTGAAAAAGTTCAGTTTGTATTAAACGTAAGCTTATAGAAAAGTCCTATTATAGTATTAAGGACTACGTCAACGATAAAAATGCTTGGTTGTAAATTATTGCTCTAACCAGGTTGCTGGTTTATTAGTTTTTAAATGACAAAGTGAGATGGTAAAAACAAAAAAAAATAACAACCGACTAAGTTTGTTGTGGGCTTCTTCTTAGACCAGGGCGCGTTTGGAACCCTCGTAGTTTTAGTTTTAAGTCGATGAATTTATTTATCGCCATCAACTCACTCCTATGTCATATTTTACATGTAATGTACGTATCAAAAGTGCCTATTTGAATAAAGAAATATTTGTGTTTGTTAGAATTTCTTTAGTAGTGTTTTACTACTATTTTGCCAAGAGTAGTATCGATAATTTTTAATTATCAGTACTAAATTGTTGAGTACCAGAAGAGAAGATGAAAATTTGTATAAAATACTATTTATTTTCATTGTATATAATAGAGTTACTATTAAGTGACGCTTATATTCAATAGTATTACATCGTAATAAAACATTTTCTTGCGAGTGCAGTAGGTACTGGCATTCAGGGAGGTCGAATCATTAAAGGAATGTTTCAAACAAAACGGCCGATTTATTTAAGTAATTGGTCAGTTTTATTGGACGGTTTTCGTTCATTAAAGTTGATTAACGTATTCAGGCCGCCGTCCGCCGTCCGCCCGTGGACGTGGAGATTGAACACACACTAAATTGACAGATGTAGGTATTTATAATTAATGCAATTTTGTTAAGTTCACCAGTACGGCTTTGCCCGCGTGCAATTAAGCGGTAACTTAACAATTGTTCATTGTAAAGTCAACATCTGAGGATGCTCTGGTCTCGGAGGGTACATTGCCGAAGATCTGTTTGGTGTGGAGTATAAGGAAGAAATTACACCATACAGATTCTCCTGGTTTTCGTGGACTATAGCAAATTAAGCTTAATTTTCTATTAATAATATATCATGGATTTCCGCCTGCTTCTGTCCAATATTAAGAGTTTTATATTCCACTACAAGTCAGCCCTCAACTGCAATCTGATCTGGTGGTAAGTGATGATGCAGTCTAAATGGTAGCGGGCTAACCTGTTAGGGGGTATATGACTATCATAAACGGTTTCAACGCGACATCGCACCGGAACACTAAATCGCTTAGCGGCACGTCTTTTTCGGTAGAGTGGTAACTAGCCACAGCCAAAGCCCACCAGACCAGACCAGAAAATATTCAGAAATTATAAATTCCCAAAATGCCCCTGCCGGGAATCGAACCCGGGACCTTCTTCCTAAATTCACAACGCCCACCGTTGCGCCAGGGAGGTCGTCTTCTTCTCTAGCTAAAGAGCTGAGCGCTTGTTGTTGTAGCCCTATCCAAACTTCTTTTTGCCCTTTTTATTATTCCCCACCCCAATCTTTCGTTTTTTGCCATGTGGTGACGGCAGATCAGTATACAGTAGTCACCACTAGCGTGCACAGGGTTTTGACCAGGTTAGGCATAAAGCAGGTTCACGGTATAAAATAAAAGAATTCCCCTCCTATACTTTATTTATTTTATTTTTATTTATTTATTTGTTAACAATAATATATCTTAACCACTAATGAATGAAACGATAATCACTGTAAAAGTACGAAACTGCGTAACAGTGATACGCCCACCTCCAAAACTTCAAATTGACCACTGTTCACTAGATATTTATCAGAAAATCTAAATACGTTCAACAAATATTAATTAAAATAACATAAGATACAACGAGTAATACACAAATAAACACGGGTAGGCAGTGCTTTTGTTCATGTATAAAGTGCACGCCACTGGTCACCCCCCCTCGTCTTCCCGCGGGTGTGGTACGAGGCCACTATGGGAATATAACGAAGAACGTGCAAAGTCCTCTGTGCTAGTACTACCATGTACTGCGATCCAAAGCCGTTTGCACGGCGTAGTGATTGTGGGCAAAGCCTTGGAGTGGCCTAGTGGACTGTTACAAACCATTGCTGAGTTCGATTCCCGGTTATAACAATTTAAGAACAAAATAAAATAAATAAATATACTACTGCCCCAAAGTAAGCGTAGCTTGTGTTATGGGTACTAAGATAGCTGATGAATATTTTTATGAATATAATACACATAAATACTTATAATATACATATAAACACCCAGACACTGAAAAACAATCAAGTTCATCACACAAACATTTTCCAGTTGTGGGAATCGAAACCACGGCCTAGGACTCAGAAAGCAGGGTCGCTGCCCCCTGCGCCAGTCGGCCGTCAATCGTCGTCTATGATATCTCTTAAGTATTTATTTATTAGCACATAACTTAGAAAAGTCAGCAGCCCGTGCTTCTGTTTGAGTCCCTCTGAAATTTAAGCCGAGAACAAGACCACTAGGTTGTCACCGCTTCTAAAAGTCTATCTATATATATATATATATATATATCTAGTTCTATTGATTTTAGTAAGGTGTTTCATGCTACGGAACACTACTTTATTCGTGCTCCAACACTTTATGTTTTGATGGTTTGGGTGGTCATATCACATATCACTGTCAACAATATTAATATTTCTCACGTGAATCTGACAGTCAACAGCCACAATTATGTTAATAGGCTTGTAATAGAAAAGAAATGAGTTGACACTATTTGCATAATCCGAGTGACGGGTGGAATTCGGAGGCAGTGATTGTGCGTACACATTGTGTAGGTGGCTACGTCATATGTCACTACGTGGACAGACGACGTCAAGGGCAACGTCGGGAGTCTTTGGACGCATGTGAAATACGACAGAAGAATGTGAGAGTCCTTACGAAAGGTTAAAATGATAGCGATGATACGTCATAACGTACCTATGTTAACCCCTTACGCGAAAACGACGATGTTTTACAACTTTGACGGGTTTGTGTGTGCCTGTCTATGGGATCGTTTTTCCGGAACGGATGAACAGATTATGATTTTGTTTTTTTTTATCTAAAGAAAATCGGTCTTAAATGGCCAACAAATAGCTGATTCCAATTTACTTCACAATTCCCTCAATATGGATATAAAATGAAAGATATAATAAAGAACAAGCTTAAAATTCAAGATGGCCGCTTCCTCAAAATGGCGAATTATATTTTGTTTTACAATTCACCAATATGGGTATCAAATTAAAGGGTTTGTCAAGTAAAATAATGTAAAAGTTTTAAGTAGTGTTGTGTAAGGCTTTATTTATATCATAATAATTTATTTATTTATTTATATAGGAAGCCAACGTTATATACAATGTCTTAAAATTATTATAAACATAACAGTAATATTCTGAATTTTACATTGTATACACCACTTACAGGCTAACTCTGCATGCATCATGAAATATAGACGTTTTTCAATATACAGAACCTAAAAATAAAGATATAAATTAAAAAAAATATATAAAAGTTTGTAGTATACAAACTAAAATAAAAATAAAAGAGGATTACGTAACAGTTTTTTAATTTTGCGCTTATAACACAGAGCGGAATTGTGAAAAATATCTAAATCAGCGTTTTTAAATGCACAATTGTAGGCTGAGACAATTCTATTTATCGGGGCGGACCGGCCTAGATAAGTTTTTGTGAATGTAGGCCTAAAAGTTTGCTTATTCTTGATATAAGATCTCGCATAAGACTTAGGTTATAATACTTAGGTTTATTACCATATTAAAAAGAATGTCAATTGCAAACACTTTTTTAGTTTAGTCCGTATGTACTCGTATCCAATAGGCTCCAATAGGCTAACGTTTAAAGTTCCGGGAAAATAATTTAAGACTAAACTTATCAGTAGAATTATATTGACATTCTGCAATAAGTAAGTATTAAGGTTATTTAATTGATAACTAGCAAACTCCACAACTGTAATATACGTTATGATAATTCAGCATTTGTTCAAAATCGTCATCGTTAAAAATAAAGCAAGTTTTGAAGTTTGATTCTTGCGCCCCTATCCATCAATTTTAGAATTTGGTAGGGAAATTAAGAGAAACATAAAGCTTCGTTTTATCTAATCGCCTGTCCTAAGCCTTCCTGACCGGTCAATTTATAAATGACTTTTCCATTTGCAAAAACTTTAGAGCGATTTCACAAACAAGCAACTGTGTTAGAATAAAATAAAAGTTAAAAACTAAAACCCTACTAGACATATATTTTTAAAACATGTAGGCTACTATCTAAATTTTTAACCCTGACTTTAAAGAAAAGAACTTTTAATATTATACATAAGCCAGAGACAATTTAATGCCTACATTATTTTCTTATTATACAGGTTATTTTCTGACGTCAAAAAACCGTTTAACAGCATTGGAAACAATTCCTAAATGCCTGGAAGAGAGAACATTTTGTACTTGACTTAACCAATATTCATCTTTAAATGCCTCGTAACAAGAAACATAGTCAATGCTAGCGAAAGGTAGCGATTTGATAACGGTTGATGTAGATAGTCTAAATATGATGAATGTGTAACAGATAGGATAAAGCGACAAAGTGAACAGCATTGGAGCAAACAGTTATAGTAAGATCACTAATATAAATAAACGAAGATATAAAGAATTGACGTCCAAAATATTTTTTTTGTATAACTTCTCAACGCTTAAATCAAATCTTAAAAGGAAAAGACTTTAAATTAATGATTCAAACTAAATTACTTAGAGTTACCGACGTAAGTTTTATTATAACGCATTATCTAATTATCTCACCACCTCTCACAATGAGAAGGGCCGTAGTCCACCACGCTGGCCCAGTGGGGATTGGTGGACACCTTTCAGAACATTATGTAGAACTCACAAGTATGCAGGTTTCCCTTCACCGTTGAAGCAAGTGATATTTTAATTACTTAAAACGCACTTAATTTAGAAAAGTTAGGGGTTGCTGGGATTCGAACTCGGCCCTCCGAGAGTGAAGTCGAGGTCCTATCCATTGCGCTGTTACAGATTTTTATGTTAATTTATTTATTCATCTTGTATTCAACTTTTTTATTCCTAATAGCCACTCTAACTTGTAAGTGGATCTCTTGCGATGTGTGACAAGTGGGTTGTCACATGTTTGTTTGTGTTTTTATTGGACGTTGGCATGTTGGCCCGAGGCTGTTTGCGGTGTATGGACGCAATATGGGCGCAATCATGTGGGAGTGACTTTGCGTTGCAGTGAGATTGAGTGTTGAATAATAGATGTAGGTCGATAGAAATGATTTAATGCCCGTTTTCAGAAACGACCAACAAGGCCTTGCCTACGTAAGTAACGCCTAATCAAAGAAGATTCCTAGGCATACCTTTCACCAATCGATTTTAACTAGGCAACTTATATAATCTATGTCCATAACCAAGTCTATGATTCTTGCCAGCTGTGTATTTTGTGTTTGTATTATTTTTCGGATGGATTTAAGATTTAAGGTTATGAAAAAAAATCGAATTGATATTTTTTCATCATCAGTTTACTAGTTACCTAAACACAGTAAGTATAGTAGTTACGCACCGCCGAATCGGTGGCGTAACTTTAGATGGCGACTAACATCATTAGTCATCATCTAAGTGAAATATTAGTTCCAGCATTAGGTATCTCATTTAGGTAGTGAAAATGGGCATAAGCAAGCTAAAATATGCCTACTATATATAGTTATATTGTAAACTCATACCAGTAATGTTGACTGCAATCTCACGTAGTAGGAAGTGCAGTCTGACGGTAGCAGGCTCACCTCTAAAAGGTTATAATCAAATCAAATATTTTATTGCAAAGTAGGTACCTAACTGTACACTTTCTGAATGTCATATAAATAATAATTTTTATTATTACATGAATTGGTTCAACCATTTGTTAATTAAATTTAAAAAAAAAAACAATTTTTGCGATGTGTTAGCGGTTGCTCCCCCTGGCTGATACCTACGCTACGCCATAAACATGTTGTGACGTCACTACAATATTCATTAATATAGAATTGCTTTAATAGTTCTATTTTGCTTTATATAATTCGTAATAATACTTGTGTAAATAATTAATGATTTCCAAATAGAATTTGTGGAATAACTTACCGGAAACTAATATCGTAAAATATTGGTTCGTTTTGTTGTCAACATTGTAAACGGTACCTGAGCCGTATAAAAGTAGAAGCATTACCTTCTCAAGCATTCATTCTGTATCAAGTAGTTGTAGGGCGAAACTCTGCTCGATTATATGCCAAGTCCTATCTCCGCGTTCTTCAACAGATGTTACAAAAATAATACATGACCAACGTTTATAATTATTAGTAGTTGTAGGGGGAAACTCTGCTCGATTATATGCCAAGTCCTATCTCCGCGTTCTTCAACAGATGTTACAAAAATAATACATGACCAACGTTTATAATTATTAGTAGTTGTAGGGGGAAACTCTGCTCGATTATATGCCAAGTCCTATCTCCGCGTTCTTCAACAGATGTTACAAAAATAATACATGACCAACGTTTATAATTATTAAAATAAATTACCGAGTAAATTATGCAAAAATTAAAATAATAATAATAATTTAAATATAATTAATAAAACATTTTTAGAAATACCAACTATGTAGATAGGTACTTTTCAATTTAGAAATGTGTTTTAGTAATAGCAGCCTTCCAAGCGTTCCTGTCACATATATCCTCTACGGTGTAGTAACCTTTTTTACGTGAACCCTGCTTAAACCTTTTTTATTAAACCCATAACCCTACCAGTAAACCCTACCCTACCACGTATATCGTAGTGAAACGCGCAATCGCTTCTTTGTCGGTAAGGTCACGTCTTGAACGATTAGGTGTATGCCGTAAGCGTTTAAAATAACTATAGTACGCTAATAACACCTACCACACGTGCGATAGCAGCCAAAGCCTTAACTCAACTGGAATAAAATATGAACACCATTTCTTAGCTGCCAAAGGACATTGCCCATTTTCTTAGGAGCTTTGGGCCCCTAATGACATTGTGTTATGTCACGGTAGTTTTAATTTTATTACGTAGAAAAACAATTATCTTTCAAAATTTGGCAAACTATTTCGATCTATTCACCCAGGTTTAAGATAAATCTTTGTTTAAGTTGCTGAAATTGAGGTTATATCTTATTGTTATCTATGATGTAAACAAAAACAACTTGCGGCAACCGGCCGAATGTTTATATATGGTGTTGCTAGGTATAACTATTTTGACACTCTATTTTTGAAATCGATTTGTGAAGTCGTTTTTATTATTAAATAATATCGTAATTACTTATTACGCAGGACTAGGATTTCCGCAAAATAAAACAAATATAACTTCGGGCAGAGTAACACCCTGGTTCAATCTCACACGTATAATGTTCGCTTATTTAATCTACTACCCTATTTATAGTATTTTTATCAATGTATCAAATCAACATTTAATATTTAGATAGCTTATACTATTTGATTAGTTAGTCATATAATTCATGATTACATAAATAACCAATTATTGGAATATCAATCAAATAATTAAATGAACATAAAACAGCATCTTGTAATAATCATGTGCCAACTACGTCACGTCCGTCGGGTGCCTATTGGGTACTTGTTAACATACTATTAATTTTTGCATTATTTTTTAAGGAAAAATGATATTTGAATCGTTGTAGCTTTCTTTGATTAGAAAAAGTTTAGTTTAGGACGTAATTATTCAAGCAATTTTCGATTTCACGTTATTCGTTCAACCAAGTAGTTAGATATTTTATTATTATTATGAATTTTGAATAAATGTAGGTAATCATTTTAATCAGTCAAATAGTATCGAGATTTTTGAATCGATTTCTAATAAATAATTGATTGAAATACTGCTCCGATATCTGGCAACATTTAGGTTCTATTTTGTAGGTTGGCGGTTTTGCAAAATAATTTAGACAATTAATCAATTATTTATTGAGTTTTTTAATGGTAGGGTAAAAGAAATGTTGATAAAAACAAATAACCTTATGGTTCATTGTTTTCAGACACTTTTTTTGGATTAAATATACATGTGACATGCCACCAAATCCTGGGCCTGTCCACGGGCAATGTCCTTTCAGCCTAAGCGTATGGTTGTATGAATTGCTTAAAAAGTGGATTATAAGATTGTAGCCGAATAAACAGACAGACTAACGTTGCAAGTTGAACAAAAGCTTGTAAAAACACATCCTTCCCCGCCCCCCAAATATTTTATTTATTCCGTAACATCAAAGTTGTCGAAGTTAATAATGCAGCGCTTTATTACAAAATTCTATTTGTTATGAACGCAAAAAAGTTTGTTTTGCGATTGGGGGAATCGGGTAATTTCCTTGGAAAAACAAGGGAAGGGACAGAAACAGGTGAATTTTTAAAGGGAACTATATGCGCCTTAAGCGTTTTCTTTTAACGTTTTCAAAGGAGCCTTCTACTTGGATTGGTAATGGGAGAGCAGAAAAATGTTCATGCATCTTAATGGATAGTAATAAACGAATTTAAGGGGTGACAGCCTAGTGGTTATGACATCGGACTCACTTTCGGGAGGCCGAGTTCGAACCCCTGCACGCATCTTTATCTTTTTTTAAGTTATATGATTTTTTAGCTAAGTATTTATGGGGCTCTATAAAGTGTTATGATAATGATGGTAAACGATTAAGGGTCAGCAAAGACCGAGTGAAATGCTACAATTATGAGCTGTTTGACGATCTTCCTGGCGCAACAGTGAGCGCTGTAAATTTAAGTAGGAGGTCCTGGGTATTAGTAAAATTTGGGAATTTATTAATTCTCAAATTTCTCTGGCCGTGGCTAGTTACCTAACGACGAAGACGTACCGCTAAGCGTTTTAGTGTTAGCGTGTTAAGTCGTGACTCGTGTAAAAACCGATTAGGGGGTATGACTGCCATACAACCTAAACGGTTAGCCTGCTACAATCTTAGACTGCATCATGTAAATAACCTGTAGTGGAATAAAAACAAAACCAATTTTTTTGGTGGTGGAGGGCTGTGGACACGACTTGTTTAGTATGGCACTTATGAACTTATGAAGAAGAGGTATACATTTTATAAACTGCTATTACCCTTTTAAATATGCTTCCATCTACGAAGAAATATTTGAATAGGAACCTATTCAATATAATTATAATCGTGAGGGAACGGCAGCTCTGAACACAGTTGCCCCCACCTACACTTTCCGTTTGAGTGGTACGAGGCGATTAAGGGAATAGAATAGCGGCATTCTCGGTGCTACTACTACCACCTTCCATAACTGGTTTCCACTCAAAATAAAAAAGGCATGGCAAAATATGTGGTGGACTCCCGCAGTGCCGGATTTGTACGCTTCAAACACTCCTGACAACATTATGGCGATCTTTCATGCAGATTTCCCCACGATGTTTTCCTTCAGCGTTGAAGCAATTTATATTTAAATAGCTTTTTTTAAATCTTTTTTAAAAGATGATTCGCTGGGCGAATATGCATATCTGTAATGTTACATTACGTACCCCTACATACAGTAAAAAGTAGCTAGGATTGTCATCAAGAGACGCATTATTATTGTCTCTTCTCGATACCAAACCCAACCAATCGCAACAGTTTTCTCGCTGACATTGAATGTGGGTAGCTTAAATTTAAAAACAAACTTAACTCCCAAAATTTAAACGTGCGTATCGGGAATTTAACTGAGTCCCCGATAGGAAGCCAAAGACCTTACAAAGTGGCCTCTCCCCCCTTTTTTCTATATAAATAATATATAAATATCATTGTTTGGGCTTAAAGGCACCGAAGTTTGATAGAAAAAATACCGTGTTATAAATGAGCATAATCGTAACTATAACGTATAACTGCTTACAACTTACAAACTATTAGAAGCCGATGAACATGCAAAAACTAGAGCCACTTAAGATTTTTCCCAGTCGTATGCAAATCGTTACCATTACTTTGACGGTAAGTAACGGCTTAACAAGTTCTTTCACCGCGGCATCTCGGTAATCGTGAGATAAACAGTAAATGCCCGTCATTATTGTTAATTATCTAACGCTACTGGATAAAGCAGAATGTAGTTAAGCGAACCAGAGTCGAACGACGTCCGCTTGAAGCGAAAAAATCATTGAGCGACGCAAGTTCGTTGGGTCTTATCTATACTTATAATAAAACTGTAACTGGAAGATTTCTGTACATTCCATATCATATGTATTTTGAAAACTTTGACCGGGGGATGCTTTATAATCGATAAATTTTTGTCGATCCGGATTTAAAATAGCGGACCGGAGGGTCCGGTAGTTTAAAATAAAATAGCGTTTGTTACGCCTGTCTTTTATAAGAAAAAAATTTATCAAAAATAGCCAATAAAAGTCCACTGCTGGACTAAAGTCTTCTCCATTTGGGGGGATTTGACCATAAAAACCAATCATACGTACGGTGTGATGCAAAAACTTGTGAACCATTTAATCGAATTTGGGGAAAACCCGTAAAACGTTAGTCGTGAGTAACATTGCAGACGTGCGAAGCCGGGGCGAGTCGCTATTATTTTTATTGTTAATATTTCTGTTATGAGATATTAATATATCTGATACTGATACAGAATCGCCGAAATCGTATTCTCGAGAAAATGTCCCGGCACACGGAAACGTCATATGCCAGTCACGATGGCTTCCTAGAAAGCGTATAAAATTTGTATTTTCGTTCTCCGAATCGCGCATAACTCATAAAACATGAACGTTATGGTCGGAACAGCTTTGGACCCATCTAATTAGTTTTCCAGAAATTATGACGTAATCACTTTACCCTAATATCACCCTTGTAGTCATAGTTTTTAAGATAAAAATCGCATAACAATAAATAATGTGACACTTAAAGAGTATTTTGCAATTATTCATTTCATCGAAAGTGCCGTGATATTTACTCTCTGAAATAATTTACGTAAATCTTATAAAGAAGCGGTGTTAGCCCAGTGTGTAGGACTTTACTTTCACTTCACTTTCATGGGGGCCGAGTTCGAATCCCAGCACGCACCTCTACTTTTTTAATTTATGTGCGTTTTAAACAATTAGGGGCTGTGGCTTTCTTTTCTCGATCCATACAAAGATTTGCCCGGTAATGACCACGCTGGGCAGTTGGGTTGGTCATCGCAGGGCTAGACTGATCGCATCGGCGTCGCTGCTGCCCGACACCGGTCTGTGCCATTTATTCAGCCCAGCCTATTTGAAGTGGTTATACCACTTGTCGGTTTAAAAACGAGGTGGACAGATGTCATCAGGCGAGTAGCTGGGAGCCGCTGGAGGCAAGCGGCCCAGAACCGTGCATTGTGGAACTCCCTACAAAAGACCTAAATCCAGCAGTGGACGTCGATTGGTTGAGGTGATGATGATGATGATGAAGCAATTAAAATATCACTTGCTTCAACAGCGAAGGAAAACATTGTGAGGAAATCTGCATGCCTGAGAGTTGTACATACTGTTGACAAAGGCAGTTGAGTCCACCAATCCGCACCGATTTGATGACGTAGAGATACCTACTCCGAGCATCGCCACTCGCCCACTGAGTGACTCTGAGCCTTATTATGAGGCCCATTTTACTAGTAATCAATTTCATATACTCTAATTTTGGAATACATAGTATCTTACTGAATGGATTATCAATTACGTCACAATTAAATTGAATGCCATTTCACCTAATCCAGCGATCAGATTAGCGCAGGAAATTGAATTCACGTCCACTACGCGACACTGTGTTCCGGCGGCCATGATTTGTGGCCCGCGCGTGACCGCTTCGTGGGCTGCCTGGATATAATACTGGATTTTTGATGACCTCTCTGGCGCAGTGGTAAGTGCTTTTGTCTTATAGGTGCGGGTCCCAGGTTCGGTAAAATAAATTAAAAATAACGTGACGGACGTTCAAGGATTACGTTCTTTATAGTGCCGTCTACGCAGGCATGACTTGTAGTTACAGTAATTACTTTATATAGATGACGTCCCTGATGTAGCTGTCAGCACTGTATATTTAAGTAGGAGGTCCCGGGTTCGATACCGGCAGAGGCAATGAGAATTTATAATTCTCAATTTTCTCTGGTCTGGTCTGGTGGGAGGCTTTGCTTGTGGCTAATGCTGCTTACCAACAAAGACATGCCGCTAAGCGATTTAGTGTTCCATAGAATGAGAAGATGTTTCATAGAAACCTTTTAGGGGTATAACTAGGCACCATGCTACCTAACAGGTTAGCCCGCTATCATCTTAGACTGCATCATCGGAGTGAGGGCCTAACTTGAAGTGGAAAAAACCTAAATAATAATATAAGTATCATTTTATTGTAACATTATTAACGACAAAAATTAAAAAAAAAACAAAAGTATGTATTTTCGTATGGCGTTTTTGTGAATATTTATTTAATATATTTATTTTATTTCAGTCATATCAAGGACATTGGTAATGACCTCGCAACGGTAATCGCAGCATTAAAACACAGACGGCCGACTGGCGCAGTGGGCAGCGACCCTGCGTTCTGAGTCCAAGGCCGTGGGTTCGATTCCCACAACTGGAAAATGTTTGTGTGATGAGCATAAGTGTTTTTCAGTGTCTGGGTGTTGATCAGTATATTATAAGTATTTATGTATATTATTCATAAAAATATTCATCTGTCATCTTAGTACCCATAACACAAGCTACGCTTACTTTGGGGCTATATGTGTTTTGTCGTAGTATGTTTATTTATTTATTTATTACAGACCTTGTCAAGGAGTGCAGACGAAATCAAACGAGTCGCAACAGACGCTGTACGGAGGTCGTAAAGTTCCAAAAATTACCCGGCATTCTGAGCCAAAGGCTATTGGTTCCATTCCCACGACTGGGGAATGTTTGTGCGATGAACATGAATGCTTTTCAGTGCCTGGATGTTTATCTGTATATTATAAGTATTTATGTGTATTATTCATAAAAATATTCTTCAGTCATCTTAGTACCCATAACACTAGCTACGCTTACTTTGGGGCTAGATGGCGGTGTGTGTTTTGTCATAGTATGTGGATGTTTATCTGTATATTATAAGTATTTATGTGTATTATTTATAAAAAAAATCAGTCATCTTAGTACCCATAACAGCTACGCTTACTTTAGGACTAGATCGCGATGTGTGTATGTCGTAGTATATTTATTTTACTAAAAAAAAAATACTAGATGATTATAATTATGAACCACGGCATTAATTAGGCAGTCATTTGTGAGTAGGAATGATAGATGAGTTGAAGGCGTAGTAGGCCCCTAGGCCGGTCATTTGCGACTGGCTATGTTTATTGCGAAAGTCAGTCTGTCTGTTTGTTTGGTGTCTATCTTTGGTTCAAACTTCATGAAATTTGGCACAGCAACAGCTTGCATTTTGGAGACGGAGATAGAATATTTCGTACGGAAGCAAAGGCAAAAAAAATCCTGTTAAAACAAAAACGTTACCTTAGGATCAGAAGAAACCCCCCATAGATAGGTAACTTATCTATGGGGTTCTTATAAACCACGAGAAACATGAACTAAGGCGATTACAACAGATAGTTAAAAAAGATAACAACATTTTGTTATGTAGTACGCCTACAGAGCTAACGTCCCTAAGGCTCCAAAACGAGAGGAGGGTCAGAAGAATAATAAGTATTTTTTTTGTCACATCCAAAATTGTGTTTAAACTTCTTGAACAATTACCTTGAGGTAGTTCAGCTATAATATATATATATAAGGTAAAGTACCCGATTTACGGGACGGTACAAGTTGGGAATTAATTTTCATAAATGGCGGCAGGTGCGCCTAAGAGTCATGTATCCCAAATTTCCGATTAATCGACGCTGTTGTTTGATTTATGAAGGAAACGAATTGGCTAATGGATCCCAGCGCACAGTGTTATTATGAATATGAAATACATTTTTTGTTATTTATTGAATTTGCAATATGCATCTTTGTTACGTTTATTACATTTTTTAGTTGATACGTTTTTGCGGGGGATTAAAAAAACCAATTTTATGATTATAATTTTTTGTTTATTGAACTACAAGTTAGCTCTAACTGCAATTTTAATCGTTGGCAGTTTCTACACGTCACGTACCGGAACGCTTAATCGCTCGGCTGCAGGTCCGCGTCGGTAGGGTGATAACTTGCCCTCCAACTACCACTGACCAGAGAAAACTCCGAAATAATTATTTCTCAGATTGCACCTGCCGGGGATTGAAACCTAATCCTCCAGCTGAAAATCACAGCGCTCATCGCTTCGCCAGGGGGTCGTCAACATATTTTATTTAATTGACGACCAAGCGGATGGCCCTTATAGTACCTAAGTAGGAATCCATCACCTATAAACAGACCATGTAGTGCATGCCAGGAACACGTCTTGCAACACGTCTTGCAACACGTCTTGCAACTTGCCGTTCTGTGTCCATCAACCTGAGGCGTAGGTGTGAAGCCTCATGTGTGTTATAACACCGGCAACCACGTTTTTCAGACCGGAACACAACATTGCAACAATGCTGCTTAGCGGTATAACTAGCGGCAGAACGGCAGAGCTCTGTCATAAAAAGCTCTACTAAGACTAATATGTTATGCACTGCAAATAATTTTATGAGCACTAACAAATAGTAAACCGATTTACAAAAACATTTATTTGGCCGTAAATTAAAAATTCAAAGTTTAAACGCCTTTTCAGCGGCAGTCGGCTTGTCCCTTTTGCGAACATTTTCGCTGACTTGCCGGCAGTTGTTTGAATACCCTTAATTTAAATCCGTTCGCAAACTATTTGCTGCCAGCTCAGCGGTTTTCGAATAATTGACGTTTCACCGAGGCAGTATAAATTTACTATTTTTCTGTAAATAATTCTCATATTTTTTAGTTGAAGTAAGCTCTTTTAAATCAGTGGAGTCAATTAGGTGGGTACGTTTGATTTTTTGTATCCCTATCCCTACTATTATAAATGCCAATGTAAATTTGTTTGTTACGCTTTCACGCAAAAACTACTGAACCGATCCTAATGAAACTTTGTACACATATTCTTGGAAGTGTTAGAAGTAATATAAAATACTTTTTATCTCGGTTCCTTTGGGAGAGAGGATGAGTGTTTGACGATTTTACACCATCACTCCGACAAATTATAACCGATTTAAATAATTATTTTTTTCTATAGAGGTTATAATATGTGTTTATTTTGCCCAAACTGTGTTTGGAGATAGAGGACAGAACTCCTCAGCGGACAGCAGCAAACCTTAGCGATACTGAATATTTTTTTAGATCAACAACTAAATTTAATGCAACATGAAAAGACAAAATCAAAAGCAGACGAAGTCGCGGGCAACAGCTAGTTGTAGTATAAAGGACTACGTAATTGATAAAAAAGCTTGCGTTTGAATATATGCTCTAACCAGGTTGCTCTTCTAATAATTTTAAATGACAATGTGAGATGTCGATAACAGAAAAAAATACGCGACTAAGTTTGTTGTGGTCTTCTTCTTAGACCAGGAGGCACTTGGAACCCTCGTAGGATTAGTTTTAAGTTTATGAATATGGTTACCGCCATCATCTCACTACCGTGTACTTGAATAAAGATACTTTTGAGTTTGACTTTGACTATGCAGTTTAGAGTTGATAGATTAAAACTTCGGTTTACCTCACGGGGGAGTTCCTCTTTCACTCTAGAGTTATGTGAGAAAAGAAATTGCAAATAAAAAAAATTAAAGCGGTGGTATCCTAATGGGTATCTGGCTTTCCTTTTCGGGCGACCAAGTTCGATACCCGGCACGCATCTCTAACTTTTCAGCGTTATGAGCGTTTTTAATTTAAACCATTAAGTATCACTTCCTTTAACGGTGAAGATAAACATCATGAGCGTGATCGTGGAGAGTAAAATTAAATCTTATCTCTCTGAAATAGACAAGAAAATGTCCTACCTACCAACCGGTGTTCAATGCGACAACAAAATGTCCTACCTACCTACCGGTGATGCCAGGATTATTTGACACTCACTCGACTGCCAGTTGCGAAACCAGAGAAGCCTCCACTGCACACTGCTTCTAAAAGCAGTGTGCAGTGGAGGCTTCATGAGGAGATGATCATTTAATTTGTACGAGTAAAATTTAAAACGGTTGCTTCTGGTGTCTTTTTAAATAGTTACAATTGACAGACAAGCAGATGGCTCGTCTAATATAATGGAAAACCAATGCGTATAACTAGGACAGCAGAAAAAACTTCGCTGGCCCGGCCAATTGACGGCAAACTGGCAAAGGGGGCAGCGACCCTGCTTTCTGAGTCCTAAGCCGTGGGCTCGATTCCCACAACTGGAAAATTTTTGTGTAATGAACATGATTGTTTTTCAGTGTCTGGATGTTTATCTATATATAAGTATTTATGTCTATTATATTAATAAAAATATTCAAAAGCTATCTTAGTACTCATAACACAAGCTACGCTTACTTTGGGGCTAGATTGCGATCTGTGTATTGTCGTAGTATATTTATTATTTATTATTTTACTCTTTGTATTCATAAAACTATCATCATTTTTCTTCAAGTTAGCCCTTGATTGCAATCTCACCTGGTAGTAAGTGAAAATGCAATCTAAGATGGTAGCGGGCTAACCTGTTAGGCAGTATGTTTGTAGTCGTACCCCTAATCGGTTTCTACGCGTCATTGCTTAGCGGCACGACTTTGTCGGTAGGGTGGTAACTAGCCACGGCCAAAGCCTCCCACCAGACCAGACCAGAGAAAATTTGGAAATTATGAATTCCCAAATTGCCCCTTGCCCGGCCGTTGTTCAACACGCTCGGCAGGTGCGGTTTAGAGGACTTCAAACGCTTTCGAGAACATTATCGAGAATCTCAGGCATGCAGGTTTCCTCACGATGTTTGTGATAATAAACGGCTTAGAGCGCACATAAATGAGATACGTTAGAAAACCCCAAAAGTGAAGCCGAAGTTCTTACCACTAGGCTTTCAACGCTTCAATAAACAATACTTGAACTAATAGTTAAATAACGTACATAACATTCAAAGAGCAAAAGACACGTCCTCTCGAAGCGAAGTATCATTATTTTGTCCGTATTTTTAAACATGCATGTATGCATCGCTAGACTACGTGAGGTATCAAACGTTCACAAACTGTTTGCTTGCGACAACAGTACAAAATAACTGCAATACATTTTCCGTACGTTTTCCCTTTGCATAAGAAAAGTATTGCATTACTAAATAAGCGGGGGCGGAAAACTGTTTGTATATCCGAACCGTTTATTCTTGAAAACTATATCCTTCTAGTGAAGGAAATTATTTATTCGAAAACAGTCGTTATTATCTTCGTGCTAGTGTTGATAGTGACCGCAAAAGTAATGTTGGTGAAAAAATATTTTTATTAGATTTCCCGGTGTAGGGTAGGTCGGGAAACGGTTGTCATGGCAACGGCACGAATCGTGACGAATGCTGGCAGGGTTCGTTTGTTTTGTACTAAACGGTGTTACGACGAACTGTGTCCACTTGTTTTTAAGGGAAGTGTATGCTTGGATACAATGGCCCTTACAATGGTCCATACATATAGCATACTAATAAATCAATATATTTTATCATGACCATCAAATAGACTAGGGTCACCTAAACTCACAAGAGCGGTCATAGCTTAGTGATAAAGCCTAGAGTTTCCCCTATATCCCCAGATATATCTTACTTTACGGAGTTATGTGCCTTGTAATTTAAGTAACCCTTCATTTCCACATACCGATTTTACCTTACACCATCGTGTTAAAGTTAACTACGATTGATATAGTATCGAGGGAGCGGCATCTACTTACAATATTGGGAATCCACTGATGATGATGTTACTCACAAGAAGGTGATGAAGATTCTAGACTCTATTGATCTAATCAGAAAGGACGAGATCCGTAGAAGAAACAGTTTTACTGACATAGCTCAATGTGTCGCGAATTTGAAGTGGTGATGGGCGTGGCACATAGCTCGGAGAACCTATGGACAATGGATTCACAAGTTTCTTGAAAGGATTATCACATAACCGCATCGATAAACACAGCGTTGGTTGGCTCCAAACGACGTGGACAGACGATATCAAACGAGTCGCTACGAGCCGCTGGGACCAGACGTAGATTTTTTAACTCTCTATAAAAACCTTTGTCAAGCAGTAAACGTCATTGGTCGAAGTAATGATAATGATGTTGGTACTGACATTATAAATGAAAAATTCTAAATGATATATTCATTCCAGAATCACATGGGAACGGCTGAACGGATCTAGATGAATATTAGCATAGCAATAGATTATAGTCTGGAGTAGTAGGTACATAAGTTACTTTTATCCCGGACAAATGTGCGGTTTCCGTCGGACGGATTTGTTTTCGTTTTTCACAGAGCAAAGAGATGTACATGTTATTTTTGCATAGTGGTAGAACCAAAGTTTTTATTTACAAGTTAGTCCTTGACTGCAATCGGAACTGCTTGTAAGTGATTATGCAGTTTAAGATGGTATCGGGCTAATCTGTAGGGTAAGGCACTTATATTAATTTAATACCCCTAATATTTTGATTATAATTTTCTCTTGGTTTTGCTAGCTTGTTTTCTTGAGGCATATAGACACCGCAGGCAACTTTCTAAATCTTGTACAGGAGCTATGGCAATACGCTAGACCGTAACAAATAGAAAGATCTCCCGTCGAGCGGGTGTTCTGTGCTCGGGGACCGAGGTCCAACAATTCATCTTTGAAAGTTGTATATATGGTAATTTTTTGTAAAAACTTTGTTAGCGCGATGCAAGACCTTTGTGGCGCCATCTAGTTTGGTAATGTGAAGACCACCAGAATATCACAAAATAAAAGAAACTACGCAGATGAAGTGGCCGGCATCTGCTAGTCATGTTATAAAAACATAAACTTGACCCCTGACTATAAATAAACGTTACGTTTTACCTGCAACAAAGATGTGAGATAAAACCTTGTATAATTTGGCACAAGAAAATTCTATAGTAGATACCATTGACCATGAATTTATTTGTTCAAGTGTTTTTAGTTTCGCTTATTGTGTCGAGTTAAGAGCGGAATTCAATATGTGCCGCTTCCTTTTTTATTCTTGCAGTTTTTGATAGTTTTTAAGAGTCGATTCTGTATGAATTTGAATTAATGCTAAAAACGTTACTTTAATATAATATAAATTGATTCTGTTTAAATTGGAAATTATGCTAAGAGCATTAATTACTAAGTGGTTTCAGGCAATGATATAATACTTGAAGGCAATATCTGAATTAATTAGTAATTAAAAAAAATTTAAATAACCAAACCATTCAGTAATATATTCATTAAACATAGACCCCCTTACTAATAAACGTTGTATATTGGTTGCATTTTTACGCGATGTTTTGTCTTCCTCTTTCGAATGTGAAAATATTTATGACAGATCAAGATAAAACATTTTATAAATAATCACCTACACATAAAGCGTTTATTAGTAAAGTCTATAGTATAATATTATTTTATCCCAAAAAATGTGTTTTAAAATAAAAGCCTACTTCAAATTTCGTTAGAGGCATCTTTTTCATTATCTATTGACATAACTTTATAAAGCAGTTATGCTTTTTCATAAATATGGACAAGAATAATTATTATTTTTTCTCTGTGAAGATCTACATAGATTATTAATAGTTTAAATTATTTTAAACTTATTTAGTAAGACTCAGCACCTTAATGGATATGAATTATATATTTTTTGCATTTACACAGATGTACATTCATAATTGGTATTTACTAAAACAACAATTCGAACAAATATGAGAAATTTTTTTTGATGAGTTACATACATAAAAAATTTGTACCTACACGATGGTTAGATGATGGCGATAACCATATTCGTAAACTTAAAACTTAAGCTGCGAGGGTTCCAAACGCGTCCTGGTCCAAGAAGAAGAAGTCCACAACAAACATAGCCGGTTGCTATTTTTTGTTATCACCATCTCACATTGTCATTTAAATGAATGGAAGAGCAACCTGGTTAGAGCATTAATTCACACCTAAGCTTTTTTATCGATTACCTAGTCCTTTATACTATAACTTTATACGAATATACAAAAGCTAATCTCTCCGTGAAAAAATTAAAGAAATAGGTATAATTACAGTAGATTCGCAATATATAACAATTTAACCTTTGCAAAAATAAAACATTAATCTTTATAAAAAATAAGTGGATATACTCAATCGACTTACTAGAAACGGTCATAAATTAGTGATATCAGCAAATCGTCTTAGGAAAGTACAGAACACCTTTGTGGGGCTGAGTATATGCTTTTATAACATGATACCGAGGGTAATATTAGATTTACCATTACAAAAGTTTAAAGAATGTATAAAAACACATTTAATACATCGAGGTTATTATACTATTGATATATTTCTTAATGACTGTTAAATTGTAAAATTAGGTAGGAAAAGAGCAACTGCTGGGTTTTTGCCGGGTTCTTCTCGGTAAAATCTGCCTTCCGAACCGGTGGTAGAGTCACTACACACAGTTTTACTTGACATTTCAAAAGTGCTTATAACTTTGAACTTTTCCAAGATGTCAATGGGTACTTTATTGTAAAATTGTCTTTAAACGAATTATGAATTTTATGTAACCTAGTTTATTGTACTGCAAGTTTACTCTTACTAATGTTGAAATTATTGCACTTACATTTTTTCTTAAATTTAGAAATATTTTTATAAACGTCCACACACAACAAGTTTGTTGTGGGCGTCTTCTAGGACCAGGGTGCGTTTGAATCCCTGGTAGGATTTTAGGTTAACGAATGTAGTTTTTGCCATCGACTCACTACCATGTACCTACATATTTTTATGTTATGTACAGATCAAAAAATCCTTCTTTGGGCCTATTTTAATACATACATATTTGCTTTGTCTTGTCAAAAACATAGAAAGGATATCTCGAAATATCTCTTCGTGATCAAATCAGGAATAGGAGGAGATCGGTAGAAAAACTAGAGTTACCAATATAGAGGTGGACACCGATGATGATGAAGTTTTGATTGTTTTGACTTGAGATTGGGACAAACAGCGATGTCGAAACGCGAAGAAAGTAAGGAAATAGTAGAAGGCTGTTGCAAAAGAAACCTGAACAGAACACCATAATGTATACCAAATAATATTTGAACAACTGCATTATTATGAGACAGCATAATATGTAACGACTAAAGAATACGTAACCCTTCTAGCATGAATGGGTCTAATAGGCCCAATATAAAATTATATATGTCGCAGCCGGAAATGAGTACAGACACTAAAATGAAACGCAAACGCGCCAACTAGCGGCTAGCACGCATCAACAGTTTTGGCGCGCTTCGACAGAGTCGTGACGGGGTCTACTAACTAGATTGGGATTATTGATTAGTTGGGACTCAAGGCAGAAAGACGTCGTCACGGAACTGTCCTACGTTTCTCTTAGTGGTTATTATTTTAAAAGTTTGCTATTACGATATTAGTTAAATTCAGTGTAAGAAGTTAAATTCAGTGTTCGAACAAAGCGAGTCAAATTTAAAGGTGTTCTTATTGCACGATACCTGAAAATTGCCCACACGATGTCGGACGGATCAAGTTAAAATCCGCCCGATCCTACATCAGAAGTGGTATCGCATCGTGCAAATGAGAATCACACCGAAAACAGTGAAACTCAATGGTAGCTCTGTAGTCTGCTATAAGTGCGGAACCCAGGGCCACATCGCCAGCCGCTGCACAGCCAGCGGACCCAGTGTCCGAACCCCGGTGGAGAAACGTGTTGACATTTGCGAGGTCAAGTCCCCATCCGGAGTGCTAAATCACTTTGGTGAGTGTTTTAAATTTGACTTTGACTCAGGAGCTGAGTGCTCATTAGTGACAGACTGTTGGGTGTAAATTAAGAGGCAAACGAATTAATAATTTGATTTCATTAGTTGGTATTGGAAATAAAAATGTACACAGTACTTTGCAAATATTAAGTCAGGTAGAAATTAATAACTTCGCGACTGAAATTTTATGTCACGTCTTGCCACATGCTAATTTACGTAGTTACATTATGATTGGCCGTGAAATCTAAAAAATGGGTTATGCGTTAGCGTGACTGCAACGAAACTTACTTTGGCGAGAGAAAAATGTAAACGCGTGTAACGCAACGGATGTTTGTGTGCCTTACAATAATTTTGACCGTTTTGACACTGATGTTTTAACCGACAGGCTAAGCAAGCTGGTGAATATTTTAGAACTATATTCCGAATATTTCATTAACGGTTTTCCAACTACCCGCGTGAATACTGGAGAGTTAGCGATTAGGCTGATAGACCCCAGTCGAACAGTACAGAGACGACCTTACAGGTTATCTCCGGATGAACGTCAAATTATGCGGGGTAAATGAATGATTGCAAGCCAAAATAATTCAGCCTAGTGATTCGCCTTTTGCTAGCCCTGCCCTTTTAGTGAAAAAGTCTAACGGGTCTGACCGGATGTGTATAGACTACAGGGAGTTGAAAAAGAACACAGTACCAGATCGTTATCTACTCCCATTGATTTCGGATTAGATTTTAAGGCTACACGGTGCCAATTTCTTTACAAAACTAGATTGCGTAAGTGGTTTCCATTTAATTCCTGTTCAGGCTGAATCAATTGAACGCACCACCTTCATCACTCCTGACGGACAGTATGAGTTTGACAATGCCCTTTGGTCTCTGTAACGCAATCTCTGTTTTCCAGCGCGCAACCATTAATGCTCACGGTGACATCGCTAATCAATACGTGGTAGTATACGTCGATGATAATTTTACTTGTATCAGACTCAATTTCCCAAGGGATAGAGAGGCTGCATGTTGTGCTCGATAAGCTCTCAAAAGCTGGGTTCTCGCTGAACCTTAAAAAAATGTTCTTTCCTCAAGACGCGAGTAGAATTCTTAGGGTATAAGGTGTAGAAGCAGGTGAGGTTAAGCCTAATAAGCGTAAAATAGAAGCTCTGTCGTCATTACCTTCGCCCCCAAACTATTACGCAGGTGAGACAATTTGTAGGTTTGGCTTCTTACTTTCGCCAGTTCGTGCCAAACTTTTCGCGCCTCTTGGGTCCGATCTATAAGCTCACTTCAGGTAAGTGTCTATTCGAATGGACACTCAAATGCGAGGAAGTACGACAAAAGGTAATTGAAATATTGACTAACGAACCAGTGCTTATGATTTTTGACCCAAAGCACCCGACTGAACTTTATACCGACGCCAGTGCAGAAGGATACGGAGTAATATTATTTCAAATTGTAGCAGGCAAGCGTCGGCCAGTGGCTTATTTTAGCAAACTAATGACGCCAGCTGAGTCGGGATACCACTCATATGAATTAGAAGCGCTCGCTGTCGTCAATTCGGTAAGACATTTTAGGCAATACCTACAGGGTAGGAAGTTTACAGTTCTAACAGACTGTAACTCGCTAAAGTTATCACGCAATAAAATGGACTTGACGCCGCGAGTTCATTGGTGGTGGACCTATTTACAGTCGTTCGATTTTGACGTTAAATACAGAATCGGTAAGCAAATGGCGCATGCTGATTTCTTTTCACGGAACTTGCTACCATTAGCTCCTAGAAATTAAAAATTGACAAGGTGGAACAAAAGCTGGTGAATGTAGCTGATTTATCCAGTAATTGGATTCTCGCAGAGCAGCAGCGAGATGAGTAAATTTAAAAAATAATTTCCGATCTCTACCAAGTTCGAGAGCATGAGCCGGTATGTACGTAAGTTCGTGGATAGCTGCGTGACCTGTAAAATAACTAAGCCTCATTCAGGTAAGGTACAGGCCGAACTTTACCCCATTCCTAAAATTGCTATCCCATAGCATTACTGTGCATATTGATGCTACCGGTAAGCTGAGATTCGTGATGATCGACGCGTTTACCAAGTACGTATTACTCTTTCACACTAAAAATATAGACACCAGGAGCAGTGGAGGATAGTGTGGCATTATTCGGTGCTAAAGTACTCACGGACCAAGGTCGTTGTTTTGCCAGCAAAGAGTTCCGTGACTTTTGTGACAGTAAGAACATCCATCTTCATCTTATTGCTACGGGGTCATGTCGTGCAAATGGGCAAGTAGAGAGGATCATGAGTGTACTTATATCCATGTTAACAGTTGAATCTGACAAGGATAGGTCATGGCAAGATTCTTTAGGGGACTTGCAGCTCGTTTAAACTGTACCGTCAAGCAGTGAGAGTCAAGAGTCAGCGTGAGTACATTTTCAGTCGGTGAATTCGTTTTGATTGAAAATGAAGAACGCAATCAAACAAAACTAGATGCTAAATTTAGAGGTCTGTTTCAAATCTTAGAAGTTCTTAATCTTAGATGGAGACCGATATGTTCTGAAGTCATTGATTAATAAGCGTATTTACAAGTATGCGCATGATCGTATTAGGAAGATGCCTGAGGGCCAAGTACCATTGAGATTGTAGATAAAGACGAGATAGATGATTATGAAGAATCTAGTTAATTAAATGCACAGGTTCGCGATTCGTTGGGTCAGACACTGTACCAGAATGCTGTAGCCGTAGCCTAGTAGAAATCGGTGTCTGCTCTTTGAGTAGTCCGTGGGTAAGCGGTAGGCAGTAGTTCTGGGTAGTACAGTCGGATCTTGCCTTGTAGCAAAGATCATAGAGTCGAGGGTAGACTCTGGCTTCCCGTGGGGAAGGGCTTAGCAAATGTGGTTGCTAGAGCTATGATTGGACCGCGAATGTGTAACCTGGTGCTTGATCAAATTATTTTGATTGGTTTTAAGAGGATTTGTGTTCTTTTTGATTAACAATGCTCTATGGTACATGGACTCAGTAATCTTTGGAGTTTTTGTAATAATTTTGTCTAACTAGTGGGGAAAGAAACATTGTTAAGCTTTGGTTTATATTTGAGGGTTAGTTTAGAGGGTAAGCTTTAAAGGTTTTGTTTGGGATGATGGTTAAATTTGTCAACAAATTGTTGTTAGTAAAAATAAGCAAACTAAAGACCATAGTTTTATTTTCTGAAGCGAGGTTGTTAGAAATAGGATGAGCCGAACGATAACAGTGCTGGTGTGTTTTGTTATCACATTATATTTCAGATTAACACACGAGGGCGTGTGTCATGCAGGATGGCAGTGTCGCAGCCGGAAATGAGTACAGACACTAAAATGAAACGCAAACGCGCCAACTAGCGGCTAGCACGCATCAACAGTTTTGGCGCGCTTCGACAGAGTCGTGACGGGGTCTACTAACTAGATTGGGATTATTGATTAGTTGGGACTCAAGGCAGAAAGACGTCGTCACGGAACTGTCCTACGTTTCTCTTAGTGGTTATTATTTTAAAAGTTTGCTATTACGATATTAGTTAAATTCAGTGTAAGAAGTTAAATTCAGTGTTCGAACAAAGCGAGTCAAATTTAAAGGTGTTCTTATTGCACGATACCTGAAAATTGCCCACACGATGTCGGACGGATCAAGTTAAAATCCGCCCGATCCTACATATATATATTTAACGAAAATTAGTTTTTCTGTTGGCAGTCTAATGAGAATTGTTTCGAATTTAAGGCGGCCTTGCGACAGCCATATGCTGTGTCTACGTATTAAAACTATAAATGGACTACAAATATGAATCTTAATGTAGCAGATTGTAAACAATTTTAGTAACGTCCTGCTTCTCTAGTCGAATGCAAACTTTTCTCTCATAAGTTCAACGTTGTTATTATCATCTTAGAAAGTAAAGAACACCATAACCGACGAAATAATTAAGACCTTGGTACCTAATAGGAACTAGCGGTCCTAGCAACATGAGAATTATGGTCTGAAGGTACTGGGAACGTACTTATAAGCGTTGAGAAATCTTATTAAATGGTTTCATAACAAACAACAACTAACAATAAACAGGCGGATAAAGCAGATTCTTGCCGAGTGTTCTAAGTGCTCAGTTTTTATGCACTTTCCACTAGGGGATTAAAGACAGCAAGTTGGACCAGTTTGTCTTTGACATTCGCTCAAATTTTTAACGGCTCCATTTTAGTTGAAGATGTGTTTGCTTGTTCTGTTTGCGGAATCCATAATAATAAATAATGCAAAAAATTAATTTATTATTATTAAATTATTTATTGCAAATTTATTTATAACAACAAAATAATAAATTTCTACTTTTATACAAGAAAAAGCATTTTTACAATAGAAATACGTAATGTGTAAATAATGTACAAGATTAATGAAAATGAGACGCGGTGGCGGCAGAACAAGATGCGCACAAATAAGATCGAGAGAGGAGTCGTCGTCGTCGTCGTTGAACGAATTAAAACCCCACCGACATCTGCAGGGGATGTGACGCCTCCTCCAGTTCGGAGAACACGCAAGGGCGTCACCACGCGGCGACATCAACATCAAAAAGACGACGACCAGCCACCATCGGCCAGCTTGGGGCAACGGGAGCGACGGGCTCCCGCGAGTGCTCCCGTTGCCGGTGGTGTAGTGCGTCGCATGAGATGATCTCAATCCATCAATGAGAGCGTCATGCGTGCGTACTATAGGGGGGCGACAGAGTGGGGAACTAACCTCACTTCGTACCGATGCTGTCTATGTTTCAGGCGCTTCAACCAACAATGACTGTGACTGCCCAACGATTGTCGGGTCAAGTGCGGGCTATCCAGTGACGTCACCTGCTGGATGACATAACTACTCCACATGACGATAATCTGGTGAGAGCTGAAAAGGAAAAAGTATCTAAATACTTGGACCTTGCTCACGAGATTACCGCCATGTGGAATGTTGAGTCGACCGTTTTTGTTCCGATCGTCGTTTCAGTCAATGGTCTTCTCGCGAAAAGCTTCGACCAACATCTCAAGAACCTTTCGCTTGGTTGTTGGATCAAGGGTCGGATACAGAAGGCAGTAGTCCTTGAAACGGCTTATTGTGAGGAGGTTCCTCACTCTGGAGCCCTGACTACCGGTTGCTTGGGTATTCAAAAGCCCCGCAAGCGGAGGGTGGAAGTTTTTTTTTATAAATTTTTAATAGTGTTTTTTAATTTATTTTAAGCATTGTTAATAATTTAAGAAAAAAAAAAGAAAAATAATAAATGATAGAAATAATAATAAAGCAAAACACATTATTTTGATAAATTGCATGATTTGAAAATATCAAGTCCCTCCCACCAAAAACTTGGAACTGTATGTGTTGTGCATTATTTATTATTATGAATTCCGCAAACAGAACAAGCACACACATCTTCAACCAAAATGGAGCCGTTGAAAATTTGTGCGAATGTATATGCAGGCCCTAAATAATAATTATTATTTAAGGGTATGGCAAGAATTTATTTATGAAAACAAGCTCTATCTATTGAAAAGATTACCGGTTCTCTAATCGTGCGAATAATTTATGCATTTTAGGCTACCAGGACAACGAAATTTTTTTTCGGAAAATTTAGCTTATAATAATAATGGTCAACCTACAAAAGTTCAAAAATTTAACTTATAGCTATTGCTCGCGGCTTCGTTCACGCTTTTTGGTTTCTTATAAATCCCGCGGGAACTGTTAATTGTTCCGGGATAAAATAAGACATTGTGTTAATCTAATTCATTTCAAATTTGAGTCAATTTGGTTCAGTTTTTGGGTGAAAGAGCATCAACCATTTATAAATACCATCGTTACAAAATTTCACATTTACAATATAAGTAGGATTAGTAGGATAGGATAGTATACATTAAGGGTCATTAAGACCTTGAACGACTTTGAAAGTGTTTAATTACCCGGCAAATAAATTCATTGCAGAGTATAAAAATATTTCTAGGTGAAAAATATTTCCATAGTATTTCACATTTTTGAAGAAAATGTTTTTTTACGGAGTCCTCAATTTATTAATATTGGTATTTGATTCAATTTTATTTTTCACTATGGTTGAAGTACTTAGTCGTAACTATTAAAACTGCGGCTACAACTAAAACTTGTTTAATAATTTTCCCCACAGTTAGAGCAGTCTAGTTGTAGTTTAGTTTCAAGTCAATTGATTCCTTTGATCTCACATCAGTCTCTAAAGCAGAATATTGATTGACCTTTTATGATAATATAAGAGCCAATAGAAGAAAATAGGGTTCCAGATATTCTTTTCTGTTTCTCATGTGCCAGTCATATATATTTACGATAGTTATAAACAATGGATTCTTTATGTCAAACTTCAGCACAACGTAGCGGCTATAATTGTACCGGTAGAGCAAGGACTATTAGAAGGAGAACAAAAATGGACAGTAACTGGAAACACGTTATACAACAGTTTTAAAGGTATCCCATATGCCGCTCCTCCGACTGGTGAATTGAGATTTAAGGTAAGCGATATTTAGTAAAATTAAATATATCCTAAAGCTGGATCATTATCATTAACTAGTAAATATATTTTAGGCTCCTCAACCTGCGCTTTATTGGGAAGGAATCCGAAATGCTACGGAACATGGAAATGTCTGTCCTCAAGTGGATCAATTAACTAATCAGTTTATACCTGGAAGCGAAGACTGCCTTTTTTTAAATGTCTATACTCCCAATTTAAAAAGAGACAACTCTCTTTTACCAGTCATTGTTTTTATTCACGGTGGTAGCTATGTATTTGGTTCGGGGAATGACGATAATTATAAGTGTGATTATCTTGTGGACCAAAATGTAGTTGCAGTGACAATAAATTATAGACTTGACGCTCCTGGATTCTTATGCTTGGATACTAAAGAAGTACCAGGAAATGCAGGTATGAAAGATCAAGTAGCTGCATTAAAATGGGTCCAGAGAAATATAGAAAACTTCGGTGGAGATCCACACCAAGTAACAATCATGGGACAGAGTGCGGGATCTGCGTCTTGTACTTTACACGCATTGTCACCAATGTCAAAAGGGCTATTTAAAAGAGTTATAGCTATGAGTGGAGTACCATTAAGTGAGTTCACCGTTGAATTTGAATCAAAACGTAGAGCATTGATACTTGGTAAAATTCTAGGCTTCGAGACAACAAACACTTCCGCTCTCTTAGAATTTCTCCAAAATGTGCATGTAAAAAAATTAGTTGCCACTAATCCTTCCGTTATAGCAATTGAAGAATATATAAATCTCGTGATGAAATTATACTTTGTACCTGTAGTGGAAAAAGATTTTGGCCAAGAAAGATTTTTAATAGAGCCACCTGATGTTTCACTCAAGAATGGAAGAATGCATGATGTAGATATTTTATTAGGATATGCATCCGCTGAAGGAGTGATTGGTATATTTTTGTATGAAACGCCTCCTACGATTGATAATTACGAGAGATTTAGGGAAGCTTTAGTGCCAAGGAATATTCTTTATCAAAGCACACCAAAAATTACTGTAGAATTAGGAGATTTAATTAAAGATCACTACAGTGGATCAGAACCTTTGTCTTTGAAAACTATGCCACAGTTTGTACAATTTGTGACGGATATGTATACTTATAATATTATAAGATACGCAAGGCATCTTTCTAATTCCGTTATCAGTAACATTTATTTATATCAATTTTCTTGTATGTCCGAACGAAATATTTTAAGCCAACAAGGTAATAAATACGGAATAGCTGGAGTTGCACACAATGATGATCTAATGTATGTGTTTAATGGAAATCGATACAATTTACCAATAACTCAAAATTCTACTTCTTATAAAATGATTCAAAATACATGCACATTACTGACCAACTTTGCCAAATATGGGTAAGTGTCTTAATTTTTTAAAATGTTGTGATGATTTCTTAGTATGTATGACTGTGCTTAATTGGAAATTAAAATATATTCATGATATTCTTAATAACTGTATGGTGGTTTGGTAAATTGGTGGCACATTGGTAGCTCATTTGTATTCTCTTTTTTTGAATTAAAAACAGATTACTGAAATGTATATATATAAAGGTCCGCTTGCACTGTATGTTTATTGGAGCAACCTCCATTCCATAAACAATTTACAATTATAAGTGAAACTAAAAGCAAATAGTATAAATATGGAATAAAAATATGAATTGTTGACAAAACAATGAAGGTACTCGTAATTTCAAAGCCGCAACGCATTTGCGGCTTTTCTGATGCTGCAGATTTCTATGGATGTGGATGATCACATAGGTGACCAACTTGCTCGTTTTCCCACTATTTGTATATTTAAAAATAAATGGTATTTTCTAAAACATGGATAAAAGAAAACTTAAGAATATTAAGATTAAGTTTAAAAATTACACTTCAATTTTATATACACTGATTGATATACACTTAACTTTAAATATTTTTTTTATAGGAATCCAACACCTGATTCATCACTCGGTGTAAATTGGCCCCAATTCACTGCAGAATCCGAAACATACATGGATATTGGAGAAGAATTAACCATCGACACGAAACCAAGGGCTTGTATGATGGACTTTTGGAAAAGAATTTATGAACGTGCTGATCTACCTTTTTGAGTTAAAAATATTAAAATAAGCGTTCAGTAATTTATATTACTATTTGTTGGATATGTTTCATTTACCTCCGCCATCCTTTCTTAGAATTTAAAAAAAAAATAAAAATCTAATTAAATTTTTCGAGATATTAATATTATAATAAATAAATAAATGAATATACTACGACAATACACACATCGCCACCTAGCCCCAAAGTAAGCGTAGCTTGTGTTATGGGTACTAAAGATGACTGATGAATATTTTAATGAGTTATATATACATAAATACTTAGAAAATACATATAAACACCCAGACACTGAAAAACACTTATGCTCATCACACAAACATTTTCCAGTTGTGGGAATCGAACCCACGGCCTTGGACTCAGAAAGCAGGGTCGCTGCCCACTCCGCCAGTCGGCCGTCAAAATAAAAAAATGATTTATGCTACAAGTTATTAAAAATTAGACTTATTAAATAAATCTTAAAATAAATCCATAAAAAAGGTGTAAATTGAAAAATTATACATGTTCAAATAAGTTAAAAGATACAAGAGTCAGACTCATATTACTTGTAATAAATGTAAAGAAGGGTTACCCAGACCCTATATAGTTTTGAAGTGTTTAGCTTTATGTTTACATTTCATTTGGAAGGTATATAAATTATTCCGTGCTTGAAATAGTTTTATAGTATTTCACAGTTTTACCGACAATGTATTTCTTCGTAGTGCTTGGTTTGTTCATATTAGTATGTTGGTAATTTTATATGTTATTCTTTTATTTTTATACTATTCATGGATTCATCCAGGCCAAAATCATATTTACCTTTTTACACGATTAAGACGATCTATCAAAAATACTCCTCTTCCTAAATAAAATAGTTTTATCAAATCATTCGAAGGTCACAAAAAGACATACACTCAATTTTGCATAGCACATAATTTAAGTGAAGATTTAAGTGCTTAAGCGAATTTCCAAAGAATCTCGGCTTTCCTTGTGTTGCCGTAGCAGAAATTTTATAAAAAGTAATAATCGCTCTTATACATTTCTTCATACAAGGTTTAACATCCAAACTTTAATTAATTTTTCTTCAAACCCTTCAACATATTAATACTCACCTTCATGAGCCTGGATCTTAAAATTCTTTTTGAAAACACGTCTATGCCTTAACTGTCAAACCCATCTTTCGATATTCATGTAATTAAACTTAATAATAGTTTAAAACCACTAAATGTTTCATCGCCCCGCCTTTAAAACCATGTAGGCATAATTTTGCAGGTATTTTATTGCTCAAGAGTTATAACACTAAATGCCAATTTAAAAGGTTTAATAGTGACTAATCAAGTAGAAGATTATGAGTAGCATTTAAATATAATATCATGTAATATTATGTCTACAAAAAACATAATATTTATATATAAGCTCATTTGTCTAAGATACCAAACGTAGAAATTATCACATATATTATTATCAAAACAAAAATAAAAATTTCCAAATTGTACCCGCCAGGGATGGAACCCGGGGTTTCCCAATTATAAAACCCCAGTCCACCAACAGTTCAGCAAACTCAACAACAATAGGGACTGTATTTACCAGGTTGATATGCGATTATTTACGTAACAAAATTTATTTGGAAAATGTTAAGAAATTTATATATTTATTTAAATAACTCAGCACAACGTAGCGGCTATAATTGTACCGGTAGAGCAAGGCCTATTAGAAGGAGAACAAAAATGAACAATCACGGGAAACACGTTATACAACAGTTTTAAAGGTATTCCATATGCCGCTCCCCCAATTGGTGAATTGAGATTTAAGGTAAGAAATATTTAGTAAAATCAAATATATTCTAAAGCTGGATCTTTATCATTAACTAGCAAATACATTTTAGGCTCCTCAACCTGCGCTGTACTGAGAAGGAATCCGAAATGCTACGGAACATGGAAATGTCTGTCCTCAAGTAGATCAATTAAATAATGAATTTATACCTGGAAGCGAAGACTGTCTATTTTTAAATGTTTATACTCCAAATTTAAAACTAAACAATTATCTTTTATCTGTTATAGTTTTTATTCACGGTGGTGGCTATATGTATGGTTCTGGTAATGACGATTATTATGGGTGTGATCATCTAGTTGACCAGAATGTAGTTGTAGTTACAATGAATTATAGACTTGACGTTCCTGGATTTTTATGCTTGGATACTAAAGAAGTACCAGGAAATGCAGGTATGAAAGATCAAGTAGCTGCATTAAAATGGGTGCAAACAAATATAGAAAACTTTGGTGGTAATCCCAGCCAAGTAACAATCATGGGACTAAGTGCGGGTGCTGTGGCTTTTACTTTACACGCACTGTCACCAATGTCTAAAGGGCTATTTAAAAGAGTTATAGCTATGAGTGGAGTGCCATCAAGTGAATTCTCGGTTGAATTTGAATCAAAACGCAGAGCAATGGTACTAAGTAAAAGTTTAGGCTTTGAGACAACAAACACTTCCGCTCTCTTAGAATTTCTCCGCAAGGTGCCTGTAAAAAAATTAGTTGCCACTAATCCTTCCGTTATAGCAATTGAAGAATATATAAATCTCGTGATGAAATTATACTTTGTACCTGTAGTGGAAAAAGATTTTGGCCAAGAAAGATTTTTAATAGAGCCACCTGATGTTTCACTCAAGAATGGAAGAATGCATGATGTAGATATTTTATTAGGATATGCATCCGCTGAAGGAGTGATTGGTATATTTTTGTATGAAACGCCTCCTACGATTGATAATTACGAGAGATTTAGGGAAGCTTTAGTGCCAAGGAATATTCTTTATCAAAGCACACCAAAAATTACTGTAGAATTAGGAGATTTAATTAAAGATCACTACAGTGGATCAGAACCTTTGTCTTTGAAAACTATGCCACAGTTTGTACAATTTGTGACGGATATGTATACTTATAATATTATAAGATACGCAAGGCATCTTTCTAATTCCGTTATCAGTAACATTTATTTATATCAATTTTCTTGTATGTCCGAACGAAATATTTTAAGCCAACAAGGTAATAAATACGGAATAGCTGGAGTTGCACACAATGATGATCTAATGTATGTGTTTAATGGAAATCGATACAATTTACCAATAACTCAAAATTCTACTTCTTATAAAATGATTCAAAATACATGCACATTACTGACCAACTTTGCCAAATATGGGTAAGTGTCTTAATTTTTTAAAATGTTGTGATGATTTCTTAGTACGTATGTGTTGTATAGATATACCTATGTGTGCGGGCTGCGACCCGCGACGCCCGCCTACCTTTATATTATACTAATCAGTGTGCTAATGGCTGGCTTGTTTTACTGACGTATACGTACGCCCTCCCTTGCTAGATAGAAACACAACAGTGGCGACGAGTGCGGATTAAAAAAGTTGTTCGAAATGTCTACGGGAACGACTTATGGGGTTCTGACGACCTTTGACCATCTCTCACAAGAATGGGACAACTACAAGTCGCGTTTAAATCAATGGTTTATTGCTAACGACATAACCTCAACAACGGACAAAACAACAATTAAAAGGAGGGCGATCTTGTTAACATCATTAAGTGAGTCATCATTTAAGTTAGCAAGTGACCTGGCGTCTGGTAAGCGTGATTTCCGAAAGTACGTACAAGTCGCATTTTAAACAATTACCATTGTCAGTAACCAACAAAAAATTATTTAGTTATACGGGCGAAAATATTAAAACAGTCGGAGTTGTATTATTGCCTATATCATATAATGGCCGTACGCATGTTTTAAATGTATACGTGGTATGCGCAAGCGGGCCGCCATTGCTAGGCCGTGATTTCATTAGGGAGTTTGACCTTCAGTTGGTACCTGCAAATGCAGCGGCCGTGCATACGTTACACGCGGAGATGCAGGCCGAATGCAAATCTAATATTGTCAAACAACTCGTCGATCAGTATCCGAAAGTTTTCTCAGACAATCTTGGATCGTTTAACAAATATGAAATAAGCTTGCGCCTTAAACCAGATGCTAAGCCGATTTTTTTTAAAGCGAGATCAGTGCCCTACGCTTTAAAGGAAAAAATAGACAAAGAACTGGATCGGTTATTATCATTAGGCATTTTAAAACCTGTGGAACACTCCGAGTATGCATCGCCTGTGGTACCTGTTTTAAAGAAGAACGGCAGCATACGGTTATGTGCCGACTATTCGGTTACAATAAATAGACAGTTGGTTATGGACCAATATCCGTTGCCGACAGTAAACAATTTGTTAGCTAAATTACATGGGGGCGTACAATTCAGTAAAATAGATTTATCTATGGCATACAATCAGTTTATATTAAATAAAGATTCGCAAAGTCTAACATGCATCAACACGCATCGCGGTCTCTTTAATTTTACCCGTTTAGTTTTTGGGTTGTCCAGTGCGCCGGCCATTTTCCAGCGGGCGATGGAATGCTTGCTTTCGGGTATAGATGGAATCATATTTCTGTTGGACGACATTCTCATCACAGGAGCTAATAAAGACCAGCATATACATAGGCTGTATGCAGTGTTACAACGCTTAGATAACGCGGGTTTAACGGTACAGATGAGTAAGTGCGAATTCTTTAAAGATGAGATTTCATATTTAGGTCACATCATAGACAAGTACGGAATAAGGAAGTCGCTCGATAAGGTAAAAGCAATATTACAAGCTCCTAAGCCTACAAATGTGTCACAACTACAGTCGTTTCTGGGTCTCACTAATTATTATAGGAACTTTGTGCCCGACGCGTCATCCGTGTTAAGCCCATTATACAATTTATTAAATAAAAATACAAAATGGGAGTGGACTAGCATTCATGATGACGCATTCGTTCGAATAAAAAACATTTTAGCTTCTGACAAGACACTAGCGCATTTTAATCCTAGGGCCAGGTTAATATTGACTGTGGATGCGTCGCCAACCGGGTTAGGTGCTGTACTGTCACAAGTCGGCAGTGACGGGTTAGAAAGGCCAATATCGTACGCATCTCGGACGTTGAACTCTGCGGAAAAAAATTACGCACAAATTCAAAAAGAAGCTACAGCTATCATTTTCGGCAGCTAGCGACGACCAGACCTGGGACCCGGACGTGATACCAGACCTACCATCACATGCTGCAGTCCACTGCGATGCTGTCGCGGCACCAGGAGGGGAAGGGGAGTCAGCTAGGGAGCCTGGGCAAGGTGCGTCGCCGGTGGGTTGCCCGGCAACACCGCTGCGCCCTTGCAACGACGCTCAAAGGCGACGGGCAATAAGTCCGATTTTCTCCACACCAACTTCAGACCCGCATCATGACAGTGAATAGTGATGGATAGTAAGATACAGTTAGCTAGTATAAGTTTAATCGTGTTTCTGAATCTAAGGGGAAGGGATGTTGTATAGATATACCTATGTGTGCGGGCTGCGACCCGCGACGCCCGCCTACCTTTATATTATACTAATCAGTGTGCTAATGGCTGGCTTGTTTTACTGACGTATACGTACGCCCTCCCTTGCTAGAAAGAAACACAACAACAACTGTGCTTAATTGGAAATTAAAATATATTCATGATATTCTTCATAATTGTATGGTGGTTTGGTAAATTGGTGGCACATTGGTAGCTCATTTGTATTCTCTTTTTTTGAATGCCAGATTACTGAAATGTATATATAAAGGTCCGCTTGCACTGTATGTTTATTGGAGCAACCTCCATTTCATAAACAATTTACAATTATAAGTGAAACTAAAAGCAAATAATATAAAAATGGAATAAAAATATGAATTGTTGACAAAACTATGAAGGTAATTTCAAAGCCGCAACGCATTTGCAGCTTTTCTGATGCTGCAGATTTCTATGCATGTGAATGATCACATAGGTGACCAACTTGCTCGTTTTCCCACTATTTGTATATTTAAAAATAAATGGTATTTTCTAAAACATGGATAAAAGAAAACTTAAGAATATTAAGATTAAGTTTAAAAATTACATTGATTGATATACACTTAACTTTAAATATTTTATTTATAGGAATCCAACACCTGACTCATCACTCGGTGTAAATTGGCCCAAATTCACTGCAGAATCCGAAACATACATGGATATTGGAGAAGAATTAACCATCGACACGAAACCAAGGGCTTGCATGATGGACTTTTGGAAAAGCATTTATGAACGTGCTGATCTACCTTTTTGAGTTAAAAATATTAAAATAAGCGTTCAGTAACTTATATTACTATTTGTTGGATATGTTTCATTTACCTCCGCCATCCTTGCTTAGAATTTTTAAAAAAAATAAAAATCTAATTAAATTTTTCGAGATATTAATTTTAAAATAAAAAAATGATTTATGCTACAAGTTATTAAAAATTAGACTTATTGAATAAATCTTAAAATAAATCCATAAAAAAGGTGTACATTGAAAAATTATACATGTTCAAATAAGTTAAAAGATACAAGAGTCAGGCTCATATTACTTGTAATAATTAATGTAAAGAAGGGTTACCCAGACCCTATACAGTTTTGAAGTGTTTAGCTTTATGTTTACATTTCATTTGGAAGGTATATAAATTATTCCGTGCTTGAAATAGTTTTATAGTATTTCACAGTTTTACCGACAATGTATTTATTCGTAGTGCTTGGTTTGTTCATATTGGTATGTTGGTAATTTTGTTATGTTATTCTTTTATTTTTCTACTATTCATGGTTTCATCCGGGCCAAAATCATTTTTAACTTTTTCCACGATTAAGACGATCTATCAAAAAAACTCCTCTTCCTATATAAAATAGTTTTATCAAATCATTCCAAGGTCACAAAAAGACATAAACTCAATTTTGCAGAGCACATAATATAAGTGAAGATTTAAGTGCTTAAGCGAATTTCCAAAGAATCTTTCCTTGTGTTGCCGTAGCAGAAATTTCATAAAAAATTAATAATCGCTCATATAGATTTCTTCATACAAGGTTTAACAAAAAAACTTTAATGAATTTTTTTTCAAACCCATAATATGTTGAACATATTATTACTCACCTTCATGGGAGTTGGATATCTTAAAAATTTTCTTGAAAACGCGTCTATGCCTTAACTGTCAAACCCATCTTTCGATATTCATGTTAGTAAACTTAATAATAGTTTATAACCACTAAATTTTACATCGCCCCGCCTTTAAAACCATGTAGGCATAATTTTGCAGGTATTTTATTGCTCACGAGTTATACAATAACTCGTGAGTAAGTAACACTAAATGCCTATTTAGAAGATTTAATAGTGACTAATAAAGTTGAAGATTATGAGTAGAATTAAAACATAATATCATGTTTTATTTCTACAAAAAACATAATATTTATATATAAGCTCATTTGTCTAAGATACCAAACGTAGAAATTATCACATAAATTATTATCAAAACAGAAAATAAAAATTTCCAAATTGTCTCCGCCAGGGATGGAACCCGGGGTTTCCCACTTATAAAACCCCAGTCCACCAACAGGTTGACAAAGCGCGGCAAACTCAACAACTATAGGGACTGTTTTTATACCAGGTTGATATGCCGATAGGCCTTTTGCATAGAAGATAAAGATAATTATTTACGTAACAAGTTTTATTTGAAAAATTTTAAGAAATTTATATATTTATTTCAAAAACTCAGCACAACGTAGCGGCTATAATTGTACCGGTAGAGCAAGGCCTATTAGAAGGAGAACAAAAATGCACAATCACGGGAAACACGTTATACAACAGTTTTAAAGGTATTCCATATGCCGCTCCCCCGATTGGTGAATTGAGATTTAAGGTAAGAAATATTTAGTAAAATTAAATATATTCTAAAGCTGGATCATTATCATTAACTAGCAAATACATTTTAGGCTCCTCAACCTGCGCTTTATTGGGAAGGAATCCGAAATGCTACGGAACATGGAAATGTCTGCCCTCAAGTGGATCAATTAAATAATGAATTTATACCTGGAAGCGAAGACTGTCTTTTTTTAAACGTATATACTCCAAATTTAAAACCAAACAACTCTCTTTTATCTGTCATAGTTTTTATTCACGGTGGTGGCTTTATGTATGGTTCTGGTAATGACGATAATTATGGGTGTGATCATCTAGTTGACCAGAATGTAGTTGTAGTTACAATGAATTATAGACTTGACGTTCCTGGATTTTTATGCTTGGATACTAAAGAAGTACCAGGAAATGCAGGTATGAAAGATCAAGTAGCTGCATTCAAATGGGTGCAAACAAATATAGAAAACTTTGGTGGTGATCCCAGCCAAGTAACGATCATGGGACAAAGTGCGGGTGCTGTGGCTTGTACTTTACACGCACTGTCACCAATGTCTAAAGGGCTATTTAAAAGAGTTATAGCTATGAGTGGAGCGCCATCAAGTGAATTCTCGGTTGAATTTGAATCAAAACGCAGAGCAATGGTACTAAGTAAAAGTTTAGGCTTCGAGACATCAAACGCTACGGATTTAGAATTTCTCCAAAATGTGCCAGTTAATAAATTAATTGCCACAAATTCTTCCGTTATTGCAATTGAACAATATATAAATCTCATGATGAAAGTATACTTTGTACCTGTAGTGGAAAAAGATTTCGGCCAAGAAAGATTTTTAATAGAGCCACCTGATGTTTCACTCAAGAATGGAAGAATGCATGATGTAGATATTTTATTAGGATATGTATCCGCTGAAGGGCTGGTTGGTATATTTTTGTTTGAAACGCCTCCCACGATTGATAATTACGAGAGATTTAGAGAAGCTTTAGTGCCAAGAAATATTATTTATCAAAGCACACCAAAAATTACTGTAGAATTAGGAGATTTAATTAAAGATCACTACAGTGAATCAGAGCCTTTGTCTTTGAAAACTTTGCCACAGTTCGTAAACTATGCTTCGGATATGTATATTTATAATATTATAAGACACGCAAGGCATCTTTCTAATTCTGTTATCAGGAACATATATTTATATCAATTTTCATGTATGTCCGAACGAAATATTTTAAGCCAAGAAGGTAATAAATACGGAATAACAGGAGTTTCGCACAGTGATGATCTAATGTATGTGTTCAATGGAAATCGATACAATTTGCCAATAAATAAAAATGCTACTTCTTATAGAATGATTCAAAATACATGCACATTACTGACCAACTTTGCCAAAAGTGGGTAAGTGTCTGGTTTTAGAAATTCATAATACGAATCATCACCATCAATTTAAGCCGATTATCGTCCCACGACAGAGCGTGCGTCTTCTCTGAGACACAGAAGCGTTTAGGACGCAGTCCACTACGCTAGCGAAGTATGAATTGGTAGACTTCACTTGGGAGCATTATGGAAAACTTTAAGGCATGCAGGTTCTTCACGATGTTTTCCTTCACCTTAAAAAAGCAAGTGATATTGAAATGCTCAAATTAATAATGCACATAACTCCGAAAAGTTATAAGTACGTTGCGGGGATCAAACTCGGTACCCCGAAAAGGAAACCGAAGCCTTACCCCCTCTCTAGGCTGGCTTCGATTTATATATGTTTATATATATTTTATTTTGTCTTCCTCGTTATTGGATAGCAATCCCAGCACCTTTTACTAAATCCATCGGCTTTAATATTGTCTCATTTCCATTCTATTTATCTTTGTCAAATTACGTTCGATGTGCTGCCGTTTGCAACTTATTTTTATTCAGACATCCCTCGTTTCCATATTATATATTGCGATTACAAATTGGAAATAAGAATCAATAAATATTAAAATGGAATAAAAATATAAATTGTTAACAAAATTTAAAAGGTAATTTTAAAGCCAGCAACGCCTTGGTGGCTCTTTTAATGCTGCGTATGTTTATGGGCGATGGTTAGCACTTTGAGGGTTTTCCACTATTTATATACTTAAAAATAAATGTTAGATTCTGTATGTAGCTGAAAGAAAACTTAAAAACATTAAGTTTGAGTTTAAAAATTACACTATATTTCCAAATGAATAATTTAAAATATTATTAACTTTATATATTATTTATAGGAATCCAACACCTGATTCGTCACTTGGTGTAGATTGGCCGAAATACACTGCAGAATCCGAGACATACATGGATATTGGAGAAGAATTAATAATCAACACGAAACCAAGGGATTCTATGATGTACTTTTGGAAAAGCATTTATGAACGCGCTGATCTACCTTTCTGAGTTGATAGTATTAAAATAAGCGTAACTTCAGATACTGTTTGATTGGTCTTTTATTAATTTTCCTCCGCCGTTTTTGCTTAGAATATTATATATTACTAGCTGTGCTCAGCGTAAATTACGGGGCGAAACGTACTGCTATATATTGTAGAACCAACCTTAATGAATTAGATACCTAACGTAAAGTTTTTTTAATCGTACTGCTAGTGCCGAATATACTTGTAAGTACAACAAAGTACCTATGAAATTACTCGTAAGTACAAGTATAAAATATTGTGATGAAAATCCTTCGAACATATTTGTTAAAACCAACGACTGCGGTGTGGGATATAAAAGTGGGGGGGTTTGCCGCACGAAATTTTGGTTAACATGTACAAATTATTGTATGTATTTTAATCGGTTTACATTTCACGGAGTTTTGGTGTTAAATCGTCAAAGCACTTTCACCTCTATCCTGAAGGAACCGTGTTGAATTTCGGGATTTAAATTACCCTATGTTGTACATCGTAGTAACTCAATTCAGGCAAAGTTTCATTTCAATTCATTAAGTAGTTTCAGCGTAATGCACGGCCCAGATACAGACAAACAGATAGGCAAAAATGAAAATAAAAAAAAAAAACAAAATATCTTTAATGTAAAGAATTCAAGTCGATACAGTTTTATTATTTTTAATTGACAACAAAAAAATATAAAAATAAGATTATTAAATGTTTTGTAATATTTTTTTTAATTAAAATAAGTTATACTAAAATTAATTAAAATATAGTTTAAAAAAAGATGTAAATTTAAAATCATAGATGCTCGAATAAGTTTTAAGATAAAATAATCAGACGCATATAATTTTCAATAAATATAATGATGGGTCACTCAGACCATACAGAGTTTCGTAGTGTTCATTTTTTATGCTAACATTTTTTTGGGAGGTATATAAACTATTCCGTGCTAAAAATAATTCTGTAGTATTTCACATTTTAACCGACAATGTATTTATTCGTAGTACTCGGTTTGTTCATATTGGTATGTATTCATTAATTTAATATGTTACTTGAAGCTCACTTTTCGTATAATACGAATATAATTTAATTTTGTTTTGTTATGCCGATATTTTTTTACCTTTTTTCACGATTGAGGCGATCTAGCAAATAAAAGTTCTCTTCCTAACTGAAATAGTTATGTTAAATCTTTCGATGGTCACAAAGAAACATAAGCTTAATTTTGCATTAAACATACGTTAGATTTTTTTTTATTGACAAAAAAAAAAATTTAATACATAACCTAATATACTAGGCCATCCTAAGAAAATAAACGGTCAGAAATAGCACGTTAAAAACAGTATTCTACAATTATTTTTAAATGGTAACTAGATATAGGGAATATCTAGTGTTCCGGTATGATGTTTAGAAACCGATATGAGTATGACTACCATACTTCCTTACAGGTTAGCCCACTACCATCTTAGACTGCATCATCACTTACCACCAGGTGATATTGCAGTCAAGGGTTAACTTGTAGTGGAATAAAAAAAAATCTACGTTACCTACCTACATTATAGCTAATTATTATAGCTACAATATTTATCACAGCCTTGAAAGTAGTAATTGCAGATATAAGGCATTCACACAATGAAAGTAATAAAAGTGTTAAATGCTTAAGGGAAGAAAAGATTACCGGCTTTCCTGCGTTCCCGCAGTAGAAATTTCATAAAAAAGATATACAATTCTTCATAAAAACTTTTATATCCCATTTTCTTTTAACTATTCTTCTAACATTCACCTTCTTAAGAGCATACTCTGTGAGAAACACATCTCTCGATTTTCAAGTATGTAAGCTTAATAATATTTTTTACCGCTTAATTTTTCATCGCCCCTCTTTCATCACACTGAAGTGGTAATTTTCAAAAAAATTTAAGCCGGTTGTTTATTACACAACAGTTATTACGCTTAATTTTAATAGTGTGCAATAAAGTTGATGATTAGGTTTTATATCCACAGAAAGATTATATATTGATATGCACGCTAATTTGTAATTGAGGTACTAAGACACCAAACACAGAAATTGGGATACTTGATATCAAAAAAGAGTTTAATTCAAATATAACAAAAAAAATCCCTCTTCAGCGGTCAGACAAATGTACATTTTCTTTTTACAAGCCAAGATATTATACGAAAGCATAAACTATTACATTTTGATCCTGACACACTTCTAAATAAAAGAAGGTCGGACAAAGTTTGCCAGATCAAATCATGTAGAACCGAGAAGGCATTTCTATGATGCTAGTCCAACATTGAATAACAAAATGAATTACCTCCAAAAAAATATACCCGATGAATCACAGAAATTGTAAATATTATAATAACAAGTGGCTTAAGACGCTGTCCTATACTGATACGGAAAATATCGTCACTTCAAATTAAAGGCAGTAACTTTGCAGATCTTGCTTGCAAAACATACTCAAAAAACAGGCAACACTCACACGCACATACACTCACACACACTCACATAAACTTACACACACACACACGTGCGTCACACACGTACGCATACACAAACACGTACATTTAAAAATTAAGTTGTATTGTTTTAGTTGTAATATTTTCATTTTCTTTGTTTTAGTCTTTTTGTATTTAGGCAAACCCGGAGGTGGGCGTTAATCGCTGTAACACAGTTTTTAACTAATACAGTTTAAGAATCCGTTGTAAATGAGACACAATAAAGACAATTATTACTAAACTCTAGTTCACCAAAACAGTGATATATGGAAAATGTTGTTGAATTAAAGTTTTTCAGTATCATGACGAAAAACTTTAAAAATAACTTTAATTTTAATTCTACAATAATAGGGACTGTGAATAGGAAAGGTATTATACCCATCGATGGGTATAGTACCTTCTTTCCAACTTTTTGTTTGGAACAACATTTTTCCCATGTGCCAAATTTAATTTTTAAAATTTTTAAGGAATTTATAAGTACCTATTTATTTTTCTCAATAATATCAGCAAAAAGCAGCGGCTATTATTGTACCGGTAGAGCAGGGACTATTGGAAGGAGAACAAAAATGGACAATCACGGGAAACACGTTATACAACAGTTTTAAAGGTATCCCATATGCCGCTCCTCCGACTGGTGAATTGAGATTTAAGGTAAGAAATATTTAGTAAAATTAAATAATTTCTAAAAATCTAAATCATTAATAAACTAGTAAATATATTTTAGGCTCCTCAACCTGCGCTGAACTGGGAAGGTGTCCGAAATGCTACAGAACATGGCAGTTTTTGTCCTCAAGTGGATCAATTAACAAATAAGTTTTTACCTGGAAGCGAAGATTGTCTTTTCTTAAATGTTTATACTCCAAATATAAATACAGATGATTCTCTTAAACCAGTGATGGTTTTTATTCACGGTGGTAGCTATGCATTTGGTTCAGGGAATGATGAGAATTACGCAAGTGATTATTTAATTGATAAAAACGTTGTTGTCGTAACTTTAAATTATAGACTTGACTCTCTCGGATTTTTATGCTTAGATACTAAAGAAGTACCGGGAAATGCAGGTCTTAAAGATCAAGTAGCTGCGTTGAAATGGGTACAGAAAAATATAGAAAACTTTGGAGGTGATTCAAACCAAGTTACAATCTTCGGACAAAGTGCTGGTGCTGTGTCTTGTTTTTTGCACGCACTATCACCAATGTCTAAAGGGCTGTTTCATAGAGTAATTGCTATGAGTGGAGTGCCAATAAGTGATTTCTCGGTTGAATTTGAATCAAAACGTAGAGCAATGTTACTTGGTAAAAGTCTAGGCATTGAGACAACAAACACTACGGCTTTCTTAGAATTGTTACAAGATTTGCCTGCCAAAAAATTAATCGGCACAAACCCTTCTGTCATAGCAATTGAAGAATATATCAATCTCGTGATGAAATTATATTTTGTCCCTGTCGTGGAAAAAGATTACGGTCAGGAAAGATTTTTAATAGACCAACCTGATGTTCTACTTAGGAATGGAAGAATGCATGATGTGGATGTTTTATTGGGATACGCATCCGCTGAAGGAATCGTTGGCATATTTATGTATGAAAAAGCTCCTACAATTGAAAATTATGAGAGATTTAGAGAAGCCTTAGTGCCAAGGAATATCCTTTATCAAAGCAAACCAACGATCACTGTAGAATTAGGAGATTTAATTAAAGAACACTACAGTGGATCAGAGCCTTTGTCTTTGAAAACGATGCCCCAGTTTGTGAACTTTACGTCGCACATGTTTACCTATGGTGTTCTAAGATTCGCAAAGCATCTATCCAATGCTGCTATTGATAACATATATTTGTATCAGTTTTCTTGTATGTCAGAACGAAACATTTTAAGCCAACAAGGTACAAAATACGGAATTAATGGAGTTTCACACAATGACGATCTTATGTATGTGTTCAATCCAATACAATACAATTTACCAATGAATAAGAGTGCTCCTTCTTATAAAATGATTGAAAATACCTGCACATTACTGACCAACTTTGCTAAATATGGGTAAGTGTTTAGAGTTTCTTGAAATGAATAGATATGTAATATTTTTATAATACGTATGGGCTTCCTGCGAATGTCGTACGAGGTGATTTAGGAAATATAACGGAGACCGGGCAGCAGCGTGCTCTGTGCGACTACTTACTAGTATTTACTAAGTATGTCGACCCTACTTTCTGAGTCCAAGGCCGTGGGTTCCATTTCTACAACTGGATAATGTTTGTGTGTTGAACATGAACGTTTATCGGTGTATGGGTGTTTATCTGTATATTTTAAGTATTTGTGTACATTATTCATAAAAAAATATTCATCAGTCATCTTAGTACCCATAACACAAGCTACGCTTACTTTGTAGCTAGATGGCGGTTTTTTTTTGTCGTAGTATATAAAAAAAAAGAAAAAAAAAATTACTGCGATCACGACCCGTCTGCCGAGCGTGATGTTTATGGGCAAACCCTACCCTAGTTGGAGAGGACTTAAATTCAGCAGAAGACTATTTGGCTATTAATGATGACGTAAGCATTTCATAAATCTTAAAAGCTTAGCTTATCTTCTAAGTCATCTTCCGACGGACCGACGTGTCATTGATGAGTGCTGGATGCCTTAATACATATGTTTTTGAAGGGAATTAGGTTTTGTGCCGCGTGTATTCAACAGCTTATTCTTTTTGATATTGTCAGTCCAGTAACGCTCTAGGGGGGTTCAACCTATGTTGCTATTTCTTATAAAAAACTATTCTAAAAAAGTAATAGTTGCAATATGGAAACCATCTATTGTTTACTTTTTTTTCTAAGAACCAATTTGATAGTGAATGAGAGAGTGATTTGAATTGTGAATATTTCACATAACAAGCGTATGGCTTGTTATTTATGCATTTAACTTAAATGCTCAAGTTATAGATGTAGTTAACTTTAATTATTGTAATGTGAGGCATAAAAGCAGCCTAGTCGTGAAGACGTAGGCTTCATATCCCTAAGCTACGTTCTAATCCCAAACCGCACCTCTAATTTTAAGTTATGTCTAATTTAAATATATCTTGCTTAAACGGTGCAGGAAAACATCGTTTGTAAAGTACATAATATTAAGGGAAGTTAAACTTTAAACATTTTATTTTATAGGAATCCAACACCTGATTCGTCACTCGGCGTAGAATGGCCCAAATACACTGCAGAAACCGAAACATTTATGGATATTGGAGAAGAATTAACAATCGACACGAAACCAAGAGCTTGTATGATGGACTTTTGGCAAAGAATTTATGAACGAGCTGATATACCTTTTTGAATTGAAAATATCATAATTAAATAATAAACATATCTATTTAAATTTTTTTTTTTAACAGATACTATTTTCAATGACAAATTCAATTTCACACAATATTCTATCTAAATAAAACAGCATAACATCAAATTGAAATTCGAAATTCTTTATACATTCATAAATATATGCTTATATAATTTTTGTGAGGTTGATGGTGATAACTACGTACGTCAACTTAAACCTAAAGTTTCTGACTTTCTGCTATTTAAGAATAACTGTCTTTTATTAAACTGCTATGATTTTCTAAAGCATCTTTTATTTTAAAATAGTTATGTACCCTGCTTAAAGATTTCTTTACTAGCAATGATTATTCCCACAACTGGATAATGTTTGTGTGATCACATAAATGTTTCCAGAAGCTGGGTGTGTATCGAAATATTATGGGTAAGATTTATGTTTTTTTTTATTGGATTATTAAACTGGTAACAATCAATGACGTTAACATGAGAACAACATAAATAAAAGAAAAAGACAGGAGATTAACATGCTTAATTAAAATAATCTAAAAGCTAATCAAATAACAAAGCAAAATTTAAAACTGAATACCTGCAATACTATACAAAGAAAAGTGATGAGATGAAATTAAAACGGAAAATAAATTAATTTAAGCTATGTAAGTAAATGTTTGGGCCTCATAAGAAGGCTCAGAGTCACTCAGCGGGCGATGGAGAAAGCTATGCTCGGAGTATCTCTACGCGATCAAATCAGAAATGTGGAGATTCGTAGAAGAACCAGAGTTACCGACATAGCTCAACGAGTCGCGAAGCTGAAGTGGCAATGGCTCGGGCACATAGTTCGGAGAAAGGATGGACGTTGGGGTCCCAAGGTGCTGGAATGGCAGCCCCGAACTAGTAAGCGCAGCGTTGGTCGGCCCCCAACGAGGTGGACAGACGACATTAAGCGCGTCGCAGGTAGCCGCTGGATCCAAGCGGCTTAGAACCGTGGAACTTGGAACTCCCTACAAAAGACCTATGTCCAGCAGTGGACGTGTATCGGTTGATGTGATGATGAAGATGATGAAGTAAATGTTTGACATGTTTTTGAATGAGGTGAAAGTACTACTAAAAATGTCACAGTTGTTTCTGTAAGCATTTAAAAGTGAGAAAATTCAAAAAAAATTATTCATCAGTGAGTACCCATAATACAGGCTACGCTTACATTAAGGCTAGATGGCGATGTATGTGTTGTTGTAGTATATCTATTTATTTATTTATTTTTATTATTATTAGCTTAAGTAACGATAAAACATTTGCTTGAAGCCTTGTTTACTTGTATGATATTGTTTGTTGTAATTTAGTTTCAACTTTTATATCTATCTCGGTTGATATCTTATTGATGATTATGATAATTAAAACAATAAGCTATTGTTCTATATGTCATCATCACATCAACCTTTTACCGGCCCACTACAAAGCACGGGTCTCCCCCCACAATAAGAAGGGGTTAAGGCCGTAGTCCACCACGCTGGCCCAGTGCGGATTGGTGGACTCCACACACCTTTCAGAACATTATGTAGAACTCGCAAGCATGCAGATTTGCTCACGATGTTTTCCTTTACTATTGAAGCAAGTGATATTTGAATTACTTAAAAAGCATATAACTTAGAAAAGTTAGAGGTGCGTTCTGGGATTTGAACTCGGCCCCCCGAAAGTGCAGCCAAGCTCCTACCCAATACGCTATCACCGCTTGGCTATGTATACGGTGGGTCTTAAAGAACATGTACCCAACAGTATGGACGGTTTCCAGGAGATATTATAATCGTCCACCATAATCGCAGCCTTTTTTTATAATTAATATTTAATGGACCAAAAACCATCTTAGATTGAATCATCACTTACGATTAGGTGAGATTGCAGTCAAGGCTAACTTGTAGCGACAAAATGATGCTGTGCCCATAGAGCAACACAAATTTACAGAGGATAATTAATCAAAACGTCAACGTGTTCACAAAACAATCTATCAGTTTGCACATCACAGTTTGAAACCCAAAACTAGCCATTTAACTACCCGCTCCCGTCAAAACATACTGCTGCATAATGGATGGTCGATCAACTCGCTCAACTATTGTGACCATTCAGCAACACTTGCTAGAGAATACATGTTTTCGCGTGTTAAAAGAAGGATTGATTTAACCCTATTCAGGAATGTTGCATTACTAGAGTCGGTATTTCGGTTAATAAATGAGACACTGACTGCCTCGTTGGTCTAGGAGTTTAACTACGGATCACGAAGTACTGGGTTAGAAACCCAGGTCAGGTCAAAAATTGTAAGGTATTGAGTTTTTCTGTCAAATCCTGTCGAACAAATAGGATGCTTTTACTCGATTGACGAATTCCATTTCAATGTATTTTTTTGTTTAATATTTCAACATTACACACATCGCCATCTAGCCCCAAAGTAAGCGTAGCTTTTGCTATATACACTAAGAAAATTGATGAATATAATTGAATAATATACATAAATACATATTATATACAGAAAAACACCCAATCACTGAAAAACATCCAAGTTAATCCCTCAAAAATTTTTTCGGTTGTGGGAATCAAACCCACAGCCTTGGGCTCAGAAAGCAGGGTCACTGCCAACTATGCCAATCGGCCGTCAAACGGGACGAGCATTAGTTTGAAGCAAAAAACTAAACACACGTTATTTTTTTCGTATAAAAACGCTTAATACACAACACAGAACACAAATGTATGCATTATCATAGATAAACTCAATTTCACAAGTCATTGCCGGGTGTCACTCCCAACATATAATAAGAATATAAGATAATGGTAGGTCGCCAGACCGGTATCCTCTGTAGGTATGTACATAATTTGTACATTCATTGTAGCGCTTACAACACAGAGAACATGGCAAAAAAACATAATTTGTTTTCCGCTGGAAAAAACGATCTTCTCAAGGCTTCCTTTTGTTCGGGTATAACAAATCCAGTTGAAGATAAGAAACACTTCATATTAAAAAATAGGCCTCACAATTACTTGACCCATTGGTCTACCACTCAGCAAGATTTAAAATAAAATGTGCATTCTCTGAAGGGATAGATCGCGTTACTTTTCGATTGTAGCCCATGTAGCAAAGTGAAAGTTTGTTATAATTAGAACTCTATATTCTACGAGCTAAGGGTCAAGGGTTTGTTCGGGTGCCCTTCACACGGTTGAACGGTGCTTGCAAGTGACGTGTTAAAGTCGCCAACTATAGCCTGGACACGTGTAGTTCGTTAAATACAGACCCTTAATTTAACGATAATGTTCTAATTCATAAGCTTTAGCGGGAAATGAATCCCTTGTTCTTCTATTTACTTACTAGCTATCCCTCGCGACTTCTTCTGCGTGTAAGTAAGCATAAAAAATCGACACTTGCGTGGTGGGATACGGCCTGAACCCATTCTCGGTGGGTAATTCTCGATAATGGGTTGATATGATGGTGATGATGACGATTGGTTTTGTGGTTCGTCGAATTGTTTAAATGCTGTAATCTGTTATGGACTGTATACTGCTGTAGACGCAGTGATAGCCTAGTGGTTGGGTATCTATTTATATGATTGATTTATACGACAAAATATCATAAAGTCATACAAGATTTTATCGAAACTTGAACCGTTGGGGAAGCTCTCAAAAGGAAAAAACCGTGATTTCATTCTTCATGGTGCTATGCTGCTATTGGTCTCAGTGTAATGATATATAGCTTATAGCCTGCTTCGATAAGTGGGCTATCCAACATGAGTTCCTGAGATAATCGCGCTTAAGTAAACAAACATAAAAACTCTTCAGCTTAATATATTTTAGAATAAAACAACCGGCTGTTGCCGCGTGCCTCGTCCGCGTTTTATTACGTTTTTTTACGAATCAAATAATAATAATAATAAATCTCTATATTACCAAAACTAAGACCCATTTGTTAGCAATACAACTAAAATGACTATGTTAGTATTTATTAGTTGTAATCCAATGGATATTCCCCGACTTTACAGCTAACTATGCCAAAAATCAAGACGATTGTTTGCCAAGTTGGGGCGTAAAGTAAGAATAATGAAAGTATATTTTATTTTTATTACTAAATTATGAAAATTAAGCTTAATTTGCTATAGTCCGCGAAAAGCAGGAGAATCTATGTGGTGTAAGAAATTATAAATTACACCATACCGGTTCTCCAGCTTTTCGCGGACGTTAGCAAATTATATCATGAATTTCCGCAAAGTAACGCCTGCTTCTATCCAATTACTATATTCACACATAAATATATTACGACAATACACACATTGCCATCTAGCCCCAAAGTAAGCGTACTCGTAGCTTGTGTTATGGGTGCTAAGATAACTGACAAATAATTATATGCATAATATTCATAAGAACTTATAATATACAGATAAACACCCGGACAATGAAAAAAATATTATTTATCGAACTTACTTATGAATTATCACACGAACATTTTCCAGTTGTGGGAATAGAACCCACGTCTTTGACTCAGAGAGCAGGGTCGCTGCCCACTGGATGGATATCTTTTTTATTCTTTTAATATGCTACACCACACTGTGTTCTAAAATATATTCACTACACTATTGATGTGGTGCTGTCGTTAGTAGCCACGGCATTAGGCATTCGGTACTTTTGGTATCCCACCAGACCAGACAAGAAAAAACCAGAAATATCGAAATCCTTAATTGCCCCAGCACGGCTAACATTGGCAGGAGACAATTATCTCCCCGTTGAAAGGATAAATATGTATCTTCTCCCACACCTTTATCAAATGTGTAAAAACGCATCTAGTACAGCGAGGTTACTATACATTTGATGAATTCCTCAATGACAAGGTAGAATGGAAGCATCCAGCCTCGCTCTCATCTCCCGCAAGATAGCAAAATGATTGTAAATGTTGATGTTGGAAAAGAGCAACTACTGAGTTTCTTGCCGGGTCTTCTCGGTAGAATCTGCTTTCCGAACCGGTGGTAGAGTCACACAAACATGCAGACGTTTCAAAAGTGCTTATAAAGTAGGCCTACTTGAAATAAATGAATTTGAATTTGAATTTGAATTGAACTCTCAGTGCAATGGGGCACAAGTGGATATAATATCTAAATAATAATAGACAGGGTAAACTTTTCCTATTCCATGTTCCCGTGCTTTAACAGGACACGTTAATTATATCCCCTGTCAATAATTGGGTATATAATTTTTGTTCCCTGCTCGTGCTAGCCCAGCTGCCAGGTATCAGACCCGGGACCTCCCACTTAAAACCGCAGCGTTCGCCACTGTGCTAGAGAGGTCGACAGCAATTTAATAACTTAATTGTCTTTGACCTTGAAGTTACTTAAACTGATAAATAACCTTTGTTTATTTATTAATGAAATACTACATGATAATAATATTTACATACATTATATACGATGTTACACGCAGAGGTACGCTGGCGGTTCCTCAGGGTTTTATAAAATACTAGCTGTTGCCCGCGACTTCGTCTGCGTTTGATTTTGTTTCTTTGATGTGGCATTCAATTTAGTTTTAGTTCTAAAAAAAAATAAAGTATTCAGTATCGCTAAGCCTTAAATGAGGGGTTTGCTGCTGTCCGCTGAGGAGTTCTGTCCTCTATCTCAAACCACATTAATCAGATCTACACAAAGTTTGGGCAAAATTAAATACATATTATAACCTCTATAGTACAAAAATAATTATTTAAATCGGTTTTAATTTGTCGGAATTATGGTATAAATCCTCAAACACTTTCATCCCCTCTCCCAAAGTAAGCGAGCTTAATGTCGTGATAAAAAGTATCCTATGTTACTTCTAATACTTCTAACACTTCCTTTGTGTACAAAGTTTCATGAGGATCGGTTAAGTAGTTTTAGCGTGAAAGCGTAACAAACAAACTTACATTGACATTTATAATATTAGTAGGATCTTAAATATAAATACTTTAAGAGGGCAATTCTTGTTTCTTTCGTCATTGTTCTGTCTCAGAAAAGGCTTTGAACATAAGCATCTCGATCTCACTACCAGTCGCAATGATTTTTCTATTAATGGTCGTTCTTACATTTTACGACCTCCTTGGCGCAGCGATAAGCGCTATAGTTTTTAGTAAGGTCCTAGGTTCGACCCCGGCAGGTTACTTAGGAATTTATAATTTATTAATTTCTTCTGCTCTGGTCTGTTAGGGACTTCGGCCATGGAAAATTAACACCCTACGGGCAGGCCGATACGCGATTTAGCCTTCCGGTACGATGTCGCGTAGATACTGATGGCAGTGGACAGATTATTTAAAATTAAAAAAAAAAAACTCCAGTACGAATTATAAAAAAATTAAGGTTAGGCCATTGTAGAAACTGTAAAAGACTACCCTTAAGATTTTATTACTCGTACTGGAGATTTTCTTTATTTTATATCATCTAAGGGTTTCATATAAATGCCATACCCCCAAAAGGTTAGCCCGTGACCGACTTCGATTGTATCAAAGTTACAATCATGTAAGAGTGCATGAAGAACTAACTTGTAGACTACAACTCTATTAAAAAAATAGGTACGTGGTTTCCTCTTATAACTTGATCCAAGAACCAATACTAAATTATACCATTGCCCGTGTACAAATTTCGCTTCTCTGCGTACGTATTATAAGATATAGTATATAATAAGAGCGTGAACTGCACACCTCATGTCTTAATTAATGTTTAACAGTGGAGGGGGCTCTGTGGCGAATACAGTCTAGATAGTAATCTATATATAATAGTAGTGAAAATTTGAAAGTTCGACTCTAGCACCGTATCCATTTTCCAATATCTTCTCCTACTTGTATGAAGCAGTGTTCAGTAAGCTTTCGGAGAAACCAATTTTAGTTACCAATTAGAGTTATATGCTTTTTAAGCTTGATGTTTTGGATTCAGTATATAGCCGTGCTAGAAGGTTCTTCGAAGACCCAGCCAATAAAAATCTTTAGAGTTTGGAGCATCGTCGCAAGGTTGGCTGCCTTTCGGTATTCTATAAGATATATTTCGAAGAGTGTGCTCTGGAACTGTTTGGTCTAGTTCCCCTCTCACCTTTCTATCATCGAACCGCGAGGCACCGTAAGGATATGCACCCCTACGTGGATGTCCACCGCTTCAGATGTGCAGCATGTTCATCGCAGCGATGGTATATGCATAAAAATAAATATTCATCATACAAAGAAAGAAAGAAAGAAAGAAAAATCGTATTTATTGTCACACATTTGTGTAAAATGTTACATTTCTGAAATAAAATAATTGTTAAAAAATAAAAATTAAAAAAAAATGTGTGACAAAGGAGCTGGCTCAGTATAGCTGCAAACTAAAACGCGCAGCACTGGTTTTCAGCCAGCCCCATTATCTTCGTCGTCACTGAATCCTCGCAACTAAACAATAACAATAACAAAATAATCATAAAAAAGAACAATAACATAGAATATAATATATAAACAAACAAAAGATATTTTTCATTAAAACAAACTTATTTACATCGAGAAATACAAAATCATCAAAGAGGTAAATAATAAACAAAATCAAAAATTATGAAATTAATAAACATGAAAAACTAAAAAAAAGAAAAACTAAAAATCTAAAATCAAAAATTAAATGTAATGTGAGTGTCTTTAATGTGAAATAAAGAAAAAATTATATAAAAGTACTAAAAGGTGCGAAAAGTAATAATTTGTTATTTTTTATTTATTTATTTTTTATTTACTGGTGGTTATTGAGATTTTTTGTACAATAATTTAAAGAATTTTTTAACTCTATTTGTAGACGTTACTTGTTTGCGTAGGGGAGGAGGGATGTCATTCCAAATTTTTGATGCTGAATACTTAAAACAACCTTTATAACCAGAAGTTCTATGTGTCGGAATGAGAATGCAATTGGCTTCTTTTCTTCGTGTACTCCGCTCTTGTGAGTCTCTTACCCAATCCAATTTTTCATATAAATACAAAGGCCTTTTGTGTGTAGCAATCTTATGGACCAGGCATGTCAGATGTAGCTTTCTTCTGAACTCCATTTTTAGAATTTGTTCTTTCTTCTTAATATTGAAACAAAACCTTACACAAGCATTTTGGACTCGCTGCATATTTTTTTTTTGTTTTTTTGGAATAGACGTGGCCCATAAACAGTGTCACAATAGTTAAATGATGATAATACTAAGGATTCCACAAGAACTCTTCTCACCTTTTCTGACAGATACTTTCTTATGCCATAAAGAACTTTAAGTCTGTAAAATGCATTTTTTATTTTATTTTTAACATGTTCAGCGTATCTCAAATCTTCGTCCATTAACAATCCTAGATTCCTAACACAATCAACTCTTTCTATATTTTTACCATCAACAATTAAAGGTTTTAAATTTTGTTTCACTTTCAGACGTTGGTGTTTAGAGCCAAAAATAATGAATTTAGATTTAAGCGGATTAAGGATGAGACCATGATTTTTGGCCCAGTCTCCAACAGCCTTTAGATCTTCATTTATTAAATTTATAGCTGTGCGTGTATGCTGAGGGTCAAAAGAATAATAAATTTGGGTGTCATCAGCATATAAGTGTACTTTACAGTGTTTTATAGAATTGACAAGATCGGCCGTAAACAAAATAAAAAGTATAGGGCTTAATATAGATCCTTGTGGATTGCTCCTATTAATATTTCTTACGTTTGATTGTACTAATTCACCCTGTCCAGATTCACTTTCAACGTACTGACGTCTGTTTGATAAAAAAGATGAAAACCATTTAATTGATGTGCTCGATATACCGTAGTACAATAACTTAGCAATTAATAAATCCATATTGAGACAATCAAAGGCTCTAGAGAAATCTAAGAGCACTAAAATACTTCCCATGCCTTTGTCTGATTCACAAAGAATGTCGTCGGATACTTTTGCAAGCGCAGTTGCGGTGCTGTACCCAGTGCGAAATCCAGACCGTATTTCAGGTAGCATTTTTCCATTTTCCAGAAACTTTGTTAATTGAGTACATACTACTCTCTCCGCAATTTTGGAAAGAACAGGTAGTATACTAATGGGTCTTAAATCTTTGTAATCCTCAACCTTTCCACCTTTAGGTATTGGTTTCACCTTTGCTAGTTTCCAGGAGTCAGGAAAAGTGTTAGTGGAAATTGACTGATTTATTATTTGTGTTATTATCGGTAACGTTACAGGTAGTGTTAGTTTAACCATTTGTATATTTATGTCGTCATGACCAAAAGCATTTGTTGAGATACTTGAAATCGTTTTTAAGATATCTTCCTCTGTTACTTGTTTAATTTCAAATATATTGCTTGAATGTCTCTGCTCTTTAAAAAGTTGTATAAGGCTATGATCCACATTTTCGTTTCCCGGTACATTTAGGAAAAAATCGTTTATAGCATTTGGATTGTTAACGGATTGCGGTAAAGTTGAAATATGGTTACTATTGCCTAGAGGACAGCTCTGTTTAAAATAACTCCACATTTGTTTAGACTTATTAATATTTTTGTTGATATAGTGTAGTACGCTGATTTTTCTCTGTCTAATGCTCCATTCACTAAGTTTTTAAGAGATCTATAGTAGTCCTTTCTAGTACGTTCTTTTTGAATATTTTTAACTTTTTTTGCAGTGTGTGCTCTGTTAAGTGCTTTATCTCGAAGTAGCATCATAAACTTTATATTGTCTGTAATCCATGGCATAGCCATTTCACAAATCTTCATACCTTTTAGTGGTGCATGTTTATTAAAAATTAGTAGTATTGCTTCATTTAAACACTTTACACGTTCGTTTACATTGGTATTTTCCGTAAATTTAAATCTTTTCATATTTTGCAAATCTTTTGAAAAATTGTCATCATTTATTCCATCTAAAAACCGCTTCCATATAAATTTAGGTGCCCTTTTAGTTTTCTTTACATTTAAATTAGTAATTATCATAGCATGATCGCTTAAATCAGGATTGTGATATACATGTATACAATTACATATTTCCGGTGAATCTGTAATTACTAAGTCTAATAGAGAGCTATTTTTTTCATTTACACGGGTTGGCTCCTGTACGATTTGTGCTAAGTTTCTATAATTTAGGAACTCCGTAACTTCACGGCAAGATGGCTTTTCAGGCTGTAGCATGTCAACATTAAAATCTGTCATTAAAAAAGTGTGATTGCATTGGCTAAAAACACATAAAGATTCATTAAGCGCGTCAATGGCCGTAATTACGGATACTGACTATATGCCGTTCCGATTGCAAGACGTCCTCTACCTGGTATAATTAATTCAAGCCATAGCTGTTCCAGGGGAGAGTCGGGTGAGAGTTTAATTCGCGCTCTTAGTTCTTTCCTTACATAGAAACCAACTCCTCCTCCCCTTGCATCTCCTGCTCTAGCTTTATGCTTGAGCACATAACCAGGCACGACGAGTGCGTAGTTTTGTTCATATTGTTTAAGCCATGTCTCATTTAACGCTAAAATATCGGGTTTATATCGATCTATACTAGCTAATAACTCATCTCGTCCGGTATTCAGCGATCTTACATTCAGGAGTCCTAGTTTTAAACCGTAACTCTTAGAATTTTTCATTTTGACATAAAATTAGCACAGTTATGTATTTGATATACGCTGATGTAAAAGACAATTGTATATAAACGTGTTTAACTTGAATGCGAAGCCATATTTTAAACGTAATATAATTTAGTCCTGCTGGTATGCCCATTAAGGAAAAATCTCGTAAACTTATTTTATTATCGATTTTCTTTTTGAATTGTCTGTAATATATAATACCACATGTTTTAGTTTCATTAAAATAAACATTTTGAATTAATTTAGGTGAAAATTTCTTGTACTGTAATTAATAAGCATTGCACAAAGTTTTTTTTTTACATAAAGTAAAAATTTTAAACAACATCATCATTAGCAATACGAACCCATTACTGTCCCACCACAAAGCACGGGTCTCCTCCGACAATGAAAAGGATTTAGGACATAGCCCACCATGCTGGCCCAGTATGACGAAATCAAAGCAGGCAACAAAGGCTCTCATTTCCTTTACCAACTTGAACCACATTCATTCGACACCACTCTAATTTCACCAGCCAAATATTCACGGTTCATTTCCGAAATACCACATCACTTCTCATTTGGCGGAGTCGCGACGCGTTGCGCCGGGCGGGACTGTCAAAATCCGGCGAACTGTCAAAATCCGGCAACTCGTCAATTGCTCCCCCATCAATTATTATTCACGCGCAGACCCCGCATCTGTTTCTAATGATATTGACACGCGCTGGGGGATGCGTTTTGTTCTGAAAATAAAAATGGAGATACTTTATTATTATTTTGTTGTTTTATTACTCTGGTTTTTCTATGATTCCTACTGCTAAGCGAAATCTAGACTTTAGGCTGTGTCGTGCTTTAAGTGGATATTTGTGGGCTAGAGTCAACCATGTTTGAGTTGGAAAAAATATTGGCTGTCAGAGATGAAGTGACTTTGAAAGAAAATTATAAACCAAATACGAGTGTTTAATACTCCATGTTAATAATCAATAGAATCCAATATCTTTATATTGAAGATTTATTATATTCGCGCTGTCATTTTATGAATGCATCAGTAATGTTACTTTTTGCGGTGATAGCCCAGTGTGTAAGACTTCGTCTTAACTGTCGGGGGGCCGAGTTCGTATCCCAGGACGCACCTCTTACTTTTCTAAGTTATGTGCATTTTAAGTAATTAAAATATCACTTGCTTAATAAATACGGATAAATTTAAAGATTTTATAATAATGACAGTGTATAGTCATTACATATTTGAAAATTTAAAGTATGTTCATAAAAACATTTCTAAATTTAAGAAAAAATGTGACTACAATAAGACTAAACTTACAGTGCAATATACTACGTTACATAAAATTTATAATTCGTTTAAAGGAAATTGCATACAATTCTACTATAAACTACATATTGACTTCTAAGTTTGTAGAAAAAACGAGACTAACAATAGAAAAAAGATATTTGATACATTGAAAATTTGATAATAACGCATTATCTAGTTAAAAAAAGTTTATCTAAATATTGCTACGTAATCAGAGAAATGGACATAATAAACATAAATAAATTTGGAATACTAATAAACTAATTATCGGACAACAAAGTTTCAGTCGATATTAAAATCTGAGATTTTTGTACAAATTAATCAATTAAATCACCGAAATGAGTTCACAGACTTTGAAGTGTACACTGTTAAACCTTACAGCTAACTTCAGGGTGTCGGTTTTTTGTGACGGTGTGCGCGCGCAAAACTTTACTCTCATAATTTTTCCATAACGCGCCAAAATAAGTATTTTAATAATAAGTATATAATTATATATAAAGCAAAAACAGTTTTTCTCTGTCAAAGTGATCACGTCTTCACAGGTGCAGAATAATGATTCCTATAACATGACCGATGGCTAGTCTATAGATCCTAAGAAACGATGAGACTCTCGGAATTCCATGCCACATGTATTGACGCAATTGTTTTGCTTTACATGCAACGCGCGTCTAATGTGATATCCTATCTGATAATCGGCATTTGTTATTTAACTTGAATGTAATGAATACTTATAGAGAACTTTAAGCATTTGAGATAACGTTTTTGATGCAGAACTCGGGACAAAACACTTCTCAAGGTCATACCTAACGCTGCGGTCTGAAGATTTTAGATCCGATTGAAATTATTATCAAGGGACAGACGGTTGGCGAGTTGGCAGCGACCCTGCTTTCTGAGGCCGTGGGTTCGATTCCCACAGCTTTCCCACAGCTGTTTGTGTGATCAACATGTATGTTTTTCAGAGTCTGGGTGTTTGTCTGGACATTGTAATTATTTATGTGTATTTTATGTATAAAAACTGATGAATTCAGCTATCCATATAACAAGCCATTTTTACTTTGGGGCTTAGATGACGATCTGTTTATACAAGTTAAAAAAATACTCTTAAAATGAAAAATCCATAATGGTGAAAACATTACATATACCAATTAATTATAAGTTATCTTAAATACAGTCTTAAATACATTGATGCATAACTAATAAATTAATTTAAAACGGGTGAACCAGAAACTAAGATAAAATCTTGCCTAAAATATCACTTGCTTTAACGGCTAAGGAAAAAATCGTGAGGATACCTGCATGCCTACAGCCCTCCATAATATTCTCGAAGGCGCGTGAAGTCAACAAATCCGCAGTTGACCACCGTGGTGGACTATAGGCTATCGGTTTCTCATTCTAAAATGAGACGCATAGTGCTGGTAATAAGAGATAATGATGATTAGTATAATAGGAGTATGGATTAAAGATATATCTTTTTTACTTTTTTTTTTTGCATGGTTAAATAAATAAATAAACTACGACAATACACACATCGCCATCTAGCCCCAAAGTAAGCGCAGCTTATGTTATGGGTACACAGTTAGCTGATGAATATTTTTTTTTATGAATATAATACACATAAATACTTATAATATACAGATAAATACCCAGACACTAAATAACATTCATGTTTATCACACAAACATTTTCCAGTTGTGGGAATCGAACCCACGACCTTGGACTCAGAAAGCAGGGTCGCTGCCCACTGCGCCACTCGGCCGTCAAATATATTGTTGGATAAGAAACACCCAATAAAACACACTAGCTAGCGACACCTCGATATAAGAGGGCCAGTTGCCGACTTATTGTCGGCAGAATCTGCCTTCCGAAACTATGGTAGTCGCTACATATTCGGTATACTAGATTTGCCTATTTGAAGTAAATGAATTCAAATTTGATATATAATTCCAAATTCAAATTCATTTATTTCAAGTAGGCCTAGTTTATAAGCACATTGGAAACGTCAAGTCAGTCTGTTTGTAGTGACTCTACCACCGGCTCAGCAGATTGCTTTTTTCCAACATCATTTTATAGTTTAACAATCTTTAGAATTTTTCTGTTTTGTGGGAGCGGAGTGGCCTGCTACAAGCAGCCTTGTCGTTAAGGAATTCATCAATCGTGTAGCAACCACGATCGGTTAAATGTGTTTATTATATTGTTTAAACTTAGGTTAAGCTAGATCTAATATTACCTTCGGTATCATGTTATAAAAGCATATAACCACCCATCCCCACAAAGGATTTCTGTATTTTTCTCAGGTGATATGCAGATATCACTAATTCATATCCGTTTCTTGTTCCAACTTTTTGTTTATATTTAATTATATTTTGTTTAGTAAAGATTATATTATTATAAATATATTGCGAGGCAACTGTAAGTATACCTCTTTCTTTAAATTTGGCAGGAAGGGATAGAGAATTTACTGGTAAGGCTAAAGTTTGACATGTCTTTGTGATGTTTGTTTCTCAAACACAACAGAACGGCTGAACGGATCAGGATGAAATTCAGCATAGAGAATAGAATCTAGAATAGCGCATGGGTTACTTTTAACCCCGAAAAACACTTCACAAAGCAAGAGATTGACCTGATTTTCTTACTGGTAGTTCGGGGGCCAGAGAATAACATTTTTTTTCACTACAAGTTAGCCCTTGACTGCTATCTCACCTTGTGGTCAGTGATGATGCAATCTGAGATGGTAGCGGGCTAACCTGCTAGGGAGTATGGTAGTCATACCCCTAATCGGTTTCTACGCGATATCGCACTGGAACACTAAATCGCTTATCAGCACGTCTTTGTCGGTAGTGTGGTAACTAGCCACGGCCAAAGCCTCCCGCCAAACAAGAGAAAATTCAGAAATTATAAATTCACAATTTGCCCCTGCCGGGAATCGAACCCGGGAATTCAAACTTAAATTCACAGCACTCACCGTTGCGCCAGGGAGGTTTTTAAAACATTTGCATATACATAAAAAATTCCACGCGGACGAAATCGGGAGTAACAATTATCATTGAATCTATCTATTTATATAATAAAAATGTTTTCACTGAAGTATTTGTATAGTTCACGAGCCAGTAAACTTTAAAGTTCAATGACTTAAACACGACTATTTATCTTTGAAACTCATAATTCTTGTATCTGTTTTATACATTAAATGCGCAATTTTTACTGCCATTTCCGCCATAGAGGATTAAAGTGTTAAATAACTGTTTTGTTTTATATGCAAGGTATTTTGTGTGTAATCTGGAACCGATGGAAGTCCACTGCTGGATAGGTCTTTTGTAGGGGGTTCCGAAATCCACGGTCCTGGACCGCTTGTATCCAACGGCTCCCAGCGACTCGTTTGATGTCGGGGTGTAACGAGGAGACTAGTACTAGGCAGTTCCCCCAACCGTCAACCTCACCTGCCCGTGGTGCTGTCGACTTACCAACGAGGCTTTGACGACCGACCAATGGCGGTATAACCTTTCTTTGTCCAGCTGGTCTTAAATCAACTGACTGGTAACGTGATGCCCGTTACCAGTCATTTGATTTACGGTAACGTTACCGGTGCGAACGGACCAGCACTGCGATCACGAACCTGCACGCCAATCGTGGTGATTATTGGCGTAACTTTGTCATGTGAAGTAAATGTATTGAATGTCACTATTCGGGGTTTCCGTCCGCCAATCTGCACTGGGCCAGCGTGTAGGACTACGGTCCAAGCCCTTCTCATTGTGGGAGGAGACCCGTGCCCTGTAGTTGGCTGGTCCTTTACCTCGATGTGATGATGATGATGTGTTTAATAACAACAAGTAAGATTATGCATCATTATTATGTATCTTACCAGGGTATGCATACACCAGGAAAATTGTATGAAACGGCAAGAATTCTCCTTCTATACGAGTTATATATCAAATTAAGGGTAGGCAGTGCTTTTGTGGGTGTCTGAAGTGCACTTCTCAAAACTTCAAAATTCAAAAAATTCAAAATTCATTTATTTCAAGTAGGCCTAATATAAGCACTTTTGAAACGTCAAGTCTGTTTGTAGTGACTCTACCACCTGTTCGGAAGGCAGATTCTACCGAGAAGCCGGCAAGAAACTCAGCAGTTGCTCTTTTCCAACATCAAAAATTTACGTTTTACATTTTAACATTCATTTTTCTATCTTGTGGGAGATCATCTCAGAACCACTAATCCTTTTTTACGCGATATAGTACCGGAACGCTAAATCTCTTGTCGGCATGTTTTTTTTCGGTGCCGTGGTAAATAGCCACGGCCGCAGCCTCTCACCACACCAGCCTAGAGAAAATTCAGAAATTCGAAATTGCCGGAAATCGAATCTGGGGGGCTCCTACTTAAACCTACAGCGTTCACCGTTGCGCCAGGAGGTCATCGAAACCGTTTACTTTGTAATTACTTTGTTATGAGTGCATTATTACCGCATTATGACCGCCTGTCAGTCTGTGAGTCCTGTCATTGCGTTTTGCAATAAAAACTGAACACGAGCAGATCTCAAAATATTTAATTTTTAAATATACATTGCTTACAAAAATGTTAACAACACTATTTGGGGTCTCACAAAACTTTACCCAGCGCCAATAACATAAAAATAATTACGCGAACAATGACGTCGGATTATACCTAGCGGCCACTTTATGAAAAGATTTGCCTTAATTTTAACAAGCATAATATATTTAAAAATATGCTATTTATTTATTCTTTAAAATAATTGTTTTATAAATATAACCTAAAATAAACTATTTAATCTGAGACGTCCTCGAAACCACCGCAGCGAGGCACAGCTCCTAAGATGCTGGCAGCATTGCCCCTTTGGATGGCCAAACTAATTCGTTGGCCAAGGTAACTCCCGCTCGCTCTAAAATATGCTTAAAAAAAATATATTCGATAAACTGAACTTTACAAGCTTTCTCAATAACACCTTTCTTTCATTAGTAGCATAGCTTTTAATAACAAAGCTCGTCAGGGGAAGTCCTACTTTCCTGTTGGTTTCTGCTGCTAAGCAGCATTTCTATATTCCAATGAGAAGTGAAGATTTTTGTCCGGTGTTGGTACGAGGAACATAGTTATTAAGGACTAGCGTACCCAGCCCGCTTCGCCGGGCTAGATTTTGCTTTATTTTATTTAAACAATAAACTTACATCATTAAATTTTTAATTTAAGTCTCATAATATATAAAATAATTTCTTTCTCTTCGTATTCATTCTCTTCCTAGAGCGGGTGAAGATTATTATCTACATCCATGTACACCCAACAATAGAATATCATCATAGTACATAAAAGCTGTATTTGACAGTTCAAAAATAAGAGGGATCCGATCGTCACCAAACATTACAGGATTACTCGCCAGGTCAATCCGGAGATTCCCTGAAAGTTTCATTGAAATCGGTCCAGCCGTTTCGGAGCCTATACTACACACACTTTCTCTTTTATATATATAGAAGATTAACTCACTCTCTCGTTCTTACGCACGGTTGCACTGAATTTAATCCTTAACTATCGAGAACAGTACATACACATAACATTTTTCATGTGAAGTCGAGGGTAAAATTTAGTAAGAGATAATATAATTCAGGTTTACTAATCTCGAGGACACAGTAGACTTATAATAGCTTACCTATTATTGTGACAGAGCTCTACTTTCACTTACAGGTTGAATTATTCGTTTATCGTAGAGATTATAATGTCTTTTTTTTTATTAAATCATTTTTTTTTAATTCAATTAAACCACAATTTTTGCTATTAAACCACAATAGAAAATCAGACTTTAAGTTATAAGAAATAATAATTACCAACTAAAATTAAAATATTAGAAAACGTTTCTTAAACTAGTGGTTGAAATATTTATTAACAAAAATAAACTTGTTATTTAAATAAAACTAAATTAAATCCTAAAAATCTTTCGCAACATTACCCTTTATTTTAGTAACTATTTATAACGTCCTTTATATTTTTATAACATTTTTTACCATCTATATTCTCTTAATTTAAGCACAATTAAATTTAATAATAAATACCCCTTAAAAAATATATTTTTTTAAGGGGTATTTATTAAAAATTAATTAAAGCGAAGTTCTTTATGAACACTATAGGTTGTTGTCAGTTTCACCGACAAAAGAATTGAGATCTAAACGGGTGCCAAGTTCTGCAGATAATCCTGAATTTGGCCACAATGATCTGATCTTAAGTTGTTTATTATCGCCTTACCTAAGATACCACAGTTGAGAAAAATATTATCTAAACATGATGCTGAGGTTGTTGTGATTCTAGTAGTTTCACTAAAAACATAATTAAAATTAAAATATTTAAATAAGTTAAGCAACCTAGTCGTAGTTGCATTATTTAGTCAAATATTTAATTACCCCGCAATATTTATTTCTTTTGTAATAAAATTACTTTATTACTTTTGTAAATTATTACTAAATTTTCTGACGATTGCGATATTCTATAATTTTCAATGACAATATTGACAATTTGCTGATCTCACCTTCAATTTTCTACACTCAATTAGTCTATTTAACAAAAAAAAATATTGATAAAATGTGAAAGTTATATTAAAGAATTTTGAATAGAATATAAAATGTAATAAGTTTACGTTCGTTACGTAAGTTTTACGTTCTATTCACTCTTCATTTGAATGTATTCATATTGTAGGTACTGGGGAAAATGGAAGCTGGAAGGGCATTCGAGATCCTAGCGGGCGGATCAGAAATGAAGATGCGAAGCGCTTCGTACGCGTCCGAGGTATATCGACCACGTAGGGATGCAGATCCTTACGGTGCCTCGCGGTTCGATGGTGAAAAACAACTACAAACATATATTCATACAGATATAAAATTAATATTATACTTGCCTACTTTCCGTCGGTAATATTTGTCGCTACTGAGCAGTTTCGGTAGCCGGTTTACTAGTATGGGCAGAGAGATGTTAACACCTCTAAAGACCGCACCGGGCCAGAAGGAAGTTTAAATCTGAAAGATGACAGTTGGAACAAAATTAAGCTTGCCACTGTGTAAAGTTGCTTCCAAATAACCTGTTAAATTAAATTTGGCATTCTGAAACCTAGGTTATAAAGTCTAAGTCCTAAGGTCATGTCAACTCGGTTGGCAGATTCAATTAAGTAATGTCTAATAATAGTTTGAGCGTTATCTGATGGCAACTTTCCACAGTGGCTAGCTAAATTTAGTATCAACTGAGATTAAGTATCAATTTATATTTTAGAAATTTAGTATCAAAATAGTTCTGCTGAGGGGTCAATATCAATGCATACAATTTAACTAATTGTTGACGTGACTGATTTGATCTGACTTGACTGATCAATATACACTCTCTAAACACCAAGTTTTGAGGTTGAAGCCCAAAAAAAATAGAAAACTCCTAAATTAATTTTGGGACACATAGTAATATGTAGAATTCGCACACCTAGTAAGGTGTGCGAATACCAATCTTTCCCTGTCCTTCTAAACAAATCGGGTTACCACGCAGCTGCACAACAGTCTGCTAAATATTTGAAGGTTTTAATAAAACAGCGAAAAAATAATTTTAAAAACCTTTAGTGCCACGGGCAGGGATAGTTTAGTAAATGACCTTTGTACGGTAACTATGTGGCCTCGAACGGATGATAATATTTTACTAATCAGAATTTTGTGACGCACAAAGTGACAGTGGTAAAATAAACTCAAATGTAATGAAACCTCATATATCTAACGCCATGCCTAAGAAAAGGTGAACTTTGTCTACCATTTTGCTGTTTTGTAGCGTCACTAATTTAGTTTAAAAAATCCTCAAACCTATTAATCACTTCAGACTGCAAAATACTCACTATGTAGTAAACATGAACAGAGATATTATATTAGGAGAAAATATAAAAAAAAAATGGGTATATATAATTTAGGATAAACACTAAAATTTCATTTTTTTAACTTGTCAATGTAAAATATTTTTAAAAACAGAAAAATAAACAAATTAGTTAAAATTAAAATATTATATTTAAGAATGAAAAAGAGAGAGGATTTTTTTTAAAAACTTCACATTCAAAATTAACAAAAAGGTTGTTGATTAAATAAGACAAGTAACAAATATTGACTTTAGAATGCAGTGTATATACTATGCAGTGGTAATAACAACTCACTGGATATACGGACGTCCGCTATATTTTGCTTAAAATGGTTCAATTAAACAATCCTTACCGCAGTTCTTGTGCGTTACTCGTGAAAAACGGTATAATATTAATGAAGTAGTGTTACAATGCTTGTTGTATATTTCGGCTTATTTATCTGCGCGTGCGCAGCGCAGTCAGTGTTCTACGACTCCTTTACGGGGAACACTGTAACCAACGAGGAGGTTAAAGGGCACATTAAAAGGAACAGTACTTTGTAAGTTATCCCTTTTTTACTTTTCCACAACAAGTTAACCCTTGACTGTGTTCTCACCAACTGGTAAGTGATGATGCAGTTTAAGATGGTAACGGGCTAAGCTGTTAGGGGTATGTCAGTTATACCAAACTCATACCCTTAATCGGTTTCTACGCGACATCATACCCGAATGCTAAATCTCTTAGCGTTATGTCTATGTCGGTAGGATGGTATTTAGGCACGACCAAAGCCTCCCAGCTCAGACCAGAGGAAATGCAGATATCTTAAATTCCTAAATTGCCCCTGCCGTGGATGGAACCCGAGACCTTCCACTTAAAACCACAACACTCACCCCTGCGCCACGACGGTCTTCAAAACAAAAAACCCACATTACCCACCACGCTGCTGTAATCCGTTGTTGCGGGCTTCATCGATTATTATTATATTTTCGTGGTAAAAATCTTAGTAATTGTAAATGGTACTTTGAAAATTATGAATAATACCGCAATAATTTTGAAACTCAGAGCTTCTACCTTACAATCCTTGATAAGAACCGGGAAACTAGTGCGTACGTTTGCAAAGTCAAAAAGTAATTCAATGTCAAAAATAGCTCTTATGACACTTTTGGTCTTTGAACTTAATAAACAAATGTATTATTATTGTTGTTTTATTATTTAATAAAAATGGAACAGCTATGCAGAGTGCACTGCACAGGTTTTACGACCTCCTTGGATCACTTCGACTGCTAACTCACCTACTCACGTAATAAAGTAGTCTAATTTAAAGCAGCAGCAGGCTAACTTTTAAGGGGTCTAGAAGTTAAACGAAACCCTACCCATATCGGTATACCCTAATCGGTTTCATCTCTGCCGGAAAACTCAATTGCTTTGGGGTAGTCTTTTTGGGCAGAATGGTAACTAGTCACCACCACGATTTCAAAATGTACCCTGCTGGGGATGGAACCCGGGACTGCACCCACAGCGTATGCAAGAGCACAACACTCGTCCCTGCGTGGAGGACATCAAATTACACTTCAATTTTTATTACTGACTAGCGGACCCGCGCGAATTCGTCCGCGAACTACTTCAGAAAATAGTCGTATGTTGTCGCGGACTGTTTTATAGAACTTTAAAGAAACAACAATTCCGACAATTCCGATATACTTACTACGTACTTCCGTCATTTGGCGTAACGTTTACCGTTCACGCATCGCACGGATCAGAATCTCTTAAAAAGGATATTTTTTGCAGTTTTTGCAACATTTCTCATTAATGATAGTAGCGTGATGTTATATAGCCATAATTGTTACTAACAATCGAAAAAAAAAAAAGAACAGCATTTTCTGAGATTAGCGCGTTCCACCAAACAAAATTTAAAAGCTTTATAATATTTCAACTATGCCTATCCAAAAAACCAGGTCTATCTATAACTCCGTTGCGCCGATTTTGAAAGACAAATACGGAAAAAATAGTGATGCTATTCTGTAGAAGCTGTTTGCTTTTCCGGGATAAAAAGAAGCCTATGAGCTATTCCAGACTATATTGTAGGTATCTCTGCCAGATTTCAGCCAAATCGGTTCATTCGTTGTGGCGTTAAAGCGTAACAAATATCCATACATACATCCAGCCATCCATGCATCCATCCTCACAAACTTTCGCATTTATAATATTAGTAGGATGGTATGCATGCATTCGATCGTTGTCCCATATGTCTTGCGACATGCTGTTATGTGTGAAGAATTATGTCCTTGATCTCCGACAATATTCATCAGACCTTCATTAAAATTAGACATTACATGCTTAGTATTAGTAGTACACACTGTCAAATAAAAAAAGAATGGTTAAAATCCGTGCAAATTTAATAGAGATATGAAGTAAAATTGACAAAAAATTACATCCCATTTCCCGGAGGAAACTTATTGTTTATCGGGATAAAAAGTATCCTATATGTTGACCCGGGCTATCAGCTACCACTATACCAAATTTAATTTCAATCCGTTCAGTAGTTTTTACGTGATGCCCGGACAGACAGACAGACAGACAAAAATTAAATAAAAATCTGTTTTGGACTCAGTATCTATTATAAAGCAAAGCGGTCAAAATTTTTAAAATATATTAAATGCACAGAAATCTTCCAGTTACAGTTTTATTATAAGTAAAGATTATGGTCATGTAATGAACATGTTTAAGCAAGAACCACAATGGCCTGGGTACTATTCTATCTGTCTCTTAGCGCTTAGATACCTGCCGTTGGTGTCTGATGATGAATGATGATGATTATTAACCCATTATTAACCCATTGCCAGCCCACTGCAGAGCATCTTAGAATAAGAAAGGTGGGCTAGCCCGTTGGCCAAGACAGATTGGAAGAACTCTCAGGCATGCAGGTTTCCCCACGATATTTTCCAACAAGGTAAAAGCAATGGATAATTTAATTGCTTAAATTAAAACCGGGAATTGAACTCGGTTACACCGCAGCTTTTCATCCACTAAGCTTTCACAGCTTAGCTTGTTCAGAGATTTAGGCTATCCAAATCATTTAAATTATATTTCATAGGAAGCTCTGTTCTGTAACCAGATTCCAAAACATGTTATAGATTTATTGTATAAACAATTTAAGAATAAATTAAAATGCATTTTAATAGAGAAAATTTATTTCAAAATTAAAGAGTACAAAAGACGATATTTGATTTATTAAAATATTTTTAATTCAAGGTAAAAAGTTTAAAGTAATATAGTTATTCAATTTTAATTAAGTTCTTAATTAATTATGAACTATTTCATAATAAATTTAGCAACTGTTTGTGTCTATTTTATATTGTTGAAGATAGGTTACCTTTTAATTTTTAATTATTTTGTTAGTTAATTAATTATTTTGTTAGATAGTTAATTATGATTTCATCATTCATTTTAATATGATTGTGTATAATTGTTGAATAAGTTTTATATTTTTAAGTATTTTGTACAAGTCTGACAATTTTTAAGCGCCTAAAGGAGGAATTAAATAAATATACAAAAATACGAGTATACAATAAACATTGCAATAATATAAAACATGCCTTGTGGCATTTTCTACAAGTGTAACCTTTGATGAAGTGAACAGGGTCCTAAACTATTTATTTAAGTAGTAGTACCTAGAGGTTTTTGTTCAGAAGCGGTGATAGCGTTGGGTAGGAGCTCGGTTTAATTTTCCGGGGGCCGAGTTCGAAACCCAGCACGCACCTCTAACTTTTCTAAGTTATGTGCGTTTTTAGGTAATTAAAATATCTCTTGCTTCAACGGTAAAGGAAACCTGCATGCCTGAGAGATCTTCATAATACTTTAACTCGCATAGCACTTTTCGTAAAGTTACCATCAGTAACTTAACCAATCTGTCATCCCGAGTTTAATAGTATCTTAATCATTGTTTATTTTTTATTTATTTAGTCTCTTTAGTATGTAGAGTAGTTAAACATAGTTCTAATTTTAATTTTAATCATAATAGTCTTTTATAATAATAATTTAGTTTTTTTCCGTTTGTAACTGTTTCGACTTTTGTTGTTGTTCTTTTTATTCGTTTTTATTGATTCTTTTTGAAGATTGTTAGTTCATAAGCGAAATTAGCATGTACCTTTATAAGGTTTTGCATACTCTGTGTAACGTTTATATGATGAGTAATATTATTATAATGTATGTAAAATCGCTGGTAGACCCAATAAATAAATAAATATTCTCAAAGTTTGGAAACCACCAATCCGCACTGGGCCAGCGTGGTAGACTACGGCCATAACCATTTCTTTTTGTGGGAGGATACTCGTGCTCTGTAGTGGGCCGGTAGTGGGTTGATGTGACGATGATGATGAGCTTTTTGGGACAGACCTTTAAGGAGAAGTTCTTCTATCCTATATGCCTAGTTTTGCCGTTAAGCAGCATTGGGCATTGATGTGTTATGGTCTCAACGCCTCGGATGATGGTCACAGAGCGGCACTTTGCAGGACGTCAAAGTCAAAGTCAAAATATCTTTATTCAAGTAGGCTCATAGGTGGCACTTTTGATGCGTACATAAGAATTACACGGTAGTGAGATGATGGCGATAACCACATTCGTAAACTTAAAACTAAAGCTACGAGGGTTCCGCGTCCTGGTCTTAGAAGAAGCCCACAACAAACTTAGCCGGGTGTTTTTTTTTTTGTTATCACCATCTCACAATTTCATTTTAAATTATGACGTTTTCCTTGCTCTGTGCGATAGTGTTCCACTTCTCATCAAGTGGGGCCACCTGCTTAGTCTATCAATCGAGAGAAATATAAGTATGAGAAATCTGTTAAGATCTCGAATTTTAGCATCCGTAAAAGTATATTATTCGATTGTGAAACAGGCCAGGCAAAAATTAAATATTTTAAATACAAATTATAATACTAAACCGGTTATACGTACGTATGTAATAATACGTCTGTGTATTTATAAGAAATATTGGAATTCTTAATTCAAAAGTCACAAAAAGTCTAGAATTAGCTTAGTGTAGTTTTAGTAAATAAAATTTAATCAAGATAACCGTAAAAAAAGTTATAAAAGTTATTTATTAAATGATAATATAAACCTGCCAAACCAATTTTACCTATTGAATGTTTCTAATATTTTATTCACGTTACGATTAGAGAAATTAGTATTAAAAAATCCAGACCACCTATCATGGTAACCACTAACCAGGCGTAACATGGCTTTCTAAATAATCTAAATATTATAATGGTGACTTTTGACATTTTACTAACACATTTTACTAATGGCAAACTGGTCCTGCATCTACAAAAAGAGATCTACGTATCTTACTCTTTTATTTCGAAAACTGGAAACGGTAAGACGGAAAAAAAATTCGGTTAATCTCTTTTTTGAGATGCAGGATAAGTACCAGCAAAATGTCACAAAATATTGTAGTGTATTGTAATTTCGGCATAAAATATTCTGTGCATACATGCATATTAACACATTTTTTTTTTATTTGAATTTTTTAGAATATCAAGCAACAACGAAACACTTCATTTATAATGAGTAACACAAATGAAACATTTAAAAATATTTATGAATATTAAAATACAACGAAACATTTAGAGTATAATGAGTATTTACTTACTCTATAAATATTTGAAAAATGTTAAAGAATGTTGAACAACAATGAAATAATTCGATTGTAAGAATATTAACACTAAAAAATATTTGAAAAATATTAAAGAAGAAACAACAATGAAACAAAATTATAATGAGTACTCAATTTACTTTGTTCATTGTTCAAACGTACGTATAACATATCGATTTTAATAAGCGAGGTATTTAAATACAAAAAGGCGTCGAAAATATCTCGTAAATAATTGGTATTTGGAACGAAGACATTAATTTATTTGATTACAGTAGCATTGAACTGTATTTAATTGTACCTATTAGCCTAATCCACACACGCACACTGACATCACAATACATACGAGTACTATATTGCGGATACATGTTGCGTTGAGATAATGTTTACCTACATGCGTTATGGCATGTTGCATGTCTCGGTTTCGGTTCCCGGCAAGGACGATTTTGGATTTAATAATTTCTGAACTTTCTCTCATCTGGTCTGGAGGCTTCTGTCGTTGCGAGTTACCACCCTACCGACAAAGCGATGTAGCATTCCAGTACGATGTCCCGTAGAAACCAATTAGGTGTATTTTTAGGGTTTAATATAACTGCCATACCCCTTAACAGGTTAGCTCGCTAGCAAAGGAGACTGCATCATCACTTGTCCCCAGGGAGACCTCAGTCAAGGGCTAAATTGCAGCGGAATTATAATATATATAAATATGTATAATTATAATCAAAAATATATTTCTTCGTATTTAGTATAACCAATGAAAAATAAACTGTGCCTTTCAACGTCTTATTTAAGTAAGATCGTTTCGTACGAGTCAACGCCTCTGCACATATTTCTGTAGACCGTTCACTCATTCAACGAAACCGCATAGCGCGACGCAGTATTTTTTTATTACAATAGCATTGAACTGTATTTTATTATAGTATTAGCTAGAATTTCCACATATGCACTGTGCCTTCCAAATATGAATGAATGAATGAATGAATACACTTTTATTGTATACCAAAGAAAATAAGTAGTTACAGAGATATAAATACAGAGCAAAAGAGTACAATTTGGTGGCCTTATCGCTACATAGCGATTTCTTCCAGGCAACCAAAGGCGTGAAAGGATAAAACATAGAAAAGAGGTAGGTTGTGCAATCAATAAGATAAAAAAATTATACAAATATATAAAGAAAAAAATATATTACTATAATATAACATATAATTCAAATAAGATATAAACATACATGAAATTAACCATAATTATTTTAAACTACTAAAAATCATATACAACATACATAAAATGTAAATATATAACATAAATACTTATATCAATATATAACATATAACATCCTCAATTTATATGAAATATACAAATAATTAAAATTACACATATAATATTTATATATATTTAGTATAGTATAGTTTATATATAATATATATATATATATATATTTAGTATATAATAAATAATAGTAATAGAGCTTTTTGTGAGAGAGCTCGTTGCCGGACGAGCTTGCTTATTTCTGCCGCTAAGCAGCTTCGTTGCAATGCTGTGTTCCGGTCTGAAGGCTGTGCAGAATTATTGCAATGATGAAGGCGGTCTGAGGCTTAACACCTACGCCTAAAATTGATGGAAACAGGGCAGCATTTTGCAGGACGTACACCTTGAATGCCCTGTGAATAGTTGCTCTGTTTACAGGATATTTTTTTCCATCCCATTACAACTATCAGGTGAGCAATCTGCTTGGTCCGTTAATAGTACAATAAAAAAAAAATTGGTAGTTTAATTTGAAATTTTGATTTTATTTATCATGAATTACTAAATATTTTATCATTTTCCTGTGGAGGGAAAATCTCCTGCCCCTGCTGCGGTTTCTGCTCTCAGAATCTTGGAATGAGAGAGTTTAGTCCCTAAGTAGTGTATCTCGCTGGCATATTGCAGATTGGTAGACTTCACACGCCGTTGCCAGCATTATAGAGAGCTCCTAAGCATGCGAGTTTCCTCACGATGTTTCTCTAATCGAACTTCGCCCCTCCGAAAGAGAATTCCACGAATTTTTGGAAGTTGGATAATCATTGATTATATTAATATGATACAGTTGGTGCGTAAATGAAGTCTTGCCATGCAACCCGTTGGAAGGCAGGAGAGTGGATGGCTCCTGCAACAACCTGAAGTATCCCAATAGGGGTGCGCCACATACTCCCATGCTCCGACTACTGCCGCCCGAATATGATAAAGGTGACTATATTTATTACTTTCCTCACGAGTATGACACTTGCGTAAGCTGCAAATGGTCTAATTGCTTAAGATAATTTTCTTTATTGCACAAACCGTTGGTTTACAAAAGGCAGACTCAATGCTAAAGCATTTACGACCAACAAACCATCGGACGTGAAAAAAAAACGAGTGTGGGTGTCACAAATACAAAACTTATGATATCATAAATTATATGATATACAACGTGTTACCGAATTACAAAATACTGTTGAAGGGTGCACAAGTATATTTCGTAAGGAATCACCCTATAAAAATATTAAATCAAAATAAGCATATTTAATTAATTAATTCACAAAACATTCTAAGTGTTTATCACAACCCTATTGAAGTTAAAAGACCGACACGCGCATATTACCTACTACAAGAGTAACTTGATTTTAATTTTGGATGTGATGATGAAATCAGATATAGCCCAAATATCTGATTTCATTCAGTATGACAGTGGTTCATTCAAAAACTATGAATAGTTTCGGAGAAAGTACATAATGTACCTCTGAAGACTGTAAAGTATTATTTCGGATTTCATTTACACGTTGTATATAGAGATATTGTACGTTACACAAATATTTATATATTATTGATAAAAATATACAAAAACTATATTTATAAAAATATTATATAACTAATAAATATTAATACAATAGATTTTACACCTAATTGAATTAAATCAATTTGAGAATTTAGACTTTTATATCATTACTTTAAAATTGCAAGGTTCCATGTAACAACAGTAAATAAATACGTAAAACATATTTAGTCCATAGGTATTACTTTCGTCTAGCTTTACGTTACAAGCCCTGAAACTAAATAGTGAATAAAGCTAAACATATAATAATGAATAAAGCTAATATCGGAAAGCCATAGCGAAGCGTGACTGGTGTAGTTTGTTAATTTTACTATTTATTATATATTTAAGTTTTATTGTAACATTATAAAATATATAATAAAATAAAATATTATTATTATCATTCATTGATTTTCAGGAATAATAACTACAGAGATAAATAACAAACATTCCCTCAAACTTGGTTGTTTGACGGTAACAAAAGTTGGTTGACGGCATCGGCTCTCTTTTTTCTTATATTATTTTTGTTTTGTTTATTTTGGCAAAAACGGATATTACATAGAAGTAACTTAATACATATAATAAGAATCTTATTATATATACTCAACATTGCCAAAAACGTAAATATAATAAACCAGCTGTTGCCCGCGGCTTTGTACGCGTTTTTTTTGGTTATTGATGAATCCTGCGAGAACCGTATATTTTTCCGGGATAAAAAGCAGCCTATATGTTTATACAGGGTTTAATCTATCTCTATTCCAAAATTCAGTCGAGTTGGTTTAGTAGTTTTTGCGTGAAAGAGTAACAAACATCCATCCATATCTATTTGCATTTATAATATAAGTAGTATAAAACATAGTAATACATTATAGGATATTAAAACTATTACGACTTATAAGTAGGTAGGTAGTATAGGTATGTAGTACATAAAAACAAGTGATGTTTTTATGAACGTTTTCACGAAGGAGCTACATTAGAAGTAGCTGCATAAATGTTTATTTTATTAGCAATCAGGTTTTGGCCTCTTTTATTGTAAAGATGGCTCGATGGAATTGTAAAGGTGGCGTAGTTACTTGCAACAAACTAAAAAATAATTCATCTGTATAGTTTTAAGTTAACGTATTCAAAGAAACTTGAGCTTTCAGATTTTGAGCCGCGCAGAAGCAAAAATGGGGATCCTCTACCACTGCCACGGAAGCTTCGGACGTCGCTGTTGCAGGAGGGGAGTGTTCCCGATACAGAGATCACACAGCTTCTTCTCCACTTCTTCGTGTTTATGGTGTCCGATGTTATGTCCGTCCATGACACTGGTGAGAAATAAATTCATCAATAGCCTGTAACATTATGAGAGTAAAGCTTAATTTGCTATCCTCCGCGTAAAGCAGGAGAATCTTTATGGTGTAATTTATAATTTCTTCAATCCTTATACTTCACACCAAACAGATCTTTTGTATAAGGATTTATTTACTTATTTATTGGGTCTACCAGCGATTTAACATAAATAAAAATAATATTATCTATCATATATACATTGCACAGATTATGCAAAACCATTCAAAGGTAACACTACATGCAAATTTCGCTTATGAAAACAAAAGAAAAACAACAAAAGCCTAAACAGAAACAAAGGGAAAGAACCAAATTATGATAATAAAAGTAAGTTATTAAAATTAAAATTACAACTATGTTTAACTAATCTACATACTAAAGAGAGTAATTACTAAAACTAAAGAGACGAAATAGAAGTTACTAAAATATACATTATAAAGTAACATAAAGTATCCTATCAAACTCGGGATGACTGACTGATTAAGTAACTGATGATATCTTTACGAAATGTGCTATGCGAGTTAGAGTTAATGTCGATTCACTGACTGAATTTATTGTTTAATTTACATGACCGAGGGATAGTTGAGTTTCCGCCAAAGACTGTTCTGGTGCGTGGCGGCACGAACGGATTACTCTGATTATTACTAACAGCACGCGGATATCTATACGGTACTCTGAAATATCTGATTATCTGATTAAAAAAAATTAAATTGCACCATACAAATTCTCCTGTTATTCGCGCAGTATTGAAAATGAAGCTTAATTTTCATTATATATATCATGGAATTCCACAAAGCAACTTTGTCCCGCCTGCTTCTATCCAATGACTTAAAAATATTTCATTGTAAAGTCAACATCTTCTGAGGATGCTCCGTTGTCAGAGCTAAACGTGCGAAGAGGGTACATTGCCGAAGATCTTTTTGGTAATGCTGCGTATAAAAATTAACTTTGGCTTTTTTGTTGACTTGTGTTTAATTTATTTCAGAAAACTTTAATTAATGTTTTTTTCTTTGAAATGCAAGTACTACAGCAATGTATTGCGGCAATATGATTACATTTAGTAATCCACAAAACAAAAAGTATGGACGGTCTCTGCTGCCTAATTTAGGCAACCTTGTGCTATAGGTATCAGCGAACTAAAAGTTAAATGCTTAGTTGATAGTATAAAATTAGTATAAAACTACAAATAGCAGATTAGCGTTATAGTCGCAGGAAGATAATTAAAATTTACCACTACACTGAAATAATATATGAATAATTAACAGCGTGGATTATAATAATGAATCCCATTACTTAACAGTTAACGTTCTATTTTTAGTTAATTACATACAGTGGAGACCTTACTGTTGCCAAGAGAAAGGAAAAACAGACAATGTATGCATTCCGATCACGATAACAGACGATGATCCAGTACACAGGTTCTCGTCCATACGCTGTATGAACCTCACCAGACCCGAAAGCTTTCAGTCCAGGGGCTGCTTGAGGAACAATACATCTCCTGAAAGGGTGAGTATGACACCCTCGATATATTAGTACTTATGTCACCAGCTACCTATCATTCCGGTACTGTCCCTACTTACTCATTGATCCCAAGGATAATGGCCTAGTATGCGTGTGTGTGTGTGCGTGTGTTAGTGTATGTGCGTGTGTGTGTGTGTGTGTGTGTGTTGGAGTGTGTATGCGTGTTTGGGTTTGTGTGTGAATCTTTGAAAGGTGAATTAGTCGGGTGTCCTATAAGCTAGCTATGTTTGAAAATAATCGGTATAACATGGCCGCCGGGAAAAAATGGCGGATTACCCACATATTTTTCCACAACTCCCATTGGTATCAAACTTGGCTTGACTGGCAGAATACTACACAATGTGACAAATTTCAAATCCATGATGGCTGCCACCACAAAATTTATAATACTTATGTATTAACCTGCCAATACATAAGTATCTAAATATGTGTATAAATTTACTGTTTCGGGTGTTTTTTAAATTTTTAAGCTTTACAAAACACACTTATTGCAGATTACCACAGCAACGTCAGTTTTCGATTTATCTCACGTGTACGGAAACAATATGCAAGTTTTGAACGCGAAGGCTAGGCTTTTTGAGAAGGGGCTGCTTAAGTTTGAGGTATCCGGGGGAAAGATTTGGCCACCAAGTGTTAATACAACCAAACATTTGTGCTTCCTGAACCAACTGCCTAAAGAGACGAGATGCCATGACATACGTAAGAACTTATAACTAACCACTAACTAATATGTTTCGTTTAAAATCTTAATACGTAAATTAAACATTTAACGATGTTAACAAAACTTGTTATTTAACATGATACAGTATAGGATTCCATGCACTTTGTTTTTTTTTACTATTTCAATGGTCTATATTTGAATAATATTTATTTTGGCAGTTTTGTTGGGGAATGTTGTTAAAAACCTATTATAGAGGTGATGGGATTTTTATCAAACTTCTAATAAAATGCACTTTGAGAAACTAAATATTTATATTCTAAATTAAAACTTAACTTTAAATTAAACATAAGATTCGGTTTCGCGTATAATGAGAAAATAAACTGAATATACCGTTACAGCTTTAGCTGGGAGGAGAGCGTGTTTCACTCAGATATTAATTATTTCCTTCTATTTAAGCGGAACAAGGCGCAAACAGTGTTTTGGGCGTGAATTTATATCTAATCTGGACCTGGAGGTTGCACAACCGAGTCGCAACTGAGTTAAGCAAATTGAATCCTTGTTGGGATGATGACAGGATATTCTTCCAGACGAGGGACATAGTCATTGCTATTATCATGCAAATATTTTATTACGAGCTGATGCCGGCGATGATGGGTAAACATTTCTTTGATAAACATCTCAGGACACTTCGTACATATTTTTGTTATAACATCCTTAGTTACGTAAACCAGTGTATTCAAAGCAAGGAACTGTCGAGGACCCAAGTATTGAGAAGGTCGTGAGTATCAATGATGTAGGTGGGGGAAATGTGAGCAGTGATTATAGGTACTAATATGAAATTGTTATAGGTAACATACTACTGGCAACAGAAAAAGTTCAAACCACTTTCTTATTATTTATTATTTTCCTTATTCGTTTTTACACTTTTACTTTCATTTATCACTCGACACTATTTAACACAAGTTGCGACTTCGTTGAAAAGTTGCGCCTTCAAATGCCTAAATTTTCGTAGAATGGTCCATCTTTGTCCCCTCCTAAATTGTTGTTGATTACGTGATATTAAGCAAAAGTGCGCTAACCGGAAACGAACTCGCAATCCATGTTAAACAATTTGCTTAATATTAATAAAATTATTAAATGTTGAATAATTGTTGTATAAATAAATATAACAAATCCACCCTAAACAGTATTTATAATAATTACATTCATAATTAACATCCGGAAATAACAATTCTCTAGTCATACTAGGATCTTGATCATATTATTTTATATATTTAAATAACATTATGACAGTAAATAATCTTGAATTAATAAATAACATGAACAATACAATCATCAGAAGTTGTACCAACGTGGATGAGGTCAAAGGCAACCGCTTGTCTACCTAATAAAACGCTTACACTAGTTCTAGAACTGTTTATAACACTGCACAGAAGTTCCTTCCTACTGAAACGAGTATATCCCTCACGATATATCACTTTCAAGTAAGTGATTATAGTTGAACCAATTTGAGCTTTTCCAATAAATTGGAAAATCATTATTTTAGGATGCTTTATATAACTATAATAATAAAATTCTGCGAACGGTAAACCGCAGATAACTGCTTCAAAATTTTACCTAAATACCCTTCTGTGAGCTGATTCACTTTTGTCTCAAAATTTATAGTTACAATATTTATGTCAAGGTTACGAGAATCTTCTACGTGACGGTGTCCTGTCACCTTACAAGGGCTTCAGGGATTTGTACGATGAAAACATTATCCCACAAGTATCGCTGGAGTTTCCATTTGCCCTCCGATGGGCGCATACATTCCAGGAGGGAAATTTGAAGTGAGTATACTTTTACAATTCTTATCTTAAACAAGGCATATCTATGAAACCAAAACTTTTTGTTCGTTGAATTGATAGAGGCGTCATTTCAAATTATTTATTTATCAGTTTAAAATTTCGTCTTTGTTATCACACATTTGTGTAAAATGTTACATTTGTATCAAAAATTTGTTGAATACAAAAAGTGTGATAAAGGAGCTGGCTCAGTTTATAGCTGCATACTAAAAAGCGCAGCACTGGTTTTCAGTCAGCCCTCTTATTTTCGTCGTCTTAGAATCCTCGCGACAAAACAATAACAAAACAATTATTAAAAGGGACAATAAAACAGAATATAATATATAAACGAACCAAAGATATTTAAATTAACAAAAAACTTGATTACCTATGAAGGACATCATCAAAAGGATAATTTTACATATTCACGTAAAGAGAAATCAGATAGATCTTTTAAATATCATTTGGTTAGCAATGTTATCAGAGTTACATAGATATATATATAAATAATTAAAAATCTACCCTCCGGATATTCAATATCCGTAGGTTGCGAAATGTGCAGTCGTTGCCACAGTGTAACAGTAAACGGTATAACTGTGATTCTTGAAAGATTGGGTTATTTTTAGATTTGCGTTTAAATATTTGGAATGACTTAGCATTTTTCACTTTTGAGTATTTTTTTGTAGAGTTGCACTCCTTTGAAGTTAATATTTCTTCGCAAGAGGCCTGCCTTCGAAAACGTCGAAGTAAAATGTCTATTTATTTGTATCACTTATTAAATAATTATAATTGTATATCACGGACAAATGTATATTATTTTTAAATAGGCGGATATTTTTGAAAAGGGCAAATTTAAGTAACGCCGGCTTGAATCTTGACTTCCTTATATAATTAAAATAAAGTTAGAAGCGTTTCTTGGATTGTTTGTTTGAGTTTTTTTATTTAGTTTTTAGTTTATACTAACTAAAACCCCATTTATATGATAGATAAGGATGGTATTTAATTATCCGAGGAGTCTCCACGTATAATAATAATAAGCGCGTTATTTAAAACAAGTTTTTACCTAAGACTGCGTAACTTTAAAAGGTGGAATTTTTCAGAATGTACAATACAAACGGTACCTTCCTAAAGGAGACAAAAGTGGTGAATCTTACCCTACGGACTGGGTATCTGGATGAGAACATAGAATACATCACGCACGGAGCTTTTCGGCAGCCCAGTGCCAAATTCGACTATACTGTCGACCCAGATGTAACTATCTTTTTCTTTAAAGATTCTTTAAGTAGGAAACTGTACGGCGAATTAAGTTTGTAACAAGAGCTGTGAGTTAATCCAGAAATATCGGTTTGCAGTTGTTTTGACTTTGACTTTGACTTTGAGTCCCAGCACGCTTCTCTTAGTTTTTCTAAGTTATATGCGTTTTAAGCTATTAAAATATCACTTGCTTCAACGGTAAAGTAAAACATCGGCAGGACATCCACATGCCTAAGAGTTCTACATAATGTTCTCAAAGGCGTATTGAGTCCTCCAATCCGCACCGGGCCAGAGTGGTGGTCTACGGCCTAAACCCTTATCTTTGTGTGATGATTATTCAACACACTTTCAAATGTTTATTTACTTACTTAACTATCACTTTGAAATGAAAAAAGAAATGAAAATACATTTTATTGTACACCTAAAAGAAATGAAATAATAAACAAAAACAACACTTATTAAAACACAGGTACAATGGGCGGCCTTATTAGAGGCAACCCAACAAAGGGAAAAAAAAACAGTTAGACTTTAGGGTTAGGTCGTACACAAGAAGCAGTTACCAAATTAAATATATATATATATATATATATTTACGTCGGATGTCTCCATATCTAGAATTTAAATATTCGAATATTACTGACTAAGTTTTTTTTATAAACAAGGCATGTAATTATAGGACCTTTTTACGTTTTAGATAGCAGAAACCGTTCTAGGTCCGCACCAGTTGGCCTCAGATGTGTTTTCCAGTGATTTGACCAAAAACCGATACTTTGGCTTCCCGCCGTACGTCAAATACAGGAAATACTGTTCAGGAAAGTCGCATCGTAACTTTGGCGATCTGATGGATGTCATTGACCCCGAGGTATGTAAATTTTTGTTCTCATCTGTCCCGTGATTACTATCTGTGTGTATATTATACTAACTGCCTTTTTGAAAAATGGTCAGCATCTACGACCCGATTGGTCCTAGGTTCGATTCCTGAGTGAGGTCGTAAAAATTGTATAGTACTTATTAAATTTTTCTGTACAATTAGAATAAAAAAATTTGAGTGGAAATGGACGGGGCATATAATAAGAGAAATCGAGAAATCGAACAAAAATATTTTATTTAGTACCCAAGAAATAGAAAAAGGAATAGAGGTTGACAGTTTCGAAGGTGGGAAGACGAATTGAAAGCAGTAGCTGGGAAAACATAGACTAGAAAATCTTCAAACAGAAAAGAGTGGAAAAGCATTCTTTTCCACTCTTTTAAGGAGGGCTTTGCCAACGTTGGGCAAACAGACTAAGTTGTCGGTGTCTTTAGACTCACCAGAGTCATTAATATTAGTGTAAACTGTAAAAAAACTAAAAAACTGTGTCTGAATATTTTCTGTTTTCTGTTTTTGTGTCTGAAACTGTGGCTTTATTATTATTATTAAAGTTTTTCTTTTTCTGTAAGGAAAATTCGGTACCTGCCTGAAGTTTTGAAATTGGCGTTGTCAACTCTCATCTTTTTTCTCTTGTCTTCTCTCCACTTCACTCTCCACGCTAAGCACATTAAGTCATCAGTCTCTGTGGCTGTCAACACAACTTTTAAAACCTCCTCTGTCTATATGTCTAAACACGGATTGTATCTCATGAACCGTTATAGTAAGAACGTTGAAATATTCACAGAATGTGTTTTATATTCCAACTTTCACAACGCAATCAAAAAAACACAATACAAAACATATTTCTATTTGCACCGTTTTTTTATTGTTATAATTGACGGGCAAAGCAGATGCGCAGAAGCGCTTGGGAGTCCAAATCGCTGTTAGGCTTTTTCTTTGGATATGGCCAAGATTGGACACGTTTGCCTAGAAGATCACCAATACGACCAGTCGGTCGTATCAGAAACTGCTTTCTGATTCCAAGGCCATTGGGTTCGATTCCCATGGATTGTTCGTGTGATGAACATGAATGTTTTTCAGTGTCTGGGTGTTTATCTGTTTATTATAAGTATTTATGTATTCATAAAAATATTCATCAGTCATCTTAGTACCCATAACACAAGCTACGCTTACTCTGGGGCTAGATGACGATGTGTGTATTGACGTAGTATATTTAATACACTCACTTTTATTTAAAAGTGCGATAGTAAAATGGTGAAGGTCGAGTCTCTGATATATAAAAAACACACTCTCTGTGTGCAAAAAATCTGTTTGCAAAACCTAACCGCTTAAGAAATTCATACTAGCTAGGTTAATACAAATATATCTTAGACCGCAATATAACTTATTCAGGCAAAATCAAGTAAAACGCTAACATGTGAATATATAAAAACAAATTTAAACTGACTTAAATATGCGTTCACTCAAGTTTTTAGATTATGTAAAACCTGTTTTCCGTTAATCTTCTGTTTCCATAATATTCTTAAATTAATAATGTAGTAGGTAACTAAATGCTTGTTTGGTATAGTATTTAATTGTTATTTTTCGTCTTAATAATATAATTACGTACCCAATTAAATACTTATATATAAATTTTTTATTTGATTATCGTTGTAGTAAGAATAATTTAGTTCTTTATTTTAATTTCATTTATAACTAGTTTTACCCTGCCACGCTTCGCTGTGGCACATTTTTATGCAATGGTTAAGAAATGAGAAAGAAAACAAATAATACATTACATTATAAGTTTAATTTTGCAATACTTTGCGGTTGTCAGTCTCGCTTTCGGCAGATGGAGCGATCACTGGTACACCACTGATCGTAAAAAAACTGTAGTTTCGCGGTCGCGGATATGTCACTGATGCAAAAAATAGACAAAAACAATCCTTGATGCGGATTATATATGTTAAAATTTCAGCTCAATCGGTGCAGAACTTTTTGAGTTTTTGAAGCGTACACAAACCAACATAACATTTTTATATATATAGATTACATATAGCGGCTCCATGTATCGTACAATAATAATATCTATTACAAATAGAGAGAGCAACAGTGCGGTAAGGGTGGGAAAGTGCGGGGCGAAGATGGACCCTTATCGGGTTCAGTAGTAAGGGACCTTATAGCCTATACAATGTGTAACCGAATTACGAAATAATGTTGAAAGGGTATAAGTATATTTCATAAGGAGTCACCCTGTAAAAATATTAAATCAAAAGAAGCATATTTATCTATACTTATAGTAAAACTGTAACTGGAAGATTTCTGTACATTTAATAAATTTTGAAAATTTTGACAGGGTGATGCTTTATAATCGATGCTGAATCCAAAACAGATTTTTATTTAATTTTTGTCTGTCTGTCTGTTTGTCGGTCTATCTGTCTGTCTGGGCATCACGTGAAAACTACTGAACGGATTCAAATAAAACTTGGTATAGTGGTAGTTGATATTTTGGGTCAACATATAGGCTACTATTTATCCCGATAAACAATAAGTTTCCTCTGGGAAATGGGATGGAACTTTTTATCAATTTTACTTCATAGCTCCGTTAAATTTGAACAGATTTTAATAATTCTTTTTTTATTTGAAAGTGTATACTATCAAGCATGTATTCTCTAATTTTAAGGAAGATCTGATAAATATTCTAGGAGATAAAGGGCATAACTCTTCACTGATAACAGAAAGTCGCAAGGCATATATATGGACAACGAATGCATGCGTACTGCCCTACTAATATTTGTGTTAAAGTTGTTGCAGACGAAGTTGCGCGTGTTAGCTAGTTTTTCAATACAAACGAATTCAAATCATTCTAAGTGTATGCTTATGAGAACCCTATTGAAGATAAAAGACCGACACGACTATCGTACCTACGCTACGTGACACGTTTCTTATAAAGTGACAAGAGTCACTTGATTTTAATTTTGCATGTGATTATAGGGATGTATTTCTTTCAGTTTTCTGTTTCACAGACAAGCCTCAGAGACAGAACATTATGTACCTCTAAAGCCTGTAAAGTATTATTTCGGTTTTCATTTACACATTGCATACGCGTTTGCAACGCATTTTAGATGATGTTGGAGGGATGCTACGAGTTTATCATAAGTGTAATATAATAATTTTCGGATACTCTGTGTTTTTCAAACTTTGGTCTCTTTTGTCTAGTGCTTAGCGTGTTCAAGTACGGTTCATGAGGTCTTGGGTTCGAATCCCGGGTCAAGGCAAAAATTGTTACGAATTATGTTATTTTTAAGTAATTACCAGCCCAGAGTTAGGAAAAGTACGGTTTCATACCCGTGTGTCGGAAAGTTAAGCTAATGGTACCAGTTATTATCACTAGCTTTTGATGAAAGCCCACAAACCAAGCATAGTGGAATTACGCTCTGAACCGTCTCTCAAATGAGTGAGGAGGCCTGTCGAGCAATGATGATAATGGCTTAAAAGTCCAGTCCTCTTCCGAGAAAAAATCGTCATACTTGCGATCTAAGAGCCAGTTCACATACATGACAGTATTCCGGATCCAGTAACAACAGAAATACTGATCTGGCTTGGCAGTGACACGAACGTGCGCGGGGTGCGGTTTGCTGCACACAGAAAGTAGACGATACACTGAAGAACGAATGTCTAGTACCGTCGGATCGGTTAAAATCGGTCCTGTAAATGCTGTGTGAATATTACCTAAGACAGCTGTAATTGGCTTGGCTTCACTTAATGGACATTTTTTTATGCACGAGATTGGCCTTTCTTCGGTTTTAATTTATAGTTTACGTTTCATTCTTACTACAGAGAATAACATTGCTCAAAGAGAGATACAAGGATGTAGAGGACATAGACCTTATGGCTGGCATGTGGCTTGAGGAGCTGGTTCCAGGAGGTCGCTGCCCGTACACCTTCTACTGCCTGGTAGTGGAACAGATGATCAGATCGATGGTGTCCGATCGGCACTGGTACGAGCGACCAAACCGCCCGAACGCTTTCACTATAGGTAAACTAAAAAAATATTTATTTATGATTGTTGTTTTTTATAGAACGATGGGGCTAAAATTCTTAAAAAAAACAAAAGTTAATTATTAAGCGTTCATACATTTAACATGTTAATACTAATGTTAGGTGATGGTAATAACTTCATTCGTCATCTTAAAACTAAAGCTAGGGGGGTCCAAACGCGCCCTGGTCTAAGAAGAGCCCACAACAATGTACGTACGTCGGTACAAAAAGAAGTCTTCAACAAATGATATATTTTTTGTTATCATGACTTTTCAGTCACCTAAAACTAAGTTAAAGTAAACTTAGAGCTGTAAATTGTATCCAAGATGTATGTACAAAACCTTCCTGGCTTAAAGTAATTAACTGTGACCTTTAACAAAACTGTGTGACCTTGTTAAATACCAGACAATATTATGAATACATTTTTATAGTAGGTACAGCACAGATAAAAGGTTACAGAATCATAACTATATTAAATAGAGCAAGTGAAATAGACGGTATAATTCGATGGTGTCCTTAACACTAAATACCAATCTTTTCTAGGTAGCTAAAGAAGAAAAAGGAAATAACTTTAAATAGATATAGATATTGATTTAAGCAGTCATAGCGCAGTGGGTAGGAATTTGACTTCACTTTCGGGGGGCCGAGTTCGAATTCCAGCACGCAACTCTAACTTTTCGAAGTTATGTGCGTTTTAAGTAATAATAAATGTGACTTGCTTCGATGGTGAAGGAAAACATCGTGAGGAAACCTGCATCTCTGAGAGTTCTAGATAATGTTCCCAAAGATAGGCTCCACAGCCCACCGATCCGCACTGCGGCAGCGTGGTGGACTACGGCCTTAACGACTTTTCATTTTGGGAGGAGACCCGTGCCCTGTAGAAGCCCGTTAATGTCTCGATATGATGAGATATAGGTACAAGGGTGGATAGATATATAATAATAATAATAATATATAGAATTACATACATATCTACCGATTATTTTCAGAGCAACTTCTTGAGATAAGAAAATCTTCTTCAGCGCAAATGATGTGCAGCGTCGGTGATAAAGTTACGCACATCCAACCACAGGCGTTCTATATGGCTGGACCTGGGTAATGTTTTATTATTTTATATCAAAACTACAAATTTGTCGGCGTCCCTTGCAAATACGTCGGCATATAAGTTAGCATTAAAAGATACACATTATGTACTCGGGGAATTTGGTTTTTGAACTTTTAAAGGGGAATAACTTGGTCTCATATGATTGTATCGAAACTTTAACCGTTTAAGTAAAACTCTCAAAAAGAAAACTCCGTTTTTGAAAGATTATTTCTGGTGCTATGCTCCTATTTGTCTAACCGTAATAATATATAGCCTAACGCCTTCTTCGCACCGAAAGAATATTTCAAATCAGACCAGTAGTTACTGAGATCATCGGATTCAAGGAAACAAACAAACAAACTCTTCAGCTTTATATATTAGTATAAGATATGTTTTGTCTAGTGGGATGGTTTGGCCGTGGCTACCACCCTATTGACAAAGATATGCCGCCAAACGATCATCTGCGCTGGTAGGGAATAAAAATAAAAAAAGTAAAAAAACCATGCTGACAAACAAACTGCAGCACAAACGGCAAACTGCCCATCAAACTTGGTATTCGGGTAAAAAATACGCAATACAGTCACAGTTTCGGAAAAAATACCCCAAACGGATGAAAACGAGACTCAATATTATCATTTTTCACGAAATTTTTAAATTACATCCACAAAGTTTGGTATTTTTTCCTCTGCTTTTTAGCTTTGCCTGTAGCTTCGCTACGAGAGATTAGCAACAGTACCACAAAATATTTTCAACCGCTAGTTTAACAAAAATACAAATTACTATTTGTCCAAAATAAATGAGGACAGCATCGTGTTATCAAGTGTTTACAACACCGAAAACGTCTATTCAAAGTAAACGGTGCCCCTGGAATCGTTTTATTATCTCAAAACAACTGTTTACTGAAAGTAATAACGTAAATTCCATCTTTATCGTAAAAACCTGTTGTCAAAAATGCTAGTTTTGTGTTCCAATGAAAATGATACAAAAAATTAAAACTACGAAGACTGACTTACATAATCGTCATCTTTTATAATTTGGTAGGAATTTATTACATCGTCTTAAGGCTTATAAGTTGTTTTTGTTTTTATCCTGACGGATATAAATATAGTTGTAAATAAATACTGTAATGTTTTTTCTCTTACACTATAAGTCCTTGACTGAAATCTCACCTGATGGTTAGTGATGATGCAGTCTAAGTTACCGGTATAACAATTATAAGCCTAGCCCCTGATAGGTTTTCACGCAGCAACGTACCGGAGCGCTAAATCTTTAGGCTGTTCGTCTTTGTTTGTAAGATGGTCACTCCTAGCCACAGCCAAAGTGCTGCTAATCAGACTAGACTAGAGAAAATTCGGTAGAGGTTAAAATATAAGGTTGAGTAGGTTTTTTTATTGATTTTTTTACGAGCAAGTTGGTCACTTTGTGTTAACTGATCAATTCCGAGTATGAACATTTGCAGAGGACAACAGAACAGATTCCTGAAAAACATTAGTGGCTAATGCTTTTAAAGAAATGGTTTTTCCGGCCCATGAATAACCTAGATTGTAGTTTAGAGGGAAAACGTCAGATGGGTGGTTGTTTCACAATTTATAAGAGCGCGGTAGAAATGATCTGGTATTGCGAATAGTAGAACAACACCAGGCATCCAGATCCTGAGGATGGAATTTGTTTCTACGAAATAAGGTGTTCTCAGAGAACAGGGAAGGAGGTATTAATGCAAACAACTCCATTATCATTTTCTGCATCAATAACATATTCTGTGTGCACTTTCCAGAAACGAAATGCGGAGTTGTGATGAAATCGAAAAGATAAATCTGTGGGCGTGGAAAGACGCAAGCTGCAAACCGAAGAATCCTTTAAATTGTTTTAATTATAATGTTTAATAACGGTGCAAATTATTTTTTGCCTTTTTAGATACTACTCTTATACTAATATATATATCGACACCAAATACACTTTTCTTTTAGAACTGTTAATAATAAATGACATAAATTAAAATACTTTTATTTCCTGCTTTACGCACAAAACGTATTAAACTAGTTTTCATCATTGTCAACAAATTATCGGCCTACTACAGGGCAGGACTACTCTCAGATTGAGAACGGTTCAGTCCACCACACTGTCCCAGTGCGGATTGGTGGAATTCACACACCGCTGGACCATCATTTAGAACTCCCGGCATGACGGTCACGATGCTGACCTTCAGCGTTAAAGTAGGTTATATATACTAACTACGAGAGGCCAGGGACATCCACTGCTGGACATATTATTATTAGCTTATTTTAGCACGGTCTCGTGCCACTTGGGTCCTGCGGCTCCCTGTGACTCGTATGATTTAGTCTATGCACCTAGTCGGTGGTCTACCAACGATGCGTTTAGCGTTGCGAGGTTCAGCTTCGCACTTGAGCTTAGCAACTCGTTAAGCTATGTCAGTAACTCAGGTTCTACTACAGATCTTATATTTCTGATTTAATCAGGTCTTAAAATCTTATCTATTTCCTTGAGAACCATTGAAAAAAGACAGCACGGTTTATACTTTAGATATTAATAAACAAGAAAATTACTATTATGTGTGTACTATGAAAATAAGTTAAGTAGTTTTAAATAAGGAGCGACTTTAGAAGACCATGAGTAGTATATAAGCATATTTAGTAAAATAATTTGTTTATATAAAAAAAATATTCTGCAGATTACCCAAATATTCTAGTGACGACCCCATTTTAAAAGTTGTGTTTATAGAAGCAGGTTTGCATCGTGGAGGTTTACATAAAACTTTTGACTGGATAAACGGTTCTCATGGGATTAAAAAAGCCAAAACAACTGCCGACATACCTTCTAGCAACTGATGTTTGAACTACGCTTTCAAAACTCAATTTAACTTGGAACTAATTAACTAGCCGTTAAATTACAAAGAACTCTTAAGAAAATAATAAGAGACAAAGAGATTAAATTATTCCCGACGTTCTCTCAGAGATCATTGTATCCGTTCGAGTGTGAAATTGATCCTGAAAAGGCTTTTGAAAAGAAGCTTAAAGGTCTGAAGTATATAATGGGTATTTTAGCGTTATACTTGTTTGTTTAATTTTAAGGATTTTATTATTAGTGGTTTTATTGGGGCCGTTTTGTAATGGCATATCAGACTACAATAGTCACCACGCCTCTTCTTCCACGTGTGTTGATTAAGGTAATATAACGGAGAACTTTGCAGCAGCATTTTCTTTGCTACTACTACCATGGCGATCCGCAACCTTTCTGCCCAGGGTGGTGATTATATGCAAACTATCCCATTGGGTCTTTCGTCCAGAAGTGGACTGTTAGAGGATATTGATAAGTTGGGTTTATAATATACAAATAATTGTGAACTTTCTATCATCAGAAGTGTGATCTTATTCAAGAGTAAAATTTTTTAAACAATCAAAATATAACAATTCGAGAAGAAACATGGTTATTTTTCATAGCATAACTTAAAAATATTACTAAATTAACTAATGTTAAATGCTACCTACTTTAGTTATTTATTGTAATGCATTCATTGTTATATAATTAAAGTTCCTTATCAATAGAACAGATCTTTCATGGCTCCTGCTTGCATCGAGGCCAAAAAAACTAAAATACCAAAAAACTATCAACAACATAAAAAGGAGTAGGTATGTTTGTATGGAGTATGTAGAGCCTAAACGCAAATCTCTGCATATATGGACGGACAATATCAGACGAGTCGATGGGAGCCGCTAGAAATAAGGGCCGTGGCTTTTGGAACTACCTTTAAAATACCTATGTCCAGCCGTGGCTGTCAATCGATTGAAGTGATTATAATAACGACCCAGATTAATAAAATATTAGCTTTAATGATTATTTTTACCTCATGTTATTTTGTTGTTTTGACATTGTTCTTATTTGACTATATTATAAAGTTAGCTGTATTTTGCAATGCATTAAGTTCAGGTGCCCTTTTTGTTTTATATAATGTGTAAAACAAATAAAGATATTCTATTCAATTAAATCTCGAAATACATTCTTAATAGCTTTTAATATAGGGCCACTCAAAACTATAATTATAATTTCTTGGATTTAGATTTATTTAATCTTTTTCTTCTTCTTAATTCAACTCAATTCTAAACTCTGAATTATTGTTTCTACGTTTATATGTCACTGTGCACAGTGCATCCACATTGATACTACATGTTACAAGTAAGGGTACGTATATTTTTTTCAAACTCTTGGTTAAGATTAATGCGTTTGCTTTAACTTTTGTGTATTCTTTTGATTAAGTTTAATAGCAGCCACTTAACTGGTGTCTATGCTATTTTCTTTATATCAATTTTATATATCAAAATTTGTATAAACTGTTTGGGCCAATAAAATAGCAAGTTCAATTACTTTAGGATGCAACCAGGGGGCATTTATGTAACTACTGACGCACGTGACAACACGATTTACTGAGGCTAAGATGGCAAATGGCTAGGTGTAATAATTCTATAAATAAAAAGACAAACTTACGCATTAATAATATTAGTATGGATGATGGTAATAAACCGTCTATGTAGATACTGACTTAACGGCGCAATATATTTCTTCCCGGCGAGTTTAATATTTGGCTTGATCCCCTCTGAATGCGGCCTCTGCGATATTACTGTGGACTCACCGTATTGCGACTAATCGCAGTTTTATTGACGCTGGTTTATGAGAGGTTTTGAATAGCACTTTTGAGGATATACTTTTACGGGTGACGTGTCAAAAAGAATTATTACTAACCGTGCATTAAAAAGTTATTTCCAAGGTATTACTAAGTTTGAAGTATTGAACTGCATCATACATTTTTTAAACTCAAGAATAACGTCCGATATGGACTAAAAGATTTTATCTCAAAACCTTCAAAGAAATACATTTTATAAAGTAAATAAAATAGTTTTAAATATATCTTGATGACTATATTACGATAATTAAAAATAATCTCGAGGCAATCAGAAATACCCCGAAATAATTTAATACAAAAACATAGTTTCGAAGATATAGGGCCGATTTCACCAACCAATGTTTGTTACTTCAGCGATTTGTAAAGCGACCTGTTAAGTGTAAACGAGTGTCCCACCAAGCGCCAATAACTGATTATCTTCCTGACGGGACAATGGGGTGTAATAAGTTTGGCGTGGCTGTGTGTGTTAAAAATAATCTATGGCTGAGTAATTCCCGAACGAATGAACCAATTTTGATAATGGTTTTTTTTAGCTTAAAAGGAGAATTAATTAAGAGTATTAAAAGGAGAATTAATTAAGAGTATTCTTAGCTATGTTCGATGAAAATCACAATATTATTTCACAACTGTCTCAATATGGGTATCAAATAAAAGGCCTTGACTAGTAGAATAACGTACAGTATATCGGAAAAGGGGGGTTATTAAATTTTAAATTTACATATTTTTTGCTCAAAAGTATAGAACCCCTCGATTTTGGTGCTATTCTCATATTGGGTTCCTCGATAAATGAGCTGCCCGACTGAAATAATTTTACAGAGCGGATTAGCAGTTCCCGAGATTAACGCGTTCAAGCAAACATACAAACAAATTCTTCAGCTTTATTTATTGGCATAACATACATATGGACAGTGTGATGCGTCATTAGATATGGTTTAAGCCAAGTTGAATGTTGATGAACTACCAAGAAAATATTAGATCGTCAATACATGTGTGTTTAATACGGAATGGTGGTACGATAAGCATCTAAGGCTAATAATAAATTCCAAATGAGTACGAAAATGGGACAAAAATGACCCATTAATGTCCGTCAATGCGCCAATAGCTGATTCCGATCACATAACACAACAATCGCTTTACATTTGGGAACATTGGAGACCGTACGTGACAGCTTTTGTAGACTGCGACAACTGTGTGTGTTCCTTTTAGGTTATATTGTGGTTATGCTCTGCCTTCCGAACCAGTGGTAGAGTCACTACAGACTGACTTGACGTTTCAAAATTGCTTATACACTAGGCCTACTTGAACTAAATGAATTTTGAATTTAAAATACCCGGTCAGAATTGCATATAGTTTATTAAAACCATCGTCATCATCATCAGCTGATGTTCTACTTATACCTCTTATAGGATAGGGATAAAAGCTTAAATCCTTCACGAAGCCCACATACAGGTTCATCATATTAACCCATTCAATATATCAATGGGAATTTGAGGCAGAAGATCGGCCGCGATGGAGACACTCCGTAAATAAAAAAGTATCGGAGTCTGTAGTTAAAAGGCGCGCCGAGCAAGATCCTAGGACAAGATAAAGGACAGACCATCGGCCATATATCTATATATGTAAAAAAAAAGTTGTGTTAATTACACCATTTATAACTCAAGAACGGCTGGATAAATTTTTATGATAATAGATTTTTTGGATTTTTCAGCACGTGTGTACACCCAGTGGCGTGCATAGAGGGTATGCACAGGGTATGCAGATGATATAAAATGAAGAAAGTCTCCAGTACGCGTTATAAAAACTTAAGGGTAGGCTTCTTATAACTCTTACAATGCCTATCCTTAAGTTTTTTATAACTCGTACTGGAGACTTTCTTCATTTTATATCATCTACATACCCTGTGCATACCCTCTATGCACGCCACTGGGTGTACACACGTGCTGTCAATGTGATCGCACATTCAAAACAAAGAGTGGTTATGCCAGTCACTCGAGAACACATCAGGTAAGCTCATTATATCTAGGAGTCGCTGTGGTCGGATACGGGCAGGAGGATATATGTATGTCAACCCATTACCGGCCTACTACAGGGCACGGGTCTCCTCCCACAGTGAGAAGGGGCTAAGGCCGTAGTCCACCACGCTGGCCAAATGCGGATTAGTGGACTTCACATACCTTTGAGTACATTATGTAGAACTCTCAGGCATGCAGATGTTTTTCTTCTCCGCTGAAGCAAGTGGTATTTAATTAACACGCACATAACTGAGAAAAGTTAGAGGTTTTTATTTTCATTATAATCATTTTTTTTCGCGCTGCGATTCGAACTCGGCCACCCGAAAGTTAAATCCTGGCCAATGCGCTATCATCGTTTACAAACATACAGAATGTGAACCGTCTATTAGTGCATCTTGGAAAAAACACCACGTCGTATGCCGTCACGTTAAACAGAATGACGCTTTACCATACCATCCCTTCAAATTTACTTAATTCGTAATTATATGCTGTTATCATTATTACAGGAAATGATATTTATTTAAATTATTTAACTAATACCCGCTTGCACTAAACCAAGGCATAGAAAAAAAACTTTCAAGTCAAAATCTCCTAAGGACGCTCCGGTTACGGAGCGAAACGTAGAGTGGTACATGCCGAAGATCTGTTTCATGTGGAGTACACCTAATTAAGCTTGATTTCATCAACAACGTTTCACTTACTCTTAGGTGATAACTATTAGTGAACAGTTCATGTATACCTAGGAATGTCGTTAGATAAGCATTATTTATTTACATATTGCCTTGTACTTCGTTAAAAAAAAATAAAGGATAATTTTTTTTTTTATTTTACTCAATATTTCTTTTGTCCCGACGGCTTAGCATAAGTTTTCTAACTCCAGACTGGTAATGACAAAAGATCCAAAATGCGCTATTAGTTTTGGTCCAAAGAGGAAAGTAAACACATACTGCAAAAGTCTGCATGCATAGAACTCCTCAAACTTTTCTTCACTAATGATTATAATGAAAATAAGTTTTCTTTATCTTGGATACATAAACAGTTAAAGTTTTTTGTTTCTATGAAAAAAACAAACATATTTGACATTTAGAAAAAAGGAAAGATTTATAACTCATTGATGTTTCTCCAGTCTAAGAGTCTCCCAAAATAATGAAGTCCTTACCGCTTTAAAGCTGAACTTATTAAAATAACTTGCGCTTCTAACAACCACCTTCTACCGGCCACACCATTAGCATAGAGTTTCGCTTTGAATATTATATTTCAAATTCAGAGAATGCAGATACACTGTGAGTAGAAATATTAATTAAAAGCGACGACAGACGTCCAAGGACTATTTAAACTTGGGAGACGCGACTAAGTTAACTCATCAGTGGTTAACAATTTATTTTGATCTAAGTGACATTCTTTGAAAGTACGAGAATAATGAGGGTACGAAGTAATAGAATATCGAAGGTAATTTTATAAAAGAAAAAGTAATATGTCACTTCGAGGGTAGGAATAGGAACGGACCACCCATTGACTGTCTATAATGAAGTACAAAGATCAACATCTTACTTCTACGTCATTCCTAACCCTACTTATAAAATACAGACAAATAGTATTTTGTAAGCATACTTCGTAGGTAATGAGTATACAAACATTTTCCTTGTAGATCCACATAATGTTAATCTGTGTTATTGGTTAATAATTTATAATGATATCTAACAGAAGTAGTCTAATCTTATTAATACTTATATATGAAGCTGAAGAGTTTGTTTGTTGGTTTACTTGAACGCGTTGATCTCAGGAACTATTGGTCCGATTAGAAAAATTACTTCAGTGCTGGATAGTTCATTTATTAAGGAATGCTGTAAATTATAAATCATCACGTTAAGATTTATAGGCGCATTGCACCAATGAAGAATGTTTCAAAATTGGGGTTTTTTTAGAGAGCTCCCGCTTCGTGCTCTGTTTAGCTGTTAAAGTTTCGATAATTAAATTAAATTAAATTATTAATTAAATATACTACGACAATACACACATCGCCATCTACTCCCCAAAGTAAGCGTCGCTTGTGTTATGGGTACTGAGATAACTGATGAATAATTTTATGAATAATATACATAAATACTTATAATATAGATATAAACACCCAGACACTGAATAACATTCATGTTCATCACAAAAACATTTGGGAATCGAACCATGGACTCAGAAAGCAGGGTCGCTGCCCACTGCGCCACTCGGCCGTCACATAAAATCATGTATTACACGATTGTTACCCTTTAAAAGTTCTAAAAAAGTCTACGATAGCATATGTCTATCTTTTAAGGTTGGCTTATACGCGGACGAAGTCACGAGGGATCTCTAGTAAATAAATAAAAAAAAATTGGTTTCATTGTGTTTTGTAAAACTATCGACGGACACTGAGCTAACCACTGGGCTATAACCGCTTAAATACCAATAAAAATATACTTAATTACATCATCATCATATCAACCCATTACCGGCCCACTACAGGGCACGGGTCTCCTATGAGGATGAGATGGGGCTAGGCTGTAGTCCACCACGCTGGCCCAGTGCAGATTGGTGGACTCCACACACTTTGAGAGCATTATTGAGAACTCTCAGGTAAGCAGGTTTCCTCACGATGTTTTCCATCACCGTTAGCTTAGAATAGTTAGAGGTGCGTGCTGGAATTCGAACTCGCCCCGCGAAATTGAAGTCGAAGTCCTACCCACTAGATTATCACCGCTGTGGCATAAATTACATAAATAAATAAAGATAAATATTCAAGATTCATCCACAAAAAAGAGGTAGATATAACTCTACACTTAAGTACCAATATAACTTGTATTTGACCGTTTAAGTTAATTCTATTTATATTTTGTTACGTCTGGCTGTCTGCGTCCTCTTTGGCGAAGGGATTTGCAGTTGATTTGCATATTTCTAAATTCTGTGGACATTACCGCCTGTTTTGTTTGTTATTATAACGCTTTATCACTGTTGTCGCACCGCTGATTTGCTTCAAAATCAATTTGGGTTACATTACACTGTGTGTGGTTTAGACTGGAGTATTAATTAACTGCGATTAGTGGTGCTATGAAATATTATATTTCTGGTAAACTAATAATGGCACTGTCCCGTTATATGTAATATGTTTCTTAAACCAAAGGTTGCCTGCAGGAGATCGCTTCAAGCGATAAGGCCGCCTTTGTGCGTATACTTTGTATTATGGTTTATATTGTTAACCTGCCTTTCTATTTGTATGTGAAATAAAAACTTCTTCTTCTTCTTAATATTCTCGACTAGCTATTGCCCACGTTCTTCGTCCGCATTTATTAAGTTTTTTCACAAATCCGTTGGTTTTCTTAAAATAAAAAGCCTATGTTACTCTCCATCCTTCCAACTAACCCTATGCCAATAAATATATTTTTTATTGGTTGCTAAGTAAGGGCGTAAAGGAAGGATAAACAAACCAAGAAACACCATTTCATATTAAGAATATATGAGTATGTAGATAAATAAGTTAGGATATCAACGTTATAACAGGTTTATTTTCTTTGAATTCATTTATTAAGTAATGATACATGTTACAGCGCTACTAGTCATTGAATTTATTTGTTTGTCTTAAAAAATGGGTACTAAAAGTTATCTTGTATATTACTCATATTATGTTTACCTGTGTTTGGCATCGTAGCTCCCAAATGATAAGACTGAATTAGATGCAGTAGTTTTAATTTAAAATTTGACTACATCAAAATCGAGTACCTAGTTATAATTTGAGAATTTATATATTCAGGCTATAGTAGCAAAATAAATAAATATAAATAAATAAATAAATATATTACTACCATACACACATCGCCATCTAGCCCCAAAGTAAGCGTAGCTTGTGTTAGGGCCACTATGACGAATGCTGAATATGTTTATGAATAATATACATAAATTCTTATAATATACAGATAAACATCCAAACACTGAAAAACTTTCATGTTCATCAAAGAAACATTTTCCAGTTCTGGGAATCGAACCCACGGCCTTAGACTCAGAAAGCAGAATCGCTACAAAACACCAATCCGCCGTCAAATTGCTGTATTTATTAATTATTATTATAAAATTTATTTTCCTATAATCTATTTTATACCCACTTATGTACTCTTGTTACTGAGAACCCAACCACTGACAAACTTTCATGTTCATCACAGAAACATTTTCCAGTTGTGGGAATCGGACCCACGGCCTTGGACTCAGAAAGCAGGATTACTACAAAACGCCAATCGGCCGTCAAATTGCCGTAGTCATTATTACTAAATTTATTTTCCTATAATATATATACTTAATCTCGTTACTGAAACCCAACCCGGAACCATAAGTTTGTGAGTATTCGCACTGCGCTAAAGCGGTCAGTTATTATATTATACTACACGTCATTCATGGCTAACTAGAAATCGGAAGCCCACTTCCTGATTAACTCAAAGCTTTCATGTTGGCCTTCTTAGTAAGATTATTATAGGAGCTGTGTTTGTTTAATATCGTGTTACAATTCAGCTAGTTATTGGAATTAAAGTGGATTACAGCGTAATGAGGACGTTGCCAAGAGTTGGAAACATTTTGATATTTCTAACCATAGGACTTCAATACGTTAATCCTACGTACCTACGTTAGTTATAGGACGACTGTTTAAATACGCTACACTGGCCGGCCATTTTCAATTTCAGTTTAGGGTTTTTCTGTAAAAACAAAATAGAATTAAAACCCGACAACTCGTATACGAATATACCAGTCCTGTTTTAATTCATAAATTTTCAAATTCCTTAAAATGTATAATTTTTGATACATACTCCAATTGTAGGTATAAAAATTACAAATACTATTTTTTAAAATACCACTAGAGAGTTAGCATAGACGCGTCCCCTCCCGTGCTATAGAAAGCCCGCTGTCATTATTATTATTTTTTCTTTTTTTATTAACGATAGGCCAGCGCTCGACGACAATCATGCCCGTTAGAAAGCAATGATGAGGTGTAGGTTGGAGCACGCTTGCCTAGAAAAAGCCCGCCAACCCAAAATGTCGCAGCGGGTTGGGTTAGTGCTCAAACACACTCTGAGACCTGTGCCCAGCACCAGGACTTTAATAAATGATGTTGAGATGTTATTTGATATCTAATGCAACTGCTTTCTTCTGCTTTCTTTGCAGTACTAAATCAACTTATACGTATCCACGAGTCACTTTTACCTTTCTTTCAAATAAAACTACTTATTTGACTATTACGCGAAACCAATGAAAGTCATCTTTAATTGACCACGAAGAATTGTTAAAGGAAAATTTGGCACTGCCTCAAACCAATATAAGATCTAAAACATCCGGAAGCCGTAAATAAAATAAGCACCGGTATCCGCGAGCCGATTGAAATGTTTGTCGCATCATTTGGGGGAAATGTAGTGTGCGACCAAATGGCGCGGCACCGTCCGGTCCCGAAATCTCTGAAGTCTAAGCGGTACAACAGACTACAGACTAAGAGCATTACAAATAAACGTAGCGTAACGTCGGAATTTTATAGTGGTTTTTCACGCTCTGACATTTTTAATCTAATGACAAGGTTGCTTGGAAGTTGGTCGTTTTGCTTCTATCTCACAGGAACAAAAGAAAAATGATTGTTAAATAATTGTAAATTTGTGTTGGAATGGTAAAACTTCTTGTCAGGGGAATTTTTCTTTCGATCCGGTGGTAGAGTAAAAACATCAAACAGACATAGTTTTAACGACCTGCCTGGCGCAACGGTGAGCGCTGTGAATGTAAGTAGCAGTTCCCGGGTTCGTTAACTGGCAGGGGCGATTTTGGAATTTATTATTTCAGAATTTTCTGTACCGAGAACGATGCTAAGCGATTTAGTATTTTGGTGCGATGTCGCGAATAAACCGATTAGGGGTTTTTTTTTTATTAATTTAGTTTTCTTACATTATCTTATTTTATATGCTTATAATTAACAGTTTCGTAAGATACAATTTTTGAAAAAGAAAAGTACAGCCCTGCTTCTGCGATTTGATACATCGGCCAGGCTGTTCTTCCTATACACATAGATAAACTAAAACTATAAAATTTACACACTTATAATAATTATTACTAAAAATTTTTAATCTACTAAGTATTGTTGAATTTCTTGAGGTCACTCAGGATGGAGTTTACCATGTCGGTGTAAGATTGCAAGGCAGATCTTTTTCGCATCAGAGAACGTAGCTCATAGGGGGACACCCCAAGGTGCCCGCAAAGGAACTCATGATCCAGGCGGAGTTTTCTGAAGCGGGGACATTCCCGAAATAGATGGTCAAGGGTTTGGCAGGTGGAGTTGTCACAAGGGGGTACTACCGTTCTCCTAACAGGTTAGCCCACTACCATCTTAGATTGCATCATCATTGTCCACCACGTGACATTGCAGTGGAGGGCTAACTTGTAGTAAAAAAATAAGACAGACTTGACATTTCAAAAGTGCTTGATTGGCAGGGTGTTCATCAGGGTGGCAATACCTTTTTTGAAGACTTGAAATTAAAAAAAAAAATTAAGAAGACTTTAAATACGATTCTTTATTCAAAATAACCTGCAACAGACACTTATAAAACGACTATAGGTTCAAAGGTTTCCTAAATATTGTGTGTGTACCTTCAATATTTATTAAATTACTATAATTCGCCACTGAGTGAATTTCTCCGGAGGTTGTACTTCCCGAAACGTACTCTGACACGAAAAAGTATGTGTAATAAGACAATAAGTTGCGGTACAAAAAGCATTAAGTATGGTTGTTTGCTTAAGTTAAATCAGTCGAATGGAAAAATGCCTTGAGTTTTACCGCTTTATATAGTTTTAGATCAAAATAGTTCAGACAGGGGTCGGAATTTTGTGGGGTTTGAATTTAAATTGAAATCACTGACAAAGACGTGCCGCCAATTTATTTAGGGATCAAGTACGGGGCAGAGTAGACACAAATTAGGGGTATGGACTTAATACAGCTACCATGTCTAACAGGTTAGCCCACTACGATCTTAGACTACATTACCTACCATCGGATGAAATTCAGTCGAGGGCTTGAATAAAAAAAAAAATACTATAATAAGTCGATATACCTTTCTTTTTTCTTTTTCTGAAGGAGTGTTCACATGAGCAGAGGCGTGCATAAAGCGGGCAGATTATATATAATGAAAACTCCAGTACGAGTTAAAAAAAATTAAGGATAGGCATTGTAAGAGTTACAAAAAGCCTACCCTTAAGTTCTTATACCTGGTACTGGAGATTTTCTTCATTTTATATCATACTAGCGGACCCTCGTGACTTTGTTCGCGTAAGAGTTATTTGAGAAGCTACAATAGATCTGATGCTAACATCATAATCATCTTGGCTAACTATGTTCCTACTATTATTTTACGTGGTATACTGAGTTAGAAAGTTGTCATTATATTAGTTGATACAAACATACATACTCGTACATCCATCCTCACAAACTTTCGCATTTATAATATTAGTAGGATGGTACGCATGCATTCGATCGTTGGCCCATATGCCCTGCGACTTGCTGTTATTTGCCAAGAGTTATGTCCTTTATCTCCGACAATATTTATCAGATTTTCAAAAAAAACAATACCTGCTTGATAGTATACACTTTCAAATAAAAAAAGAATGTTTAAAATCGGTTCAAATTCAATATGAAGTCAAATAAATAAAAAATTTCATCGCATTTACCGGAGGAAACTTATTGTTTATCGGGATACAAAGTTCCCGATAAACCTATATGCTATATGTTACCCCGGAATATCAGCTACTACTATGCCAAATTTTATTTAAATCCGTTCAGTAGTTTTCACGTGATGCCCGGACAGACTGACAAAAATTAAACAAAAATCTTTTTTGATCTCAGTATCAATTATAAAGCATCCCGCGGAAAAAAAATTCAAAATATATTAAATGTACAGAAATCCTTACCCTATACATGCATACCCTGTATGCACGCCACTGCGCATGAGGGTAGGTTACCTACTTAGGTAATTCTAACTAATATTATAAATTTTCACGGGGCCGAGTTCGAATCCCAGCAAGCACCTCTTTCTGAGTTCAGTGCGTTTTAAGGAATTAATACATCACTTGCTTCAACGGTGAAGGAAAACAGCGTGATTAAACCGGCATAGCTGAGGGTTCTACATAATGTTCTCAAAGGTGTGTGGAGTCCACCCATCCGCACAGGGCCAGGCGTGGTATTAAACCCAGCGCGGTGTTCTCCTTGTGGAAGGAGACCCTAGTGGAACCATTACAGAATGGGTTGATAATAATGGGGATTTAAAATGCGATAGAATGTTTGTTTGTTTATCCTTCCTTAACGCTTTTACTAAACAACTTGTTTTCTGGCCTTAAGTTATTTCTTTATTTATTGATATTTGTAAAATATAACATACTTTACAGGTCTTTGCACCCTTGAGCCTTGTCTCCTTGTCAGGGTACTGCACAATCCTCTTAAATAACCGATTTGATACTTAAATACTAAAATAAAGCGAAACAAAAACCTTATTGATTACTAATTGTAAAGTAATCTTCTGAGGATGCCCCTCGAAGCGAAAAATGTTTTTGGCGGAGTATAGCATTTCCGTCAGCAAGTAACGTCTTCTTCTATCCAATATGCCATATTGATTGAAAGGAAGAAGAGTAACATAGGATTTTAATCCCAGGAAAAAAACGGATTCCACAGGTTTTTCATAATAACCGCGGACCAAGACCGCGGCAAGCAGCTAGTTAATCTTAAACTATAACTACTGCCTCGGAATTCCTTGAATATAGCTCAATATAGTTTCACTTATTCCATGAATGTCTGTCTTTGGAGCCGTATCGCCGAATTAGCATTAATCTGCGTAACTAAACCATACAGCTGTCATTAACCAGTGCAAGCAACCATTTCTAGAAGAGTTATTGCCTATTCATAAGCTATAGGCAAATTAAGCTTTACATCTACTACAACTACCTTTTAGTCTTTATTGTGTTAGTAATAAGTTTGAATATCGTTTAAAATAAACGGCACGATTTAATTTGTAATGTAGAGTTGGAAACAAAATGTATTTGCAGTTAGATTTATGAATGGCAATCGATTTTGAACGGTATTTGTATAAGCCCAAGACTCTAATGTGACTTGAGTGACAGTTTAAAGGGATGTCAAAAATTATTCGTCTATTACGTGGTTGTTCAGATAAAATTGATGCAAATCCATGTGGATACAGGAGTTGAGAATGATGAGTGGGAGTTATAGAGTTGAAGACGATTTTGTTATATAATTGTCATCATCATCATCATGGTCACTACCAGCCTTTAATAGAACAGAGGTCTCTTCTCATAATGAGATGAATCTTCCACCCTAGAGTTCACCACTCTAGCCGTAGTGCGGATTGGACGTCTTCACTCACCTATGAGAACATTGTCGGAACTGCAATACAAGAATCCTTACAACGTTTTCCTTCACTGTTAATGCAAGTGATATTTAATTGCTTAAAACGCTCATAACTCCGAAAACATATCGTGCTTGCGGGGAAACAGAAGCTAGACGTAACCACTAGGCTATCACTGTATTGTAAGTATACGTAATATACCATCGTCATAGTTATGCCAACTTATACAAGACTATTTCAAACATCAGGTCAATCCATTTGAAGTGACTCTACAACCTCACCTACGTACCAGTGGCGTGTATAGAGGGTATGCACAGGGTTTGCAGATAATAAAAAATGAAGAAAATCTCCAGTATGAGTTATAAATAATTAAGGGTAGGCTTTTTATAACTCTTACAATGCCTATCCTTAAGTTTTTTATAACTCGTACTGGAGATTTGCTTCATTTTTTATCATCTGCATACCCTGTGCGTATCCGCTATGCACGCTACTGCTACCTACTCTATTTAACTCAATTGTTGCCCCTTTCTAACATAATTTTAGAATCATCACAATCATTACATAGTATATATAAAACAAATTCACTCCTCGCTATCTGCCTGTCCATTTATATAACGAATTTTAATGCAGGTTTTTTTATACATTATTTTTAATTTTATAATTTTAAATGACAATGTGAGAAGGTTATAACAAAAAAAAAACAACCGGAATGTTTGTGGACTACTTCTCAGACCTGGACGCGTTTGGAACCCTCGTAGCTTTAGTTTTAAGTTTACAGTCATGGTTATCGCCATCACCTCACTACCGCGTACAAATTTCTCATGTAACCAAAAGTGCCATGGGCTTACTTGAATAAAGATATTTTTGACTTGGACTTAATAGATAGAAAGATTCAAATAAAGTATTTTATGTATAATACACGCATTTTTGAGGTTTCTAATGAAATGTCGTAAATAAACACATTTTATTGCGCTTACATTGCAAACCCTACTAGATGGATAAAAATAATGTAGTATTGTGCACCTTAAAAAGGCCTACAAGAAAGTTTCAATGGTATATATTTATCTCCAAAGGATAAACATTTTTATTTTAACATTTTACAAAAAAAATATAGGTTATTTAAAAAAACTAGTTTAAATAATTCCTTATCCGACTAAGTAAATATCATTCTTATCTTAAGGAGAAGTTTAAATTTCTTGGAGTGCAGTCTGAACTTAGATCGAGTCTTGCACTGTCTTTGAGCATTCCGTTCCACAAAACGAAGTTTTATAATCATTCGTTCACTGTCAAAGCTACTGAATTGTGGAATGCACTCCCATTGAACATAAGACAGACGAAGTCACTCACTATCTCGCTCAGTAAAGACGACTATTATTATTTATTTATCTACTCAAACTCATATTTAAGTATTTATGATATATTAAGATATGTATTAGTATATTTATTTTTTATATTTATCAATAGTATTTTTTTATTAGTTTAGTCTGGTTTATGTATTAGTATGTAGATATTCGTATGTATGTACTAAATAGTTATTTGTTTTCTTTTTCGTTTTCCTAATTCTAAGGTTGCCTGGCAGAGATCGCTACTTAGCGATAAGACCGCCTTTTGTATCCTGCTTCATTCTTCATGTGTTTTTTCAATTTTTTTGTCTCGTTTTTCTGAGTCGTGTACAAATAAAGAGTATAAATAAAATAAATAAATAAATAAGGTTATAGGTACGTAAGGTACGTTATACATTTTATGTTTTTCAAAATTGTCCTTTGTAGCATATCATAGATAGATAGATAGATAGATAGATAAATTCTTTATTGCACACAATTTATAATATAAATTGAAAACATAAATACAAGAAGAATAACAATGCGCAAAGGCGGTCTTATCGCTTTAAGCGAGATATCATAATTGAGAAAGAGAAAGAAATTGGGAAAATTTTGTGAGCTACCAACATTCCGCGGATGTTAAGTGCGCGGGTCCTTTTCACTGTTTTAGAACATAACGCACTGCATGCAATAATGGCTGAATGAGGGTTCTGTGTGTTCTTAATTCTATGACTAACAGTTAATAACGTTCACACAAGATGCACAGAGGCTGTTGGCGACATCAAAGCCGAGCAGTGGCTTCACGCGTCGCCTGGCTAATTGTTCCCAATTACACCGGCCTACTAATTTGCAGAATCCCTACAGCGGGATGCAATGCTATTGTTATTGGATACATAATATAATGTAACTGTATATAGCTTATCTTATTATTAGCTTACTAGCTTGTGCCCGCGAGCGACTGCGTTTGGTATTCTTTTTGAAGCATATTCAAAGAAGTGCAAGCAGTTTCTTACCAGGGTATGCATACAGCAGGAAAATCGCATGAGACTCTCCTCCTATACGAGTTCTATATCAATTTTAGGGTAGGCAGTGCTTTTGCGCACCTATGCACAGCTGGCCACTGTTTCTTAGATGTGTTTCCTTGAAAAAATAATCGTATGTAGTTTATAAAAAGTAGTTTTTAATTTATTGCTTTGCTTGTCGTTAGTAAAAAAGGGCATTAGAACCTTTTTTTTTTATTTCACTACAAGTTAGCCCTTGACTGCAATCTCACCTGATAGTAAGTGAAGATGCAGTCTAAGATGGTAGCGGGATAACCTGTTTCAAAAATTTTGAATTTTGATAGGTGTGTGAAGTCCACCAAACCGCACTGGGTCAGCGTGGTGGACTACACCTTAACCCCTTCTCATTGTGGTGGAAGACCCTTGCACCATGGTGGGTCGGCTTTGGGTTGATCATGACGATGATAATGGTTATAACTACATTTGTTAACTTTAATTTTTATCTAACAATGTTGAAAAATGCAAATGTCATTTACTGGCACCTAAGTTAGTTATAACAATGTTTGTCGGTTCACCACAAATCATAATTGACTGAGTGCGGTTTACTGCAGCGGTGTGGTAAAGGTATTACCGATATATTATATTCAACTGTAAGTTTACGTTTGTCGTAAGTTAACTGTACTTACGACAATAAAGACAAAATAAGTAATAAAACTATCTTTCATCAAATTTCTCGATGCATAGATGCCGCACAGCTGGGCAAAGTTATCCTAATAAAATAACAAGAAAAATGGTTCAAGTGCTGTTTTATTATCCCGTGGGAACCGTTTGTTTTTCTGTGTTACTTTGCGTCCTTTTAACTGGATCCATGTCATTGGATAGAAGCAGGCGGTACTTTGTGGAATTCAATGGTATATAATTAGTATGTTATTTTGTATGGCCTTTCTTCACCCCCTAAATAATCTTCAATATTCTACTTAAACTTAGTTGAAGTTGCACATTTTTTTTAGATAGACTTGGTTGAAAGGAATGAAAGCAACATAGGCAATTTTTCCCAGAAAAACAAACGGTGCCCACAGGATTTGTAAAAAAACCTTAAGAAGAACGTGGGCAACAGCCAGTTTGTACATAATTCAATACAAAAAGTCCTCCAAAAAAAAACAGTGTCATATCTTAAACTACAAGTGTTTGAATTAATACTCAATGTCAAACGCATTCCCTATCGACACGCTTACTTGTCACTTTCAAAAGTTATTAATTCATTCACCCGAAAAGATACTTCAATGAACAAACACTTTTTGTGAAGAAACTTCGCCCTTATTTCTAAACCATAAAGGGTACTTTATACTGTTACTATAGGGTTGCTCTAGATGAAAACCCTATAAGTGGCATTCTTTTTGTAAAAGACATGCGTATGTTAAATATATTGTATACTTTTATCCATATTAAATGTAGCTGAAAGAGTATATATTTAATTCTTTGATTTATCAGAATGATTGAAATGAAAATGGTAATACTTTATTGTACACCAAACACAAGGAAATTATTAACAATAATAACACAATATAAAGCGAGCAGGTAAAATGGGCGGCTTTATCGCTAAAAAGCGATCTCTGCCAGGAAACCCAGCAAAGAGAACGCAAAAACACCAAAAAAACATACGGATTATAGGGTTTTTGAATTGAATTGTTTAAATAGTTTTTTTTTTATTGTTTTATGTTCATTCAATTTCATCCAACTTATGAACTATAAGTGTTAATCTTTGTATGTATTCTCGTGCGGATCAGTGTTATAAATGACAGCAATGAACAAGTAAGCTCATCTTGAAAAACTTCATCATTCATTGGTTTTTAAACGCCGTATTTCGTCCAAAACTAGCAACCATCAGAGCTAATTTTAACCAAACAACCGCTTGATTTCGTACATTTTACAAATCTCGTTTCTTAAATGCACTTTCAAGGTTCTATTCTGAAGCAGCAGTACAGTGCGAACGGCAATAAGTGGCGATCAAATTGAGATATGGGGCGACACGTGCGCGTTATTGGTTCACAAGTGTTTGGACAAACTACAGGATTGCTTATTGGGCGGAAAATCTTTCCGATCGGTTATTGGGGGTTAGCCTTATTAAGCGGTATCAATATTTTTAAGTTGGTTTTAGTTGCGTCACGTGATTCGCAAAATGTTTGGCTTAAAGAAAGTTCTGCTCATCATCTCTGGTAATGTTTTTTTTATTAATTTATTTTCAGCAACTTTCCATTTACATATAAACCCGTTGAGGTGAAGATTTAGCATTAAAATTATTTATAAACTAAAATAAATATATAAAATAAAATAGCCTTTAATTCCAAAACGTCATTTCATACACACTAATAAACATTTATACTTTTAAATTTAATAAACATTAATATATTGAATTGTTAGGTTAGGTATTATATTATCATTAATATTGAATTCAAATTATGTACTTAAATTATTAATTAATTATGTCCCGAGTTTCGGATTGCCTGTTGGCAAAGGCCTCCTCTAGCTCTCGCCACTGCTTCCTGTCGTGCGCTACTCTGCGCCAGTTAGGTCCCGCGGTCTGTTTAATGTCGTCTTCCCACCTCCTATATGGTCGGCCTCTATTTCTCTTTCCATCTCGTGGGTACCAGTTTGTGACGACTTTGCTCCATTTTTCCTGTCTATCTCTTTGTGAATGTCCTGCCCATCTCCATTTTTGTATGTCAATCTTATTTAGAATATCAATAACTCTAGTTTGATTTCTAATGTTGTGGCTACTATATCGGTCTTTTCTCTTCACTCCTATCATGCTTCTTTCCATTGCTCTTTGGCATTAAATTATTTAACAATTTATTATTATTAGATTTAATAAAATATTAAAATTATTATTACCTGATGGTATGACGCTCATACCTTGGAGGCTTGGAAGGTCACTTCTGTAGGATGCAACTTGTGTTGATACCCAAGCTGCATCACACATCCAGGCCACTTCGTCAATGGTAGGTGCGGCTGCTTCCAGTGCCGAGCAGGCCAAGAGGCGTAAATATGAAAGCCTGGATAGCAGCTTCATTTTTGTGCCTTTTGGAGTAGAGACTTTGGGACCGTGGGGTCCGGAGGCAAGAGCCCTTTTCAAAGAATTATCGAAATGGATTATCGAGTCTACCGGTAATCCTAGAGCGGGCAGTTAACTTGGCCAACGAATTAGTTTGGCCATCCAAAGGGACAATGCTGCCAGCATCTTAGGAACTGTGCCTCGCTGCGGTGGTTTCGAGGACGTTTTAGATTTTATTTAGTTTTAAATAGTTTATTTTAGGTTATATTTATAAAACAATTATTTTAATTAATAAAATATTTATAAAAATAACTATAAAAGAATAAAAAGAAGCGGTGATAGCCCAGTGGGTAGGAGCGCGACTTAACTTTCGGGGGGACGAGTTCGAATCCCAGTCCGCACCTCTAACTTTTCTAAGTAATGTGCGGTTTAAATAATTAAAATATCACTTGCTTCAACGGCATAGGAAAACATTGTGAGGAAACATGCATGCATGAGTTCTATATAATGCTCTCAAAGGTGTGTTGAGTCCACCAGTCCGCACTGTGCCAGCGTGGTGGATTACGGCAATAGTGGACTGGTAATGGGTTGATATGATGATGATAATGATGAATGAGATTAAGGTTTTGGTTGGGTGGGACTTTTGTCTTCAAGAAATCCGTTTAACTTATCGATCCAGTTTTGGATGAGTGTCTATTACGCTTCAAAGTGTGTATCCGACTCGATGCCTTTTATAAGTGCAGGTAATTTTATAGTATATTAAGATTGAGGCAAAATATGGAGTTTTCCCGAAATGTTTTGTTCTTTATTTTGGAAATAGTATTTATTTCTGATTATATTTGGTTCAAGATGGCTGCCGTCACAAAATGACGGATTACATATTTTTTCACCACTCCCTCATTTTGGATATCAAATAAATGTGCTTGACAAATGAATACATTCGGGGTTTATACGCATTTTAAATATATCATCCAAGTGTTTTCGATTAAACTGACGGTTGGCAATGCCGACGTAGTATAAAATGTAAAATGTGTTAAAAAATCATGAAGAATTCATTAAACATAAAATATTGCTTGCCAAGTATCGAAAGTTTAGCTGAAAACTTGCACGATAAATGTAATAAGCCATGAAAAATGATGGTCGAGCTCCGGTGACGTTAGCAAGTCATCGTATTGGCCCATTCATCAATATTGATTTATATCGGTGTATCCACAAACTTTATTACAAGCTAGCGATTTCTTCTACTTTCGCCACGTACACGTGGGGTACCCACAAAGTTTATTTTAAACTTTTGGCGTATGAGAAATGAGAAATTGTATAATTGATTTTAATGACTTCCAGAAAAAAGTTTTGAGCGCTGTGATCTTATATGTGGGAAGTCCCAGTTTTAATCCCTGGTGGGGGCTTCTCCTATCTTCTTTCTCTAGGCAGTTTCCGTACGTAAGCAAGTAGCTTACTGTGCGTTGAAATTTCCTGCTGTTGCTCGCTTCTCCAGCCATCCTAGCTCATTCCAGAAGCCTAGCATGCCGCCCAGGTTGCTGAGGACATCCGAGAGCTGGGGAACTCAGGTAGATCTCGCGTTGCTCTGTTACGCCCGTGCACCACGTGCGTTGGTGTTACATCTGCCTCCATACATGCTCTTTATAGAGGGCTGTCGGCAACACCTGTAATGGAAAGATGTCTGTTTAAGGAGCTATGCCCTGTTATGAGTCCCACCACCTTCCTGAGTTTACTAATAAAGTTTAATTTCTGAATTTTCTCTGGTCTGGTCTGGTGGGAGACTTTGACCGTTGCATTACCCCTACCGGCACAGACGTGATGAAATCTAGGTCATCACGACATTTTCTTTCACCGAAGTGATATTTAATTAAATGCACATAACCTCGAAAAGTTATGTGCATTTAATTAAATAATTAATTTAATAGTTCGGGGTTCGAACTAGGTCCTACTGGAATTAATGCGAAGTCCTTACTTCTAAAACGCTATATTGTTTATTTTATATAAAAAATATAAAACCAAAGCTTGGAATTTCAGCCTGCAACTGAAGGTTCGCTTGCACCACTGTAACAACGTGGTTATAGGTAATTTTGGGTATCTTCTATAGTAACTTTTAATGTAAATATTATTTTTAAGTTCTTAATTTCACCCTGCAGTTACCTAGTAGCCTGGAGAGACAAATCAGAAAGCTTTAGTATCTCTCTGGGAATGGAAATAAATTAAGATTTTATGTTCTAAGAACTCTCAAGAAAATCTCAAGGCAATTTCACGCCTACTTTAGTTCCGGTTTACGTCACATTACATTTCCAGTAATAGAGTAAAGACAAGACACATATTCTAGTAATAAAGGAATTTTTCGGCCTCTGCGATGGCTTCACACGCCATTGCTGATGCTTTGACTGCACGCTCAAGCGGCTACAAACGAACTGCGAAATTACGAGCAGATGAAAGGAAAATACTGCATCAAATTTCGTTTACTGGAAATCGGTATTTTTCTGGAATGTTTTAGTGAATGCTTGTGTATAACTTCGTCCGCGTTTGTTTTTGTTTTTAATTATGTTAAAATAAATTGGGTGTAGTTTCTTATTATTTAAGTGTGTTTGGGTGTGTGTGGAAAAAATGAGGACTTACCTCATTTTTTTTAAACTCGCGATTTTTTCTACATTAAATATGCGATTGGAATGAATTAAATAGTATTTTCTTCTTCTTCTTCATATCAACCCATTACCGGCCCACTACAGGGCACGGGTCTCCTTCCATAATGAGTAGGGGTTAAGGCCGTAGTCCATCACGCTGGCTCAGTGCGGATTGGTGGACTCCACACACCTTTGAGAAAAGTAAATTATGTAAAACACTCAGGCACGCTTACAATATTTTCCATCGCCGTTAAAGCAAGTGATATTTCAATTACTAAAAACGCACATAACTAAGAAAAGATACAGGTGCGTGCTGGGATTCGAACTCGGCCCCCCGAATATCGCTATCACCGCCTCATTACCGTCCAGCCTCATGTGCCCATAATTATATCGGCAAACATGCCTAACGGAACACAGCATTGCAAAAATATAGTTATAACAGGTACAGTAATTACAATTATTTACATGTTAAAAGTGAGCATAATATAGTGTGAGTCTAGCTTAACAGCAATCGGCTGTATACAGACTCGTCTCTTAATTGAATCAATAATCAACACGTCGCGTCGCGTCGCTGCAAACACAACGATAATTACCAATTTCATAAATGCTGTTTGTGTTCTGTCTTCATTTTAAATAATCAGAATATCCGGTGTTAGTTTTGGACTTTGGGAGCTACATGCTCGTCGGAACTAAAATATTTATTTTTCTAAAATATTTTTTTATCTCTAAAGTCGTATAAAGCAATGCCTAAATAATAAATGAAGGCCGATTGGCGCAGTGGGCAGCGACCCTGCTTTCTGAATCCAAGGCGATTTAAAGAGGTTGGATCGACATGATCTTTTTTTTCAGTGTCTGGGTGTTTATCCGTATATATTACAAGTACTTATGTATATTATTCATAAAAATATTCATCAGTGATCTTAGTACCCATAACACAAGCTACATACTTTGGGGCTAGATGGCGATGCGTATATTGTCGTATTATATATATTTACATATTTTTATTTACACCGAAACTAAAATAGCTCACCATTTCTCCTAAAATATCAACTTTTATATACCTTACCTAATCTAAGGAGAGTGCTAGCCATACATACACCGTTCACAAATAACTATCACCGTTGGTGAAACGTTTTCTTTCTATAAACATCGTCTAAATCATTAGGCATCCGACTTTGCGAGCGTGACATAACCGGTCACGCTCGCAAAAATACTACTGTGTGTGTGAGTGTATCTGTCTGTTACAGCTCTCGAACGGATGAACCGATTTATATGAAAGAGGGATAATTCGGTTCTTAACTATGTTTGATAAAAATCGGCCAAAGATGGCCACTGCCACAAATTGGCGTATTGCATATATCTCCTTCAGCATGGATACCTACCAAATGAAAGGGTTTGACTAGAAGAATACTGTACGCTATAAAAAATTACAATTACAAGATGGCCGCCACCACAAAATGGCGAATCACAGATATTTTCTACATCTCCGTCAACTACAACATGTATTTCAAATGAAAGGACTCTACTAGTAAAAAAATGTACACCATCCCAACATCGAAAGTCGGGGGTTTTTAATATTGAAATTTTAGTTAGAATGGTGTTCCATAACGCTGGGAGTTAACTCGTGAGAAAAGTCACGTAATGATAAAGCGTTATACCCCCTGCATGCGAGTAAATAACACCCCATTGTAATATCATTAGATTGTAAAAATTTCGTAGAGATCTAGTACATGGGCAAAAGATAGTAGATTAATTGTAAGACATAATTTTTAACAGGCTTTATAACTGGATATTTAAAGGCAATTTGTTGATAGATACACAGGTGGCTTAATATAATACCTCTACGTTTCTGCGCGGAAGCTAAAACCGCAACGTTTGCTCTTCCACACCATTACCTGCTCCGATATTAACGTCTTTGAGTCGAACCGCGTTAGATTACGTCTGATCAAATTAATTGATATACCAAATTGCTTACGGCAACATATTTTCTCGCTTCCTAAACTAAGCCCTTAGTGGAAGATTTACTTCCTCAAAATCAAAGAGTCGTTTTGCGGAAAAATATTGTACTAAGGCTATGTATATATGCTTTGACTCTCCCCTATTCATTATGATATTCTTCTAATATATTCTTCTTCCTATAATAATAAATAAATAATAATTATACTACGACAGTCTTATCTATCGCTTCTATATACATACTAGAAACATGCAAATTTGTAAGAAAACATCCCGAATTTTTTAAAAAAACTCCAAGACATGCCCCGGCAGGATACATTGCGGCGCATGCGCAAACACTACCTGGTTCTACCGACATCTAAATTAAAAATCCACAGCACCGGCCGCAACCCCCATGTGCACCAAAATTTACAACAAAATCCCGGAACATATAAAAGAAAAAGAAAGTATAAACTTATTTACAAAATCCTTAAAACATTACTTGCTGGAGAAAGCTTATTATAAAATAAACGACTTCCTAAATGAGAATATAATAATATTGACAATAATAAGTCCGCCTCTCAATCTGGTTACAGCGCCCTCAAAGGGTTCCATTTCAAATGTAAACATTAGATTGACATTCTTTTTGAAAAATATAATAATTATGTGATCTATATGATATTGTAATGGACTTGTAATTGAATAAATAGGTTTAGGTTTAAAGACATTTATTCCCATAAAAAGATCTAAGTCACTTACATGAGAAACTTAGTTTTCTATAATAAATTAATACACTTCGTCATTAGACTAAACTAAATTCAATTTTACTATTATCTACTCATTCAATGTATTCGTCTTTAAATTTATTGGTATTACTTAATATATAAGAAGCTAATTTAGTTTTGAATACATTGAATGAGTTTACATTTTTTATAAGTATAGGTATTTTATTATAAAATTTGGCGCCTTTAAAGGTAAGGGATTTTTTACCATAATTTGTTCTTGTTCTAGGTAAGGTAAGGAAACTGGCTCGACGAGATTTATTTTTCTTTTTTGTAAAAGTGATATTAGTGTTTATTGATTTTCTAATAAAAATGCACGTGCTATATATATATAATTGATGAATGTTCATTATTTTAGTATCACTATAGATTTTTTGATTTTTTTGAATAAATAAATAAATTAATTAAATAAATTAAATCGCTATTTAGCCCCAAAGTAAGCTTAGCATGAGTTATGGTTACTAAGATAACTGATTAATATTTTCATCACAGAAACGTTTTCCAGTTGTGGGAAATGAACCAACCGACTTGGACTCAGAAAGCAGGGTCGCTCCCCACTGCGCCAGTCGGCCGTCATAGAACTAAAACTGTGCAGGCCTCCTTTTTCATAGAAGACTGTCTCAAATGGGGGTGGACTTTATCTCATGGTAGTAAGAATAACTAGGATCGATGGCTTGACTTGCTCTCCAAGGCACGGGATTAGACAATTTCCCATTTCGGGACAGGTGCCTTTCGTAGAGTTTTTAACGATGGGGCTAGCATGTCCTCGTAGTAAAAGTCCCAAAAAAAACAATGATTAAAAATCAAATAAAAGAAAAATCCAATGCCCAACAACTTTTAGCCGAACCCATGTGTCATTGGACATGCGGTCTAGAGCATCGAAGTAGTTACTTCCATATGTATTTTATAAAATGCAAAACTATCTACATCAAAAAAGAAGTACTCACTGTTACACATTTCATCATATATAATATTTTTATCATCATAAAGTATCTTAATAAACTTTATTATTTTAAGGAATAACAAATTTTGTCAAAATTCATTTTCTTTGTATAACATAATTATTACAGCGAAATGTATTAACCAGCCAATAAAAGTCAGTCTATTGATCTGTACCTGCATGAAAGCACCAACGCAGTTTCGCATATTATACTAATATACAAGGCTGAAGAGTTTGTTTGTTTGTTTACTTGAACGCGATGATATCAGGAACTACTTGAAATTGAATAAATGAATACACTTTTATTATACACTTGTCCAATTTTGTAAATAAGTTGGACAGAAGAAGAAGAAGAAACACTTTATTGCACGCATAACATACAAGAAAAGAAACAGTAAGGAGTATGCAGTACACAATGTAGACATGCAAAGGCGGCCTTATTGCTGCAAACAATCTTTTACAGGCAACCTTGTAGATAAGACAGTTGGGGTATGCCATTGACACCTTAATCCACTTGCGATTGCAGCTTTCTCCTAAGCGTTCAATCTATGCTCCCAACAAGATATTCCCGAAGCACGACCCAGAACATCTGATCAACATTAAAAGTACAAAAATTACTGGTTGAGTTTTGTATTCAGCGGCGGCGTCTTCACCGGCGAGCTCTCTGTCTTTATGACCTCCCTGGCGCAAAGTAAGCTGGAAGTCCCCGGTTCTAGCAGGGGCAATTTTCTCTTGTCTGGTCTGGTCGGAGGCTTCGGCAGTGGCTACTTACCAACCTACCGACAAAGTGCCGCTAAGCTATTCTGAGTTCCAGTACGATGTTGCGTTGTAACTGATCAGGGGTATGAGTTAAATATAACTGCTATACCCCTAACAGGTTAACCCGTTACCATCTCAGACTGCAGGTGAGTTTGCAGTCAATCGCTGACTTCTTGTGATTATTGAAAAAATATTTCTGTGTTGGATAGCCCATTTATCCAGGGAGGCTAAAGATTATATATCATCATGCCAAGACCAATCGGAGCAAAGCACCAATGGAGATTGTTTCAAAATCAGAGGTGTTTTTTTTTCTTTTGAGTGTAGACGCTAAAAGTTTCTATCAAATTATGTATCACAAAGTTGTTTCCATTTACATATTCTTAAAAAAAAGTCTGCCACAGCATATGTCTATCTTTTAAGGTTGACTTGTACGCGTACGAAGTCGCGAGGGACCGCTAGTATCGTATAGTATTGAATATATTTTAATCATCTGCAGTGGATTTTTGAGGCAGTGGAATATGCTGTGGTAACAAAATATGTCACAATCTGACCACAATAGATTATAATAAATGCAGGATTTGGCGATGCATTTTACTGGTTACCTCGTATTATTGGGGAAGGCTTTATTAAGCCATGGATGGTTAGTTGATTTTGCTGTGTCATATTACTAGAATTTATGGTCTACGATCGCAGATATATTCCCTAAAATGCAGTTCAGTTCGCTGCAGTTTGCAGCAACCCTGCTTTCTGAGCCCAAGGCCGTGGGTTCGATTCCCACTACTGGATAATGTTTGTGTGATGAGCATGAATGTTTTGCAGTGTCTGGATTTTTATATGTATATTCTAAGTATTTATGTATATTATTCATAAAAATATTCATCAGTCATCTTAGTACCCATAACACAAGCTACGCTTACTTTGGCGATGTGTGTATTGTCGGCAAAAAAAAAAAAATCACCATTCCAGGTTTTATATTTCACTGGAAGTTCCCCGTGCCTTCATCCACGTTACATACACGGATGAAGTCGCGGAGAACATTATATACAAACTTTTACCACCCTTATTTCAACCTCTTTTTGCTCTTTCTACGAAAGGTAATTTATGTAAGATCTGGTTTCTTCTTGTACCATATTACAACTGACATGAACTAAAGGTTAGGTGACTTAGAATGGACTGTTGTACTTACTCTCATCCCCACACAGGTAGAAATTTTAAAAACGTTATAACAAATAGGTATTTATTTAGTTGTTGTCAAATGTCTAAATATAAAGTTTCATGGGTCAATTTTTGTCAATGACGAACTTTCATACAACATTTCATTTGCTGTTTGAAACCCTTTAAGCCTTTTTTTACGAAACAAAAGGTTGCCTATCTCCTTTTCCAAGTTCTAGTCTATTGCTCTACCAAATTTCGTAAAAATCGGTTTAGTGGTTTAGGCGTGAAAGGAAAAAAAAAGGAATAGGAGTTAGTGTCGCATTACCTATGGCTTGAAACCATACAGCATGATGCGCAACTGCAGTGTGTCTTGCTATATGTACATTGTATGTCATTACATATGGTTACAATGTATGGTTTCTATTCTGAAGATTTAAACATACTTTATGCCATAAGCGCGTAAAAGAAAAATACCTTACGTATACGAGTACTGATATTTTGATATTATTATATTTTATTATATATTTGAGATATTACGAAAGTTTTTTTTGTTTGTTTGTACCGAATAGACTCCGAAAGTAATGGATCGATTTTATTCATTTCTTCGCCAAAAGAAAGCTAAACTATCACCAAGTAATAAAAACTATAATTTATTTTCAAAAAATATGGGGATCCTAAAAAAATTGCAATAATATTAACCTAATTAATTGTCTTGCCGATGTTTTCTTGTTTTTTATGTGAAGAATACTTGGTATATGTCGTATGTGTATATGTTGGACAATATGTTTGACTACGGATTTGAATATTCTTATCCAGAACCTCGTGCCAAATAACTTCCGGTACTAATATCTTGTCTGTTTGTAGTGACTCTACCACCGGTTCGGAAGGCAGATTCCACTGAGATGAGCCAGAAATTCAGCTTCTTCGTATAATAAATACCTCTTTAGTAAAAACTCAGTCAAAGTTGTTTTATTATTTTATGGCAAACGTCCAGAAATCCCAATTTGCAGCAGCAAGGAGAGTCGTACGTAGCTGTAAATCTTCTTCTTCTTCTCAGTGAGTTCGCTATTGCCAGAGCGGCCGTAGACCTCATTTGTAGAGCGCTTGACACGTCGGCTGTTAGCCACTCCTCAGATTTTTATAGCTCTCTTATAATGAAAAAGATGTAGCCGAATAATGACGATGAATACATGGCTTGTGAAGTTGTATCTAATGAACGGCCAGTTTATGTTTATCTTCAACTTTTTAAATTTCAGACTGCCCTTTGTTTCATTGGAGATTGCGAATGGTTTGCTGCTTACTTTTTTAATTTCCAAAAAAAACCCTATAACTTCAGCTGTTTCGCCGCGTATTAAAAGTGCGCAGTCATAAAAGTACCAAGTAATTACACATTGTTGGGTACTAGGTACTGTAGGGGTTTGTTTACCCTCGTGTGACAATAGGGGGGTGGGGCGCGAACAAAAGTTTCTGTTTTACTTTAATATTTCACTCCTGTCGCTGCAAAAGATTTTGCTCTGATTAAAAATGTTCTTTTTGTGATACCGCCACGGGCTTTCTGTAAACGCCTTTTGTTATTTTTTTCCCTGACTTTATTCTGTTCGAATTTATGGGACAATTTTTTTTAATATTAATAACTCAATCTTAAGTTTTATAACTTTTAGTGGGTGTTGTGGACTTGTGGCCTAGTTACGACGGAGTAAGTCGGATTGAGCTGGCTAAACAACTGCTGAGGATGTCTGAAGTTGGTTTACACGGATCAAAGTCTTAGCTTTAATCTTTTGATATCAGATAAACTTGTCGAGCTTCTTTGTTGGTGTAGTGGTTAGCATGTCAATTTCGGATAACAAAGTCCTGGGTTAAAATTCAAAATCGGTATTGCGTTAAATAATGCACTGTACAAGCCTTAAGTTGGAAACTGGTTGGTGTCCACCCCAATATTCGGATATATATTTAGTGGTTGGGTAAATTTTTTATCAATGAAATATGACAAAAATAATGAAAGCCAAGTTGCGCTGGAGCAGAATGGTCGATCAATGATCTTAAGCTATCTCTCCTATAAAAGAAGAAGCCTATTTACAGTCTTGGGACGTTACTTAGGTCAGGATTATGATGGTCGTTGAAAAACTCAGAGATGTCTCTTAAAAAGTTCAAAGTTTGTATTAAACGTAAGATTATAGAAAAGTCCTATTATAGTATAAAGGACTACGTAATCGATAAAAAGCTTGGGTGTAAATTATTGCTCTAACCAGGTCAGTCTTCTAATAATTTATAATGACATTGTGAGATGATGATAACAAAAAAAAAACACCCGGCTTAGTTTGTTGTGGGCTTCTTCTTAGACCAGGACGCGTTTGGAACCCTCGTAGCTTTAGTTTTAAGTTTACGATTGTAGTTATCGCCATCACTACCCACTGCTATGTACACTTTTTGTATATAATCAACGCATCAAAAGTGCCATTTATATGCCTATTTGAATAAAGAAATATTTGATTTTGACTTTGACTTTGATAGAATGAATGAATGAATACACTTTTATTGTACACCACACGGAAAATTTACAGAGATACAAATACAACAGCACAATAAGGTAGAACGTACAATTTGGCGGCCTTATCGCTAAATAGCTATCTCTTCCAGGCAACCAAAGGCATACAAGAAAATGCTATACGAAATTAGTACGTGGTGCAACAAACATTAGTGAAACATTAGAACTTTAAACTAAATTAACATAAAATAAACATAAGACATAGAACATATTAAACATAATATATTAAAGATATGTACAAATATATAAAATATATACCATACATAAATACTTTGACATACTATCACGTAAAAACTAAAAACTTAAGTTAGTCTAGTGTGAAATTAAAAAATATCATTTGTTACCTATACATAGCTTCATTGCCTATCATAGTGAACTGTGCATAGGAATAGTTTGCAGCCTGGAGACGGCAAAAGATACATTTTATTCCGGGGAAAGGGCTAAATTTTCTCCCACAGTTTTATCAACTCTCCGAGCATGGGCTCGTGACGTGTAAATTAACCAATAATATACTTTTAATAATAAACGAGGTTAATTCTTTTATATCTTATTGCCGTGCTTATGGCAGGCGCACAAGTACTTTTTATCCCTTGTCAGGGGACTTAATCGGTGGATAAAAATTTGTCGCCTTTCTATGCTGCGGAATTTATCGTCATCCACTTAACCCAATGCCGGCCCACTGCAGGGCACGAGTCTTCTCCCACAATGAAAAGGGGACTCTACGCACCTTTGAGAACATTCTCGGGAATTCTCAGGCATGCAGGTTTCCTTACGATGTTTTCCTTCACCGTTGAAGCAAGTGGTGTTTAATTACTTGAAGCGCAAATCACCTCAGGAGGCCGAGTTTGAATCCCAGATTCAAACTCGGCCCCCTGGAAGGTAAGTCGAGCTCCTACAAACTGGGCTATCACCGCTCCAATTAATTATAAAATAGGAATTTTTAAAATCCTATAACTAACGCAGACAAAGTCGCGGGAATAGCTAATATAATATATTTGACTAAACCGATGGCAGGTACTATATGAGTTAAGTTGAGAGAGAATAACAAAATGAGCGCCAAAATTAACGAATAGTATATTTAAAAAATACCCACACGAGCGAAAATAAACAAACAACTGTACTATTAACAAAGTTCGAAGGCTGTAGCTGTCTTCAAAGTTATTTATTTTGCCATAAACATTCTTCGCTCTTATCGACGCTAACAATATCTTTTGAAATCTAAACGAGCCATCTAAGAGTGTTTATACTTAGGCCACGTTTTATCAGGTCAAAAATTAAAAAAAATATCTAATTAGCGAAATTTTTTGTATTTATTACCTCCAGCATACCTTCGCGGTGGTGTGCGAATTTTTGCCCAATATCAATAGACAAGACATTACTAATACCTCCAGCATGCACACCTACGCGGTGGTGTGCGACTTTGTTGCTTTATATCAAGAGACAAGACATTGCTAATACCTCCAGCATACACACCTATGCGGTGGTGTCCGAATTTTTTGGCTAATATCAAGAGACAAGACATTTCTACGCCTGTATACCTCCAGCATACACACCTATGCGGTGGTGTCGGAATTTTTTGGCTAATATCAAGAGACAAGACATTTCTACGCCTGTATACCTCCAGCATACACACCTACGCGGTGGTTTGCGAATTTTTAGAGACACTACTCTCCATCAATCACAAGCTCTTGCCCAAACTAGCGCCTACCGCGATTGGTAGGTTTTCATGACACTGGCCCTTCAATGATTACCTTAGTTTGATTCAATTAATTTTCTTAACATTTTCTGTTTATTATTTTTATCAATGTATAGAAGACATTGGGCAGATTTACTGGGTCACTGTTTGAGACCCACCTAAAACAGCAGCGTGTAGACTGAAGGGGATAAAGATTCTTATTTCTACAGAAAGCGTATTTCAAACCAGAGTAACTTGTACGACGGTAAATACTTTACTTGGACCTACATGCATTGCTATGTCAAAAATTACCGTGGTTTAAAGAATATGTTACAAGACATTTATTACAGTCAGGTTACTATACAATTGATGAATTTCTTAATGACAAGGTTGCTTGGAAGCATCCGGCTCCGCTTTCATCTCTCACAAGATAAAAATATGAATGTGTTTTTTTTTTTAATTTAATAGATTTACTGTGCCCGCACCCTGATTCTAGAACACTTTTAGTCGTTTCTTAAGGTGAAATGATATGTCGAATTTGATATTGTTGTTTATGATGTTTACATGAAATGGCTCGTGTGAGTAGACTTTTACATGTCTTTTGTGAGCTTCGCGGAATATCACTTTGTCTCCGAAAGATCCAACAAAGGATACTGACAACTTTATTAAACTTTCTTAAATGCTAAAACGTGTCTTAAAACGTTGACATAAGATTCATAATGACAGTACATTACAGCGTTGTGAAACCTCAAAGACAGCCTGTCAATTGGAAGCCCTAGTAAGAGTATACTTAGTTAGATAACTACTTATTGTAAGTTATAATTATATTGTTAATTGATTAGTTATTAATATATCGTTTGAATATTGTCGTTTTTAATTCTTAAAATTATGATAGCTTTTTATTGAATGTATATGAAAGTATTGTATTGTATATAACGGTGTCCTACTTTGCATAGTTTGAAATAAAATACCTGTCAATGTGTTTTTTATAAAAAAACCCTATGAATAAGGGATGTTGTGGCGATTTGAATGGGAAAATGTATCCCTTAGTTATCGTAAGCGGACAAAGACTTGGGCCATTCCTGATGAATGAATGATAGAATGAATGAATAAACACCACACCACATAAACATACAGAAAGTTGTGAATAAAAATGTAATGCAAAGTATACAATTTGGCGGCCTTATCGCTACATAGCGATCTCTTCCAGGCAACCAATGGCGTAAAACACAGCTCAAGAAGAGAGCTGCTCATAAGTAATCGGTGGTCATACAAACTTTCAAAGTCAAAGTCAAAGCCAAATATTTCTTTATTCAAATAGGCACATAGTTGGCACTTTTGATGCGTTGATTATATACAAAATGTGTACATAGCAGTGAGTAGTGATGGCAATAACTACAATCGTAAACTTAAAACTAAAGCTACGAGGGTTCCAAACGCGCCCTGGTCTAAGAAGAAGCCCACAACAAATTTAAACGGTTCTTTTTGTTATCATTCACTATTACACAAGATACATATAACTTAACCGACCACGTCACATGGCCTGTCCCCGGAATTAATACCTTCGCTCGGCTTTTAAGAAACATAGAACCTTCCTCAAAAAAATCTATCAAATACAAAACAAAAATACCAACTGGTAGTTCCATTGATTAGCACGTCCAAATTTAGCGAGTTTAGGCGATGGCTTAAAATGCTAATTCAGATGGTATTTAAAGCCATCGGGCAATGGGGTGGATAGCGGTCACTTTCCAAAATCCTGGCTGGTGTTAAGGTTTGTTTTCAAATACCCCAATACTCAGGGAAAGGCGACATTTTAAGCACTAACCCAGCGAAGAAGAATCAAAGCCTTAGCCTATGGATGCAGCTATACCTAAGATGTTCTAAGTGGTTCAATATATTCATCACCATCACATCAACTCATTACAGATCCACAACAGAGCATGGGTCTCCTCCAATGAGAAGGGGTTAAGTCTTTAGTCCACTACGCTGGCCCAGTGTGGTGGACTCCACACACCTTTTTTTTATACTTATACTACTACAACACACACATCGCCACCTAGCCCCAAAGTAAGCGTAGCTTGTGTTATGGGTACTAAGATGACTGATGAATATTTTTATGAATAACATACATAAATACTTAGAATATACATATAAACACCCAGACACTGAAAAACATTCATGTTCATCACGCAAACATTTTCCAGTTGTGGGAATCGAACCCACGGCCTTAGACTCAGAAAGCAGGGTCGCTGCCCACTGCGCCAATCGGCCGTCAAAACCTTTGAGAACGTTATGAAGAACTCTCAGGAATGCAGGTTTCCTCATGATGTTTTCCTTCACCGTACAACCAAGTGATATTATAATTACTTAAACGCACATAACTTAGAAAAGTTAGAGTTGTGAGCTGGACTCGAACTCGGCCCCCCGACAGTGTAGTCGCGCTCCTACCCAATGCGCTATCACCGCTTCTATTCAATATATTATTTGGAAGCAAATAATTAAGAGAGTAAGTTGTGAACAGCAAAGTGTCACACGCTCGGTTTCCAGTTGCGTAAACTAGTTACGTATTCCTCGAGTTGCAGTTGGAAGCATCCCGGAACGGATTTGTACATTTCACTCAAATGGGATATCGGTTTCATTATGCTTTTCACATATAACATGCATTGGATATTGTTAAAAAAGTATAATTAAAAAAAATAAAGGTAAATTTATGTCTTTTTTAAGTTTTAGAACTTTAGGCGTGTTTTGCTGTTCCTGTATTTCTGCCGCTAAATGGAATTGCTGTATCCCGGATTATCATTAGGTTGACATATCCAGGGCAGTAATTTGACGGGCATGTTTCTTGAATACCCCACAAAGTGTTGCTCTATTTTTGGAAGATGTTTTTCCATTTAGCATCACGTGGGCCATCTATTTAATGGCATGGCGGTAGTACGTCCCCAGACGAGCTCTGTCCCGAAAAGCTTCTACGACTACTACTATTTTCGATTGTTTTTGATTTGTCTGGCAGGTTTCGCCCGTGGCTAGTTACCACCCTACAAACTAGTGCTGTTGAGCGAAGTAGCTTTCCGGAACGATTTTGCATAGAAACCGGTATATGGGTTTAATGTAACTGCCATAGCTCCGACAGGTTAGCCCTTTACCATTTAGACCGCATCATCACTTCTCATCAGATGAGATTGCAGTCAGGGGCTAACTTGTGCCTTGTGGAATAAAAAGAAGATTAACAAAAAACGTCGCCACGCATGTTTTAAAGGATATTATGACCAATATGAATATAATAAATAATAATACTACAACAATACACACATCGCCCTGTAGCCACAAAGTAAGCGAAGCTGTTATGGGTACTAAGATGACTGTGATTATTTTTTATAAATAACACACACAAGTACTTAAAATATACATATAAACACCCAGCACTGAAAACATTCATGTTCGTCACACAGTCATTTTCCAGTTGTGGGAATTGAACCCACTGCCTTGGAATTAGAAAGCAGGGTCGCTGCCCACTGCGCCAGTCGGCCGTCGAATATGTGTCACCCAAGATTATAACCATTATCATAATCATCATAATATCAACCGATAGACGTCCACTGCTGGACATAGGTCTTTTGTCGGGAGTTCCAAATGCCACGGTTCTGTGCCGCTTGGATCCAGCGGCTACCTATTTGATCGCGTAGAGATACTCCGAGCATAGCTGTCTCCATTGCCCACTGTGTGACTTATGAGACCCAGAGTTAACGACCATGTAACCATTATAGTAAGTAGCTTTTTGCAAACAAATCAAATTTATCTAATTTGTATTACTAGCGGCAGAATTTTACAAACCATTGGAGTGAACAGTTGGTGGCACAAATATTTCTTGTAATTTACTCTTTTGGGGTCCGAATAAATTTGCTCCCGAAAAACTCGACTTCACACTGTCTGCGACAGATGTTGGGGGTTTGTTTTACGGGAAAGTTCTTTTTTTTATTTTGAGCGTCTTTTAATCTAACTTACACGAGAGAGAAAATTGAGAGCAAAATTTTTGGTGACATGTTTTTATTGTTTTTTTTCCGTGACATCCTATAAAAACTGGCTAAGTACGAATGTTTGTAAGTTATCTTACTGCAGTAATTGTAACTAAAAATTAAAAAAAAATATATGTTATATTATTATTGAATAAATTTGAATGTAAATTTTATACAAAACTCCGGCTTGAAAAATCTGTGGGAAATGTTTGTGAACTTTACAGGATAATAAGACAATGTAAAGTTCAGAAGTGAAAAGGTGAAAAGGGAAAAAAGAACTGTTTTTTTTTCATTATCATCATCATATGAACCTATTACCGGCCCACTACAGGGCACGTGTCTCTTCTTACAATGAGAAGTGGTTCAGGCCGTAGTCCACCACGCTGGCCCAGTGCTATAGTGGACTTCACACAACTTTGACGACACTATGTAGAACTCTCAGGCATGCAGCTTTCTTCGAGATGAATGAATGAATGAATGAATGAATGAATGAATGAATGAATGAATACACTTTTATTGTACACCACAGAGAAAATTTACAGACATACAAATACAACAGCACAATAAGGTAGAACGTACAATTTGGCGGCCTTATCGCTAAATAGCGATCTCTTCCAGGCAACCAAAGGCATACAAGAAAATGTTATAAGAAATAAGTAGGTGGTACAACAAACAAAATTAAATATTAGGATTTAAAACTAAATTGACATAAAAAAAAAACATAAAACATAGTATATACTAAACATTACATATTAAAGATATGTACAAAAATATAAAATATATTCCATACATATATACAAAAATATAAACATACAAATACGCTACTATAAATACTTAATTAAAAAAAAAAAAAAAAATTAAAAAAAAATAAAAAAAAAAAAAATTAATAAAATAAAAGAACCCTCAAAAATATGTAGAAAACGAAATAAACAAAAAAGAATACAGTGATCATTCCCATCAATGCCCGGCCGATACAGACAAGTAGTGATCCTTCACTTGTTTCTTAAAAATGCCGATCGTTTGCGCCTCACGAATCTCTAACGGCAGGGCGTTCCAAAGTGTAACGGCCTGAACCGTAAAGGATTTGTGGAAAAAAGAGGACTTATGACCAGGCACCTTTAGGATAAACCTCCTCGTAGAGCGAGCATCCTCAGGAGGCCCTGTGAATACAAATTTCTCTTTGAGATAAACAGGAGTAGAAGGATGGAACAAGATACAGTACAGAATAGAAAGAATATGCAAATTCCGGCGAAGTCGGATTGGTAACCACTTGAGACGAGACCGAAATTGGGAAATATGGTCATATTTGCGCAATCCAAATATGAACCGGATGCTACTATTTTGAAGTCTCTCAAGCTTATTTAACTGGTCTTCAGTTAAGTCAACAAAGCTTGCGTCAGCGTAATCAATAATGGGAAGGAGGAGAGTTTGTGCGAGCATAATTTTGGTAGGAATCGGAAGAAAAGAACGAAGGCGACGCAAAGAACCCAAAGCTGCAAAGGTTTTTCTACTGACCTCTTTCAGATGATGTGTCCAACTTAAGGTTTGATCTAGATATATACCTAGATTTTTAACATTAACACAATAAGGAATTGTTACACCATCGAATTCAATAGGCGGAAGGGAAACCCAGTCAATCTTTGAGATTTGGTTTCTGCTGCCTATAATAATTGCCTGTGATTTCCTAGGGTTCACATGTGCTTTACTCCACTGCAGAATAAGACGTAAATCCCTATTTAAATCTGCAATAGCTATCGAAAGATTCTCAAAGGTTGACTGGGTGTAAATCTGGACATCGTCAGCATACATATGGTAGAGAGAAGATATGTTATGAGTTATCGAATTGATGAAAATAGAAAAGAGTAATGGTGACAACACGCCGCCTTGAGGCACGCCAGCAGTAATATTACACCATGAGGATATTTGTTAGATAGTAGATGTTTTACTTGCAAGTGATATTTTAATTACTTAAAACGCACATAACTTAAAAAAGTTAGAGGTGCGTGCTGGGATTCGAAGTCGGCCCCCCGAAAGGGAAGACGAGTTTCTGCCCGCTGCGCTATCGGCGCTTCAACACGGGTAGAAATACGCTTGTCTATACTATCGCAAGTTATAAACGAACACCTTAGTCTCAAAAGACTCAAAAGGCAGACTAAGGTTTCAATATGTGAGAAACTGAAGGCATGATGGAAAGCTCCCGCTGAAGGCACAAAGCGTCTATTGTGCTGCCTAGACAGCGTTAAATGAAAATTGAGACTGTGTGAACAAAAGACCCATTTAGCAAGTTTCAACGGGCAATTTGCTGCATTAGAACTAATAAGTACATTATGGTAAAGTTATTTCTAGGCAGAAAAATAGTATTTAAGTGTTTAAACTGTTGTGAGTAAACTTAATTGTTGTTTTTATTTATTCATAAGACCCACCAGCCTGTAACAACATTCATAAAAAAATTTCACTGTAAGGATTACAAATCGTAATAGTGTCATTACAACAATCAATTATAAGTGTATTCAGTATTAGGTTTAAAAACATTTATTCTCAAAATAAACAGTTTCACTTAGTAGGAAATTAAAATTAGCATAAAGAAGTAGATATTTATTATCTAGTTTGTGTGATACAAAACTAACAGCTTAAACTTACGACAGATTTTTGTAGTAAAATAATATAAAAGGTTTAAAGCAATTGCAACAATGCTTATTTTTTAAATGATTAAAAAGATTTCTGGCATTGAATCTGTTTATCATTATTATCTCGTAAAATGAACTAAAATAATAATTAAGCTAAAAACAATATTGTCTTAAATACTAATAGTAAATGATAAAAAAATAGGTTACTAACTGCTTCACTCATGTATTATTTTAGTCTCGGAAGATTCCCGACTAGTAGTGCTTGAGTTATAGTTTAAGCATATAAAACTTTTGTCTTGTGGGAGGCTTAGGTCGTTACTTGTTACAACCCCACCGATAACGCTAAGCGATTTAGCGTTCCGGTACGACGTTGCGTAGAAACCGATTAGGGGTACGGGTTTAATGTAACTGCCTTACCCCTTACAGGTTTACCCATCTTAGACCGCAGCATTACTTACCAATAGGTGAGATTGCAGTCAAGGGCCAACTTGTAGTAATTTTTTTTTTATATAAATATGATTTCGTAAAACTCGGTTGCCCGAATAGTGTATTTTCAAACTGAACAACACAACAAACGTAACAATCAATGAAATCATTGCAGAAAATTTCAGCTTGCATTTTAAATACTGTTTTAAACCAATTACCGCTTTTGTAATCATACCGAGCGTAATTTACTGTCTGCGACGAAATAATTCATTTAATCTGTGCTTTCATTGTTGCTTTTACCCGGAATTCAGATAATAAAAACTAAGCAAACATGATATTTATCGAGTAGCTTTGCATAGCAAGGACTAGACATCAACTTTTAGTAGCAAAGACGTGACACTAACTTATATTAGCAAGTACGTGACATCAACTCTGGCTTATGGCGCTAGTTATTCATACTAATATTATAAATGCGAGTGTTTATTTAACTGTCCTTTCTTTACGTACTAACGATCGATTTGATTTTTGACAAAGATTTTTTGAAGTTATACTACTTTTGGCGCGTTACAGGGAAAATTTATGAAATTTTTACGATGCGCGCGCTAACCGTCACAAAAATAGCAATAAAATAAAAGTAAGGTCATCTACATATTTTTGTTTGAGAACTGACTAGAGTTTTCAAGATATGTATATATTTGTGATATTTAAATAAACTTTATTTTACTAAATAATGCGTTATAATAAAACTTTCAATGTATTAAATACCTTTTTTCTATTATTAGTGTCGTTTTACTACAAATGTAGAATAAGGCAAAAGATAAAATTTTTGAAAAGATATTTATCTTGCTACGCCAAAGAAGTATAACTTCTAACGCGTGTACATAAGTACACACACGTTTTTTTTTTTTAAATATACATATTATTAATTGTTGTGAGACAAAATATTACTCTTCATAAACAAATAGCTGATTTTAACAATCGACTTACCAGAAACGGACATAAATTAGTGATATCTGCATATCGTCTGCGAAAGGTGCAGAACTTTGTGGGGTTGAGTATACGCTTTAACAACATGATTCCTAAGGTAACTCTTGACCTACCAATACATACATTTAAAAAATGTGTAAATTACATCTAATACAGCGAGGTTACTATACATTTGATGAATTCTTTAATGACAAGGTAGATTGGAAGCAGCCAGCGTCGCTCTCATCTCCCGCAGTCAAGGCAAGTCACTATCTCCTGTAAAGTGACTTAACAATTATTCATTGTAAAGTCAACATCTCCTGAGGATGCTCCGGTTTCGGAGCGAAACGTGCGTAGAGGGTATATTGCCGAAGATCTGTTTGGTGTGGAGTATAAGGATTGAAGAAATTATAAATTACACCACACAGATTCTCCTGCTTTTCGCGGAGTATAGCAAATTAAGCTTAATTTTGATAATATATCATGGATTTCCGCAAGGTAACGCCTGCTTCTATCCAATATTGTAAATGTTGATGTTGGAAAAGAGCAACTACTGAGTTTCTTGCCGGCTCTTCTCGGTAGAATCTGCTTTCCGAACCGGTGGTAGAGTCACTACAAACATACATTCAAAAGTGTATACAAAATATTACTCTTCATAAACAAATAGCTGATTTTAACAATCGACTTACCAGAAACGGACATAAATTAGTGATATCTGCATATCGTCTGCGAAAGGTGCAGAACTTTGTGGGGTTGAGTATACGCTTTAACAACATGATTCCTAAGGTAACTCTTGACCTACCAATACATACATTTAAAAAATGTGTAAATTACATCTAATACAGCGAGGTTACTATACATTTGATGAATTCTTTAATGACAAGGTAGATTGGAAGCAGCCAGCGTCGCTCTCATCTCCCGCAGTCAAGGCAAGTCACTATCTCCTGTAAAGTGACTTAACAATTATTCATTGTAAAGTCAACATCTCCTGAGGATGCTCCGGTTTCGGAGCGAAACGTGCGTAGAGGGTATATTGCCGAAGATCTGTTTGGTGTGGAGTATAAGGATTGAAGAAATTATAAATTACACCACACAGATTCTCCTACTTTTCGCGGAGTATAGCAAATTAAGCTTAATTTTGATAATATATCATGGATTTCCGCAAGGTAACGCCTGCTTCTATCCAATATTGTAAATGTTGATGTTGGAAAAGAGCAACTACTGAGTTTCTTGCCGGCTCTTCTCGGTAGAATCTGCTTTCCGAACCGGTGGTAGAGTCACTACAAACATACATTCAAAAGTGCTTATAAAGTAGGCTTACTTCAAATTAATGAATTTTGAATTTTAAGGCTTCAGCCTTAAAATTCAAAATTCATGCAGCACTAATTATAGAAAAGCCAGATATGTCTTCTATATATTTGTAGGACGAACTACAGTATCTTTATCAGTAAAATGTTGACTGAATGGCTGCTACAAAATAAAAAAAGGAAACCACGAAAACGTTAGGCTGACGTTTATAAAAGGGTAAATAGACCGTAGCCGATGAGAAACGCGAATGAAATGGAAAGAGCTGGCATGGCCATAGAGGCGAGTTCTACATCAATCTATTAGTTTATAAGTATATCTTTCATTCTGTATTTCATATAATACTATTGTATGCATTCATACATTATCGTTTACATTTGCTATTTATACTATATCTGTGCTGTGCTGTACTATAAGTACCTACTCAGATTTCTCCTTAATTTTTCCCATACTCAAGGGGTTTTCGAAGAAGTCTCTTTAAAGATTAGTTGTTCTTGTGCACGTCCTGTCCCTTTTATGTTTATTTTAAATTTTTGGTTATAAATAAATAATATGCCTTCGAAATGTTCAACTATGGATTGCGAGGTCCTGGGTTCAAATTCTTAGTCGGGCTTTTTCTGTTCAAAAATCGCAAAACCACCGCGGAGTTAGAAAATGGGGACCCTCATATCCCGGAAAGCACATTATGTTGTATTCGAATTAGAAAAAGTTTGAAATTTAGGAAGTTATTTCATCATTAACATCGAGAAATTAATAATCCGAAGAATATTCTGGCCCTTCTATCTTAATAATGAATTTCCTTACACTTTTTAACAAATTTCACAAGTTCCGATGAAAGTATAATATTTTTGAAAGTTTATCCCAAGTACAGCGAGGAAGACAAAGAACTGCTCCCATAAAATAGAATCTCGGCAAAGAACCAATAAACTATCTAGACTAAACTTTAATTAAATTTTGTATTGTCTTTATGAGTGTGGTTTAAGTGACTAACTGTGGGGTAATATAATATTGCAAAATCCCATAACTAATTGTGTACAAAAAATATATCGTTGTTTCTAAGGAAGTTTAGATACAAAAAATGTGAATACATTTTGCTGTTTATATAATAACAATTTAAAAATACAATCTTAATAGGTTAAATAATAACAATTTTTAGTATATAGTCGTCTATTTTGTTTGTTCTAAAAACCCATACTAACATGATAAATGTGTAAGATCTAAAAACTTTACGGTCTATCGAAGCAACCAAATCCAGAGTTAGTTGAAAAAACGGAAAGTTACATAGGCTACTATTGGTCCCGAGAAAACGTCAGATTTACGAGGATGACACGAATATTAGTATTTTACACCAAATGTCGATCTTCCTTTACGTCTTAACATAGCAACCAAATTACTAATACACGGACGCATCTAGTAATTAATAATCTTTCCAGGTTGACCGAAATCGCTACAGCTCGTTACTTAATTACGTTGTAAGTTATCGCGTTACGTAGAGAACTTTGAACAAACTCTTTAGCATGAGCTGACTTGAACCTGCCAACGGTTCGCATTAAGTGGGAAACCATTATTAGCATTTATAACACTAACCACTGTAATTAAAATGGATACGAATACTACTTGAAAATGTTTTCACGATTAAACTGTAAACATTTTAGTCTAAGAAAAACTTTAATTTAGAAGTTAATTAAATTTAAAGAAAGTTATATTTTTTTTATTCTCTTTTTTGAATTAGCTTAAATGTTAATTATTTCCACTTTTCTTTTAAATTTTAACTTTAACACTTTTCTCTTAACTTTCATATTAAATATTTAGTTTAATTTATTTAATGGCATGTTAGTTGTAAAGGTTTAAATTGGCAGATAAGTGACGCAATGTAAAGTTAAAGGTACTTAAAAAAAATGTGTAAAAATGTATACTGTAATAAGTTGAACATTTCATGTATGTAAAAACATAGAGTAAGTCAGACAATCGACAGTTGATACCTTAAGTATCAACTGTCGATTGTCTTTAATCCTTACTAATATTCTAAATGCAAAAGTGTGTTTGTCTGTCCTTCACGCCGTAACTTAGCAACCAATCGACTTTCGATTTTTGACATATTGAGTCAGTTGAAATGACAGAGAGTTGGAGTTGTATGAAACGTAGTGGCGATAATTAAAAACCCGCTCGACGCCATTGCTGTTACACGCACCGCCCCTGCAGCGCAGCCATCTTGCGGTGGGTGTGACATAGCTGCTCACGCGCCGCCTTTTTCGAAACCATTTTGGACGGAGGTGAATCGACTATTGCTGCCCTGGTACTGCGACGTTGATACTGATAAAACTAGACACACACAATTCTGCATTCTTCGGTTCCGTGTGTAGCTCAGACCATCCACAACATAGATACTGCAAAATAGAGAGGGCTTCTTTGCTTCTCTGTTTCATTTTTTATTTATTTTTAATTTTTTTTTTGTGCCTTTTTCTTCGTCTCTGGTCCAATAAGGATGATGGATAAATCTCTGTCAGAAACCAACTTAGATGGTATTTGCAGTAAAGACACCACACCACCAAATTTCACATCGCTTCGATACAAAAGAAAACGGGATGAGGTTGGCTCTGCAGATTTTAGGATCTTCCAGGAAGAGATGAGAGATATGATCAAATCACTTTTTTCCGTGCAGGAACAAGAGTTAAAAAAGATTGCCCCCACACTCAAGGACATACAACAGTCGTATCAAAATATTGAGAAAACGATTGCATTCTTGTCTGCACAGAATGAAGAATTTAAAGAAAAAATTTTTAAATTGGAAACTCAAGTTAAGGAAGACAGAACGTATATTGGTGTTTTAGAAGAAAAAATAGAGGACTTACAGAGAGGAAGTAGAAAATTGAATTTTGAAATAAAAAATGTTCCAAAGAAAAGTACTGAAACGAAGGAAGATTTAATTGCAATGGTCAATTGTTTGTCAAAATGTGTTGGTAGTAGCTTAACTAATGCGAATATAACAGACATATATAGAGTGCGTGGGAAAAGAGAGGGCATTACTAACACACCAATCGTTGTTGAAACCTCTTCTACCATACTTAAGTCTGATATCTTGAGGTTGTGTAAAATGTATAATGTTAAACACAAATCTAAATTGTGTGCCAAAAATCTAGGATTCCGCACCTCAGAAGACACTCCTATATTTGTATCAGATCAACTTACCCCTAAGGGAGCCCGTCTTTATTTTCTTGCTCGTGAACTGGTGAAAACGAAGGCATACCGATTCTGCTGGACAGCGTTTGGGAAAATTCATGTAAGAAAGGACGAAAACTCCCCTATCATTACTATAAAAGATGAAGCTCAGATCTCATACCTATTACGTGGAGCATGACTAAGACACTTTGTTATTATTAATTTATTTTTATTAACACTAAATCTAGTTTTAAACTGCTGGTCAACTAATTTTTATTTGCTTTTTAAAAATATGTTACACTACTACAATACACACACTTGCACTCAAACATCAAACACATAATATAATATATTCCCGAATATTGATATATTCCCGTTCAAACACACGCGTCATCATCAGTGGCTTAGCCACACACAATTCATGCTAAGAGCCATTGCATCCAGTCTTTTTCTATTAAATTATGGATAACACATCACTAACTCAATCCGACCTAGACAATGCAGAAATTTCGCAAGCAGTGATATGTGAAATATCAGATCTTCCAAAGCATATTAGTATTAATAACAAAGGTCTTACTGTCCTTTCTCAAAATATTAGAAGTATTTATCGTAACTTCGATGACTTTTGTGTGACCTTGTCCCAGTTAAATCACGAACCTGATATTTTGATTCTTACTGAATGCTGGCTGAGCCAAAATAAGCCTATTCCTCAACTGAGAAATTACATCTCTCATAAATCTACTATGCATTTAAACCAAAATGATGGTGTAGTTGCCTATACTAAAAATACAATCAATGTTAATGTTAAAGAAGTTCAGCTAGTGCATGCATCATGCTTACAATTAGTAACAAATAACAACAATGTCATATTAGGCATCTATCGCTCGCCATCTCATAACAGTGCTGATAGTTTTATTGAATCTCTTAACTCGCATTTAGAAAATATTAAATCCTACAAGTATATCACAATAACTGGTGACATAAATTTAAAGATTATTTCAAAACTTACTGAACACACGTACGAACGCAATAATAGAACAAATTACCTTAATATGCTCACTCTTCATGGTTTACTTCCAGGTCATTTACTACCAACTAGGGAAGATAATTGCTTGGATCACTGTATGCTTAAATTAGAGAAAACCAAACGTAGTGCTTTTATAGCTGTACTCAATACTACTGTTACTGACCATGCCATGCAACTTCTTCACTTATCAAATATAGTTGGTAGCAAATATAGATGTTCAAAGATCAAGACAATTACTGACTTTAATGAAGCACTCAAGAGTCTTGCTAATAAAAACATCTCTATACTACTACATTGCGATAACCCTAATTTATTAATTGAAGAATTAACAAATAAAATTAAAGATTCTCTAGACGAAAATACAAGAACTTTACTAATTCCTAAATGTAAACGTATTATTAAACCGTGGATAACTCCAGGAGTCCTGCGTTGTATAAGGCACAGAAATAAGTTACAGAAAAGTTTTCGTGCTAATTCTTTTGATGGTAACTTAAAAATTGTTTACAAAAGATATCGCAACCATTGTAATAACTTAATTAAAAAACTAAAACGTAAATTTGAAAAAGACCAGTTGAATAAATCTACAAAAAATTATAAAGCACTTTGGAAGAACATTAAAAGTTTTACTAATCTGAATATCTCAAAAAATAAAAATACGGATATCCTAAGTATTAAGCCTTCCCCTTCTGAATCAGTTAATCTTGTTAATACATATTTTGCTAGTGTTGGAAAAAAACTGGCCGAGAATATCCTTCTAAATAATCCGCAACAAAAGCCACCTAGGCTCATCACCTCTAACTACTCCCATTATTCATCATTTCGCCTCCTTGAAACTGATTTTAAGGAAGTTAGTGACATACTTGTGAATCTAAAAACGGGTAGTGCATCAGGGTGGGACAATGTCCCAACAGAATTTCTTAAACTAGCTAACAATTTGATTGCTCCCATCATTGCGCACTTTGTTAATCGTTGCTTCAGTACAGAAAATTTTCCTGCTATCTTAAAAAAATCGATTGTTACACCAGTCCATAAGGGGGGAACCACTAATGATGTTAGCAACTTTAGACCGATCTCAGTATTACCTGATATCTCCAAAGTTTTTGAAAAAATAATCAACATACGACTGCTTAATTATTTAGAACAACGCAATATATTATCTGAATGCCAATACGGATTCAGACGAGGTAAGTCTACAGAAGATGCTGTATCAGCACTTAGTACTCTCATCGTAAAACAGTTAGATAGCAATAAAAATTGTCTCACAGTCTTCCTTGATCTTAGAAAAGCTTTTGATACTGTTTCGGTGCCCATTCTTATCCAAAAACTCGAATCTATTGGTGTAAGGGATACGACATTGTCTTTGTTTAAGAGCTATCTGAGTGAGCGTACCCAAGTAATCAAGATTGATGGATATATTAGTAGGGAGATAGATATTAATTATGGCGTCCCCCAGGGTAGTGTTTTGGGTCCAACCTTATTTTTAATCTATATCAATAACTGTGTAATCTAAAGCTACAACATGGACAAATCTTTTCATACGCAGATGACACTGCCATTGTGTTCACTGGCAACTCTTGGGAAGAAGTTCACAGTCATGCTGAGAGAGGGCTCAGGGACATTTCTAAGTGGCTGGTATGGAATTTTTTGACGCTTAATACAGAAAAAACTAAATATTTGTGTTTTACTATCCGTGAATGTACACAACCAGGTCAACATCTTAAACTTAAGATTCATACATGCGGACAGTTACGCAATGACGCGATCTGTGACTGCCCGGTTATACAGAAAGTATCGACTATTAAGTACCTCGGTGTAGTGCTAGATCAACGAATGACTTGGTATTTTCATATAGATTTAGTCTCTAACAGGATCAGGAAACTAATATGGATATTCAATAATATTTGAATACGGTGTACACAACTCTTGTTCAATAATTATTACTGTATAACAGTCTGGGGTGGTGCAGCCAAAACGAAATTTATTGAGCTAGAGAGAGCCCAACGATCTCTTTTAAAAGTAATGTTCTTTAAATCTTATCTGTTCCCTACTTCACAACTCTACTCCACCTCTGGGATACTTTCAGTCAGGCAGCTATATGTTTTGAACATAGTTCTTAGAAGGCACAAATCTTTACCGTTTATAGCTTTAAATAAACGTAATCGATTTGTTGTGGCAAAACCTCTTCGCACCAGAACTGTTTTTGCGCGAAATCAATATTTCTCGCAATCAAATTACTTATATAACACGATTAACAGAAAACTTAAAATATATCCGCAAAAATTGCATGCATGCAAAGAAATATTAAATAAATTTCTATTAACATTAAATTATAATGAAGTGGAATCGTTATTAAAACGCATAATTTAATATTAAGTACAATTATAGAGGTTAAAACACACACACACACGCACGCACACGCACACACACACACACCCACACGCATACTCACACCCTCACGCATACTCACAAACAAGCACGCGAATTACTTTACACTTTAAATATATTGTAATGTCATTTTTCTTTAATGTTCATTTTTTAGTTAACTTAATTTCTTCTGTTAAGATGTCTATTATTTTTAATATCAACACAAATATTTTTGTTTGTATACCTACCCTCGTTTTTATGTTTATTTCTTGTTATGGAAGAGCGGTGTCTTCTGACACAGGGGTAGTAATACTACCCTTAAAAGAAGGCTCCAGCCATTAGTGTTTAAAGTAATTTTATTTACCCAAATAAACTATTTTTTTTTTATTTTTTTATAAACACAATCGTGGGATTCAGATAGTATTACTAGTAAATAATAGTTTAAGTCCACCAATCCGCACGGGGCATCCGTAATCCAGCGTGATGGACTGCTTTCTTAAACCCATCTTATTGTGGGAGGAGACCCGTGCCCTGTAGTGGGTCGGGTATGGGTTGATGTGATGATGATGATGATGAAAAGTTTAAGTGTGAAGTTTTTTTAAGGATTTTGAACAGACAAAAGTTCTGATTCTTTTCGACTAAATAAAGAAAGGATTTGTTTATTTTATCCTCTTTACTTGTCCAAATACTAAGTAATTAAATACATTATTTATCTAGTATTCTATATACGGGCTACTTTATTAAAATTTCACTTATAACGTCTGGAATGACGCTTGAGATTAAAGCATGTCCTTTAAATGGGTGGGGGCCCGCCCTTACACAAAAACAAGTTTGAAAACAAAAATTTATGCTATTATTGTAAACGATTTGAATTAGGGTAACATACAATAATGACAATGTTGCTTGTCGACTCCGTTCTCATCTCACTCATAAGATAGAATAATGATTGTTAAATTTTAGAGTGTTGCAAATGCCTAGTTTCTTGCCGGCTTCGAATCTACCTTCCGAACCAGTGGAAGAGTCAGTACAAAACGACAGACTTGACGTTTTAAAAATATTTTAAACGATAAGGAACTTTTTATATACTTTTTGTGGTGTGCAATAAAAGTATATTCATTCATTGAACTTTTTCTGAGAATTTCAGAAAAAGTTGAATGAATGAATTTTGAATTTTCTGTTTATAGACAGAAAACCTTGTAATTGGTCTGGTGGGAGGCTCTTGACGTGGCTTAATAAAACTTACCGAAAAATTTGTAGCACTAAGCGATTTTGAAACCTTTTAGGTGCATTTGTTTAATATAACTGCCATTTTCTAGGCAAGCGCATCCCATCTTAGGTGTCGCATCACATCTACATTTTCCATCAGGTTAGACTGTGTTAACGCGCTGGTCTATTAGGAACCAATAAAAAAAAAAAAACTCCTTACAGGTTAGCCCGTTACCATCTTAGATTGCATCACCACTTACGAGTACCAGCAGGTGAGATTTCAGTCTAATTTGTAATGGATTTACAAAAAAACTCCAGATTATTTTAAAGAAATCATCTGCAGTCACAGGCAAGATAATGCCAAAAGATCCTTCCCACTTGTCTATTGCGTACTGCGCAAACATCCTCAAAATGGGGTAATCAATTATTTACCACTCATTATCTTAATAGCGGCGGCGTGTTTACGAGAAATTTCGGAATAGTTAAACATACATTTGCTTTATTAAAATCACTCCGGTTTTACGCGCGCTCCCTTGCGACCAATCCTTTTAGTTATGACCTTCAAACTACATTTAGTAGGGTTGGAAGTTTGGGGTGTAAAATCTGACGTACTTTTATGACAGCTGGGTATTTCTACCTAGCCTTAGGTGCTCACTCTTCTTATTTTCTGAGAGCGCCTGTTCGTTTGTTTATTTGTTAGCTACGCACCTATGCATTCACTGAACAAATACGTTATCTATGTGGGGTCCGCGTTCTAGCATATTCTAGCCCACTTGCCCGGTCTTGCTAGCTCACAAACTTTTCCCATTTTCCCCATTTTAGGGTAAACGTTTTGAATATTAGAGGTAATATAATTACTGTCAACTGTTAAATAGAATAAAGTGACTTACCGCCTGTTCAAGAAACACTACTAAAGTGGAGTGGTTTTTAATGCTTCAATAGTAGTTGTGTACACGGTTTCTGTATGTTCATAACTCTGTGCTTAAGGTATTAATGAATGTCAGGTTACGAGGGGAGAACTTAGCAGTTTTAGTTTCCTTAAATATAATTAACGATCTCCCTGGCGCATCGGTGACCGCTGTGGTTTTAAGTTAGAGGTTCCAGGTTCTATTCCCAGCACGGGACATTATAATTTCTGAATTTTCTCTGACTGGTTTGGTAGGAGACTGGATGCTTTGGAGTGGCTAGTTACCACCCTACCGACAAAGACTTGCCGCTCAGCGATTTAGCGTTCCGGTACGATGTCACTTAACAACCAATTAGGAGTACCTATAGGTTTAAGATAACTGTCATACACGAAGCAGGTTAGCCCGTTATCTTCTTAGACTGAGACTTCTCAGGTGAGATTGCACTCAAGTCTCAACAAACTAGAAGCACATTCAAATTCTAGCTAGCTTCAAACGTAAAAACAGAAACTGGATTACGCAAAAAAAGTCGCAAGATAAAGGGTGCGCCAAAAAACTAACTGTTTTCCATCGGGCTTAGAAAAACACGGTCGCAAATGTTCACCTAAAACAGATGAAGCCATTCGACCTTCCAGTGAGCAACACGTACGTGTATTATCGTTCATTGGAATTTCGTTCCTAAGACATCTCGATATAAAGTTTCAATTCGCGCACACTAATATTTATTTACAAGCGCAATTATGCAGGTCACGTGGTAAGAGGCTTGCAGAATACGAATGGAACACTCTCTGTCCAAGCGTACGGTAGCCCGCATGTACTCGGCTAACTTCACTATGCATTTTCAGCCCTATTGCCTTTGAAAAAGTGTGGTAAATCGTACGGCATTTATTTTCATGTATTCTATTTTCAATTTGTATTAAAGTCGAGATGCACATTCGCTTTTAGTAGTAGAACTTTTGTACACTGTGCACCGCGGCTTTTAAACTTTCTTTCTTTTGTGTTTAAAAAAATGTTATGTGCACCTGGCCTATAATATACCAGCTTTTTATTAACAATGCTTCAGAGTCTTTTATTTGCAGTTTTTTTTTCACAATAAAACTGTTTTTATTCAACCAATGATGATATATGTTAAATATGTGTTAGATGTGTTTTCCATCGACTACATAATCTGCACGCTCAGGTTGCCTTTGAAAGATCACTTTTAGTGATAAGGCCGCCTTTGCACCCTAGCACTAAGCTATTACTGTTGTCCTTGTGTTTTGTGTTGCAATCAAGTTTTCTATTTTATTCTATTCTGTAATGCGGTGTGTTCTGAAGAATGCTTGAATTAGGTAGTACTACCTTCTTTGCGCCCTAAAATGTTTTACGGCCGTGGCTGGTAGTACCGACAAAGACACGCAATTAAGCGTTGTGGTACGACGTCGCGTAGGAACCGATTAGGGGTTCGGGTCTAATATAACTGCCATACCCCTAGCAGACTGAAAGGGCTTTCTTGTAGTAGATAAAAAAAAAAGTGTGTGTCAGCTCCGACGCACTACTGGAGATTACTCCTTAAGTACGATTTTCGAAACGTACACAAGAAGAGTTTATTTAGCTGAATAAAGATTAATACCATATGAAAGGGTAAATTAAAAATCCTGTTCAATTTATTCATACACGGCGGAAGTGTAACTTCTTAAAAGTAGCCTACGGGAGATTGAGGTGGATGTAGAGTATCTGGACTATTAGGATAAATGTAATGTTTATTGTTTAGTTTCCATGGTAACTACAATAGGTAAAAAAATGTATTATGTTTTCTATCTCACTCTGTCCTATACATTTATGTGTTTGTTTCTTTATCTAGATATTATTCGGTTTCCTTGGTAACTTAAATAGGAAATATAAGTTAATTAAACTAAAGCGACGTTGCATGTTTGCGCATGCCGGGCATGCAACGTCGCAAAGTGAAAACGTAACGAGGTAATTCATTAGTAGATTTTACCCCTCACATTTTTCTCATACCGGGCGCCTTATATATGAAGAACGATTCTTAAGGGGTAAACTCCAAAAACATGTTAACCTAAAGAAAGACTATTTGGGAATTTGGGGAAAAAAATGTACCATGCGTCGCAGAAACTAATTTTATTTCTACCACTTCTATGGCTGGTGTGGCCTCGTCCATATAGTTATAGCAAATATTGTTTCCACGCACATTCAATTATGGGGCAGGCCTTCGCCGTAGAAGCGACTTTTACTTCCTTCCACTTATATGCTGGGCACTGGCTATGGAAAAAATCGCATCGCGCCAATTTTCTCGTGCGGTAAACGTATCGCGTTGCCAATCGCCCCTACCCGTGGCATGATATTATATACCTCTTATTTGTAGGGATATCCCCATCGAGCGATCAATCGTATATTTGCATGTGTAAAAATAAATGAATTAATGTTTTACATTATTAATAATTGAAGCGGTGATAGCCCAGTGGGTAGGACTTTGACTTCACTTTCGGGGGACCGAGTTCGAATCCCAACATGCACTTCCAAATTTTTGTAAATTATGTGCGTTCTAAGCAATTCAAATATCACTAGTTTGAACGGTGAAGAAAAACATGGCGAGGAAATCTGCATGCTTGAGAGTTGTCCATTAAATTAAACTTTTCTACTATAATTTCTCAAAGGTTTGTGAGTCCACCAATCCACACTAGGCCAGCGTGGTGGACTAAATCTCTTCTCATTGTGGAAGGAGACCAACGCCCGGTAGTGGGCCGGACTTTGTTGTACAAAGTATGTATAACAAAGCACGAAATAAATATTTTCTGTAACATTTTAAGTCGGTGTGAAGTAAGATGTAGACAATTACTGGTACTTACCCTGTTACTATATAAAACGGAAAACCAAATATATGATTATATATTCAATTCATAGTATCTTTCTACATTTTACTTGGCACCGACTTAAACATTTTGTAGACAATATTTATTGAACGAATCAGTCTATTTGTATTGATTCTACCAAGAAAGAGTCTACCGAGAAGAGCCGGCAGAAAACTCAGCAGATTGCTCTTTTTCTACATCGTATTTTATAGTTCAACTATGTTTAGAATTTTTCTATTTTACTGAGGCATGACAGTGGAGTGACCTGCTTCCAAGCAGGCTTATCTCCACGCTTAATTAAATGTATTTTAATACATTGTTTAAACTTAGGTTTTATTATTATTCCACTACAAATCAGCCCTTGACTGCAATCTCACCTGGTTGTAAGTGATGATGCAGTTTAAAATGGTTGCGGGCTAACAGGTTCGATAACCCTAATCGGTTTCTACTCGACATCGTAACGGAACACTGAATCGCTTTTAACGGCACGTCTTTGTCGGTAGGGTGTTAATTAGCCACGGCCAAAGCCTCCCACCAGACCAAACCAGAGAAAATTCAGAAAATATTAATTCCCAAATCGTCTTTACTGGGATTCAAACCCGGGACCTCCTACTTAAATTCACAAAAAAGTAAAGGTAAAGGTAGATCAAATAATACGTTTTGTAAACTGTGTATATATGTGTACTTTTTGAGTGAACAAAAAGCGTGAATTTCGCGCCATCGACACTGCACGTCTCCCATAAGCATGAGTTTAGTTTTTCACTTCTATCGGCAGTCCTCAAAGAATGCTTCGCCTGTTTTTGAAGTTATACTTCTTTTGGCGCGTTACGGAAAAATGATGACAGTAAATTTTTACGATGCGCGCGCACACCGTTATCAAAAACTCCCTGAAGTTAGCTATAAGGTTTGACAGGGACACTTTCAATGATCAAAGTCTGCGTTTTTCAAATTAATTCAATTGTTCAAAAATCTCAAATTTTAATGTTGAGTGAAACTTGGTTGTCCTATAATGAGATGACTAGATAATGCGTTAAAACGAAACTTTAAATGTATTATTATTATCTTTTTTCTATTACTAGTGTCGTTTTTTCTACAAAGGCGAAGGCGTTTTAGAATAAGGTGAAAGAGAAAATTTTTGAAATGATTTTTGTCTTGTTACGTCAAAGAACTGTAACTTCTTGTACATTTACTGTTACTTTGGCTCTGGGTTGCTTATTAAGAAAGTATAACTGTCACTGGCATACAAAATGAATAAGAGAAAACAGAAAAACAAGGAAATAAACTAACAATACGTGGCCGCAGTCACCTGCAAATACAGCGAAACTAATTCAATCACTAGCGCTGTCCCACGGGAGTTAGTTTGGTTTGAATTTCTTTATTCGTCCCGAAGTTTTGTACCTATGGGTATTCATTTTATGGGTTGATACAAATCGCTTTTGGGAATTTCACTTGTTTCACTTCGCTGGTATTAGTGACATGGGAAGCGACAGGTTGTTTTGTGGTAGTTTCACTACAGCTTCTAAGTTTTACTTGTTGTTCAAGTGGTTGGCAAGGATCTTGAAGTCCAAGGTTCAAATACTTGTTCGTCATGACCTCTAGAAGTTACTGTTCTTGTTGTGACAGTTAATATCAATAATTGAACCTATCTGTTAGAAGTGACTACGGGATTAGAAATGTTTTATATAGTTTGGATATAAAACTGGACCCGGTAGTTGGCGTTGCAATTAGGTTCTTGGTTTTATTAAGATATTAAAACCGATAATAACCGACTTGATGCAGACGAAGTTGCGCGTGTCAGCTAGTCCTTGAATAACACTGTTTTTTTATGGAGGGTTCAATTCTGAACATGCCACCCTCATCGGAGCTACTTAAGGATATTCATTACTGCCTACGCTTAATGGACACTATAATGTTAAAAGTCAACACGCATTTATTGGAAATTTCGAATGAATTGGTAGGAATTGCCCACCGATCCGCACTGGGCCCGCGTGGTGGGGCCCTTTCGCATTGTGTGAGGAGACCCGTGCCCCGTACATGGGTTGATATGATCAGTTGGTAAGATAAAGAAGTTTCCATGCGCTGTTGGCGTAAGTAGTCCGAAATGCGTATTTCTGGTGTAGATCCAGGCACATGAGTAGTGGTAGATAATTGGACTGTCAGTTGTGTGAAAAAATATCAATTTAAACTACAATTTTAATTTGGATGATAAATCAATTTAATTTATAAAAACCAAATTTGGAATGAATTTCAGCGCCATTATTGACCAATCTAAAAAAAGAGGTTCTCAATTCGGCTGTATTTTTTTTTTGTGTTTCTATGTTTGTTATCGTGGTCTTATTTCAATTTGGCAAAGATCTGATAGATGTCTTCGGAGATGAAGAACATAACTCTGTAATTATATTTGACGGCCGATTGGCGCCCTGCTTTCTGAGTCCAGGGCCGTGGGTTCGATTCCCACAACTGAAAAATGTTTGTGTGATGAACATGAATGTTTTCAGTGTATGGGTGTTTATATGTATATTATAAGTATTTATGTATATTATGCATAAAATTATTCAATAGTTATCTTAGTACCCATAACGCAAGCTACGCTTTCTTTGGGGACTAGTGGTGATGTGTGTATTGTCGAAGTATATTTATTTATTTATTTACTTAAGAAATAAATTTAATCTACAAACACATAAGAAGTCAAATAAAACCAGAATTATTGAAGCGCCTAGTGCAATTGTCGCTTCAAAAGCTCCATGGCGCACCGCACGCGCCGTCTCTTACAGTTTCTTGTTGTTTGACTTATTTTATAATGCTATTTGTCTCGTAACTGACTTTAAAAGGCTTCTTTCTGCGCTAGTATTGTGTGAAGTCAACAAACTTTGATATTAATTATTTTATTTCCGTTTAACTTTATGATTTATTGCCCTACCTTTTATTATACACTTAGTCTAGTTTATATCTTAGAAGGCTCATATCATTGTCATTTAATCATTTCATTAATATGCCTATAAGAAAGAAAGAAAGAAAGAAAGAAACATTTATTTTTTACATTGCGCCACACATTACAATATTCACAACACCACATATGTTATGTGTGGCACAACCTAGAAAAAAGGTGCCAGCTCAGCATTGTGCTGCATGCGCCAGTGGGAGCATACAGCGCTGATATAACAGTCCACTGCTGGACTCAAAATCATCAAAATCACCACGCTGGGCAGACGGGATGGTGATCGCAGTAGATTCTACGTTATATTCCCTTAGTCACCTCGTATGACACCTGTGGGGGAGAAGCGATTGTAGCAACTATTCCGATCTGATCAACCGTCATGCCAGCGCTATCTATTAAAAATAATCAGAAGTGGGAAAGTCAAAAAAAAATATCATTATCAATTAGGGTTTTCGGCCGTGTTGAGGCAAACAACAGTAAAATAATCGGTCCAGCCATTTTCGAGTTCAGCCATTTATTTAAACGAGAGGTTAATCGGCGATAGCCTAGTGGTTTGGGCCTTGATTCAATTTCGGGAGGACTACGTTCTCCGGAAGCAACTGGATTCAATTGATCTAACGGTGAAGGAGAACATTGTGAGGAAACCTGTATACCCGATAGTTCAACTTAAGGCCGTGGTCCACCACGGTGGCCCAGTGCGGATTGTCCACCAATCATTCACACACATTTAAGAACAATGCCAAAAACTCAGGTATGCAAGTTTCTTCACGATGTTTTCCTTCACCATTGAAGCCTGAGATATTATTGAGCCCCTTCTTATTCTGAGATAAGACCTTTTTGACTTCGACCCGTAATGGGTTGTAATGATGATGATTCTCATCTATTTACCATTGTCCTCTATATACCTAAGACATGTAAATCCATATTCTTGCGACCCAGCTCGATGTTCACCCGGGTAAAAATATCCAGGTCAATAGCCCGGTGCCCGGCCCGGTGAGTAAATAAATTAACCGCCATCGGATATCCGCACTTAACCCGTGTTCTTTTTACATACCCGACGTTGACATGACTTGAATTTGTTTTGGAAAGACCTTTTTTTGGCGATAGCGTACCTACGATTGTTATATTGCTTAAATATGGACATAGGAAAGATAAGGTGGACGAAATAAGCTGTCCTTTATGTGTGTGTTTGTGTTTCATAGAATGCGCGCTCCTAAACTTTCTATTTATATTATCTACGTGAGTCATAAAAAATCTAAGATGAAGGACATAATAAACAATATATTATGTCCTTCTGCACGTCCTTTTTATGTATATTTTAAATTTCTGGTACTAAATAAATATGGAAGCGGCAACATGGAAGCGGTCTCAGAGAGCGGAAATAAAAGCTTCTAACTTATTTTGGACCACGATTAAGTCCGCAGCTCGGGATAGGTCTGGATGGAAAATAGTAGTCTCGGCACCAGGTGTTGAAGGACTCAAAGGAGAAGAAGAAATAAATAAATATAAATAATAAATAAATAAATATACTATGACAATACACACATCGCCACCTAGCCTCAAAGTAAGCGTAACTTGTGTTTTGGGTACTAAGATAACTGATGAATATTTTTGAACCCACAGCCTTGGACTCAGTAAGCAGGGTCGCTGCCCGCTGCACCAATCGGCCGTCATTATGTCTATGAGTTCAATTTTAATAACATAATGTTAAAACTTTACCTCCTAGCGGTTCCGAACAACTTTGTAACAGTATATATTTTAATAATTAATTTGATACCAATACTAGCGGACCCAGTACCTAGTGTTCCTGTCCAGATAAGCAGAACTTTATTCAATAATTCATTTTAAATTTGGCGATATACTAACAGTTGCGCCTACTGGATCCATTGGTGTGGGGGTTACATTTTGAAGCCAAATAAAATATATAAATAAAAAAATAAATTCAATCCTAAATTATAGAGTTCTTTATTTTACTAGCCCTATCATTTGACACCCTATCCTATTGAGGGAGGTGTGAAAAAACAAATGTATTGCGCCATTTTATCGTTGCGCTTGAAACTTGGATGTGAAATTCACATAGTGTATAGTATTTTACTAGCCAAGCCGTTTCATTTGACATCCATTTGAGAGAGCTGTGAAGAATATGTAATCCGCCATTTTGCGGCGGCGGCCATCTTAGATCGATTTTCATCAAACAAAGTGCAACGGCATCTAGTTAACTTAGTCCACCACGCTAGCCCAGTTCGTGCCTTTGAAAACATGGTGGAGAACTCAGGAATGCAAGTCACGATATTTTCCTCCACCGTTGAAGCATTTAAATTGCACATAACTTTATTTGTATACCACAATATTAACAATCACAAAAAGTAGAATACATGAGGTGGCATTATCGCTTAAAGTTAGAGAGAAAAGTTAGTGGGATTCTAACTCGGATCTCTGAAAGTAAAGCCGAGGTCCAAACCACTGCCTAGTTGTTAGTAAAACTAGTCAGTTGTTAGGACCATCGCTTATAATCCTGATGATTCAAACAGTTATAGAGTATATTTATGAATATGGATGAACGGTGTCCGATGCAATAAAGCAGGAAACTATTCATTTCCCTGAGGGAAGGGACAGTGGATTGAAATTCAATTAAGCATCATTCTATTAGTGATTGGAATCAAAATCACTGCTCTGGATAATGGACACTTTCATATTTACTATATCGACTTAAGTGTAGATTTATTTATGCATTCAAAAAACGAATGAATACAATTGTCAAACAGAAATGAACAAAAGTTCAAAAGTTGATCTTATTACTAAAAGTGACCTTATCTATCGAAATAATACTTCTTAAAGTGATAGTAGTAAGATTACTAAATACCTTGAAAAGACACATAACTTGACTTAAATCCCTGAAATGAGGACTACACGTTGCCCGCGACATTGTCCGCGTTGAATTTTTGATTTCCCCTGAAATGAGAAGAAAACCCGTTACCGCCTACTCCTATCGAAATCGGTCCATGATTTATAAGTTATCAGGTCACACTTAGATACATACTCTCAAGATTATATTTTTATCTACATCTGATTTATAAAAGCAAATATTTAAAAAATACTGTTAAATACTTCTAAATAAAGCATATTAGTAGTGTACACCTCAGGGTAACTTAGGCGATGCCAGCGACTAAGTCAGCGAAGAATTCCTGATTTTCCGTTAACTTCAAAAGTTCTCCGTTATAACGCTAAACAAAAGGGTCAATAATATAAAAATAATACTGCTTTAAGCAAAGGAAGAAAACCCAAGAGACAATTAAGGGATTTCTTGTTTAACAACAGGACTGGAAGACAGGAAATTATAGTATCGGTCGTGGTAAAAAATGAAAATACTCTTTATTGTACACCTAACACAAGGAGAATATACCTACACAATAACACAATAAATTATTTCTTGATATTGAATATCTAGAGAAAAGTGGTAAATTTTAAGTTTTGGAGGTGGGCGTGATCACTGTTACGCAGTTTCATACTTTTAGAGTGATCATCGTTTCATTCATTAGTGTTAAAGTTATGTTATTGTTCACAAATATCTAAATAAATAAATAAAAAATAAATGTACTATGGGCGGCCTTAACGTTAAAAAGCGATCTCTGACAGGCAATAGGTCGTATGTAGCTGCCCGTTTACTATTTTTAAGAAATTAACAATCAAAATTAATAGTTTTAATCTTAGTTTAAAATTTTAAGTGTCTCTCCCATTTTATTAAACGTATGAAATTATTTAACATATGTCAGAAGTTTACATTCTATTTATACCTTATTTTATATTGAAGCAAAATTGAATTTGTACTTATTATATATATAGACAAATTACACACAATTATTAACTGATTCTGTGACGAATTATTAGATTCCACTAAATATACCTCTAGGTCTAGATTAAGTTAACTTTAGAGTAAATAAAATTCAAACACACCTACATAAACTCAAACAAAACTATTTCCTTCCGCCTTACCAAAATCAATTTGAATCTAATTCTGAAAATATATTTTGTGAATGTTTTGTTTTGTACACTGGCGGAGTATTTTGTGCCCGTAGATTAGCAATATCCAATATCCCCGGAAACTGATCATTTCCTTAGGGAAGGGAAAAGGGGATTGGAACTCGATCAAGCATTCATTCAATTATTTAGGTGATTGACATAAACTTGTGAGTGCCTAACTAAAGTTTTGCTTAGAAAATTGTAAACGTAAAAAAGGATAGTGGTCGTCCAGTTAATTTAGTTTTATTAGAAGTAGAGGAAAGAAGACTAGATAGGAGATGGATGAACTGTGTGTAAAAGGAGTGGAGAGTGAGATTACAAGAATTAATTGGAAGGAATAGATATGTTGTACCGACCTCACTTAGGGCGAAAAGTTTTTCTGAAGTAGTGGAGCTTTTTGTTCCGGTCAGAAAGGCTTCTTTGCCTGTGTAATTAGAGGCACATGAGACTTAACAACTACGCCTGAGATTAATGGACACAGGGTACACACGCAGGTACTTTTAGGTACGTTTTACTTGCACGCCCTGCGTAGTGTAGCTCTGTACGTAGGCGACAGTTTTCAACTTATCATCAGGTGGGCCATGGGTGGGTATTGAATTATTTATTGCACACCAAAATAAATATTACAAAAGAAACTTCGATACTAGCTTCGAAGTCTAAAGGCGGACTTATCGCTAAAGCGATCTCTCCCAGACATACTATAAATAGTTGGAAAATCAAAAAGTGCACGCCTCATAATCTCATTCATTACAATAAAATTGAGATTATTTGTATTTAATAATTAAACATACATACATCTAAGTATACCGTGAAAATTAATAGGAATTTTTATAGGCTTCAGTATTTTGTGGAATAGAAATTCCACAAAATACGACGAAGCCTATAAAAAAAAACCAACTCGATAAGTGAAGTATTTCGCTCGTTATGACCACAAGATACGGGATCCGTCCATACCTACAGACACACGGACGCCTAAGACAGAACTTTTTTTAACAAGTTTTGAATTAGTTTAATAAAAAGAGACTTTAAAATATCATGAGTGTTAAAAATAGTGTTTTATTCTAAACATTTGTCTATTTATATTCACTTAAAAAAGCAATAAAGATAAAAAAAGTGACATTTTAAGTTGGAGAATCACTTGGTGTGCGTAAACTGACAGTAATAGGCGTGCAATATTACAAAATATACTATGTGGTTAAAATTGTAATACTAAACATATAGTCAGGCCATCTGATTGGTTCGTCGATTACGACCTAAAAAAGTTTCTGGCAGACAATAAGAGGTACAAATTTATATGAGAGACGAGATCTATGCTCTGTAGTGAAACGTAAGCTGAGTACGATTAATTATGTTTTTTTTTATTCTACTACAAGAAGAGCTAACTCTTGACCGCAATCTCACACGGTTCAATGTGAAGTCTAAGATGGTAGCGGACTAATACGTTAGGGATATGACACCCCAAATCGGTTAGACCGTACCGGGACGCTATTATTGCTGGTCGGTATGTTTTCCTCGGTTGGATTTTAACAAACCACGACCGAAACCTCACAACAGATGAGGTCAGAGAAAATTGGGAAATTCAAATTGCCCCCCCGGAGATCGAAGTCGTCACCTCCAGACTTATAGAAACACAGCCTTTACCCGTGGGCCATGGATGTCGTCAATGTATATATATAATACATTTTATTACATTGTAGTAAGGACTCGTGAATTCCAGCAATGCCACAACATAGTTAGGAACAAAGAGACGCAAGAAAAGCGAAATGAAACATAAAAGAGAAAAGAAAGAATCCAATCACGGCAGTCTATAAAATCCCGATAATCCTCGGCCGGTCGGCTACGGGCGTGTAGTCTGATAATCATTTAATTAGCCGCAACGAAGTTATACAGTTAGCGGGGATTAGCCAGTGTGTTTGTTCATGGAATTTTATTTGAGACTTTTGCTCGCAGATAATTTTAAGTATTTTATTCCTAAATACTTATTGGATAGAAGCAGGCGTTACTTTGCGGAATTCCATGATATAATAATCCACCTGTTTCACGTTGTTCTCGTTTTTCCATGTGTCTACGCAAGTTTCACTCCGAAAGCGGAGCATCCTTAGGAGATATTGACTTTACAATGAATAATTGCTAAGACAACTATTCATTGTAAAGTCAACATCTCCTGAGGATGCTCCGGTTTCGGAACGAAACGTGCGTAGAGGATACATTGGCAAAAATCTGTTTGATTCAAAGTTTAAAGATTGAAGAAATTATAAATTACACCATACAGATTCGCGGAGTATAGTAAATTAAGCTTAATTTTTGTAATATTTTGTTACTTATGATGTACACCTAAGTAATCATATTGGTTTCGTTTCAAAAGCGTCGACATTAGTTAGGTCTATTATAAACAAAAAATTGCCACAAATTTACACGGATCTCAGGTTTCTTTATTTCTTTATTCAAGTAGGCACATATATGGCACTTTTGATGCATACATTACATGTAAAATATAACATAGAAGTGAGTTGATGAGGATAACTAAATTCGTCAACTTAGAACTAAAGCTATGAGTGTTCCAAACGCGCCCTGTTCTAAGAAGAACAAACTCAGCCGGTTTTTTTTTTGTTATCACCATCTCACATTGTCACTTAAAACTATTAAAGAAGGAACCTGGTTAGAGCAAGAATTTACACCCAAGCATTTATTGTTGACGTCGTTATATTATATATACAACATTATAATGTACATCTTCTGTCGCCAAGCAGCATTTAATTTTTTCAGGCGCATGAGCTTTAACACCTACGCCTCACGTTGATGGACACATGACGGCGCACCCCTGTCAGGGAATATAATCGGGGGATATAATTTTTGTCCCCTGGCTTTGCTAGCTCTGCTGGCGGGTTAAGTGCCAAATAAAGACGTATTCAAATAATTAAACGAAGAAACGGATATGTGGTTTAAGGTCTAAGATGCAAGCGTAGCTTCGAAGACGATAGTTAAGGACATTTTTAAATATTAAGATGGTTTCCTCCAGTCAAAACTCAAAAGAGATCATTATTTAAGATACAATTTCTAACGCAGTCAACTGTTGATAAATCACGTTCTTATCTCGAACCGATATTTTAGTATTGGCTTAGCATAACTCTTGAGCCTTCCGCGAAATGAAAAAATATATTATGTACTCGGAATTTGTATCGAATTCTTTTAGAATCATAATTCTAGGAAACAACAAACGATTATAGCACGTATTTCCCTCGTATTACGAGTCATTCAGCTATTTGGTTACCTTGGCTCCTGGATCAATATTAAAATTTGATGGCAGAGATTCAGACTAAAATGTGCTTTATGGGTTTTAGAATAGAGGTTATGGTTGATTCAAAAATATGTTTGTTTTCCAGATGGATGCCAAATACAAGGTCCTCGATGAATGGGAAATTAGATCGCGAAGCGCGGGAAGCGACATTATAATGGATAGGATTTTCTTACAAAAAAGAACAGAATGTATTTTTTTATTCCCTACCTTTTGTTTTGTGAACAAATGACCTGGATAAAATTCCGTTTATTGTCAAACGAATTGTTTTACAAATAGTTCGTTTGAAAAGGTGGATGGAGGCAGTATGAAAATATGATGTTGAAATCGTACTATTTAATTGCAAATTTTGAAGTTACTATGACTTCTTTATTGATAAGTATCAAATAAACTTACAGTTTTTTTTTAATCATTAAATATACTACGACAATACACACACCGCCATCTAGCCCCAAAGTAAGCGTAGCTTGTATTAAGATGACTGATGAATAATTTTATGAATAATAAACATAAATTCTTCTTCTTCTTCTTAGTCGTGCACTCTTGGCAGAGTGGTGGTGGCTGCTGAGATGAATTTCATGGCGCTAGGCATCATTGGATTGCACGGCTTCTCGCGCGAGTCTTCTCCACTTTTGGCGGTTGGTAGCGTGTCGAAAACATTCTACCACAGTTGTCTGGGTCAGCGATTTCACCGTATCTATCCACCGAGTAGGTGACCGCCCTCTTGCCCTTTTTCCTTCAGCCTGTCCTTGCACCACCAATCGTTCAATCGACCCCTCATTCCTTGAGATGTGGCCAATAAACTTGAATATGCTTAACTGCACCGTAGACGAAAGTCGTTCCTTGATATTCAGTTCTTTTAAAATTGAATTGTTGGTGCGGAATTCAGTTTAAATACTAATACTATACAGATAAACACACAGACACTGAAAAACTTACATGTTCATCACAGAAACATTTTCCAGTTGTGGGAATCTAACCCACGGCCTAGGACTCAGAAGGTCGCTGCCCACTGCGTAATCGGCCGTCAAACGTTGAACAAAACGTAACCCATAATTAACCACAGTAGCTCTGGCTGCCTATTACATGAAACATAACTTGCTCTAAAGTGATCCTAATCATTAGCCTATAACAGTTCATTGCTAGCCTAAAGGACTTTCCCAACTAGGAGTTTGCCACTAATAACCACGCTGGACAGACGGGTTAGTGATCGCAGTAGATGTAGGCAGTAGTCGCACAGAGGATGCTGCTGCCTATTCTTCATTATACTCCCTTAGTCACGGCTTTGGACTCCGAAAGCAGGGTCGCTGGCTACTGCGCAAGTCGGCTGTCAAAGAATCAATCTCTCTGATGTTGAAAAAGAGCAATTTTTTGAATAACTATTATACCAGTAATTAATACCATAATAAAATACCTTTCATTAACTTTGATTATTTTTTAACAACTGTGAAGTTCTTCAGAAAAAAATATATAAATTTGACAATAATACTAAATAAAACTGACTAAATGCAACGACGAGATTCGTAGGAGAACCAAGGTCACCGACATAGCTCAAAGGACAAGCAAGTTAAAGTGGCAGTGGGCGGGTCATGTCTGTCGTAGGACCGATGGCCTTTGGGGCAGACGCATTCTGGAGTGGAGATCGCGACTCGGTAAGCGCAGTGTGGGACGACCTCCAGCCCGCTGGACCGATGACCTTAAAAAGGTGGCTGGAAGCGCCTGGATGAGAAAGGCGGGAGACCGTGTGTGGTGGCGCGCTCTTGAATAGGCCTGACTCAGATGTTAAGCAGTGGACGCTTGTGGACTGTTGATGATGATGATTGATGATCTGACTAAATGGTTAGATATGTATATATATATATATATATATACATATATTATGTTTTATTTTTAGTTACATATTTTCCAAATTCTAGGATAAAATTAAAATATACTTACATTTATTATATTAATTAAACTACTTATTCTAATTAAAAATTCTCGACAAATCGTATTCTCGAAAATACTGATTGTAACGACGCAATCGAAAGGGATGTCAAGCTCATAGATAAATAGTAATAACATCTGATACACTGAAGATCCGTAAAAGTCGTTCATTGTATGCAAGAAGTTTATCAATCAGTCAGTCATACTATTAAAAGTCAGTATCCCTTCACTATAGTCCCTTAATTAAATATTATTCGATTAGAAAAACCAACAAGAAATATATTAAATACAGCTGGTATTATGCATGACTATTTTCGGAGATAATACTTTACCCGTATTTCAATATCGTTTTGTGTTCGTTGAGCCGAACCGATTTACGTTACGGATTCTTGAGCTGATATCCTCGAGACTCATCGATTATGTTTATGAATTTTTGAATTTATCAATAACAAATAAGCTGTCCCGAAGGTCTACTAACCGATGTCTGATTACAGGGTTGAATGCGAATAAAAATTTTAGGTTATTTAATCTTCGGGATATTTTGCAAATAATGAAATACCATATTCAACTGTGAAATTAATCTTTTGTGTTAGTTACCGGATCGGTGACTAACTTTTGAGGTCCGAATGTATACTATTATGAAAATTAAGCTTTATTTGCTATACTCCGCGAACAGCAGGAGAATCTGTATGGTGTAATTTATAATTACTTCAATCCGTATACCCCACACCAAACATATCCTCGGCAATGTACCCTCTACGCACGTTTCGTTCCAAAACCGGAGCATCCTCAGGAGATGTTGACTTTACAGTGAATAATTGTAAAGTCAACATCGGAGTATAGCAAATTAAACTTAATTTTCATAATATATTATGGATTTCCGCAAAGTAACGCCCAATGCTTCTATCCAATATCCCGAATGTATACCTTTCCTCCGTAGTTAGGAGATCAGTATCGTAATAGATACTGATCTCCTCCTCCATCTACCTCATTAATTAATTAAGTTTATATACTAATATAAAGTTGTTTTTTTTAGAGAAGAGAAGCTGTTAAGAGAGTTATTAGGATGTTTTTTTTAGTAATTTTGGGCATAACTCCGATGGTTACGTATAGGAGGATTAACCAATCTATTTTTCATTAAGAGTTTCAGCGACATACTAAAATATTTACTTTTTAGTTGGTGCAACTGATATAACAGAAGTCGGTTTATTTTGTTAGAAAAAAAATCCATCTGGTCAAAACTTTCAATACCTAGTTAAAGTTGACAAATAACTTTAACTAGGTATTGAAAGTTTTGAGAATACAAACAGAAGAATAACAGCACACAGAAGTACAAGGTGCCAAGGCGGTGTAATTAACACCTGCGTTCACCACGACTGCAACCGGCGCGGTCGATTCCAATCCAATTCATTAAGATCGGTGACGCGCGAAATTCAAACACACGGTGCGCGGTGGCTTATTCTGTGAGCTCTGTTATTTTACTTCACATCATCATCATTTATGTTAGCACACTAGAATATTGGTAGCTATTTTGTTCTACACACAATAACCGGTGCGGCTGCCACCGGTGCCTAGCAGGCCAAGAGGCGCAAATATGAAAACCTTAAGAGCAATTAGATTTTTGTGCCTTTTGGATGAGAGACTTTGGAACCGAGGGGACCGGGAGCTGGTAGTTACCTTGGCCCAAGAATAGTTTGCTCATTATCTTAGCCCTATGCTGCATTAGTTTTAGGTTATTTTTGTTCCAAACCAAAATGACAAGTATATAAATAGTGCTATCCTTTTCCATAATGAACTCAACTAAGTACTATTTTTATAATTCTCAATTTTGTTTTATGACTTGTGCATAGTTCACAACAGATATGGCACCAGAACACTGTCATTAATTTAGTATGATTATCTGGTTTCTTATTGCATCATTATATTCAATACTAAACGAACTTTATTATCAATAAAATTCTGAAATTTTCTTTTTGTACCTACTACCCTAATATGTAAAATAAACTTTAGAATATTTATTTTATCTCATACTGTTTATATAAAATAAGTATACTTAAACGAGTACACAGAATTAAAACAGTTGCATAAATAAGTTATTTATTTATTAATATATAAACAAGGAAATAGTTAAAGAAATCCTTGATGCTTTTTATTTTTATTTGTTAAAACTCGGTACTTACATTTTTAGCAGACACTATTAGCGATATAGCAGTGAAGTCGCAGAGAATATGCACCAGGAATATGCTGCAGTACGAAATACGGCAATTACCTCAAGAGCACCGTCACACGTCCTAACACTCTAGTGCTTCAGTGATGTTCTACGTGTTTAGCTGTCGATACTTTTAGTTATTGAATTCTTAACTCCCACAGGAGAGACGGTTTAAGAGAATAGTTCCACCACGCTGCACCAATGCGGGTTGGTAGGCATTAACGACATATTTTACATTATCTCCCGGATCAACATCTTAACGTGTTAACATCAAGGTGCGAGATGATAAAAGAAAGATGATGGTTGACACCCCAACTTTGGGGTAACCGGCCGACCTGTTCAAGGTATAGCAGTTATATTAAATCCATACCCCAATCGGCTTCTGCGCATACCGGAACGCTAAATCGCTTAGCGGCACGTCTTTGTCGGTAGGCTGGTAACTAGCCACGGCCAAAGCCTCCCAACAGACCAGACCAGAGAAAATTCAGAAATTATAAATTCCCACGTTGCTCCCTGCCGGGAATCGAGTCTGGGACCTCGTGCTTAAATCCACAGCATTCCTCGTTGCGCCAGGGAGGTCGACCAATCCCAAAATGAGGTTTTTTTTTAAATTCGGGCGATATTATCGATAGGTTACAAAGGCCATCACTACCGAACTTCTCAGTTCCTGGCGTATGTCTCACAAGTCCGCCCAGTTCTCAAATATTATGGTCTAATGATTCCAACAAGCATTGGAGTGTACAACTAGTAGTTTGAATGCCAACTAAATACAAACGGAATCGCTCGATCCTCTAGTCTCAGTTAGTTAGCGGACCATAGATATATTATCCTTCTGCACGATGTGTATATTATCTTTATCAGAAACTAGTCACCCACCGTCAGCTATGCACGAGGTGAATTAGAAATATAGAAAAATGTGCGTGTACTTATGGACACGCGTTAGAAGTTATACTTCTCTGGCGTACCAAGATAAAAAAAATTCAGAAATTTGATTTTACGCCTTGTTCTGAGTTTGTAGAGAAAACGTCACTAAAAAATGTATTTAATACATTGAAAGTTTTATTATACACATTATCTAGTTATCTCATTCTCTCATAGGACCACCAAGTTTCACTGAACATTACAATTTGAGATTTTTGGACAGTTGAATAAATTAAATCACCAGTATGAGCCCGTAGACTTTGACAATTGAAAGTGCGTGCGCATTTCGTTACATCGTATAATTTCACTCCCATATTTTTTGTCTATCGCCGCTTAAGAAGTATAACTTCAAAAGAGCTATTAACTTTATTTTTCGCCGACTTGGTTGCAAGATGTTCTCGGGTTTTGGCGCCGATTTAATTATACTTAAATAGGTAACCTCCTTCTTAACGATGGCAACTGGGCCCTTAGTGTTTTGCTGTACTGCAACTTTATACCAACAACATTGGCGGACCAAAACTACCAACTCAAATTCAAATTCAAAAATTATTTATTTCAAGTAGGCCTAGTTTGTAAGCACTCGTGAAAAGACAAGTCAGTTAGTTTGTAGTGACTCTACCACCGGTTTTGAAGGCAGATTCCACTAAGAAGAGCCGGCAAGAAACTCAGCATACTACAGCCATCAATAGCCTATAATAGTCCACTGCTGGACTAAAGGCCTCTGCCACGGTAGGGTATACGAGTGTCATTATGACGGCCGACTGGCGCTAGATGGCGATGTGTGTATTGTCGTAGTATATTTATTTATTTATTTATTATGAAATGAGCACGCTGGGTAGGCAGTTTGTCAAAGTCAAAGTCAAAAATATCTTTATTCAAGTAGGCCCATAGGTGGCACTTTTGATGCGTATATTACATGAGAATTACACGGTAGTGAGATGATGGCGATAACTATATTCGTAAACTTAAAACTAAAGCTACGAGGGTTCCAAACGCGGCCTGGTCTAAGAAGAAGCCTACAACAAACTTAGCCGATTGTTTTTTTTGTTAATCACAATCTTACATTGTCAGTTAAAATTCACATTGAAGCTTTTTTATCGATTTCGTAGTCCTTAATACTATAATAGGACTTTTCTATAAGCTTACGTTTAATACAAACTTTGAACTTTTTGAGAGACATCTCCAAGATGTCAACGGGTAGTTTATTGTAGAATTGTATGCAATTTCCTTTAAACGAATTATGAATTTTATGTAACCTAGTATATTGCACTGTAAGTTTATTCTTACTAATGTTTAAATTATTGCAGTCACATTTAATCCTTTGGTGACTTGAGTAGATACTTTTTGTTTTCCAGCATAGAGGTCACTGCTGCCCGTTCTTCATTAAATTCTCTTAGTCGCCTCGTACGACACTCGCGAGAAGAGAAGGCGTGGTGACTACTGTATTCTGATTTGCCGTCACCATACGCCACTGTACGACTAAATCTTTTCTCAGTTAATCTAGTTATTCACTTGAGAAAGTGCTAGATATTGTCGCCGTGCCGTGTTTCTTGCAATCACTGTACGGTATTTCTTATGCACCGAATTCGTGACTATTTTCTGTTATATATTCTTTTTCCAATTGGTATATATTGTACGCAAAAACCGAGTCGCCTAAAACTGTCATTGTACATACAATTACTGCATTGTTTCCAAACCTTCGTATTCAGGATCCATTACCGTCGGGGCCTACAATGAATAACGTATGTACGGCAAATATTCGGTTGCGTCCCTTATTTAATATGCCGACCCAACCATTTGTTTGGAATTAATTCGAGTGTTGAGTGAAAAAGGGTTTTTTGAATAAAGGCTATAGCATTTTATAGGTGTTCATTTTTGTGTAGGTACAGTTTTGTAAGGGAAATAAAATTTGGAATGGTGCAATGTTATTTGTTTAGAGGAACAAATAATATTGCACATAATTGATCTATTACAAATGCGTACTTTATTTTTTTCTATCTATATAGTAATAATATATATATATAAATATATAGCTTGAAAATCAGATACGATCTGCGGTTTTCTAAGGTGAAGGAGATAAATCAAGATAAATAATAATTTTTTGAAGTAAGTAATAATATAAAACACATTATTTTTAATGCTTATTTTTCACGTTGATCTAATAAGATTAAAATAAAGATTGATTCGGTTTATTTTTTGTTTATATAGGAGATTTTTCGATTAATCATTAAAAAAGATAATCGTTTAAATTGCCGTGTTCAACCCTCGCTATTGGAGTTTTGAAAAAAAAAAAGGTTCTAGTCTCTGAATTGAGCGTAGATGAATCTGGGGTGCGTAGCTAGTTTATCGATAAAATCTCATAGTAAGGGCTCATTACTAATGTATTCCTGATTGCCACTTCTGTTTACACTGCAAATTAACATTGGTGATGTATCATTGATTGTTCTGTAGAGGCATCGATACATTTAAATAGTTTAGTAGATACGAGTATGTACGAAATACATGCGTTTGCAATTATCTCTATCATCACCATATTATCATCCGCAGGCTATTAACCTTCCACTGCTGGGCATATTTTTTAGGAGATACGGTTACGGTTTTAGAGCATAGACCCACCACGCTGCTCCATTCCGGGTTGGTGGGCTCATTGACACAATTTATAATGTCTGAATTTTTTTCTAGTCGGGTCTGGTGAGAAGCTTCGGCCATGGTTCATATATTCAGACAAATGAACTAATATTTTTGTAATGTACATCTGTAACTGACTTAGTATACGTTTTGGCTAGCTGTAAGTATACTAAGGATATTCATAAATAAATAAATAAATAAATAAATTGCAATTTACCACCCACCCTACCGACAAAGACGTGCCGCAAAGTGATTAAGTACCCGTAGAACCCGATAAGGTGCATGGCTTTAAAATAACTTCATGTTACCCATACCCCTAACAGGTTAGCCCGTTACCATCTTAGACTGCATCATCACTTAAATTCAGGTGTGATTGCTGTCAAGGGCTAACTTTTAAAGGAATAAAAAAACGGCTTAGCGTGCTCTTTTAGGCACGGCTGTTGACATTGCCAATCTCCTAACTTGGGGCTAGTAATGTAAATTCTTGAACAGAAAAAACACAACAGCAAACCATTTTTGTCCCAACCTGGGATTCAACCCAGGACCTCGTAATCCCTACTTAAACATGCTATCCACTAAACCAACGAGTCTTTTATCTCGAGGTATCCATGGCTGGCTAGGATGATAATAAATTCTATGCAAATTTCTATGTTGATCGGTCAAGTCGTGCATAGGTAAAGAATTGCATCTTTTTAAATACCGGCGATGAATTTTACCAGTAGCTTTTCTGGTATAAACATTATCGTATGGCCATCTCCGGGATTTTGACATTTCATCTTATAAATTCAAATTCAAATTCAAAAATATTTTATTCATGTAGACCTTATTACAGGCACTTATGAAGCGTTCATGCATTTAACATAATAATAATAAAAAATAACTTAAGTTACACTAATGTTAGTGATGGTGATAACTGCATTCGTTAACTTAAAACTAAAGCTAGGAGGGTTCCGCGCCCTGGTCTAAGAAGAGCCCACAACAAACTTAACCAGGTTTTTTTTTGTTATCACCGTCTACATACATAACATACGGACATAGGTGACAAACAAACAAACAGACACTTTGCGTTTATAATATTAGCATTGATATGCATTTCCAGTGGCATGTAGGTGAATTTTGAAAGCTGCATATTGCAAAGCATAGACGCAGCTTTGTAGCAAATTAGCATACACTGCCGCTAGCTGCCTGGGGCTTTGGAGACAAGCTAATTGAATCGCGATAAAGAGCTGTTTATGTTATAAGCTAGCGGTTGTTGGTGACTCCATTCGCAAACAATAAATATATTATACTAAATAATGATGAATAAATATAGTACGACAATACACACATCGCCATCTAGCCCCAAAGTATGTGTAGCTTGTTCTATGGGTACTAAGACTGAAGAATATTTTTAGGAATAATATACATAAATACATATAATATACAGATAAGCACCCACACAAACATTTTCCAGTAGTAAGAATCGAACCCACGGACTCAGAACGCAGGTCGGTGCCCACTGCGCTATATATAAAGATATATTTCAGCATTTCACAGGTGATTTCATACAAATCAAACCTAATTCACCCACCTTGAGTGACATATTCACGTACACTTCAATATTGTAACTCATCTATACTCATCATCATATAAACCCATTACCGGTACACTACAGAGCACGGGCCTCCCACAATGATAAGGGGTTAAGACCGTAGTCCACCACGCTGGCTCAATGCGGATTGGTGGACTTCACACACCTTTGAGAATATTATGAAGAACTCTCATTGATGTAGGTTTCCCGCGATGTTTTCCTTCGTCGTTAAAGCAAGTGATATTTTAATAACTTAAAATCACACATAATATTCCGCAAAGTAACGCCTGCTTCTATCTAATATACTAATTCATATTATAAAGAGGAAAGATTTTTTTGTTTGATTGTTTGCTCACAATATTATGCTCTCAAAGCACTGGACCGATTTTAACTATTTCTTTGCCATAAGAAAGCTAAACTATCACAAAGTATAATTTATTACATAAACATAGGGTATAATTTATTTTATAAGAAAATTGTGTTACATAATTGAAGTCATCATTATTACCTAAATAAATACTTAGTTTTCATAATATATCATGGAATTCCGCAAAGTAACACCTACTTTTATCTAATATATTAATATATTACAGAGGAAAGATATTCTTGTTTGTTTGCTCCCAATATGCTCCAAAAGTACTGAACCGAAGTAATATAATATATATATAGGCTATAATTTATTTTATAAGAAAATTGTGTTACATAATTGAAGTCATCATTATTACCTACAACAAAGTCCGCGAGGAAATATCTTACTATCATAGTTCTGTAACATTTGTAGCTTTTGTGCTCTAAAATTTAATAAGTTCGCAGTTAGAAACAAAAGTGGGTTACATTGGTATTGCGTTATTATTTAAATAAATAGTTTTATCATCAAGGGTATTTTTATAGCAGTAGAATACTTTTAAATTTATTCCAATCAGACGTTTAATGCAGAAGTTATAAAAATCTAAGGACTATTCCTAAACAAAACTTAATAGAAAAAGTTATTTTTAAAGCTTCACCAGATATTTTTTTACAAGAATAAAAAAACTTATAAATATGCTTCAAAAAACAAAAATAAGCGCGGACGAAGTGACGCGCAAAATCTAGTATTATTTAGCTATTCAAAAATTGCTTAAATGTCTCGATTGGAAATAGAAGTTAATTGTGACTATAAAATCTTCTTAATGTCACCAAAATAACCAGACTACAGAAAAGATGTACATCTTGGTACCGGTTGCTTTTAGGTAATTTGTATATAGGCTCCGATTTTTATTAGCACCATTTGGCGAAGGTAACCTCATATGAGTACATGTACCCCTAAATATTGTAAGGAGCAGTAGGGACACAATGTAATTAAAAGTTCACTAGTTTTTTTATTGTATTAAATTGTCGATTCCAAAGACACGTGCACACAATAAACTAGATCTAAACTAGATTTTATTTAATCTATTAACAGAATAGCCGGTGGCAAATATAAATTAATTCCATTAGCTTCTTATCGCGGATTTACCTCGTATCTTTATTCCAGACCAATTTCCCAGTGTCTCCGGTTAGTATTTACACACAAGAAAGCTACATCTAAAGCATTAATTACTTTGCGATCAGACATCGCCTCAGGGCGTAGTGTAAGTTATAAACGAAAGGTAACCAAAGAATCCATACTATTATCATAAATGCGAATGGGTCTGAAAAAGTGTGTTGAAACCCTAACTAACACAAGTTAGGGCTTCGGTTTCCCTTTCGGGGAGACCGAGTTTGATCCCCAGAACAAAAATCTAACCTTTCGGAGTTATGCTTTCGCACCCGTTGGGTGACCGCAGATCAAAAGAGAGTTTTCAACACTCTTGCCACAGATGTCGTAGTAGACAACTTACGAAATATAACGGAGAACGGGCAGTAGTGTCCTTTCTATCATCACTACGATTACCAACCCGTCTGTCCAGTATGGGAAAACCATCCCATTGGAAAAGGCCTTTAATCTAACAGTGAATTGTTACAGGATATTGGTCAAACTGTTAAAGAATAAACGTCATCAACATTCCTTTCATAATTTAGTTGCATCTAGATAAGAATATGGAGCTGGTTTGATTTACAGTATTCCAAGTGGTTTTCAATTTTTACACGCATATCGAAATCGCTTTCGTTTTATACTCTGTACCACAAAACATAAGGTTTAAGAACACAAATGGATGGAGTCCATTTAATCTTGAGGGATTTAATTGCTGCACCTTTCGATTCAACGTCGAAGCGCGCTGGCCATTTATTGGCGCTACGATTTATCGGAGACTCTAGTGGCTTTACCAGTATCTTTTATGTTGGAACGTATCTAAGACCTAAGTAGGAGAATGTATGTCATTCGAACAGAATATATTTTCCTGCATTAACTTTGACGGAGATATTTGGTAGAATGAATTCGTAGTCAATTCTATTCATAGTTTAAGATTCTCTGGACTGTGGTTACGAGACACGTTGTTACGAGTATCTATGAAAATTAAGCTTAATTTGCTATAATCAGCGAAAAGCAGAATGGTGTAATTTATAATTTCTTAATCTTTACACTCCACACTAAACAGATCTTCTGCAATTTACTCTCTTCGCACACCAGAGCATCGTCAGGAGATTGGGAAAGGAGGCTTGCTTTTTTTTCCACTTCAAGTCAGACTTGACTAAAATCTCACCTGGTGGTAAGTGACGATGCAGTTTAAGATGGTAGCGGGCTAACTTATTAAGGAGTATACACCCCTAATAGGTTTCGTCCCGTCTTTATCGATAGGGTGGTAACTAGCCACGGCCAAAGCCTCCCACCAGACAAAAATTTGCTAATTAACTAATTGTGACAAGCAGAATTCGTTAATAAGCTTATGACGATGGTGTAAGAGATAATGATTGGGATTGACGTTGCTCTTGTGGAGTCCTATATTCAACTTTACATGTAATGTACGCAACAAAAGGGCCATATTTGACTTTGTCTTTGACTGGCAAGGAGTAAAGGCAAAATATGACAATGTAGCATCTAGCTTATGACTCGGATAAACGTTGCTTAACTAATCCATTCAATTCATTAGATCAGACTACCCTTTATAATATACTTTGAATTCTGCCGTACTTGCAAAAAGTGCAATAACTTGGATCTCACCCTCACAGGCAGCATATAAATAAAATAAATAGAAAGCTCTCGGCATGTAGTTGTTTACATTAAGACTAACAACCTTTGGTTCTATAACTTTTTTTATAACTCGATAGTTTGTGAAATATGTAATATTGAATATTTTACATAGATACTCTGCTTGTTACTACTCTGTAATGTATTATTAGCAATAGCGCGTGAACCACGACTATATCGTGCATTCACTGACCCTCATTCCACTGGTTTCACAGTGTAATGTCAGTTTACAGAAATAACATGATTTATATTTTTTTGTATGAAATAAATTAATACTGAATTTCGAAAGGACGTAAAACAATAAATTCATTTTAATGATAGGAACTACATGTTTGAGAGCTTTCTGCTATTTTTATTTAACCCTGTAAAACTACAAAATTTAAACATACATAACCAAAATAGGCAAAATGAAACGTATCGTTTTCTACTTATATAATATATAATTTTTACGTATCTATGATAAATTAGGTTTTTGATTCAGCGTCACCTCAATAACAAGGACTATAGTTTATAACTTAATTATTAAAATTAATAAATTTAGATATGGAAAGGTAAGTCATGTATTTTAAATACGAATAGGCATGATGACAGTAACAAAGAATCGCTGACATATGTACCTAATCATAAATTATGATAAACGTAGGTACTTTTATTTTTATACAAAGTGGCATATTACGTATACGTATTTTTTTAATAAATAAAACAGCGATCCACCGTAACATATGAAACAAGATTATATTAACTACACTTCTCTAATAACTATTATAAACATACGCTCCGTACCGCTAGAAAAAATCTCTGCGTATATCAAGTATATTATGATTTCAAGCAATCAGTTGCTAAGTTTTTTTATCAATACCAAAATCTCTTATAATAATAAACTATAATTTGCCTATGACATCACGAGAGCGGCATCCGGGGGGCGTTTCTGCAAGATTTAAAAAAAATATATATAACTTGCGGACCCCATTGCCATCTGTCGGGCTAATTTGTGAATCTAAACATCCAGGGTGCCACCCAAACGTATACAAAAAAATTCATTCAAATCGGTTCAGCCGTCTAGGAGGAGTTCAGTGACATACACACGCACACAAGAAATATGTATATAAGATTTGGCTCAACAAAACCTTTGAAAATAAGATATTTTTTGGATATAATACATATTTACGAACTGCTGTATGATACAGCAGTTTTACAAAATTAGTCTTCATGGCTAAATTGGTCTTTGTAATGTTTAAGCCTTTTATAATGTTCACACATTTCTTAACTACCTGTATTCTAACGTTGAGCAGTCTAATGCTAACCTTTGGCAGTTTAACTATTTCCAGACAACGTGCTACCGTAATAAACCAAAAATAACAGAATTGAGTAATTAAAAACAGAATCCCGTCCTTAATTTATCATTTAATCGTAAATCCGGGATCCGGAATAATCCTTCAGACGAATTAATATTGAAATTCGACTTCTCACGGTCATTAAGAGCCGTAAAATAATTGGAGGCAGATGTTAAAACACCGGGATCTAATTACCGAAGAAATATCCTCCGCGGTGACTAATTGATATATACTGTGCAGTGTGCACGTGTGACTCTTTTAATTATGATTTGTGGCACAACCATAAACTTTTCCGATGTATTATTATATTGTATAGTACTAGCTGTGATAGCCCAGTGGGTAGGACTTCAACTTCACTTTCGGCCGAGTTCGAATCCCGGCACGCATCTAACTTTTTTTAAGTTATGTGCGTTTAAAGCACTTAAAATATAACTTGCTTCAACGGTGAAGGAAAACGTCGTGAGTTAACATTACCAGCTCACTACAGGGCACGGGTCCTACCACAATGCGAAAGGGTTAAGGCCGTAGTTCACCACGCTGGCCCAGCGTGTATTGGTGGACTCCACACAACTTTGAAAACATTATGGAGAACTCTTAGGCGTGCAGGTTTCCTCACGATGTTTTCCTTCACGGTTGATGCAAATTATATTTTAATTAATTAAAACGCACATAAATTAGAAAAGTTAATGGCTTGTGCTGGGATTTTCACTCGGGCCCCCGAAGTGAAGTCGAGCTCCTTCCCACTGGGCTATCACCGCTTTTCAACGAAGTTATAACCTGTAAATAAATTTAATTTAAAATCCACGATAAAACATAATTAAGGCAACCCATGTCAACGATTTGCTTTAATTACAGACTTGCGCGCGATGCGGGTCAAATGACAAAGATTAATTCATTAAATATGCTGTTTCACCCCCATTTTACCCGTTCTGTGAACGGTTCGACGACCGAACAAAGCCTTGTGGGTATATGACCCATGTTAATAAAAAGCCTGCTTCTTCCATCTTAGGCTGAAGCCTTTACCAAAAACTCTTGGTAAAGGCTTCAGCTTATCCACAAGTATAAACTACAATTATACTATGTTTGTCTTATAAACAAGCTTTGATTTAAGCTTGCTATGATGTTAATCCGATGTAAACAAAAAAATAAAATAAAAAAAACAATTGAGTTCCTTGAACTTTTAATCATGTGTGAATTTTAATTTTTTCACGGTAACAATTAAGTAAATATTTATTTGTATGAAAAAATTTGACGAGAGACAGAAAACATACATACTCTATGTTACGTACGGGGTACGGTTTTAAGGATTATTTATGTACCAAATTTTACTATTCATGAACTTACCTTACTTATGTCAAACCTGTTCCTGACGTAAGGAATAGATCTGACAATATTTTTTTTGGTTCATGAGGTCAAAATTTTCAATTGACTCCATATAAGAGAACGTAGGTATAACCTTATCGATCCGAGAAGGTTAGTCTCGCGCTGCGTAATATTTACAATCAAAGCTCATACGTATTACCTGTAGTAACATATTCAATCAGTGCATGTAACTAACATTTTGCGTGTAAGCGTGTGTATGATAATCAGCGGACGGAAACAATTCTTTCGCTAATGATAACACAGGTAGGTGGAGAAATAGTGACATTTTATAGAAAAATTCCAAAATTCAAAATTCATTTATTTCAAGTAGGCCTAACATAAGCACTTTTGAAACGTCAAGTACGTCTGTTTGTCGTGACCTTACTACCGGTTCGAAAGGTAGATTCTACCGAGAAGAAGCCGGCAAGAAACTCAGCAGTTGCTCTTTTCCAACATCAACTATTTACATTGTACATTATACCATTCATTTTTGTATCTTGTGAGAAATGAAAGCGGAGTCGGGTGCTTCCAAGCAGCCTTGTAATTAAGAAATTCAATTGTATGGTAACCTCGCAGTAATAAATGTGTTTGGACATTTTCTTAATATAGTTTCTATATCAAATTATCACTGATTTGTACTTTTAACTCTCTAATACAGCGATAGCTTTATTTTCATTAGCATTTCACTACTAATGGAGGTAATTTGTGTGACATCGACCGCGTGTGGGATCGTGGAGCTCACCGCAACAAAGCAACTACAAATCTATCGTTTGCTAATTCAATTTAGAGGTTTTGGTAAATTCAATGCAAGTAAAGAGAAAATGTGAAGTGTTCGGATATTTCTATATGGAAATGTTATGAATTCTCGCAACTTCATATTGGCAGGATCCATACATGGTTTATTTTTACAAAAAATTACAACAATATTTTCTTTTTTGCTGCGTCAAAGAAGGACGTGCGTTAGAGAAATTTATATTCAATTCTAGTCATTACGTCGGTAGGCAAAAAAGATGAAGGATATCGATTCAATACAATAAAAAGAGAGGGTTAAATCGATTCAGAGTTATTGAAGACCGATCACGTATCAATAACTATTACATCAAACCTTGTAATACGATCCACATATTCAAGGTCCATTATTATTTCCTATTTAACCGAAATCTATAAACACAAACCCCTATGAAATTCGACACGCGTCCTCTGTATAGAAAACGCAAAATTGAAAAAAAAAAACGTCGCGCTGGGAACGGGAATAGTCAATAGTCACTTCATATTGTGTTTGCTGAGTAAACCGCGTAGAGTTTCGTGGTATCGGGTTACTTTCCACTAAGGAACTGTGGAAATCGAGCAATTAAATGATTATAAGCGACAAGCAATATCCATTGATGATCCGAAACTAGATGATGTTAAATTTCAACAAAGTAGTAACGCAATGGATATGGCACAAAGCGATGTCGAACAGATTAGCCTTAGTGGGAATGTGAAAGTGGTACGTGGAAGGATTGTGTATCCCGCAGGAGCTTGGTAGAGAGTTGAGTGAACTACACTAACCTAAATTGCTTACAATGCTGTCATTGTCTTCGAAGCGTGGAGAAATTTTCTTTTGACGCTTTTTAACTCGTATCTCCTATTGTAAACAAAGATTAAGTAAGATGTTAGGATGTGGGAACGCTTTTAACATACTTAATCTATAAGGAAGTGCCCGTCTATAAATAACACACCTACATAATGGGTTCAAAGTTGTTAGATTGCGACTTGGACAATTTTACTGGGCGGTTGCATTAAAAACATTTGGAGAACTCTTTCCTGTAAATATTCAAGTATATAACTAAGTAATAAATATCTAAGTAATATTCCATGCCTGGGAGTTTTCCATTATTTTCTCAAGGGCGTTTAAAGTCCACCATCCGCAGTCGACCAGCGAGGTGGACAACTTTACCTGGCTAAGTTTGTTGTGGGCTTCTTTTTAGACCAGGGCACGTTTGGAACCGTCGTAGCTTTAGTTTTTAGTTTACGAATGTGGTTATCGCCATCATCTCACTACCGTGTAATTCTTATGTACACATCAAAAGTGCTACCTACCTACTTGAGGGCCTACTTGAATTAAGATATTTTTGACTTTGACTTTGAAACGGCGTAAATGAACCGATTTCTTTGTGGAAGGAGGCCCGTGCTCTGTAGTGGGCCGCTAATGGGTTTGTATGATGATTTTCCTCATATTGCATGCGGTGATATAGTAATAACTCATTTAAGCAATTAAGTATAACTTGCTTTAACGACGAAAACATCATGAGGAGAGCCGCATGGCTGAGAGTTCTTCATAATGTTTTCAAGAGCGTGTGATGTCTACCAATCATTAATGTGGAAGCGTGGTGGACTGTGGCTGAGAAAGAATGAGAAAAGTTAACCTTTCTTATTCTGAGGGGGGGGGGGGGGGGGGGGGGGGGGGGGAAATATGCCCTGAAGTGGCCGGCAATCGGTTGATGATAATTTATCTATATATTTAGGAAAACCAACCGCTAATACATTTTTTCTTGTCCAAGTTTTTACGTTATGAGCTAAGTGAATGTTCAGCTTATTACAGGTTTTCACAACGTTTACAAATAATTTCAATATTAATTACATTTTATATATAACTGCATTACAAATAAATGTCTAAATGTCTAAAAATATTTTACTAATTAATAAGGTTATAATGTTAAAAAATTAAATAGAATTAAAATTCAAATTCAAATTAAATAAAAAATAAAATAAAAAAATAAAAAATTTAACATCAATGTCCAAGTTTAAGCTTATTAAATTTTGAATATTTGATAACATAAGAAGTCAAGTATTTATTTTATTTTTATCTTGAAATGTCAGATAGTACAATTAAAAGTGTCAATAATTTTACGCCTAAAGTATGTAGTAGTGTATTTATTATGAAATAAGTCTATTTCAAATTTCAAATTTTCAAATTCAAATCTTTATTTGCGTGATTGCAGGTTAACAAATTTGATCTTATACTAAAACATAATAAGTTACGTGCTACAATCTGCCATTCTATGGCATGCAAATTATAATAACACCTTAATTATAAAATTATCTTTCCAATTTATACAAAATGTCAGAATATTAAGGTATCAAAAATTATGAAATTAAATTACAATATCAACTTAAAATTAATTAATGTAAAGTAAACCAAAATATAAACCTAGAAATACAATAATTTAAGCCTTTGATTTTAGATATTCGTCTACTGAATAAAATTGATGAAGCATAAGCCATTCAATAATTTTAAACTTAAATTTAGGCAGAGGTATGTCAATTAAAGTATTTGGTAATTTGTTATAAATTGTTATTGCCATACAATAAACATTTCTTTTATATAAAGTGAGGTTTACTTTGGGCCATACTAATTTATTACCCCGCCTACAATCCTTCGCCTGCTGTACTTTTTTAGTTATAAAGTAATGTCCATACTTTTTTACAAATAGGCACATTTCCTTAATATACATGCAGGGTAAGGGTAAAATATTAAGTCTTTGAAAGATTGGTTTTGCACTATCCAAAAAATGTGCCCCAGTTATTGCCCTGACACATTTTTTTTGAGCTCTGAATGCTCTCTCGAAATCTGTTGAGTTACCCCACAAAATAAGACCATAATTAAGGATAGGTGACACATACCCATGGTAGGCACTCAAGGAAGCCTGTATGGAGGAAATTTGACTTATTCTTCGTAAAGCGAATACAAATTTGTTAATTTTTTTGCAAGTAGTGTCTATGTGAGATTTCCAATTAAGTTTTTTATCTATTGTTATACCTAAGAATTTTATAGTTTCTACGTTTTTTATTGGCTCTTGGTCATAATGTATGTTTAGTAACGGCTGATATGAATTAGTTGTTTCAAATTGAATAAATTTGGTTTTGTCAATATTAATATTTAAATTATTTTCATCTTACCATTGAATTATATTATAAATTGAATTATTAATGTCATTTTCAAAGTCATTTACGTCTTTGCCCTTAATTTTAATAGTTGTATCGTCAGCGAATAATATACAATTGTGAGATATAATGCTTGTTATGTCATTTATATATAACAAAAAGAGCAACGGACCTAATATACTTCCTTGCGGAACACCACTATTGATAATCCTCCAGGATGATCTAAAGGTACGTTTTTCAAAGTTTAGTATTTTTGTGACTTCTGTGCATTGTTTTCTGTTGCACAAATAACTTGACAACCAGTCAAAGACTTTACCCCTCATGCCATATCTTTCGAGTTTTGCTAGAAGTCTCTCATGATGCACGAAGTCGAAGGCCTTGCTCATGTCTAAAAAGACAGATACTACTCGTTTTTTTTTATTAAGACATCCTTAATAAGGTTAAAGCAAGCTAACGAAGTAGAGCTCCCTTTTCTAAAACCAAACTGTTCTTTGCATAAAATATCATGTGTAGTTATAAAATTTAGGATTCTTGATTGCATTGCTTTTTCAAATATTTTATCAAATACAGGAACTAATGTAATTGGTCTATAATTAGTTAGTAACGTTCTGTCCCCTTTCTTGTATAGAGGCTTAACAATAGACATTTTTAATTTACTTGGAAAACAGCCTTGCAAGAACGATAAATTTATAATATAGCTTAAGATGTCCGATATATATGGAGCTACTCTTTTTATTATCTTAGTAGTAACAGAATCATAACCTGCTGAGTACGTATTATTAAGTGTCATGATTATTTTATAAATCTCATAAGGACTAGTTGGTGATAAAAACATAGAATGTGTGTTATTTTTTAAAAAATTTACAGCCGTTTTTGTTTCTTTCCTGTTTTTAGTACAAATATCAATAAAATGATCATTAAATAACTCACAAATTTTTGTTGGATCAGTATATTCCATACCTGATACAGCAATTTTATCAAATTCAGGCTTAGTGTTATTGCAAGATGTCACATCCTTTATGACTTCCCATCCTGCTTTGCATTTATTTTTGCTATTAATAATAAATCGGTTATTACTGATTGCTCTAGCTTTAAGAATACAGGATTTCAAATTTTTTTTAAAAGTCTCATATTTTTTTTTATTGAGTTTTTTGTTAGAACTTGATTTAAGATAGTGTAAGTATAGTTTTCGTTTTAGAGTACAAGATCTTTTTATACTCTTGGTTAACCAATAGATTTTCTTACGTTTATTGTTAATTTTAATTTTAACAATAGGAAAAGAAAGCTCATAAAACATAACAATTATATGATGGAAATCATTAAATGCATCTTCAAGGTCGCTTTTGTGATAAATATCAGAAAAAGAAATAGAAGATATACAAGTAAGAAACTTAGAAATATTATCTTCACAATAATCTCTTCTGTATTCAAATCTATAAGGAGTACAAAATTCCTGATTAATTTTAATTTTAATTTCAATAATAATCAATGAAAAAAACGCCAACACTGACATAATGATGTAGTTGGAAAGTTCCATTATTTAGAAGTAAGTTAGAAACAAACAATAAAACATTTCCCTAACCTGTCCGCACCTAAAGCATTTTTTAACATTTTTTGACTTGGCAAAGCGCCAGCGTCCTGGATGTGACATCTGTCAGAACAAGCATCTTTTTCTTTGAGACAAACGCTTGGGTCCCGTTTAAAAGAGAAAATATACGCCATTTTACCTTCATGTCAGTGGTCTGAGTTTATTTTATTGTATGCCATTTGTACACGGCATTTTTCGTTTGTCCACGAATGTTTTTGTAAGGGTTTTTTGTGCTTAATTCTACCAAAAGCTTTTGTCGCGTTATTTTAAGTTGGAGGTATACCGAAATAATAATTACCACTATCAGTCTATTAGGCAACTTTTATATTTCAAATCCCTTTCGTTAAATATAATTTGTTGAGATTTGTAGAATATATTTTTTCTGTTGCTTAAACTTTTAGCTACCGCTGTACATTATTTCTGTAAAGGTGTTCGAAAAATGACTGTGGACTAGCCTTGAATTTGATACTGTATATGGTCGATCAAACGTCTTAATTTGGTTAGTCCAGCTAAAATAAGTTCTGAAATGTTTAGGTAATGACCAAGGGTAAGGATAACAACTCAATGCATTGAATTCGGTAGTCGTGCTTGAAACTTAACGGTGACGAGGAACTATGCAAGCCAGATCTATTTCAGAGAACGTGCTCAGAATCTGCCCTAAGTGGTGGTAGAGTCACTACAAACAGACTGACTTGACATTTAAAAAGTACTTGTAAACTGGGCCTATTTAATATAAATGAATTTTCAATTTTGAATTTTAATTTAAAACTTTTCCGTCACCATCTTTTATCTTTTGAACCGTCATCAACATCATCTCAACCAAAAGACGTCCACTGCTGGATATAGGTACTTTATAGGGCTTTTCACTCGCTTGAAGAAATTTGACTTTATTGTCCAAATCACAATGGCCACTTATCAAGTAAAGCACCCAGTTTTCGGAACGGAAACACATTCTTTTTTCATCCAAAATAAAATATCGATACGAATACAGCATAAAATGTAAACAAACTAAGGTAAAGCGACACATAATTGGTAGCACCCGGGTCATTAAGTCACCGTTTCCCATTTAAGATGCCACGCTGAAGTACGTTTCTGGTTTGTTAAGTAGAAACACATGGGAGGATGGCGTTTGTCACAGTTTTATGAGGTTGGATATTAAGTACGAGTGGTACGGAGAACTGTGAATAATTAGATGCAGCAGCCGAGGATACCTACTTATATAATTAAAAGCTTAAATCTTGAAAATTTAACTACTTGACGACGACTACTGAAAAATGGCCTTTTAATAATCCCACTTTACGTTCTTTTTAAACTGCTTTGCCTGGTGGGAGGCTTCGGCCGCGGCTAGTTACCACCCTACCGAAAAAGACGTGCTTAGCGATTTAGCGCTCCGGTATTCCGCGTAGAAACCGATTAGGTGTATGGTTTAAATATAACTGCTGTACTCCCCAACAGTTTCAGCTCCCCATCTTAGACTACATCATCACTTACCACCAGGTGAGATTGCAGTTAATTTGTAGTACAATAAAAAATAAAAATAATAAGTTTAAAAAATAATAAATAAAAAATCTCGGTTAGTATAAAAATCCAAACTACTACCTTTTTGTTTAGTTTACCTACCTTTGAGAACATTATGTAGAACTCTCAGGCATGAAGGTTTCCTCACGTTTTCCTTAACAGTCAAAACAAGTGATATTTTTAATTACTTAAAACGCACATAACTTAGAAAAGTTAGAGGTGCGTGCTCGAACTCGGCCCCCCGAAAGTGAAGTCGAGGTTCTACCCACTGCGCTATCACCGCTTTAGCATCAATTATATTAGTACTTGGTATAACCAGTTAAGAGATTGATCGTATGCCACGTACTAAAACGTCATTTCCTCAAAGCCATTAACTTCCCTTTCCCAAAACATATTGACGTTCAATTTTCATCTGGCTGAGTATTCCTAAATTCCAATTACCTAAAACGCGGGCCATTCAATTTGCACACGTGAAGGTTCAATAGGGACGGCTGTTCGATAAAAAAACCCTTAAATAGCTTTTGATTCTGTCTTATATATTTGGCTACCAATAAAAATATCCACCTTTCGCATGTCCATAAAACTCAACAGTGGCGAATGTATCAACTTGAAATTATTTATAACACAAATTGCATTAATTGTATTAAAGATTTCATCTTCCTTCCAGCTCCATGCATTAAAAACCTAAGTACTTATTTTTATACTACCCACATTTAGCTGTAAATTTTTGTAAAGTACTTAGTATTTATCAATAGCTAGTTCATATGCTATAAATAAATAAATAAATAAATAAATATACTACGACAATACACACATCGCCATCTAGCCCCAAAGTAAGCGTAGCTTGTGTTATGGATACTAAGATGACTGATGAATATTTTTATGAATAACATACATAAATACTTAGAATATAAACACCCAGACACTGAAAAACATTCGTACTCATCACACCAACATTTTCCAGTAGTGGGAATTGAACCCACGGCCTAGGGCTCAGAAAGCAGGGGCGCTGCAAACTGCGCCAATCGGCCGTCGAGCTATCTATAGCTAGCTAGTTATGCTATAAACGTAATTATAGAATTTAGCGTGTTATGTCCACGAACAATGATTGTCGACGGCGCAGGGTATAACGGTAAAACTCTTAAGAGTTTATAATTTACACCTTTTAAATGTAATACTTTTTTTTTGTATTTTTCGATGAAATAAAAAAAACAAAACCTTAGTGCTAGGGTCGTGATCCTTGCCACGGAATATCTTATCTCTAATGAGTTTGCGCCGATGTTTTTTGCTTGCTGGACATAGGTCATTTGTAGGGAGTTCCAAAATCCATGGTCCTGGTCCGCTTCGTTCCAGCAGTTAATCAAATTAACAATATGCAAAAATTATATTCGTTGTGTAAACTGTTGTCACTAACCTACAGTAAAAATTACGTTAGGTACCTGTAAACTTTATTAACTGGAATAATGTACGCCAAAACCGGCAACGTAATATTTATTGACCTGGGTATCACTTATGACAGTATTTACTTTAGGTAGCTAGTAGGAGAATTTTTTGTGAAGGACTTTGTTGAAATAATGTACATTGTACATTTCAGTTTGAAATTCGTGGATTTTTTCCTGGCATGTCCTGCAAAGTGTAGCTCTGTTTACACGCGATGGTTTTGCTTAGTCCATTTTTGGTTTAGTTTAGTTTTTGGTCAGCATAAAAGGGAAATATATTGTATTTCCCTTTTATGCTTATTTAATATTTGTAAATTATTACCGATCAAGCACAAATTTAAATTACTTACACTGTCGGAAAAAGCACATCTGTAACGAATGAATGAAATGAAGGTAATGTGGAAACAAGAAGGATACTTGATAAAAAACTAATTGTACCACGAAAAAAGAATTACTTTGGTATTTGGACACGAAAGTTTCTTGGTCCCAGTTTAGGAACAAAAATGTCTGTGCATTTGTGTCTTGATGTACCTACAGTAGAGTAGAGTACTAAGTCTTTAAAAAGTCTCTTCAGAATTCTTTAGGCAGTCTCAGGTTAACATCACGAGAGGACTGCCAAAATCAGTCATTTTTGATCAGAAGCCCCAAAATTTCTATAGCAATATCAATATGGCAATAATCAATATACAAGATGGCAAAAAGTTATCGAACAAAATGTTACCTTCATACTCTAGTTAAATGTAAATAAACAATATTAAAAAATGTTTTGAATTTTCTTAAAAAATGCGAAGTAACTTTTCCCCAACCTACATATTATAAGAGAGCCGATCCCCTCTACAAACTGTTCTACGTTTGACGTAATGTTTGTAATTTATCTTACGTTGTTATTGAAAAAAAATAACAAAGTGCAAAGAGTATACGTATAGATAACCAACACATAAAAATAATGACTTTCAGTATACACTTCCCAGGACTTATTAAGACGTAGAACTAAAACCAGACGCTAAAATCCAATCAAGCCGACGCGATATTTGCCGACATAAGCGCAAAACGCGGAGCAACACAGAAACACTCATTAAGCATTCAATTAAGTAAAACGCAACGCGTGTTTGCGGAACACTCGCTCCCGTATTTACCGACACGCGGCCAAATTACTATGACTACAGTGTGTTGCGAACATTACAGCTACTAACTAACTGGTGTGTTAAAAATGTTTCAAAAATGAGTTATTCCAAAGTCTACCTAATTTTGAACACTTCCTAATATAAATATCGGTAATCATGTTAAGGATTAGTTAAACGATAAAAAAACTTGGGTGTGAATTGCTCGAACTTCATAGCTTAATATTTATTTACTGTGAGATGGTGATAACAAAAAATATTCGGCTAAGTTTGTTGTGGGCTCTTCTTAGACGAGGGCGCGTTTGGGAACCTCGTGAAGTTATCACCATCCCTTTAAAATTATATAAGTGTCAATGATAGGCCTACATGAATAAATACATTTTGAATTTTAATTTTTGCTATGTCTTAAAGTTCCTATATCAAATGATTTTTTCGGAGATGTCCGCATTGACATATAGGCACGGGAGGGATTTATAAGGTCGGATACATTACTAGTACACCCCTGGCCACTATCATATTTCATTTTAATCATGAGTTTACGCAGGTTAAACCGCGGGGCAAAGATAGTAACATAATTATTTTAAGTAGGCAAGTGAAGGTATATAATGGATAATTGAACACAAGCGAAGCCGTGGGCAATGCTAAAATAACATGGAATAGAGAATTGAAGTGTACATAATATATACATTTTAAATTTATAAAACCGTCGACTTTAACTAGTCAAACCCTTTTATTTCTTACCTATATTGAGGGAATTGTGAAAAAAATGAAATTCGCCAATTTGTGATGGCAGCCATCTTGGAATCGAAGTTTATTAAAGTTCAAAGTAATGTACTAGTAGTATGTAAATACAGTATGGAAATTGGTTCATCGGTTAGGTGGCAACGATGCCACATACACACACACGCACACATACACACTGCAACCTTTTAAGATCGCTTTTTTGCGTCACGGTTAAAAATAAAAATGTGACTTAATAGAAATTTTCAATGAATGAAATTCGAATCGATACTAACAGAAGGTGTATTTTTTGTTATCCTCGAACCACGTGTAATATTTCTATTGTGCTAAAGGCTGTACAGAATACTAACTGTAGTCTGAACAAGTGAATGCTACAGTGGCTTTGAATGGTCGAGGCAGTTCTAGGACGGAATCGTCGGCAACCGCCGATGTGTGTATAAATGGTACAATTATTTCGGCCGGTGTAGACCGTAGAGATTTTGGTAGAGGTTTTGGTTTTATTAAACCAGAGGTTTTCAGCGACTTAGTATAATTTAAAAAAAATGGTTGTCTGTAAAGTCGGCTTACTGACGATAGTTGAACGTGACAACGTCGTAAGAAAATACTGATGGAATGGTTGCATTTTTTCAAAAGAAAATTTTAATTTTATTTGTTTGATTATCGTTGCTATAAACAATTAACACCATATTCACTTTTCACTGCACTTCATTCTTGCCGAAAACATGTAAATGTATTATTGTATAGAAGCTGTCCACGCGGACGCATCGCTTACGGAGGAAGGTCGAACGCGGAGGCCGACTGTGCCTCTTTGTCGCTCGTTCCGCGCTCTCGCTTGCACTTTAAGCCTTAAATGGAACGCCTCAGAGCGAGGTAACGCCGCATACGTCATGTTTTTTCATGCGTGCAGCCGGCTCCATCGAATTATAAGACGTTGTAACGTCAAAAACAATACTTTATTATATCAAATAATGAAACGACAAGTCAGTAGCCGCTGGATGCAAGCAGTCCAGAATCGTGCAGTTTAAAACGCCTTACAAAAGACCTATGTCCAGCAGTGGACTTCAATCGGTTTATTTGATGATGATGATGATGATAAAGTTAGTAGTTTGTAGTGGCTCGTCCTCGGGCTTTAAAACGCAAAATCTCCCAAGAAGCAAGAAAGAACTATCCAGCAAGAAACCTAATAGTTTTTCAGCATGAGTATCTTTATAGTTTTTATTCCCTCTTGGAAGAGATGAAATCGAAGAAGTGTGTCATTAAGTCTCTTATCATTATGAGATGTACCAATTTTATAGTAACGTCGCTGTAATAGGAGTTTATAGCATTGTTTAAGCTTATGCATTTGTAGTCTCAAGGTTAGCTATGACATCATGCCATAAAAATACATAATTAGTCCCACAATAGACTTTTTTTACCTTTCACAGACTATATAAATGTAGTTGTCACTAGTAAGTGACATTTTATAGTAGGTCGATTGTTTATATCCTCTTTTTATTCACAAAGACTAATATTTTATCTTACAATATTATATTAATAAAATAAACTCAATCATTCACTCATTCATTCGTTTAAGTTTATTAAGGTTTCTCCTCAGTACTAGTAGGTAAACTGATTTTTTATATCCACACCTTGTTTATAAAGACAAATATTTTGTTTTACAAGTATTATATAAGTTTTTTATACAAGCTTTTGCCTGCGGCTTCGCTCACGTGGTAAAATTTAACTTCAAAGGTTTAAAAAATATCTTGTTGGTAATAGAAAAATATGAATAACTTAAAGTATCAGAAACCGCCATATTAATTTTCATTCTCTAATTGAAAAATAAATTGATTAGTGAAGAATTTTATACAAACTTTCATCCCCATTTAACCGCTTAGAATTGAAATTTTCAAAAACCCTTTCTTAGCGGAGGTTCTTAATAACTATCTGTGTGCAAAAAGAAGTGAAAAAAAGTGGTTAGAGCTGTGCGTTGATAGATCAGTCACTCAGTCAGTCAGTCACCTTTGCCTTTTATATATATATAGATTAATTCATTCAATCATTCACTCGTCCATTCGTTTGAGTTTAGTAAGGTTTCTCCTCAATTCTATTAGGTAAGTAGATTGTTTATATCCACTTTTTGTTTTTGTTTTGCCTTAAAAATACTACAAATGCCATATTATAATTCATTATATCATTTATTCATTTTAATGTGAAAATTTCTCCTCCAGGTTCATCAAATAGTCCATTTTTATGCAAAACTCCGTACACACTGCTCAACCTAGAAACGCTGCGTCAATTTAAACCCTGCATTCACGTGTGAAGACAATAGGGCTGTTACGGTTCGCGGAATGAATTTCAGGAGTTCACTTTGTATACGTTACGGGAACGTGGGAGTTTAATGTATGTATAAAGCAGGTTCTGAATATATTATGCAGGGGATGTTAAAACTCATTTGTGAGCTTATTATTTACCTTTGGATGGAAATGTTTATGAAAACCTATGATAATAATATGACACGGTTTTACAGGTAGGGTGGAGTGTGAATTAATTAAATTAACTGCCTTATTGGTCTAGTGATGTACGGATCACATGGTGATGGGTCAATCAACAAAAAACTTGTGCATGTTTTTCTGTAAAAAATCTCATCACCAGCCTCGAGTGAATTTAAGTTGGTAATGACTAAAAATTTGTTCTGAGTTTTTTTATGGTAATTAACAAGGTACCAAGCAGTTGGCCTACCTCACGATAAGTGAGAAACCATCACTTGTAAATAGAATAGCACTTGATAGGGCATGCAAGGAGAACGTCCTGCCACATGCCGCCCTGTGTACTTACATAAATTTGAACGGAACACAGCATTGCAACAATGTTGCTTCGCGGCAGAAATCAGCATTGCGATATTACCTACTACCCCGGACGAGCTCTGTCACAAAAAGTTTTACTACTACTGAGAATTGCACATCTTGCAGGATAGTTATACTGTCATCGGTTTATCGTGTAATTTTAACTAGTTTAACTACATCGGTAACTTATGGTTCTTCTATAGAACCTCTCCCTAATCCCTTATGATTTGATCACGTAGATATGCGAGCATACCCCTTCCATTTTCCTCTAAATGACTCTGTGTTTTCTTGTTATCGTCATCTTCTAGCTATTTCCATCCCACCGCTGGGCATAGGCCGCCTATCTTATAGTATATTCAATGCAGGTTGGTCGACTTTAACAACTGTCGGGATGACTTTAATAAACGGGACAAAACGGGACCAATGGGTTCATTGCCACATTTTGGCGTACCGGTTTGGTACTGCCAATCATCAACAGTAAAAACCGATACCTTACATTTTTATGTCTCGAATCGGGATTAAACCTAAGACCTAGCGATCTGTAGCTAAACATGTCAACCACTAGACTAACGAGACAGTTATCTAAATCTTTAGTACATGATTTGCACGCTCGTAATCGAGGAGTCGTTTTCGAGTATCGAAATACTTGAACATCAGAGGAAAATGGATTTATTAAAAATGTTGTACAAGATTACACGGTGACATTAGGCCCATTTCACTTAGTCGGTGTAAGGTTTTATATGCGAAAATCTTTGTTTTTAGGTCAGCTCTAAATTAATTAATTCGTTAAGTTTTCCTACTACTACTACTATTTGTTTATATAGCCTAATGTATTGTCCTAAAAATACTATATAGTAATAATTCATTCAATCATTCATTCGTTTAAATTTATTAGGATTACTCCTTAGTACTAGATGTGACTTATGTTTTGTCTTACAAAAACTACAATTAAATTAAATTAAATCAATCATTCACACATTCATTCGTTTAAGTTTATTGGGTTTCCCCTCAGTTCTGATGGGTAAATCGATTGTAACAGTCGTTTATCTTAGAGTTTGATATGCGAAAACGTTTTATCGACAGCGTGCAAATCTCGTACTATGTTTCCCTTTTGACAATCACCTTTGTGGATCTTATATCTGCCAAGTGTACGTGACATTGGCGGAGTACAAAGTGCCGATTTGGCACACCTAAAAGCCAAAAAAGCAAAAGAAGAAGAAGACACAACACAAGGTGAAATTAATAAAGAGGTAGCAGAATTGTATTTATTTCTAAGAAACAATGAGAATTTATTTGAGCGGCATAAACGAGAACGCTGTAGGGATAAGTTTAGGTTTCCCCCTCACAAAACCGCGTTCTTTAACAAAAGTGTCTGTGTGATGGCTATACAAATATATAATAAGTTACCAAAGATCGTAAGGGAAAATAATTTAATTAATTTTAAAAAAGAGTGTTTTAAATTTTTAGTTAACAATACATTTTATAATATTAATGAATTTTATAATTAGTTTAAATATGACATTTAATGTACTAGTTCTAAATTATTAACTTTAGTCTGTAAAATATAATACTTACACTGTAATTGCTGCACGCCCAAAGAGGCAATATACATTGGGACTTCATACTTATAATTTTATCCAACCTGACCTGTAATATGCAATAAATGAATTTGAATTTGAATTGGTATCCTACTATACTAGTCTACTATACTAGTCCAGTCACAATATTAGAAACATAATAAGGTGAAATTAGTATTCCACTGATGGCAGTGGAAGCTACATCAGGATGCAAAGCTCGGTCAGCAATAACTCGGTCCAATTCAGTCGAACCAACCTAACGCTCATCTGACACTGGCGGGATTAATTAGAATTGTAAATGGCCCAGCGGTAAGTCAGAAAGATCCTTCCAGTTAACTTCCAATCTGAATGTTTACAAACAATCCTTCCAAAGATTAAGATGGAATTGAAACGCGGTCGGAATATTTATAAGGGTTAATATTTATAGGAAATTGTGGCCTGCGGGTCGGGCGGCTTAATCTTGTCATCAACCGATTTGACCTATTTTGGGGAGAATATTTTGTGTTTGGGGCGTCGCGGTTTGTTAAGCGAGAAACTTAGGTGCTACCTACACGTGTCCAAGTATCTTTTAAACTGTTTATTTATACTCCATATTTACAAAGTATTAGGATACAAAAGACTTTCGGAAAATAAATAAGTGGGGTGGGGTTGCAAAAAAATCAATTATGCAAAGAAAAATTATACTAAATTTCTATTTTATTATCTAACACAGAAAAGGAATGCAAATATCACGATTTCAAAGGTTCGCTAACGCCACCTACCTATCAAATTTCAAATGTCATTCGCTTTCGGACTATTCTCGCTAAAGTACAACGCGGCGCGCACGTCCTTGTTTTAATTTGGAACTTTCCAACACTTTCCTAGAATCCTCTAACTACGACAATCACTGGCAGCACCTATACTTTAAACCGCCGATGAGACCTATGGAGCCCGGAGCGGGGTACCCCAAATACGAGAATCCTGCATCGACCGGTAAGTGGCATGCGTGCATTCTTATTTACAGTGTACTTTAATCCGCTACGAATATTTCAAACATATAGATAAACGACTAAGACACCGGGAGGTATCTTTGCATCGTTCTAGCCCATGTAGGACTGACATGCATCAATAATGCAGTCGTATTTATATCAAAATACCCAAAAACTCAATGTCATGAACATTGGTTGTCAGTTAAATAGAATTTTAATTGTTTCTTGAAAAGTATCTATCTTAACTATTTAATAAAATATCTGGCAAATATGAATAAAAGATGATCATAATCTAACTAATCCAATTGATATTTCAACATATATATTATTATGTGTTTCGGAATTTTCATTAAATTTTAACACGTTGAATGCAACGCGTTCCGTCCGCCACAGCTGAGTCATAAAGGTACATTCACATAGACTTTTATACATATACTTTTAACAATCATAATTCAACTAACATTACACTTTTATACATTTACGGTTTGTCTTTGTTTTTTCGAACAATACAAGTAGCATTTCCGTGTTATAACCCGTATTCCATAATTTGTTTTGGTTTTTTCGAATAAGACCTTAAATTTCTTTACATTACCATACTATACCATAGCTTACGTTTTGTTTTTGTTTCATCGAATAAAACAAGCAGTATCTTCGTACTGTACACGTAATTAAAACTTGTATCACATTCAAGATACTACCATCATACGCACACAATACATGCTGATTTCATACTTATCATACCTATCATAAAATTATATTTGTATTTTCGTACGAATTGCGAGTTAGCGAGTTACATTTACATATATATAGTTTTTAATATGTAGTTATATTCAATTAATGTTCGAAAGAGATCTTTCTCTTAATAGTATTCAACGCATAGCTGATTGCATTGACAATGAAGCAGAGTTTCGAGTTTGATCGAGGGAATTGAATAATATTAAGAAACAATTAAACTCAGTTCCAAGTAAAATAGAGAAAAACTTAGCAAACAATCCATTAATGATAAATTTGATAACTTATATGTTGTTCAAATTACATTAGACAATTTAAAAAATAATATCAGAAAAAATATTTCGGTTTATGTAGCACCTTCTTTATGTCATCTTCATCCAACGAAGACAAAACTACCTACTTTTAGCGGCAATGTTACTGAATGAAATGCATTCTACGACTTGTTTAAGTCACGATAATGTGCAACGTTTTCGTTATTTGTTGTTGTCATTACTTGATGAACCGTTAAATCTAATTAAATCCTGTCCCGTCACCGATTCGAAATAACAAATCTTAATAAATCGTTACGACAATAAGAGGATTATTGCAACGAAAAACTTCGACAAAATATTCGATGCCAACCTAGTTAACGATAAAAATTTAGTATATAGTCTAAGAGACATGATTATTAAGAAAAACTTCTTTAGGCGCGACTAGGGAGTAACACAGATTTTTTCTGACGAAAGTAACGCTTACGTCAGACGTCTGTGTAGTTTTCGCTATTTAAAAATAATAATTTACATTTGCATTTGTCGTTAGTATATGTCATATACTCCACGCTTCTTGACTTATACGCCAGCTAGTGGCAAATATCATAATCAATTAGGATTATTTATTTCCAATATTTTCAAACGGATCAATTATGAATAGCAAAGTTGATAAAAAAACAACAGTTTTAAAAAAAATATTATAAATATTATAAAATATTATAAGTTTTTTGAAAATCTCCGAATATATTTGTTTATTTGTTACTTTTGCAATTGCCCTCAAATTTATTTTTTAAATAGATTCAATGTACAGAATTTGTCCCGTTACAGTATAGATAATCAACCGTAAAACTAGGGCACGTTAAGAATAGTTCCTTCTCATTCTTGATATCTCTTAGACAATTTGTAATCAATCACTTACTGTCAATCAGGGAGGATAGCGGCCACGCGCTCCCATAATCCCTAAAGCAATTCGGATAAAGCTAGTCTAAATAACTTAGGTCCAAATACAAGCCAGTTAAGGTACCTACATCTGTGTGCGGAGTGAGAGATGTTTCATCTATTCGAATTTCGATCGCGTTAAAGTTAACTATGATTTGTGTGGAGTGGAAAGAGCGCCATCTCTGGTCCCTAGATGGCGCTCATTCGACGCCATACAAATAATAGTTAACTTTTACGCGGTCGAATAGATGAAAAATCTCGCACTCCGCACACTGGAGATAAGTTCAGATTTTACTTACCTACAGCATTGATTTTGTGAGAGATCAGGTAAATAATGCGCATAAAAGCTTATTCTAATATGATGACTTCCTACAGAATAATAAATTTAAAAATTTAATAACTTCCGTCTTTTAATATAGTGTTCATTATTCTATTCTATTAATTTGCTATGTTTTAACAGATCATCGACAGTACCAGAGACATACCTTGAGAGTACATTAAATAAATATACTACGACAATACACACACCGCCATCTAGCCCCAAAGAAAGCGTAGCTTGTGTTATGGGTGCTAAGATGACTAATGAATATTTTTTAAATGAATAATATACATAAATACTGATAAAATACATATAAACACCCAGACACTGAAAAACATTCCTGTTCATCACACAAACATTTTCCAGTTGTAGGAATCGAACCCACGGCCTTTGACGCAGAAAGCAGGGTTGCTGCCCACTGCGCCAATCGGCCGTCACATTGCCGAAGATATGTTTGGTTTAGAGTAGGTATAAAGAGTAAAGAAATTATAAATAACACCATACAGATTAACACGCTTTTCGCGGAGAATAGAAAATTAAGCTTAGTTTTCATTTTCCAAATATGTAGTATAGTATAGTAACCAACAGAAAACATTTTTGTATTTATAAAACAAAGTATGGCAAAGTCAAAGTCAAATATTTTTTTATCCATATGGGCACATAGATGGCACTTGTAATGAGTTGATAACATACAAAATGTGTATAGCAGTGAGTAGTGATGGAGATAACTACTTTCGTAAACTTAAAAATGAAATTCCGCGGGTTCCAAACACGCCCTGGTCTAAGAAGTAGCCCGCAACAAATTCAGCCGGGTGTTCTTTTTGTTATCACGATCTCACATTGTCATTTAAAAATATTTAAGAGCCAACCTGGTGAGAGCAATTTGCCATGTTTGCCATGAAAGCACTTAAAATTATGTTTGTTTCGACATAAAATTACAAATCTTGTTATTTCCTGGCTTTTCTCTGATATAATATGCACATATAAACATTTTTCTTGAATCACTGTCCATTCCTGAAAACTATTAAAATCTCTTGCGCAGTTTAAAAGATCTAAGCATGAAACAGCGGGAGTGAGTTTGTTTTATGCTACGAATATGTAACTAGCGACACGCTCCGAATTCGTACGAGTGCAATACTAATATGTTGCTGTTTAGAGTCATTAATAAAATAATTATGATTACAAGTAGACGCGCGTTTTTAAAGGCAAACCCCGCGCAAGCTCACCACCACGCTGCTACCCTAGTTCAGACGTTCGGGCCCCCAGCGTCTTTGCCTTCCTTATATCCTATAAGATATTTATTTCAATGGTATGCTGTAAAGAATTTTGATCTACATGAAATGCACGTTGTATCTTAAGTATTTAATTGGATGAGGACTTAAAAATATGCAGTAGACTTCCTGTTCTGCTGCGTCATTGCCATCGATGGGAAAGTCGAGATAAACCGATGTCGATACCACAAGTCGCTAAACAGTTACAAGCGCATAACACCACACACTCAACATCACAAATCGATTACGCAAACACATCTTGTTTACCTTCCATCTAAGACGCCTCAACTGACGGGTAACGAGTTGCCGCAATTACGACGTACAATGACTGTGCACTCTCAAACCTATTTGCAAATATTGAATAACATCTCGAGGATTGTATAAACTCTTAGACGCCATGCTGGCATCTATTGTTGCTTCTGTGTGTTCTGTGTCTGGGTTTACGCAAACTATACTCATCTTTTTACCCTCACAACACCACTGCCGACGCCACTCAAGGTTTTATTTTTATTTATTTATATTTTATATTCTTTACGAGTACTCCACCAAGTAAAGAGAATCAAAAAATATAAACAGAGATTTGAAGTAGTAGGTTAAAAAGGCAGCCTTATCTCTAAATAGCCATCCCTACCAGGCAACCTTAGGATCAGAGCTATGTGCCCCGCGACCCGTTGAGCTGTGACAGTAACCCTAGCTCTTCTAAGGATCTTCTTATTTCTGATTTGATCACTTGGAGATATATTATACTAGATCCGTCATTATAGCTCTCTCCTTATGTAGGCCTCCATAGTAAGCGACCGTTTCTAAGCCGTAATTCATCAATCTCACAGTTCAAAGAGTTTCTTTGGTCTTCAGGCACTAAGCAGGCATTACTTTGCGGAATTCCATGGTAAGTATTAATAATAACAAGTTAAATTTAAAATTTAAATTTGCTAAAAAGGTAGCCATTGTTTATTATCAACATCTTTGATACTCCAAAGCAAAACATGCGTAATATAATTTGGAAATTTTGTTTGGTGCTCAAAAGCTAGCATGCAACTGAGTTCCTAACTGGATTGAACACAGTAGTGGCGAGTAAAAAGCTCAGAGGCGCAAATCTCAAATTAATTGCAAACACGTTTCATAAAACTCCTACAAAAACATGCGTTTAAATAAGGCCCTAAGCTTTATGTATTGTTTCTTTTTATCCGCTTCGCTGCTAAGTAGCAAAGCGTGTGTTATTTTAATAAATACCGCAATAAGTCGGCTAAGAATAGATACTCCACTGGATACCTACATTATAAACGTCGTTAAGTTTATGATCCCTTTAGTGCGTTAGGTAACGTGAAGACTACGATATTTTTTCTAGGTGGTAAACGATGATGTAGTCTAAGATGTCAGTTATCATCGTAATTATAAAACTTTTACTGACCCACTACAGGGCACGCGTCTTCTGCTTCTCAGAGAATTACCAGGGTTTTCTTTGTTGGCCGTAGTCAATCACGCTTGCCAAGTGCAGATTGGTAGACTGCACACGACTTTGAGAACATAATGGAGAACTCCCAGACATGCAGGTTTCCTCACGATATTTTCACCGTTAAAGCTAGTATTTCAATTTGAAAACGGATACAACTCCAAAAGTTACAAGTGTGCTAGTTATAAAATTTAGACCCCAAAAGGGAGGCTCAAGCCCTAACCACAGAGCTATCACCATATAATATACCTACATCTAGTTAATATAAGTAAAATACTACTTGGCGGGGTCGGGGAAGTGTGCAAACCCGTGACCACAGCACCAGACAACTTATCCATAGTACCATGCCGTGGCGCAGAAAAATAAAAATGGTTTAAGAGAGCTACATTACTTTGACATTTTTGGTATCATTGTAAATACCAACAACGTCTAGAGAGTGACACCACAGTGTATAATGGTCTCCCGCTGTCCTCAGTTACTAAAGGCAGTCCCAGTATTCTAACTTCGGGCTACTTCCTACCGTTTTTAAGCTGTCTCGGGAATTAAATCCGTTATATTATAATCAAGACATTATTGCAAAAAATATTGATATGCAATTTATTACGTGCGCGAAGTTGCTCAGCTAAATTATTGCTACTATTTTTTTCTTATTACACCTCTCTACTGTTAAATCAGACAAACAAGCACTTCTAAACTTAATCAAAAAAAATAGTGCTATTGTTTTAGTAGGAAACATCGTGAATCTGTTTTATTTTAATAAACCAATAACAGTTTACTTTGCCATACTATTATATAAGCACACTTAACGTTTTCAACACACATTCCAACTGCGCTCCTTTAGCAATTGTCATTAGCAAAACGCGTGTTATTTTATTTAATACTGCCTAAAAACGCTCAATTGCATTTATGTATATCTTTGAATCCATTTTGACTTTAGGTAACGCGACGCTTGCGATATTTTTAGCAACAAGACTAATCAGTATGTTCAATTTATAATTTATTTATTATTCATACACACATTTCACTCCGGTACCGTAGCATCCACAGGAGATGTCGTCATCTGAGGTTGGATCTAAAACAGGAATGAATCAATTAAAACACAATTTACGAAGGCAGACTAAATGATGAATCATAAGTTAAAGTCAAGAATTTATTCTTAAAAGTTATATACCACGTCCCATCCCACTTTATATAGTTTTACAGTAAATTTATAAATTGGGTAAATGATCAAACTTTTGGTAACTATAAATTCATTTTTGCCAGATATTTAATTAAATAGTTAATAGATAGTTTTCAAGAAACAATTAAAATTATATTTGATTAACAACCAATGTTCATGACATTGAGTTGGTGGGTATTTTTATATAAATACTGCATTATCTATGCTTCTCAGTCCTACATGGACTCGAACGATGCAAAGATACCACCCGGTGTCCTCTTCGTTTTATCAATAGGTTATTGCAGTAGTGACTTGATTTTATTATCAGTATCGTATCGTGATCGCCTCGAGTAGATATAAAATATCGGTTGCGTGTCCTGTAAAGCGATCACCACTGGTCACCACTTCGTTATTTAGATTTGAATTCATAACAAAGTGCTTTTATAAATCATTGTTGTTTGTTTTAATCCAAGCATTTCGCAATTACATCGACATGATGGTTTGGGTATGCATATTTGAAAAAATATTCACGTGTTAAATTTTACGGTATTCCTTTCATTTACAGAGCATTCAATTCGAGCACATTGAGTAAATATTTATAACTGTAATATTTTTTTTTTTTTTACAAGCTACAATAGTGTAGCTTGTAAAAAAAAAACATTTATTACAGGTTAGTGTATGTCAGGTATTATGGTGTTATATTTTAAGAAATACTCAAGCTATTTTATGTACTTCAACTTTTTATTTTGCAAATATAATACTCATCTCAATACCTCCTAAGAATGCTCAAGTATATAAGCGAAACGTCACAGCCGTAAAGATCAGTGTGATGTTGCGTTTAAGTATGTATTAGGTATAAAGATATAAGGCGTTTTTAGGCAAATTATTGCATTGAGAAATCATATATTTTAAATTTTTTATTTAACTAAGTGATGTAGTTTCTAAATTAATGGCGTGCCTACCATTTATATTTGCGAGCCATCTTTAGCACGCGTGCTATTAGTTCGCCATCCTTAACACATTTATATATACAAAAGTCCTTCCTTATTTTGTATGCTAAAGGAAAGGGCTACCTATGCTTGGTATTTCTTTAAAGGATAAGATCCGTTACGGAATGATTCACCAAAGAAAGAAAGTAACCGACATAGCCCTTAGGGCTAGCACGCTAAACTAGCTGGTCACATTTGTCGAAGGACCGATGGACGATGGAGTCGAAATGTCCTCGAGTGGACACCACGTCACGGTAAACGGAGTGTTGGGCGCCCTCCGAAAAGTGGTAGGCTCGACTGGATAAGAAAATAGGAAGCGTTAGCGCTGCTTGAAAGATGCCTATGTCCAGCAGTGGAAGCACATTGTCTGATGACGATATATAAACAATCAGCTTACAAATAATTTATACTATAATATTATAAAAAGGTAAAGTTTGTAAGTTTGTGACACTCTCGTTTAGTGTTACAAACTATAGTGTCACCTGGCTAAGTTGTGTTGTGGCTCTTCTTAGACCAGGGCACGTTTGAAACCGTCCTAGCTTTAGTTTTAAGCAAAATTTAAATGCAGTTATCACCATCGCCGTTAAATGTATGAACGCTTTGAATTTGAATTTGAATTTAGAATTTATAGGTAAGTTGTAAAAATATAACCCTCCTTTTGGGAGTCAGGAAATAAATCATAGCACTCAGTACTAAACAAACCACATTCAACACTAGTAAAAACGCTTAACGCCCAAAGTGGGCACGGGTCCGCTACATCGCGGCGTGCGTTCAACAAAACATACCGCTACTTTGTTTTGTTGAACGCGCTAATATTATTCATAGTTAGATCCATTTTCGTGCGATTTTGAAATTCACTTTAAAAGTCGCGTTAAAACATAAAAATTCTTTGCAATGGCAAGCAAGTAGCAGACAATATAATTCTTGTGCCATTTCCTCCATGTATTATTTATGCTGTAGAGTTTCCACCAGCTGCCATACTTCTCACAATTTTTCATGCAAAACGCTGGGACGGTAATAACAGAGCGGGAACTTTCCTTCGTGTGTGTTTTAATTTACGTCCATTATACGACATTAGATAGCTTACTTTAAAGTTCTTTCTATTTGATGTCAGTAATTTATTATTAGTTTATAATTATAAAAAATATAATTACGCATTTAAAATCAAAACTTTCTTTATTTTTATACCTCTCATAGTTACATATTACGAGTAGATTGTAGTACCTACATACGTATGTAGGTACTACAATCTACTGGGATCAACCACCCTCCCATAAAGCAAAGAAGTTTCCACATAGTAACATTAACCACAAATTGCTTACTGATTAAGTACCAAGCGAAAATTACACAACAAAATTATATTTAAAAAAAAAAAACTTTAAAAAGCTTATAATACTTATTTTTCTAAAACGTGTGACGTCAAAATGTCCGTCTACTACTATATTTGAGGTAAGCAGGTGATAGCTCGGAGAACCGATGGACTTTGGGGTCTTAAGGTGCTGGAATGGCGACCCCGCACCGGTAAGCGCAGTGTAGGTCGGCCCCCAACGAGGTGGACAGATGACATCGAGTCGCTGGGGGCCGCTGGAGACAAGCAGCCCAGGACCGTGTATTGTGGAACTCCCTACAAAAGACCTATGTCCAGCAGTGGACGTCAATTGGTTGAGATGATGATGATGATTATGGGCAAACCCTCCCGTCGGGAAGGGCCTTTAGGCCAGCAGTGGAGCGATATAGGTTCTTGACAATAAGAGTAAGAAAAAAATATGTACAAAATTTTTTTTGGACTTCATTTGCACGTGTTCGTATGTGCTTATGAACGAGAATGTGCATTGTCCAGTACTATAACCTTTTTTATGATCGTGACCCCATTTGACCTTAAATGTGGATACAGCTGATGTTATGGTTGTCATTGCGTAACTTTATATGACATTTTTGTACAGTTATTTCTCTAAATTATTGCTGTCAGGAAAAGGTTGTACAACGAAAGATTTGTATTTTAATGAATACTGTAATAAGTAATTGGCTTACTAACTCCTTACCAAATAGTCTTGTTCATCATTTTGTGCCTTTAGAAGATGCATGGTGGGCTTAAACTCTTTATAATTTACCATTTAAAATAAGGAATGAGGCCTAATATACTTCAGTATTTATAGTATGTTATACCTAGCATACGTTCATTTGTTCATTTTTTATTGACACAATTGTATTATGTACGTGTGTATTTGTTCGTATTTATTTATAAATCTAGTTAATCCTAAGGTTGCCTGGCAGAGATCGTTACTAAGTGATAAGGCTGCCTTTATGAATTCTAGATTTGTAAGTTTCTTCTTTTCCTATCCTATTTTATTTCCTATGCAAATAAAAATAAGATAATATTTAGTATAAATTATTGCACAAGTGAAATTCAGATTATAAAAATAATGTGACTATAGCGGTAAAGTAACCGATATAAAATGGCACTAAATAAAACGCTACACGTTTACAACAGTGATACGTACGGCGATAACATGTAATATTCAATAGCGAGGCAATCGATACCGGTATTTGAAGACTTGATTGCATACCGTGAGTAAAGCTTATTGCATTTTATTTTATACAGTATTTATTATTTTATGTGGCAATTTTTTACTATGGTGAGCAGATTTAGAAAACAAATGATATCTTATTATTATATAAAAATGAAAGTGAAGACGTGACCAAGGGAAATAGGCTTAACTTGAGAACAATAACCGATTTCATACATTTTTTTTTTTTTAATTCTCATATACTTTATGGAAGGTCATCGTGCTGAGTTCATCGTGCATCGTTTGCTAAATAATCAAACACAATACTCACGCTTTTATAAAGGTAGGATGGTAATTACGCACGGCCGTAGTCTTCCAGAAACACCGGTACAAATTTCACGGGTCAACTCTCAGAATGTTCTTTTTTTTAATATACTAGATAGGCTTACACTTGACAAATATCATGCCTGATGTAAAGTAATGATGCGGTCTAATTTGGGGCGCGCTTGCCTAGAAATTGCCTATTCATTCTTGCCTTGAAGGCATGCAAGTTGTAAAAATCAGGAAATACCGAAGTCGGAAGAGCGTTCCTAACTTTAGCGGTACGTATCAGAAAGAGTTGCAAAGCGTTTCGTGCTTGTTGCCTTTACGTCAATCACATAAGGATGCCACTGTTCCTGAGCACACTCGCCAAAGTTTATCCTAAAAAAACCCCCAGGCAGGCAACATTACGTCGGTGCTGCAGGCTTTGTAGTTTCTCCTGAATAAGAAATTTGTTGACGATGATGTATGTTTTCCGCCAATCGCGAGTTGATGGAAATCTAAAACCTTCGAAAACATTATGAAGGACTCAGGTATACGGGTGGTGTTCCACATGGTCTTTTTCTTCACCGTTAAAGCAAGTGTTATTTAATTGCACAAAACACACTAATTTCGGGAAACTTAGAGGTGCGTGGTGGTCGAACTTTGTGTATGCTAAAGTCGTAATCACAAGGCTAATCAAACTTGGTGTAGACTGAAGTCATAATCACAAGGCTACGATCGCTTGTATTACTATTTATAAAAATATTATTATAAAATTAGTTTAATTTTATGTTACATTGAAACACTAGAATCTGTACCAAAATGTTACCAAGGCATTCTAATAAGCAGTAAATAAAGGTAAAGCGGCAATTCGCATCGGCAAGTGGGACATAAAATACAATAAAATGCATTGGCCAGTGTTCCACGACTCCAAACTATGCAAATGTCGCAGTACCGAGAACTCGCTGCGCCTTAAAATGACGTCTTTATAGAGTAGTGGTGTGTTAGTGAAACTATTTGGCGTGATTCAATTTAATGTTATAGAATTACTAGTTCAGAACGTATTCCACCTAGCACAAATTGCAGGAAGAATTAAAATGATTTTAGCACTTTGTAATGACTAGAGTGCGTCTTACATGCTTTACAAGCACAACTATACAGCTTTAATAGCACTTTTAGCTGCTGAAAAACGAGGGAGGAACAGTATTTAGTGTGAAATTTAATTCCATTCCACCTATCACAACGACAACAAAGGATATTGCAAGTAATATATATTTTTTTTGACTTACGACTAGTATTACAGGAATTTTCCTAATTAAACAGTGTAGATTCTGATGCAACTATCTACAGACATTATAAACTATATTTTATTAACCTACATACAAACACTATCAATTAAAATTATTATATAATAGAACGGTGGAGCGATTAAAGTGCGGCATGCAAGCTTTACATGCACTACTATTCAGCTTTTATAGCACTTTTCAGGGTTTAGCGTATTTTTATAGTGATAAATGGCAGACCAGGCATTTGGCCCACCTGCTGGTAAGATCTTAGGGCATGCAAGGTACACGTCCAACTTTCCGCCCTGTGTCCATTAAAACGAGTAGGTGATATTCCTTATGCTTATGATAATAAAGGCAACCACTTCCTTCAGACCTAAGAAAAGCATTGCAACAATGCTTTTCGATGGAAGAAATAAGTATGGTTGTAGTACGTCCCAGTACGAGCTCTGTCATAAAAGCTCTATTATTCCTAGGGTTGAGAGCACTGCACTCGAATCGTCAATGAATACGTACCAATACCTCGAACGCACAATCCAGTAAACGTTAAAAGGAGAAATTTCGAGAAAGAAGTTAACCGCCGACTTCAATGACTCGGATGTGCAGGGAACTCAACTTAATTCAACATTCCGTGATATCTTTTTCTTTTTCTGCTCGTATAAAATATCTCAGTGCCTGAAGACAAAAATCTTCGGACAGTGCGTGTTGCCAGTGATAATCTATGGCTCTGAAACATTGCCGCGAGCTATGGGCCTCATAAGAAGGGTTACGGTCACTAAGCAAACGATGGAGAGAGCTATGCATGAAGTATTGCTACGTTATCAAATCTGGAATTAGGAGATCCGTAGAAGAACCAGACTACCAGCTAAATTGGCAATATGCGGGGCACATAGCTCGGAAAACCGATGGACTTTGGAGTCCCAAGCTGCTGGAATGGCCACCTCGCACCGGTAAACGCAGCTTTGGTAGACCCGCGACGAGATGAAGGGATGACATCCGGCGAGTTCCAGTGGACCCAAGTGGCTACTCCCTCCCTACAAAATACCTTTATCAGTGGATGATGATGACTAGTTAAAAATGCATTTCTCCAACCACAAAGAAGGATACAATAATTTTAGGACAGTATAATAACAAAAGTGATACTGAGAATTTCTTGATAGATAAACCGAATACCTGACAATTCTTTGCCCAACCACGTAATGGACCCAGGGCTTTGCGATCCGTAGTCGAACACGCTAACTACTCGACCAACGAGGCTGTTTTCGTAAGTTCTGTAGATGCTAGTGCTAAATGCATCTGCATTTTAATAAAAGCAAAATCAATAGACTTAAAACATTCAGTACAAATTGAGTGCCCGCTATCTCGATGTGTAAACACGTGATGTCCGACACTGGAGAAATAAACCTGTTAGATGAATGGGGACTAGTTTGTTGCAACTTCAACAAATTTAAGTAAGACGGCGTCTGTCTGTCAGTTTTTTACCTTTTTATGATGATAATGCCGAATTGATCTTCAGAGAATTTAGCTGAAAGGCTACGGGGCGAGTACATTTGCTTTGTGCGCATTTTTTTAAATTTAAGCAGTTTAAATATCACTTGCTACAACGGTGAAGGGTAACATTGTTAGGAAACCTGCACGCCTGAGAGTTCCCCATAATTTTTAAAATGGCGTGTGAAGTCTACCAATCTGCACTGTCCCAGCATAGTGGCCTCAACCCTTCTAATTCTGAGAGGAGACGCGTGCTCTCAATCTGTCCACTCGTCGAAATATCAAACTTTTTATAGCTACCTGTCCCTAAATAGGAGAGAGCGCCGGACAGACTGGAACTGTTTTGGGTATTATTTCTGTTAGAAATTCTCTTTATCTTCCCCGAATTAGGAAAGTCTAGGCCCGGAAGTCTAAGCCACTAAGTCCTCCTCTCTCGCAACTCTCTCTTAGTAGAGAGTGATTTTGAGCATGGATTAATCATGCCCCTGTATTTCACAGCCCAAGCAGATGGTCCATTTGTTTGTAAGCGGAAAACCATCGCCGATAAACTGAGCATATCACAGTGCAAGCAAGGAACACGTCCTTTAAAGTGCAGCCCTATGTCCATCAACCTAAGGCGTTGAGTCTTATATGCCTATGATTAAACCGGCAACCATACCCTTTAGACCGGAACACAACAACTGACCTTGGCGGTGGAAATAAGCACAGCCGCAGTAATTTCCCGAGCGAGCTCTCAAAAAAATCTCAGTACCAGCCAGTTAGTAGATCTACTACGTATAGTGTCTAGTACGTATCACGAGTCCTTATTCTCAGTCTTAACATAAAGTGGATTAAGTCATTTTTCTCCTATGAACGAGGAGGAATGTGTTCAGCAGTGGCACGTTAATATTTTGATGTTACCGATGACGATAATTAATATTTTATAGTACCTGAAAATATTGTATTAAGCACCGTAATAAATTTGACACATTCAGCCACAAAAAGAGCTTAGTAGTAGATCTTCTTGTGACAGAGCTAAAACGGTTATTGTCGCATTTGAGTGATATGATACCAATAAAAGTACAACGTCTATAGTCGCGGTTAACGATTAGTACAAAGTAACCGACAAACCAATCATAACAAAATGAACGTGATGACAATGCACAATAATATCGCAGCATCGGCTACTACGCAGCATTGTGCGATGCCACGCGATCTTTTATCTGATTGCAAGAAATGATGCAGATCCGAACAACTTCATCTGCGCACGAGTGAACAGGAAATTGATTGGCCCAAGTCAAAGGAAATAGTGTTGCTTAATATTTTAACAGTCTACCAGACCTATTTTCGCCACTGTCAATCTCCAGAAAGATTTTCCTACTATGCGAGATATTGCACAAGTGTGTGCGCAAACACATATGCACTCTCTATTCGCTCACCTAGTACTTCGTGATCTGCTGTTGAACATGTGCACTACGAAACTAACGAGCTTCATATCCAGAAGTTCTGGTTATTGAATTTAAACTAAATAAAAAAATCTAATTATTACCTTTTCTTATAATTAAATTATCACTTATTATTATTATACTTACTTAAGATCACAGCGCTTACCACTGCTTTAAAAGTGAAGTTCTCCGTGCCCTTGTGTGCGTAAAGATTCTGATGAATTTGCCTTACAAAGTTTTTCCGCTATTCCACACAATAAAATCCGACGCCCGAGAGTCGGGGTAAATTATTTCACGGTCGTGGTCACTGCACTATTTGGTCATTTATTTACTGAGTTTCTTGTCGGCACTTCTCAGTGGAATCTGCCTTCCGAACCGGTGGTAGAGTCACTACAAACAGACTGACTTGACGTTTCAAAAGTGCTTATTAATTAGGCCTACTTGAAATAAATGAAATTTGAATTTTGAATTTTACTTGGCTCCCAAATTGGGCTTTCAAATGCGAAACTGATTATTAAAATCGGACTGATATAGGTAAAAAAGTTTAGCGCATTCTAACGAATAAAATTTCATCCCTATTTAACATCTCAGGGGGTGGAATTTCATTATTTTAATTTACTTTCATCTTCTGAGTCAGTAGTAAAAATTTTTTTCAATTTCGAATCACTGGGCATATATGGGAAAGAAATAAATAAATCTTTAACCTAACCTTGAATAAATAAATACGCTAAAAAAAACTCTTTTTATTTACTTTGTTTTTAGAGTATAACTTTTTTATTCATTTTCCACTCATTATTGATTGTTTACATTTTAAGACAGATTAAAAAATGTGGGATTGATTGGTTATTTTTTATACATCACCTTTAACTTGCACCACACTTAAGATAATCCCACACGCCCACAGTGGAGCCTTCTTGGTAGGCAGTTAAGTGCGAAATGTCTTCTTTAACGAAACGTGATTCTTATTAGGGTTTTAGTATTTCCTTGTTTTATTTTGACTTCTTTGTAGATTAGTGATCTTTTATTAGTTTACTACGAACGCTTGATACCCGGGTTCTGTGCACAAACATTATTAACGTTTGTGCACAGAACCCGGCTTCTCGTACCTTTTGCCACCTGATTCGTCTACATGTAATATTCGTTTTCTAGTTTTCCTCGACATCCATACTTATATTATAAATGCAGAAGGGTCTGTGTCTGTGAATAACTATGTTAGTTTGTTTAGTACCTATGTTAGGATCAACAACTATTTCAATGTTTAAAATAATTTGTCACAAATATAGTTCACATCCTAGAGAGAGTCACAGGATACCTTTTATCCCAGGCAAGGACCTGGGAAACTACCGTGAAGTAGATTCTTTTTATTTTGGGCATATAAACTATACCACCGGGATTTTGGAAAAACTAAAACAACGCAGACAAAGTCACGACCAACCGCTTTCTGCATATTATACAATATACAGAACCCTGGAAAAGTCGTTTTTAAACCTTGAACTATCCTATAAAATCAGCTTGATGCTTTAAAAAGTAGCCTGGGACCAAATACAGACTTTTAAGACTGACGGCGTTAAAATATAATCGTAGAGATTTTGTTAGCCAATTGTGCGGTAATATTTTAGTTGCACATTCTGCTAAGTTTTAACATCGTGCATCGGTGGACATGACAGAGATTTTATAGGCAAATATATTAAAAATTATTCTAATTTAGTTACGATACCTAATTATAGATTTTAAGTATTTTTATTGAATTGTGCAAACATAATGTTAATGTCATATGTAATAAGGTCGATTATCCATTGAATGTTTAACACGTCCAACACTTTATGTGGCTGATCGTAAAGGAATTCGAAGTAAAAAGCTTTACGTTCTTTAGTGTTTGAATTATAAAATGGTTTGAAACGTTTTGTCGCTCCTTCGACGCGAATTAAAGCCCCGTTTGAATGGGAATTATGTACTCGTATTTAATTTGATAAACTGTGTTGATAGCAAAGTGATATCCGGAACCTCTAACTTTTCGGAGATATGTGCGTTTTAATATTAGCAATTAAAATATCACTTGCTTTAACGATGAAGGAAAACATCATGCGTAAACCTGCAGGCCCAAGTGTTCTCCACGATGTTCTTAAAGGCCTGTGAAGTCTACCAATCCCCACATGGCCAACGTGGTGACCTTCGGCCTAAACCCTTCTCATTGTGGGAGAAGATCCGTTCCGTAGTGGAACGGCAATGTGTTACTGATGATGATGACGATTCACAATACTTTTAAATGGTTCCTCTTGATATATTAGGACACTATCCAAGTAAAGGTACGAACTTGCAGGGTACCACGGTTTTCACTTGATTCGTTACGTACGCATTATGCTTAAAATGCTCCAACATTTCGCGCACTCTCGCTGCTTGGTAATCTGATTGCTCAGCCCCAACAAAAAAATTCAAAATTCAAAATTCATTTATTTGAAGTAGGCCTAATATAAGCACTTTTGAAACGTCAAGTCTGTCTGTGTGTGACTCTACCACCGGTTCGGAAGGCAGATTCTACCGAAATGAAGCCGGCAAGAAACTCAGCAGTTGCTCCTTTCCAACATTAACAATTTACATTTTACATTTTAAAATTCATTTTTCTGTCTTGTGAGAGAAAGCGGAGCCGGATGCTTCCAAGCAACCTTGTCATTAAGAAATTCATCAATTGTATAATAACTTCGCTGTAATAAATGTGTTTTAACACATTCTTTAAACTTATGCATTGGTAGGTCCAAAATTACCTTAGGGATCATATTATAAAAGCGTATACTCAGTCCCACAAATGACTTCTGCACCTTTCGCAGACGATATGCAGATGTCATTAATTTATGACCATTTCTTGTAACAAATAATAACAAATTGATATATCTAGCGCCAAAGTAAGCGTAACATTTCTTATAGGTACTAAGATGACTGATGAATATCAAACATAAATACTTATAATATACAGATATCTAGACACTGAAAAAAATCATATTACTCACACAGACAATTTAAAGTTGTGTAAATCGAACCCACAGCCTTGGACTCCGAAAGTAGGGTCGCTGCCCACTGCGCCAATTGGCGTTCAAGGAGTATGACTTAGTAAGACCATGGTGAAAACTACAATAAGAGTATTGATGCATGTTACTCGCTGCGTCCAAACGCAGCACAGCCGAAGCGAGATTGACAATGTAGTTTTTACGCCGAGCAATAAACGCTATCGCATAGCTCGAAAGATTTACGTTGAAAAAAAAAGTATAAAGTTAAAGCATGGAAGGTGTAATAGAACACAATGAGTGTTCACGAGAAGAAAATTACATTTGAAGTTTTTTATGCACTTTCAAGTATAATGTCCCGTGATTGTAATTGACATAGATGCTTTTACATCCGGGAAAAAAGTAGATTAAAAAAAAGAATATTGTATAGAAGTAGGTAGGTGGATTCTAAAGTTTTTTTGTTATACTGAAAAAGTTAAATTAAATTTTTTATCATGAACCAAAATATTATGTGAGTTGGCAGCATGATGACCTTTAGGTATAAACACAATTGGAGATTCAGCATCTACAGGTGTTTTGAATGTTAAACCTGTCTTTCCTTTTATACGAGTTTTTTTAGTAATTAAAAGTAAAACGAGTTCAGTATACAAGTAGGTGAATTTAAAAAGTTTTCCTTTTTTTGTTTATAATGTAAAAGTGACAACTTGATTTACTAAATTAAGTTATGAGTTAGAACATTTTATTCCGGAGGTAGCAGTGTACTGCACTGTCTCGAATACAATCTATAAAACATTTATTCCGGTACTAGATAATCTTAATACCTCAATCGGGTTCTAAGTAAAGTCATGGAAATACCACAGAGAATTTATGATGGTCCAAGAGAGAGTGGGCAATCTTATGGGAGAGCTTGAAAGCTGAGAATATGTAATATTAGGTTAGTGTTGTTTTATTAGCTATGTATGACTTTGATTTCGGCAAAAGTTGCAAGACTAAATAGCATGACGTCACACGTTCTATGTGCGTAGCTAATATTTTGAATTTATATATAATTAGTACTCAGCAAGTAAGCAATCTTATTTTTTTACCTGGGCATAAAAAACTAGAAAAATATAAATAGAAAAAAATATAAAATAATCATTTTTATATAGAAGTGTTTAAATATTTAAAAAATCAGCATGTGTTTATTAATCAGGAGGAGAATAAAACGATCTATAATATATTTAATTCTACCTAAATGTCATCAATCATCCACCATGAACCTTCTAGAATCTACTATAATTCTAGATATTCCATGGTGGTACTAAGTCACTTAGATAACGCTGTAGAACTGTAACATCCATTCTTGCTTGTCACCCAGGCAATTGAGTACTTACTCGTACCATGTTGCCCAGTAAACAATATTATGGTTCTTAAAATTAAAACAGCGTGATTAAGTCAGCTCTTTAGACTACATTGGCATTTACCTTCAGCGTAAATCGCAGTCAAACTGCTTTGCAAACTTTTTTCAAGATTTTTTCAAGACCCTAAAATTGTCCACGCCCTCTCGCGACCTGAGTGCTTGTAATACATGAATGCTATTTGCTGGTACAGCTGAATATTAACCGTCAAAGCTAAGTGTCTGTTAGGCTTTTAGCTCTCTCTCAACTAACTAGGAACCAACTAGCATTAAAATTATTTATGATCAGTAAATGACTGGTAAAAGTTGCATCTAACGAGTAATAGCTTTGGACATAGCTTTCACATGTTTAATGAGATATAAGGTAAGCTTTTCATAGTTTCTTTCGTACTGTCACATAATAGAGGGGTTAGAATACTAGTGTGAGTTTTATAGTATCTAATGAGTGTTATTTTTAGTTTCATACACTCTTCATCATAATCAGTTTATTAATGTGAGGCGTCCTTTCTAATAGGAAAGAGGATTTTCGAGCATCGCATTCATTGCACGACGCTGCTCAGTGCAGTAGAAGGCCATATACTCGTGTTATTTAATTCCATACTAATATTGATACGTAACGCGACTCAACCGTAAGGCTGAGGTAATCTTATCATAACGTGATACGTAAGTATTGAATAGTAGCAGCTGTTAGTTTGCTGAGTTGTTTGATATACTATGATATTTAACTAGCTTATAACTTGCAAAAACTGGAAAAAATGCACGATACAACGTATAGTGCAGTTTTTGTTTCGTACCGCAAAGATCGGAAATGCCCTTCCAGCTTCTATTTTCGCCAGTACCTATAATATGAGTACCTTCAAATTAAGAAAGAATCGGGCATCTTCTAGGCAAGCGCGCTCTATCTTATTTGAAACTAAGACTTCATGCCTTCACGGACTTCACAGCAAACATGACAGAAACGAGAGACAGAACATGACAGTATCTTCGCACTGCTTTAAACCATTAGGTATAAATAAACTAAAATGAAATCAAAATCAAATAAAATATGTTTATTTGTGCAAAGTAAGAATGTAAATAGGAAATCCCATTCTTGATGATTTCCTGTAATTAGAAAATTATAGCGTGGAAATATAGAGTATTGAGTTTATCTTCGGGTGTTATGTACCATAACTTTCACGGTTGCATTGTAGAAAATCAATGCATCGAAAACAGATTTGATAACAATGGACTAAGAGCCCACGACTACCAAATACGTTGGGAGCTGGACGAGGATTGCTAAACTATTTATTCATAGTTTAGCCATTCTCGTTCAGCTTTCATCGAAACATTTTTGAGAAAAAAGTACCACATTTTGGTATCTTTATTCTCAAATTTAAAAATTTACGCTGCGTTTTTATTCATACTACCTACTTCTTGAACGTTTTTATTTCCGTCAAAATTGGGTTTTGAAAAAAATATCGGAAGTATTGCTAGATTGTATACTGCTAGTTGAGTCTAAACTACATAACCAGATGTATTCTTCTTCTATGATACAATATTTCTTTGCTTGGAATAAATTGTTTACTTTATGGCACTTCATTACTGTTGTTTGCTTGTATGAGGTGCTTTTGGAGGCAGAATATAAATATAAAGGCTCAAAATAAAATTCAAAGTTAGTTTTCTGATGGAGTTTTTAAATTTTGCAGGCTCTTTTAAATGTTAGTTTTTTTTTTAGCAAAAGCTTAGTAAAAAATCAGCATGTCACTTCTGTACGTTACAATCAAAAGCTTACAATTTACACATTACATTACAGAACATTAGCCACATTCTTCGTAACCAAAGTCCACGTCTATTTTATAGATCTCAGCCTAAGTGCTCAGTTTTGTTTTATAATCTCAACAAGTTTAAGCATGTCAGTCAACGTTACAGTTGAATTAGTAAATAGGTCTGGCTACCGTGGACTCTCTGTCTATAACCAATAGTTATGAATACAAAATACGGTCCTATATAATATCAGTATGACTGCTACTCAACTGCCTTGGAAACGATAATATTCGAAGTAGGCTTGCAATGTTATGGCATAAAATAAACAACAGAAACGATATCAATACTGTATCGGGACAATAGGGAACCAACGAAGGCAGTGTACTGTAAATTATTGGCTGTGATAATATGAACAGCCGACATTATTCTGCGGATACCAAGCAATCTATACAGATTCTATACTATAGTAAAATAATATGGTTATGTCTGTATATTAAGTAGAGAGACTCTTTTAGTCGTAGGTACCAGTGTCAAACTGCTTGGTTGGTCTAGTAGTACCTAAGTATTATCCACTTCAGATCATCAGCTTTCGGGTTTGATGCGTTCCAGTGTAAGCAAACTGCTTTTCAACAATCATCATCATCATCATATCAACCCATCATAAGAAGGGGCTAAGGCAGAAGTCCACCACTCTGGCCCAGTGTGGATTTATTTTCTCAACAAACCTTAGAGTACACTATGGAACACTTCGTTTTTGTTTGCGGTTGATGTGATACTCGTACTCGATCTTAAATCAAGACTAATTAGCTAATTATGACAAATGACAACGTTTAATGTATTTTTCATGCGAAAACCAAAAGCCTATATTTCAGAAAGTTTCGGTTACGGTTTAGCATTAAAAACTAGTTTTGGTCCAAAATAGCCCAGTGGGTAGGACTTCGACTCCACTTTCAAAGGGGGCGAGTTCGAATCCAACGCACCTCTAACTTTTCTAAGTAATGTGCATTTTTAGCAAAAACATCACTTGCTACATCGGTGATGGAAAACATCGTTTGGATACCTATATTCACAATGGGCCAGTGTGGTGCACTACAGACTTAACCGTTTTGTCTGGTGGGAGGGTACGGCCTTGGCTAGTTATCAACCTACTGACAAAGACGTGCCGCTTAGCGATTTAGCGTTCCCGCACGATGTCGCGTTGAAACTGATTAGGTGGTTTTGTGACGTGTGTGTACTTATGTACATGCGTTAGAAGTTATACTTCTTTGGCGTAACAAGATAATAATCTTTTCAAAAGTTTCATCTTTCGCCTTATTTTATGTTTGTAGAAAAAACGACCATACAATACAAAAAAGGTATTTAATATTTTGAAAATTTTGCTATAACTAGATAAACTAGTTCAATAAAGTTTATTTAAATATCACACAAAAAATATAATAAAAGAAATGGACATAATTAACATAATTAAATTTGGAATACTAATCGACTCATTATCGGACAACCAAGTTTCACTCAACATTGAAATTTAATATTTTTGTAAAATTGAATCAATTGAATCAACAGAATGAGCCCGCAGACTTGCAGTATACACTGTCAAACCTATAAAATAATAAATAGCTAACTTCAAGGTGTCGGTTTTTTTTGACTGTGTGAGCGCGCATCGTAAAAATTTACTCTCATATTTTTTGTCTAACGCGCCAAAAGAAGTATAACTTTAAAAAAATATATTAACCGCTTCTCATCGTGGGAGGAGACCCGTGACCTCTAGTGGGTCTGGGTGGGGAAGGATGTTGATAAATGAAAGAATTGTCCACGTTTGCGAAACGCCTAAAGCGTATCAATACCATAATCGGTTTAACTATTTAGTTGGCGACTTGGACTAATGGATTTAATTTACTATCCAGCAATCGAGTTAGACTATCTACAATAGTGTTATTATCTGCTTTAAATCAATTCTAAGACTCAGTTGGGTCCGATGGCGCAACAACCTGATTAAGTGGATCCTGGCTTTTGTAACAAACATACGCCGATACTTTCAGATTTGAGTTCTGATTTTCTTCCTGCAATTCCTTGAATAATTATGATATACTTTCTGTTGGATTAGTACCTAGTACAAATTGACAGGTTATTTTAATGGGTTACGGGGTTGTTATTTTGACGTTAAAACAGTTGATGTACGGAAGCTATGGTGATCGCTCAACCGTAACAATAGGAAGATCTTCCATCGAGTGGGTGATCGTGCTCGGGGACCGAGGTTCGAACATTCATCTTTGGAAGTTGTTTAAATAGGCATTTTTTGTGAACACTTCGCTAGCGCGATGCAGGATTTTTGTGGCGCTAACTAGTTCGGTAATGTGGAGACCGCCATAGTTGACGTTAGTTTGATGATTTATTATCTACATGTTGTTAATAACGATACAACATAATTGTAATTGCTTATATTGACAGGTATTGCACCATGCATGAAATTCCTATATAGGTTTAAAGTTTTTATATAGAGGTATACATAATCAAGAACACTGTACTTTTTTAACTGACTTGACTGACTGACTTTTTTAATACTGAGAAAATGCCTGACGCATACCACTCCTTTGGGGAAAACGGAGCGGGTGGAACACCAACATGGTCTTCCACCCGCTAAAAACTCCGAAGTTTATGTTTAAACTGGCTTCAAATAAAGTATCTCCACTCAGTGTGTCTAACTATCATAGTTTTAATATCCAATAATTCTTTAAGCATATTAATCTCCTTTTGCTTTCCCTTTAGCCAAGCTCTGTGATGCTGGCACAATATTTCTTCTTTTATCTTGGAAAAATACTTGTGTGTTTTGGTTATGGTATTTTAAATCTGCCAGATTTCGACGATAAATGATATAACTCTACCATTAGAGACGTTCCCTTTGTCAAGCTAAGGAATGTTATTAGGCAAATTATATGTTATAGAACGGAAAGGTGAAACTGCTGATGAGCAAGCGCATTCAAAACAAGCCTTACAAAATCAAATCGCGAGACAGCAAATAATAATATTCTGCAGTAAACCTGAAAGGCGCCAACGAAGTAACCTTAAGGTACAATCTGCGCTGTGATTTCATGTAATCAACAGCCTTAACTCATGTCAATCTAGCCGATAATAATCACTACCGTGAGCATTATAAACACTTGCGCAAGTCACAAGAGTTGGTGGATTTTATTAAATTATGATAAAAGAATTTTTACAGGCAAAAAGTTGGGATGTGAATATGTATGTTTTCTCGAATTTGGTTAAAGATCACTCACCGACAGCGGCACTTATTATTTTTTTTTATGTTTTGAAATTTTTTCCAGAAGTTAGTGGTGTGAAACGACGAAAGGAGTCCTAAAGAGTCCTAATGAGGCCAGTGTCGTGTTTAGACGATGTTGGTTGGCATCAAAGATGAACACACTGGACTAGCTGTCACTATACAAATGATAGCTTCAATTGTGTTGCCGTTTTAAGCGCCATTGACCTGCAAGTGTCTCTTGCGCAAACATAACGTTTTTAGTACACGTATTAAAACGTTACACTTACAGAACCAAAATGGCATTAACTAATTGGAGACAAAAAACATGCTCACTTCAAAAAATGTGTCGGCACGTGTCTGGTGATAAGCATAGAGGTCAATGGTTTTACCGGATAATATCTATCCTGTATCGCTTCTATTTTGCGCCATATCAAAATTTCCAATGATAATTTAAAGTCGCCAACGAGCGGTTATGTCGGTAACCGGTGTTATTTGCGAATTGATTAAACGTTTATCGTGTCGGTAACAATTGGGGACCGGAATGCGGTCTGTTATATAAACGAATATAACAGACTATCTGTCGACTGCAGTTTTATTTCAATGAACAATTTATATCCAGCAAAAAACAATTTAAAAATAACTAGTATCAGCTATGTGTAGTCTCCGCACAGTGAAATAAATAGAGGATAGAGGAGCTGAATCCTATTTAGTCAGTATGTTATTCTTTACCATATATTATGATACACCGTGTAACCGAATTAAAAATAAAATTGTAGGATGCGTAAGTATATTTCATAAGGAATCACCCTGTAAAAATATTAAATTAAAAGAAGCATATTTATTTTTCACAAACTAATTCAAAATATTCTAAGTGTTTACTTACGACAGCCCTATTGAAGATATAAGACGGACACGCGCGTAGTATCTACGCTACATGACGTGTACCTCATAAAGTGACGTCGAAGTCACATGATTTTATTTTGCATGTGATGTTAGGGCTTTATCAGATTTCTTTCATTTAAACTATGGCAGTGGTTTACTCAAAAACTATTAGGTTTTCGGTTTCACAGATAAGTCTCAGTGACAGTACACAATGTAGGTACCTCTAACGCCTTTGAAGTATTATTTCAGTTCTGGTTAACACGTTGTATACAATTGTTGAATGTTGAAATGTTGTTGAAATGTTACTATACAATTGATGAATTTTTTAATGACAAGGTTGCTTGGAAGCATCCGGCTCCGCTTTCAGCTCTCACAAGATAGAAAAATGAATGGTAAAAATGCAAAATGTAAATTGTTGATGTTGGAAAAGAGCAACTGCTGAGTTTCTTGCCGGCTTCTTCTCGGTAGAATCTGCCTTCCGAACCGGTGGTAGAATCACTACAAACAGACAGACTTGACGTTTCAAAAGTGCTTATATTAGGCCTACTTGAAATAAATGAATTTTGAATTTGAATATACACGACTAGCTGTTGCCTGCGACTTCGTCCGTGATTGTTTTTGTTTTTAAAGCATATTTTTAAGTTGTGTAATGTTGCAAAAAAGTTTGTAGTTTTAAAACTATTTATTTGAATAAGAATTAATACTGCGATATTAAAGAAATTTGGTTCACACTTTGGTTTTTACCGGCAATCTAGTAAAATTTTACAACATAAAAGCTACTATTGCGAATTCACTATAAATAAAATAATATACTACGACATACACAATGCCATCTAGACCCAAAAGTAAGCGAAGCTGTGATATGGGTACTAAGATGACTGATGAATATTTTTATGAACAATATACATTAATGTTCATCATGCTAACATTTTCGAGTTGTGGGGAATCGAATCAACAGCCTTGGACTTAGAAAGAAGGGTCACTACCCGCTGCGACAAATGACCGTCAACTATGATAGTTAGATATATTCCCTTGCGGACTTTTTTGTAGGTAATAAAGAGTTTTTTAAGTATTATATGTCATACATAATTTCACCAATAGTTTTCTCAGCGCATGCCAAGAAATGAATTTTATAGGAAAAATTGCTACTTGAGGCCAATATTACAATTTTCTTAAGGATCTCAAATTTTTTTTTTAATGGTAGCCTATGCTACTTTGTGATATTATAATTTTCTTTTGGCAAAGAAGCGGTTAAAATCTGTTTCGTACTTTCGAAGCCTACAAGCAAAAAAATATTTCCTCTTTATATATCTGTAATTATTGGTTATGTTTAATTTTATTCAAGAAAATTTAAATGGTAATAAAATACAATCAGAAGACCTGGCTCCGCTATAGCATTGTAGGTGGAATTTTCGTTAGTTACTTTCCGAAATCGAATCTCGTTATATGACATCAGATATTAAAACTTTGCGCGATTCTGCACCTCCGAATTCTTGTCTATTATGGACAAGCGCAAAAAAATATACAACAATGGTGGCTTGTAAAAAGGTTATGCTGACTTTTTTAAACCTTTAAAACGTTTTTACGCAAGCCTATTTATCTCGGACTTCCGCAAGTCTACGGGCATGATTTTGGTAATTTTTTCTTAAGGCTTTTTGGCTATTTGTTAAAGAGATTTGTTTTTCTTCTTTATATCGACTAAACCAAAACAGTCAAGGATATAATTAGTATTGCAATATCGGAAATAATTTACTTCTTACCATATCCATGATCCACTTACAATAAATGATACGATAAATTGCTTAATCTTCGCATAACAAACAGGTGAATCTTGTAGTTCATTTTAATTTTCTGAACCAACTTCAACCATTTTATTTTATGTACCAGTTCATATCCTTCCAGATAATTTGCCTATGCAAGTATCACTTTAACACAGATCATGTTGTCAGTAGACTTTGTTTTTACATTAGACAACAATGGACATTGGATAGGTTGGTTCATTTTGCTCCTACTCGTAATTTATTTTACGCAGCATCCAACCTGGTAAAGTTCTGGAAACTATTACTTCAAAAATTATTTATAGCTTTTTCAAATTAAATAATAAACTGAATACTGATAGATTTAGAGTCCCTAGATGGTTTAGTGGCGAACCCCCACTAGAAAATGCAGCGTTCGCAAATCTCTACAAGTTAGACAACCAAGACCAAACGCGTCGTAAAGTACCGCTGGACCGTGGCCTGCAGAAAACCCTACAAAAGGCCCATGACCCCTAGAAAGTCCAAGTTAAAGTCCGTAGTGTACTTTGATCTCTACAAAAGGCGTATGACCAAATTCCAATAGTGGAAGGTCCTTGGGTGCGATCACGATGAAAATGGTTACTCAAACCTCAGTCTGTCCGTTTGCCACTACTGTGGTTCATGGTACGAAATGAGGCAGTGAATAATCGAAAGATGTCAAGGTAATAATATGAGAAACGAGAGTGAGGAAAAGAAGGAAGAATAACAAGAGATAGGACGAGAATTGAGACTCGCTCTCATCTGCCCATTTTAGTCTGCAGAACACAAACCTCTTCTTTTATAGAATCTAATCGAATCTAATCTATTCGATTTGTCTAACAATCACCTTTCTACCATCGAGCTGAAAAGCACCGAAAGAATCTGCACCGTTACGTTGTTGAAATAGCATCAACAAGTCCGAAACGTTCTGCTTTTTCCTTTCTGATCCGCACCGCAAAGGCCTGTCATGCCCTCTTTCGTATTCCCCGATATAATTTGGGTACCTTAAAATCAAGAGTGAATAAGCATCTTCTACGTCAGGTGTGATTGCAGTCAAGCACTTGTCTATATATACAAACGGATTACTGATGTTGAAAAAGAGACTAATTTACTTTGCGTACTTTCATAGTGTGATGTCTTACGGGATCTTATTATGGGGCAAAGCTGCTGATATTGAAACAATATTCCTATTGCAATTGAAAAGAGCGGTGGGGTCAATATATAAACTTAAATCACGTTGTAGGGTCTGATAACAATATATAAACGAAATACTTATATCATAATAATTAACCTAAAACGTGAATCCCTCCGTGAAAAATTTAAAGAAATCGGTACACTTACGGTAGCGTCACAATATATTTATAACAATATAGTATTTGTAAGACAACATATTAGTCTATAAAAACATAAAGTAGATTTGAACAGTCGACTTACAAGAAATGGTCATAAATTAGTGACATCTGCATATCGTCTGCGAAAGGTGCAGAAGTCATTTGTGGGATTGAGTATACGCTTTTATAACATTATTCCTAAAGTAATTTTGGACCTACCAATGCATAAGTTTAAAGAATGGTTTAAAACACATTTATTTCAGCGAGGTTACTAACAATTGATGAATTTCTTAATGACAAGGTAGCTTGAAAGCATCCAGCTCCGCTTTCATCTTTCACAATATAGAAAAATGAATTTTAAAATGTAAAATATAAATTGTTGATTTTGGAAATGAGCAACTGCTGAGTTTTTGGCCGGCTTCTTCTCGGTAGAATCTGCTTTCCGAACCGGTGGTAGAGTCATTACACACAGACAGACTTGATGTTTCAATAGTGCTTATATTAGACCTACTTGAAATAAATGAATTTGGAAAAAAATAAAGCGGAAATCGAAAACGCTTGTTTATTTTGAATGAAAGCAGCCCTAAAATAAAGGTAGACAAACTAGAAAATGGATTTTGTGCGTAACTAAGCTACTTACGGACGCCGAGATTACACGCGAAGGGAACCGCCAAGAAATAGCTAATCTGACGTTTGCTACAAAACAAAGTACCTGCTTTACATTTGATATAAGCCGATATGTTAATGTGTTTCTGTAACCGACTTAACTGGTACAAACGGACTTTAAATACAAGAATACCTTGGTATATACACTGCTATAGTAAGAATTTAAAAGTTTTAAGTTTGTGTATTTATGTGCAATAATCTTAATAACCTACCCGTTATGTAATTGTAGTAATTGTTAGTCTTAAGAATTATTCGTTGTAAAGTCCATATCTCCTGAGGATGCACCGGTTTCGGAGCGGAACGTGCGTAGAGGGTACATTATCTGTTTGGTGTGGAGTATAAGGATTGAAGAAATTATTAATTACGCCATAAAGATTCTCCTGCTTTTCGCGGAGTATAGTAAATTAATTTTCATAATATATCATGGATTTCCGCAAAGTAACGCCTGCTTCTTAACACTAGCATACCCAGTCCGCTTCGCCGGGCTAGATTTTGCTTTATTTTATTTAAACAATAAACTTGCATCATTAAATTTTTAATTCAAGTCTCATAATATATTAAATCATTTATTTCTCTCCGTATTCATTCTCTTCTATTCTCTTCTCGAGCGGGTGAAGATCATTATCTACACCCATGTACATCCAACAAAAGAATATCATCATCTATATATATAAAAGAGGATGTTTGTATATATGTCATCGATAAACTCAGAAACTATTTGACCGATCATTATGAAAATTGGTATGCTTATGTATTTTTTCACGGAGAAGGTTTATATGCTATGCCCATTGATGTAACTCCCCACCAGGCGGCGCTGTCAAGTATCGACTTCCGCCCCGTTCAACCGATTGTCATAAAAATTGGTATGACCATGTATTTTTCCACGGAGAAAACGAACATGCTATGTCCATTGATGTAACTCCCCACCAGGCGGCGCTGTCAAGTATCGACTTCCGCCCCGTTCAACCGATTGTCATAAAAATTGGTATGACCATGTACTTTTCCACGGAGAAAACGAACATGCTATGTCCATTGATGTAACTCCCCACCAGGCGGCGCTGTCAAGTATCGACTTCCGCCCCGTTCAACCGATTGTCATAAAAATTGGTATGACCATGTATTTTTCCACGGAGAATGTAAATATGATATATATAGATTCTTGGAAGTGTTAGAAGTAATATAGGATACTTTTTATCCCGTCATTAAGCTCGGTTCCTTTGGGAGAGGGGATGAGTGTTTGACGATTTAACATCATAACTCCGACAAATTAGAACCGATTTAAATAATTATTTTTGTACTATACAGGTATATGTGTTTAATTGTGTGCCCAAACTGTGGTTGGAGATAGACGACAGAACTTCTCAGCGGACAGCAGCAATTTAATGCCACATCAAAAAACAAACGCAGACGAAGTCGCGGGCAACAGCTAGTAGTAAATAAAAGCTGTATTTGACAGTTTGACAGTTCAAAAATAGAAGTACTCCGATCGTCACCAAACTTTACAGGATTACTCGCCAGGTTAATCCGGAGATTCCCTAAAAGTTTAATTGATATCGATCCAGCCGTTTCGGATCCTATACGGAACATACCCACACTTTTTTTTTATATATATTGATATGCATTAAAAACATCATCTATCTATTTGAATAAAGAAATATTTGACTTTGTCTTTGACTTTTGACTTGAGTATCAAGCCCGGGACAGCCGAATAACTCACCACTGCACCAGTTAGATCGACAAGTAAGCCCGTAAAACTGAACGTCAAAACTGAAGATTTGTGTTTCTTGTAATACGATATGGCCATACACAAAGGCGGTTAAACAAATCGCCGTTACCCGTAACTAGATAAGCATGATTTAGGCGCGTTAATTGCAACGATTACATCGTTACGTTACAGCGTTAAGCAACGGGTGTTATTCACGCGAACGTAATTAAAACGATAAAATGTTATATCGTCGAGTCCGCTAGTCCGAGATATGACGGCATTATTTTCAGACAGTGTAATACAAGTCAGTTATAAAAAAAAGAAAGAAAAATGTATTTCTACATAGCGCCATACAGTACAATATCAACGAAACCACGTATGTTATGTGTGGCACATTCTAAAAAAAGGTGCCAGCAAAGTATTGTTCTGCATGCGCCAGTGGGAGCATACAGCGCTGTTTCATTTAGCACCTTGTACCAGGTGACACCGCGGAAATGCGTAGCCATCCACTGACCACATATTATAATTTAACACAATATTTTAATTTAATAATAAACTAAGCTTAAATTATATAAGTAACAAAAGAAACCAAAAAATTATATAAACTAAAAAAAAACGTATATATCGATAAATAATTAAGATACACTTTTAGTAAGTCCTTGTAATCTCACTTGGTTAAGTTAAGTTATGATGCATCATGCAGTCTAGGCCCGCGTGTGTCATCCAGTTTTTTTTTAATTATACTTCTTTTGGCGCGATGGAGAAAAATAATGGAAGTGAATTTTTACGATGCGCGCGCACACCGAAACCTGAATTCTACATCGTAAAGTTAGTTCTAGGTGTCATAACTGGTGACATAAATCGATAACTATGTTCAAGTTGTATATTCTAGTATTTTTTTAATCACAGTTAGCTTTTAATATGGGTTTAAATGTACCTCGTTGTAACGGCAGATTCTACAGTTGTTTCCACCGCTCCTCTTGCCGCACGGGTGTCGCACTAAGGGAATATAACGGAGAATGGGCCTTAGTGTCCTTTGTATTACTACTACTATTTGGTGCAATCACCCACCAGTGCCCACAGTGGTGGTTATGGGCACATTCACTTTGGGATAGGCAATTAGTCGGGCAGTGAAATATTATAGGCTATTGGTGAATACAATTTATTTAGGTGCAAAGAAGTGGTAGAAAATTTGCTCAGTTATAGTGACTAGTTGTTGCCCACTACTTCGACCGCGTTAATTTTGGGTTCTTAAGAATTAAGAAATTTTATTTTCCATGTATACGGCCGTCTCCAGAATGCAAACAGTTTCTATACAAAATTTCACGAATATCAATCTCCCTGGATAAAAAATATCCTATGTACATGTATATAGTATCTAAGCAATATATAGATAATTTCAACAAGTTCAACGTTTAAACCCAGCAATGGTAACAAACAAACAAACAAACAAACAAACAAATAGACACATTTTCGCATTTATTATGTTAATATGGATTTGCATGCAAGCAAATCGCACTTTTTTGCGCACAGAGGCAAAATCTGGCAAAAGTTGTCCAACAGACGCCGTCTAGCAGTTGAAGCGATGATGATAAAATAGCACTGTTTACAGGCTCGTATAGCCTGAGTAATCTCTCATACTTAAAGCAATAGTTTACATAGTCCATATTACTTTTTGAATGAAACATCAAAGAAAACTCACAGCTATCTCTTATACTATAACGATAAAACGTGGTATCGTTGAGTCTGTCACTATAATTGGTTAATAGATGCGTTGACTAATGTGATGACTTTGCAGCCAAATTGTCCGTGAAATTGTTTAATTTTGTTTGCATTTATTGATCAATTATTCATTGCACCTGGGAAATAATATAAAAAAACCATTAATTTTACTATCGAAACTGCTCCAATAGTCCGGTAGTTAGCATGTTTAATTAAGGATCATAAGGTCCTTTTTTTTTAAATTACCCTACGAGTTAACCTAACTGCAACCTCATTTGGTGGTAAGTCATGATGCAGTCTAAGATGGTATGGTAGTCATGATTTCGGTTTCTTTGCGACATCGCGCCGGGTTGCCGCGCTGGGCGGTAACTAGCCACGGCCAAAGCCTCCCACCAGACAAAGGTCCTGAATTCAGTTTAATATAACTTTAATAATGATAAATAATAAATTAATATACTACCACAATACACACATGGCCTTCTAGTCCCAAATTAAGCGTAGCTTGTGTTATGGGTACGAAGTTAATCGATGAATAACTTTATTAATAATATACCTACATCAATAGTTATAACATATAGATAAACACCCAGACACTGAAAAACATTCATGTTCATCACACAAACATTGTCCAGTTGTGGGAATCGAGCCCACGGCCTTGGACCCAGAGAGCAGGGTACTGCGCCAATCAGCCGTCTCATATATCTCTAACAGGTTAGAGGTCTTGCAGTAGTTCTAAGCAGACCAAGTCAGGGGTAACGATAGGCTACGAATAGGAATAGAAAGATTAAAATAAGATTACGTTGATACATAATTGAGTTACTAAATAAATAGGAAAATAAGCCTTTAATATTATGAAAATGGTAGCAGAGCATTAAATAGAATTTTAAATTTTAATTTTCACCTGTATTGCGGGTATTTAAAAGGCGATTTATATAGGTTATTTATGGCTCTATCGGACCTTTATTTCCAAAGGCCATTCAATATTCAGGAACATATAACGAGGTACAGGTAAGAGGCGTGCCCCGACGTATTCAATTTACCCGCAAAGTTGGCGTGTGCCACCTAGTAACGTTCTATTAAAAAAAATATTGACGAAAAAGAACTGACTTTGTTAAAAAACTAAAAAGCATGAAATAAATATTTTCTCTAAAATGTAAAATTAATGATTATGTACGAGTATATGTACACATTCAAACTATAGCTATACTTTAATTTGTAATTTTCTACATTTTACTTTGCACCGACTTAAATATGTTGAAGAAAATATTTTTTTTTTGCTTTTTGATTAATGATTAATTGTTAAGTGCATTGTAAAGTCAACATCTCCTGATGATGCTCCGGTTTCGGAGCGAAACGTGCGTAGAGGGTGTATTGCCGAGGATCTGTTTGGTGTGGAGTATAAGGATTGAAGAAATTATAAATTACACCACACAGATTCTCCTGCTTTTCGCGGAGTATAGCAAATTAAGCTTAATTTTGATAATAAATAAATAAATAGACACAGAAATAAAACATGTAAAAATTAACTATTTGGTTGGTTAATTAATTACAAATATCATATGTTAGTGGTAATACTCTGACCTTTCGAAGGCACAGGGGTGAACAAAGTTGCTGGCTGTTAGTAAAAAAAAAAGTGTTTTTTAAATGAATCACTGCAGTTTGGGAAGCTTGTTGAAGGGGCGTTATCACAGGTTATGTATGGAACATAGCACTTAACACACCACTGCTATGACAAAGACAACGTTGTATGCAGTAATATTAATGAGGTATCATCGCCCATTGCATGTACGAGACTAGGAACGACGGATATTATACATTTTATACATTATGCAGCGTGGCGGTGTCTAATTTATTAATACACCGCTCGAAATACTCGGGCGACTAACGGTATGCGACAAAAAACATTTATGGGTTTTAATAATGTGGAGCCATACATCTTAGTGAAAGGGTTTTTTTTAATGTTCCACTACCTGTTAACCCTTTAAAGAACCTGGTTAGTCAAGACAGTCAAAAGTCAAATATTTATTTTGTCAAATATGTACATTGCAGGGCGTGATGGCTATAACTACAATTTTGCACTTAAAACTAAAACTGCGAGGGGTCAAATGGTCTAAGAAGAAGTCCAGCACAAACTGAGTCGGGCGCTCTTTTTGTTATCACCATCTCACATTGTCATTAAGGTGAAACGGAGGTCACATGGAGGTCAAAGAAGAAAAAACCCCATATTGAAAATCGAGCCCTTATAATCCTTAGACAAAGAACACTATAATTTTCTTGTTATTAACTTAATAGACAGTTAATCGACGTCTCATTCTACATTTTCCACTATACACGTTGGTAATAAAAGACAGTTTATTTCACTCAATAATTCATAACAAAAAGCTAACTTCCGGTAGGAAAAAAACCAATGCCGTCGAAGGCTTTGGTTGGAGTGAATTTTTTATAGTCGGGCGCCCCTTGGAAAAACATCGCCACACTCTAGGGAACTGGCTAATAAACGTCGGTATTGGCAAGAATTATTGAATTAATTTGGAGGAGGCATTCTGAATTAGCGGTGATAGCTTAGTAATTAGAGCTTCGGCCTCCCTTTCGGGGTAACCGAGTTCGATCCCGGCACGCACCTAACGCCTACGCACGCAGGCTAATATTTTTCGGAGTTATGTGCATTTTGGATTCAAGAAATTTGTAAACATCACTTGCTTTAAAGGTGAAGTAAAATAAAGTGGGGAAAACTGCATGAATAAGAGTTCCCAATACATATATACTCCCATAGTCTACTTCTCCGCCCTTGGCCATGGTGAACTTTGGCCCTACCCTCTGTGAGGAAACCTCAAATCTGAGAAAATCTAAAAAAAATCTCTCAGTCCCGTGGCCTGAAGTGGGCTGGCAATTGGTTGATGATGATGATGATGATGATGATGATGATGACTATGATTCAGAATTAAAAAAAACTAGATTCATTTATTTAAAGTAAAGGTAACCTACTTTATAAGCTAAATATTTGTCAGGTTGTAACGCATTACGTAGATATAGCTTTGTTTGGCAATTCGGCCATGGATAGTTGCACATTATCATGCCCCAAGTGATTTACCGTTCCGTTTTAGTGAATGAATGAATGTACACCACTTTTATTGTACACCACAGAGAGAAAATTTACAGAGATACAAATACAACAGCACAATAAGGTAGTACAATTTGGCGGCCTTATCGCTAAATAGCGATCTCTTCCAGGCAACCAAAGGCATACAAGAAAATGCTATACGAAATTAGTAGGTGGACAAACATTAGTGAAATATTAGGATTTTAAACTAAATTAACATAAAATAAACATAAAACATAATATAGTGCAAACAGGTTAGCCTGCATCCTTGCCACTAGGTCAGATTGCATTCGTGGGCTAACTTGTAGTAGAATAAAAAAAGAAGTTTGAACTCCAGTTCTAATTAATAAACGCTAGCTGACCCGTGCAACTTCGTCTGCACCAAATCGGTTATTACAGGAAAACACGAATAAAATTACATTTTCTAAAAATAAATCCTAGCTAGATCGATTTATCGCCTCCGAAACCCCCTGTATACTAAATTTCATGAAAATCGTTGGAGCCGATTCCGAGATTCCAATTATATATATATATATACAAGAATTGCTCGTTTAAAGATATAAGATAAGATATGAACTGGAAATTTTCTTTTTGCCCTACCATATCCACAATCCGTGTTATGGCTTCTGTACCCAATCTAAACACCATAGTAAAGCCATCTGTTAGTTCTCAAGGCTCGCGGAACCCCGCCAAAACACCGACGGTAAGCTAGCACGCCCGCAGGCTTTTAATTTGTATGCCGTCGTGTCATATATTATGTATAGAGATTGTGATTGTTTGATTAGAGCCTTCGCGAAAACCGGGAAAATTCTAAAACGCGGAGTGTTTTAGAATTTTTCGCTTGCAAATCCAGGCTAATATTGTAAATGAGAAAGCGTGTTTGTTGGTTTCCCTTCTTTGAAGCAGCAACAGAGCAATTTAATTGCAAGTAAATGTTTGCCTTTGGCTGGAGTGTTACAGGAGCTACCTTAACCTCGAAAAGACATACGATTCCTAGAGTGAGAGAGAGAGAGAGTGAGAGTTTCCTAAGTCTTGGAATAATACTTAAAAAACAAAGTACTTAAAAAAATACTTCTAACTTACCAAGAACTTTGCAAAAATTATAATCAATCCATAGTGAAGGGCACTGGTCTCCTCTCGGTATCAAAAGGGTTTAGCCCACAACGCAGGCCAAATGCGGATTCGTAAGCTTAACAGGTCTTTGGGAATACAATGGAGAACTCTCTTGCATACAGATCCCTCACCATTAAAGCAAGTAATAGTTAATTGCTTTAAACGAGCACAGCACCAAAAGTAAGAGATATGTGTCGAGGATTTAACTCGGTCCCCCGAAATTAAATCCAAAATCTAAACACAAGGCTATGTCACCTTTTTCGCCAATTCATCTAAAACAAAAGTTTAGGTATTGCAATTAAAATTACCAAGGTAACTAATTATAAGTTTACTTCCAAAATATGGAAAGTACTACTCTCTTTCTTATAATTAAACTCTTTATAAGCACTCAAACGACAAGAATCTTACAATTGAAGTACAAACTAAAATAGAAATTTTCGAAACGAGCATTAACATTTTAAGTACACGGCTTATATCGAGGAGGACAATAAATTACACGGCCTATAAATCTAACAGGATTAAAATCGATTTGTAATACAAAACCAGTTACAGAGTATTTGCTCTTAGTATTGATGTGGCAGTGTATATGATTGATGATACATTACAAACGATCTACGTTGAAACTGTTATGATTATAATGAATTGATCCGAAACTAAACTTTATATTGATAAGAATAAAGGTGTTAATGGCGTGAACGGTGATGAAGAGTAACATACAATGCGCCTTTTTGCTGAAGAGCCTATCGGTGTAAATTGTGATAAATCGTTAAAAGTTGTGTGAAACACGAATTGTCATTTGAATTTCAATGAATATGGCAATGTGTCTTAGTGACTTTTGAACTTATAGCTACTCATAAAATTATTCTTGAACTCACAATGCTGAGAGTTAAACATTTTGCATGAATCTGACTATCTTACAATTGATTTATCTCTAAGATTTTACTGAACATGTAGCGGATTTAACTTGGTTGGTTAATTAATCCACTCCTGAGTATAACGCTAAAGCGTACTGAAAAGTAAATAACAGGTAGTATTAATTGCCTTATTATTGAATCTTCTTTCGGATTGATCTAGAACATGTAATTTTGGCTCTGACGGGTGCACGGACAGACTGACATAGTTTATATGAAAGTAATTATCACTTTGCGGTTATTTACTTAAAGTCATATTTTTTACCTTTTTGTATTCTCCTTCTTCCTTCATATTCCTAGTCTATATTCTGTATTTGGTATACATATAAAGCGTTATAATAATAATACTTGTTTTTCAATAGCTATGGTTAAGAATATCAAAAACTAATCAACCTATTTTCTTACAATAAAGTTGAATTCGCAGAATACGATTACTTTTTAAATAGCGTTTTCATACGTGTCCGAAATTATACTAAAACATAAACCTCATTTATTATTTTGCCATCGCATCTATTAGTATTTTCAGCTACATCATTGTCTTTAAAGATAAGAACCCCTGTTCAATCTTCTTTAGCGGACTTTAATTCCGAAAGTAGGCTGGCGTCATCGTAATGTACCTCCATCAAAACCGATACAAGCCTTATTGAGGCTACCATCCCTTTCTTTTGCAGTGGTCTCCTTTATATGTGCAAGCAGGATGGTTGTCAACACGTGCAAGGTTCCCAGATTAAAATTGATTGTCCGGACGTTTCTTTTATCTGTGGGACACGTCCCGATTGATTCCTCATTAATCTTTATTCGCGGTATTAACAACGACTTTTTTGCGATCGCCCGCTCCGTTTTTGTTACACGAACATTCACTTTGCTAAAAGGCATTCGGCAGCTTACAAGCTATATGTTAATTGGGTATTGTCGTTGTGCTAAAGTTTATTTTATATTGAGTAGAAACATTTGCGATATGTCTGGTATTTAAATGTATGGTCATATGATTAATATTTTTTAATTACTTCTGGTTTTCTTGTTTAGTTGTTTTTTTACTTCTACAATTTTTTTTTAATTTCTGAATTTAAAAGGAAACTAAAATAATGTCGGAGGAATTTAGTTTTATATTGTACCACCTTGTTATCTTGCACCAGTTAATGCTGTTAGAGATTACTATAGCGAAATATTAGTGCCTTTGATATAAGCCATTTTTAACACAGACCCGAGACCGAATATCTGCAAATCAGCTACATTAATATCCCCGAAATAATTTATTATAAAGATAAATTGAAATGTTCGAAATAAATATTATTTACAAAAATATACTGAAAACTAAAAACTAAGGTTATTAAAAATAACTTTGTTACTAGTCCCCGACTTTGGATTGATATAGGACAAGTAATTTTGGCTCTGACGAATGGACGAACGGACAGACGGTCTTAGTTTATCATCATCATCACATCAACCCATTTCCAGCAGGGCGCGGGTCTCCTCCCACAATAAGAAGGGGTTAATGGCCGTAGTCCGTCACGCTGGCCCAGTGCTGATTTGTCACATAACTTATATAGGAAAATATTTATCACTTTAAAAAACGGTTATTTACTTAAACCCCGTTTTCTTTGTACCCGTTTGTATATTACATCCAAAGCTCCTAGAACAGTGAGCTATATAATACTTAGTATCAGTTATCCAATCTGCTGCACTTACCTAGGCATAAAGAAGGTATAAAGTAAACTTTGTAGCTTGAAGCGCTGCAATAAATTCTTCGGCTTAACTTTGTATATCAATTTCCTTAAAGAGGTCTCGAGAGTGTAATATTATACTAGCGGAGATTACGTTCCATAAAATTTAGGGCAAATTCTTAGTCAAATATTGTATAATGTGTAACTAAGGAACTTTTCAAATAAGGATTTTGGAATATAACTTTGTGTATGTATATAAAGTTATGCATTGGAGGCTCAGAAAAGTGCACCCTTACAGCACGGCTAGTAGGGGCAGGAGACGATTATCTATATTTTCCCGGGGAAAGGATAAAAATGTACCTTCTACCTAAGCTTCATCAACTCTCAGAGCATTGGTGCACAAGTGAAAAAATCCAAATAATATATGTGTAATAATAAACGGTGGTAAACTTCTCCTTTTCCACGTTACCGTGCTTTAGCAGGTGGTTCCGTTAATTAATCATATATATAATGAATAATATCCCCTGTCAGGGGATATATTCGGGGGATATGATTTTTGTCTCCTGCCTTTGCTAGCCCTGCTGAAGTAGGGCTATGCTTCACGTTTCGCTCCGAAACCGGAGCATCCTCAGGAGATGTTGACTTTACAATGAACTTTACTTAACAATTATTCATTGTAAAGTAAACATCTCCTGAGGATGCTCCGGTTTCGGAGCGAAACGTGCGTAGAGGGTACATTGCCGAGGATCTGTTTGGTGTGGAGTATACGGATTGAAGTAATTATAAATTACTCCATACAGATTCTGCTGCTGTTCGCGGAGTAGGTATAGCAAATTAAGCTTAACTTTCATAATATTTTACAAGATTTTGTTTAAATTGTATACATATTTTGGACGTTAAACGTAATTTGATGAATACCTATATACCTATAGTGCATTCACCATATCTTATTGCGAACAAGTTGTAGTAAATGGACGGTATTTAGAATTGCACCACAGCCTTACCTAAGCATTACTTTTGCCAAAATATCTTCTCACTTGCCCTTCTTATTTAATCCTGGTTAAAAACCGGGTATGTTAATAAGTTAGCTTAAGTCCAAAGGCTGGTTTTAGCTATCAATTGATAAACTTTTTTTTATAAAGCTGATAACTACACATCATAGTGTTGCAAGGAAAATTGGACGTGGTTGTCATTACGATTAGATAACAGCCAGCGATCGAAAAAAAACAATACACTTAATAAGTGCCATTATGTACTTTATTGTCAATGCGATACTGTACAGGTAAAGTAGAAAACATTTACTTTATTTCAATAATTACGTTATAAAGAACTTGGAACTTCAATAAACTGTACAGAAATGTTATTTCGTATGTCAACGTTACTTTAATAATAATAAATAAAAATCACCTCATTTGGTCGAGTCAACTTTTTGCTGTAGTAATAATCCACAATGGCTAGCAAGCCCGTTCTTAATGATAGCAGGGCAGTTAACATTTTAACAAGAACTCAACATTTTGGCCCCGGTATATACGAGGTAATCTAATATTATTACAAAATTAAGGCTGCCTATAGTCTGAAGACATTTTTAAGCATTATATAAGAGTATATTTATAAATATATGTTTTAAGTTAATAATAAATTTTTATTAATACATAACTATAACCTAAAATAAACTATTTAAAAACTAAATAAAATCTAAAACGTCCTCGAAACCACCGCAGCGAGGCACAGTTCCTAAGATGCTGGCAGCATTTCCCCTCTGGATGGCCAAACTAATTCGTTGGCCAAGGTAACTGCCCGCTCTAGGATCACCGGTAGACTCGATAACCCTTTTCGATAATTCTTTGAAAAGGGCTCTTGCCTCCGGACCCCACGGTCCCAAAGTCTCTACACCAAAAGGCACAAAAATGAAGCTGCTATCCAGGTTTTCATATTTACGCCTCTTGGCCTGCTCGGCACTGGAAGCAGCCGCACCTACCATTGACGAAGTGGCCTGGATGTGTGATGCAGCTAGGGTATCAACACAAGTTGCATCCCACAGAAGTGACCTTCCAAGCCTCCAAGGTATGAGCGTCATACCATCAGGTCTCTTGCCATCGCTCCGCGCCAAACCAAATGCTACTGTCATCCAATACAAAGTTACAAACTACTTTACAATGAGAATATTAAATAATAAAAAAATAAAAATAGTTTATTTCGGTATGAAACAAAGTGGCATCAATATATCGCTGAAGCCTTCTTTTAAGAGTAGTATTACTACCCCTGTGTCAGAAGACTCCGCAAATTCCGCAATATTTCGTTTGTACAACTGTCCTTCATTGTTATTATCGTGAGAATGCATCACCGAAGTCTAAAACTATATTTTGTCCCGTTTCATCTTGACCATTTTGCAATTTTTTGTCCTTTTCACCGAGAACCGTTGCGAAATCTGTTAGGCAAAACTTTTTACTGTATGAATTACTGTTAGATACGGGTAAAGTTATTCATATCAAATTATGAGTATGTGCTCATTCTCATTAAATATTATCCTACTAATATCTATACTTATAATAAAACTGTAACTGGAAGATTTCTGTACATTTAATATATTTTAAAAATTTTAACCGAGGGATTCTTTATAATCGATACTGAGCCCAAAACAGATTTTTGTTTAATTTTTGTCTGTCTGTCTGTCTGTCTGGGCATCACGTGAAAACTAATTAATAAATTTTAAGTAAATCTATCATAATATTTTATTGTTTATTAAAATTTAAAATGTAAAATCAAATATTTCTTTACTCAACGAGGCACATAGTTGGCGTCATCATCATCATCATATAAACCATCTATTACCATCCATCACCATCCACTAACGGCCCACTACAGGGTACGGGTCTCCTCCCACAGGGAGAAGGGGTTAAGGCGTGTTAAATATGACACAGATGTGAGACTGTGAGTTAATGGCAATAACGAAATTCGTCAACATAGAACTAAAGCTATGAGTGTTTCAAACGGTCCCTGGTCTAAGACACAACACACACAACCAACTTAGCCAGTTTTTTTTGTTATCACCGTCTCACATTGACATTTAAAACTATTCAAGAAGTAACCTGGTTAGAGCAATAAGTTACATCCAAGCATTTTTATCGTTGACGTAGTCCCTAATAGTATAATAAGACTTGCTACCATATGCTTACGTTTATTACAAACTTTGAACTTCTTAAGAGACATCAACAAGATGTCAAGTTGTAGTTTATTGTAAAATGGTTTGCAATTTTCTTTAAATGAATTACATATTTTATGTAGTCTAGTATATTGCACTGCAAGTTTATTTTTGCTTCTAATAATAAAATTATTGCTGTCAATTTTTTTCTTAAATTTACATATATTTTTGAAGCATTATTTACGATGATAACTCAATAACAAGAATAATATTCAACACATTTCAGTCTTTGGTTCACGTACGCCCTAAGCGCGCTCACGAAAGTGACACAATAACAATAATTTTCAAAGAGGGCTATTAAAGCCGTTGTCTCATTAACGCCAGTCGCGACAACACCGAACTGAAAGCGCTCACGAAATATCGGCCGACATTTAACTTTAAAGAGATTTAATTTGACGATTTATTTGTTTCCATCATTAGCTGTAAGTTACAGGAGTTGGTCCAAGAATAAACGATTTTATTACACCACTAGCTGTGTCCGACGGTTTCCATCGCCCGGTCGTTACGCTATACATATATTGTCAAGCTACAATGTATACCTCAAACCGTTACTACCTGTTACACAGTTTATTACTAATGCAGAAAAAATCTATCTTTCAACCCAATAATTAACGAAATTCAATTAAAATGCTACATTTGTAACTAATGCTAATTTGTAATGTTTTGCTAATTGTAAAATGTTTCTAAATTTATTTTATGTCGCGTACTCATAGACGTAAACTTACCAGTCGACCTCAGTGTCGCGTAGTGAAAACCGCGCCAGCGATTGAGCGCCACGGATTCAGTAGGAAGATTTTATCATAGATCATTTTCATGTAAAATTTGTCAAGTGGTTTTGTGAAAGTGACATTGGTGATATAGTTTCGAAAAAGGTTAGGATAGATTGCACAACATGGTCTTAGTTTCATTGGAGTGCATAGAGAGTATGCAAAATGTACCAATGGGTAGACTTTTTATAACTACAAAGCCTTACTTACTTACTTACAATACCTATCCTAATGTTTTTTGTAACTTGTACTGGAGATTTATTTATTTTATATCATCTGCATACCCTGTTCAGACCCTCTATGCAAGCCACTGCTAAGGCTTAGCTTTCATTCGAATAAACCTGAAATAAGATAAATTAAAGGCTGGCTTGGTCATCACAGACAGAAACTTCAATTTTAATTATTTTAATAGATGACCTTTTCACTTGACTGCAACCTGCCATGTGACCTGCCATACCCAACCGGTATGTGATGATGAAGTCTAATATGGTAGCTTGTTAGGGGTATGGCAGTTATAGCAAATCCGTACCCTTAATCGGTTTCTACGCGACATCGTACTGGAACGCCAAATCGCTTAGTGGCACGTCTTTGTCGGTAGGGAGGTAGCTAGGCTCAGCCAAAACCTCCCTAGACCAGACGAATTTCAGCAATTATAAATTCCCAAATTGCCTCTGCCTAGGATCAAACTTGGTACCTCACACTTACAACCATAGCGCACAGCAATGCGCAAGGGAGGTTGCCAGAAAGTTTATCTATAGAATAGGTAATGTGGTTTTCTCATACCCATACGTTTGCTCATTAATACCTGCCACAGTTTGTTTACGCTTCGCTTGATAACGGTCAACAAATGTATCGAAGTGGTACATCCATAAATTTTAGTCTATGCCGTTTAGAGAGCCAAGTCTACCTACTTGGGGCTGCTGATTGACGTTTTTAATTAACTAGACTCGTTCAGGCGTATGTTTTAAAATGTTAATGCTTGAATTTCGTTTAATGATCGCGCCGAGTGATCGATGCTGCGTTTAGGAGGTTCCAGCTTTATAATTTAGCTTCTAATCCATAATGTCTATTTAGTTATTTATACTAGCGAATGCTATCTTCGGGATTTGTTACTTAGATCTGAGTCTTCGTTAAACGCTAATCGAATGGGAAAAATATTATTATAACGCTTCCTTAGAAGATGCCGATTCACTCTTGATTTAAAGATACCCAGGGTGTAAGAAAAAAAATTCTAGATAGATAGAGAGATAGATAGATCTTTATTTGCGTAATACAACGTTTACGTAGATGTCAATTAAATATAAATTACGAAGTCACAGTGTATTGCCATTAGCTGGCGTGCGAATATTACAAACCATTGATTGTAATTAATACATAGATAGGTAAATTTAAGAACATGCGACTATAATATAATGCAATACAATAATACAATAGCGGTAAATATAACTAGAGTGAAACATTACAGGGAAAAAAAATCAGAAACATGAATTGAAAATTCGTGTTCAATGTCAAAATAAAACACAAATGTCACAGTTGTTTTTTTGTCATTTTGCAAAAACTCATCTTTTACCGTATTGGATCGGATTGGCACATATCGCTAGGGCATTTAGGTTATTCTGACTGTGAATAATGACCACCTCGTACAATACCGGGTAGTATCCATACTACCTGTACTAATATCTAAATAATGTACATGTAATATGTTCACGTAATGTACATGTATGACGCCCGACTGGCGAAGTGGGCAGCGACCCTGCTTTCTGAGTCCATGGCCTTGGGTTCGATTCCCACAACTGGAACATGTTTGTGTAATGAACCTGAATGTTTTTCAGTGTATTTATGTATATTATTCATCAGTTATCTTAGTACTCAGAATACAAGCTACGCTTACTTTGGGGCTAGATGGAGATGTGTGTATTGTCGTAGTATATCTATCTATAATATTAAACGGGATATTATTGTTTTGATAAGGACAGATGGGCTTCATATTTACTGTACAGGTAAAGTTTTAGTCAGTCCGACAGATCGCCGTATAACGTATTCATCGCCGTGTCACATGCAAATGGCGGAGGACGGAAGGTCGAAGCCTGTTTAATCAAATAACCTAACCCATATCTCACCTCGGATACAGCTTGTATTATTTTAATTCCCTCATCCATATTTAGTGCGAGCCTGCGAGTAACGCGTGACTCACGACCCCATAACGTATTATTGTAATTATTTTTACTTTTCCGTTTCTATTTTCAATCAATTGTTCTGACTATTTTTGTGTTTAATATAAAACATCATATCAACCTATTACCGGCCCACTACAGGGCGCGGGTCTTCTCCACATTGAGAAGAGGTTAAGGCAACCACACTGGCCCAGTGCGGATAACTTAGAAAAGTTTGAGGTGCGTGCTGGGATTCGAACTCGGCCCCCCGAAAGTGAAGTCCCACTAGGTTATCACTGCTTCTAATAATATAAATACCAACGGTTTTGAATAGACTTTTTTGTTGACTTTCTTTAATGTTGGTTCTTGACTGCGATCAAATCCGATGTGTAACTGAAAGTTCAACACGAAAAAGCATGATTCTCGCAGTTAATAAAATCGTTTCGTGTTTCACAATCTGCGATCTAAACTAGTGGTAAGCGATGATGCAGTATAAGAAGGAAGCGGGCTAACTGGGTTTCTACGCCGCATCGTACCCGAACGTTAAATCGCTAGGCAGCAAGTGTTTGTCAGTAGAGTTGAAGTGGTGGCACCCACGGCTGAAGCCTCTATCAAGACCGGACCAGAAAGTTTAAATTTCCATTACGTTAGGGAGTTATATTTTATGCGTATCACAAGTTTAAAGTACTTTGCTCCAAGGCAGACTTTAAAACCAAATAAAACAAAAAGTTTACTATAATTAATAAGATCATGCATTTTGAAGGCATTTTAACAGTATATTTATGCAAATAATCAAGTCATTTCACATCTCTGCTACTGTATGAAAGAAGGGCAAACTAAAAAACAAAGTTTTATCACACCAAAGCCGATTTAACGTCAATTTCGGAATCCACGACCTACCACAGCGTACACAGTTAAAGAGGTACGTACAAAATAATTGACCTCTTGAGCGCAACGATGAAAATAATCATTTAAATAATTCCTTAACAATTCCAATGGTTGAACCATTTGCTCCAACTAAACTGTTAAAACTTGATTAAAAACCATTTCATTAAAAAAGATAAAGAAATGAACAGTTGTAGGTGTTTTCAAAGCAATACCGAATGTACGCGCCAGTCTGTTAACATTTTGAAAGAATTGGCCACGCATCATAACTATTGTATTCCACGCCCAAAATCTATCGGGATGGAACGAAACGATTTTTTGCCAGTAACCTTTTTTCCTCCATCAAAGAAGCCGAGTGTTGCAAAAAATTAAAAAAGAAAAGCAACAAATGTTACAAGCCGGGATTCGCGGTCAATTATCTTTTTGCCACACCCTCTTAAGCTTTAGTCTTGTCCACTGTGTGTGGCTATTGTTTATAGGCTCACCGCTTTTATTGTTTCCCAAAAGTTATGAGTGTGGAAATATTTCATATTCTTACTAGTAATCTGCCTCTGATGCACACGGGTGTAAATAAGAAATAATATCTTCAAAGTTTGAACGAAATCAGACCGTTTGAGGAGGGTCAAAATCAAGTCCAAAGAAGTCGGTTACAAAAAAATAATAAAAATAAACAAAGCTAATAAAAATCTTATTGTTATGTAAAAAAACTCTCTTAAATCTATAATTGTACATGTTCATCTCTAGATCATAAATAAACAAGTACATGTTCTTCCTGACTGACGGATAAGCTTCAGATGAAAACATACTGCACGTAAAAAAAAAATTTTTGATAGCAAATTCTGTGTTACAGGTATTTTAAGAAATGATTATTGCTACAAAGACCGTGAAAGTTTATATTAAAGCTCGTTATATTTAAAAGTTAAATCAACTAATAAAACAGTAAATAACACATAATTTAAAAAATAATCTACATAGGGGTTTAATAGGAAATTAAAGATTATTTGTACAACGCGCTAAACTCAATATATTTTGTATTTGATAATCCATTTCATAAGTTGCAGGAATAAGCTAGTGTAGTTGGAGAGCTTTTTTTGACTACTACCACTTTACTTATTTCTGCCGCTAAGCAGCATTTTGCAATGCTGTGTTTCGGTCAAATGTAATTACAGGTATATGAGGCTTAACACGCATGCCTCCGATTGGAGGACACAGTATGGCATACTGCAGGTCGTTTTCTTTGCCTGCCCTAAGAACGCGATGGTTTACCATCAGACATGCCATAAACTAAGTGCGTCAAATCCCTATCCCTACTTGTCCTTATCCCTATCCCAATCCCTACTAATATTATAAATGTTAATGTAAGTTTGTTTGTTACGCTTTCACGCAAAAACTTCTTAACCGATCCTCATGAAACTTTGTACACATATTTTTGGAAGTGTTAGAAGTAATATAGGATACTTTTTATCCCGAAGCTCGGTTTCTTTGGGAGAGGGAGATGAGTGTTTGATGATTTTACACCATAACTCCGACAAATTATAACCGATTTAAATAATTATTTTTGTACTATAGAGGTTATAATATGTGTTTAATTTTGCCTAAACTGTGGTTGGAGATAGAGGACAGAACTCCTGAGTGGACATCAGCAAACCCCTCATTTAAGGCTTAGCGATACTACATACTTTAATTTTTTTTAGACCTACAACCAAATTTAATGCCACATCAAATAACAAAATCGCGGGCAACAGCTAGTATTCTATAAATACAAAAGGTAACTCTCTCTCTTCCTATCTTCACTAACTTATACCTCTCAATTTCCGTTCTTCAACGCCGCAGTGGGCAGCGACCCTCTTTTCTGACTCCATGGCCGTATCTTCCAGAAAAATTAATTATTCAACTCATTATTGTATTATTGATAGAGATAACCAAACTGCAATAACACTGCAAAGTTATCCAATAACACAAGTTCTTAACAATTCCCCGGTCCCTTTACAACTCATTAATACATTAAATACACGTTAGAATGTGATTTTGGGATGTTCACGGGAATGCTTATCCTATTCAAACATGGGCTTTAGTTTGATTAAACAGCTTCCGTTTTGTAACTTTGATCGCTTTGTTGTTGACATTAAATAGTTTGGAGAAAATCGCCGTAGGTTTGTACAGAGTTTTCTGAAGTTTAATTAACGAACCATTAATATTAAGGTGCGTTTTTGGAGGTATACTACCAGTTTCTGATACGTTAATCATTTGACGAAATTGGACAGGAATGAAATCTTTCGTTAATTGGGCAGTAACAAAATCAGTCTGGTTTAAAATATTTCGGTAATCGAGCAATAGCTGTTTTATCAGCTATTGCTCGATTGTTTGTCATTTCGAATTAGTCATTATTTTTTTATTCAAAATCGATTTATTTTATGTTGTTTTAAGTTTGGCTTATTATACACATGCATTTATCATTACAAACACTTAGTAGGTATATTTATTTGTCTCCATTTGTGAGCTAAGATAATCTCACATTTGTACATAATCGTTGATTATCTTCTTATCAAGAAATTTATTAAAACTTGTAGTACAATATTCTTTTCTTAGCATAACGTTTTAAAGCGTTACCAAAAGTAATTCACGATTGAGCGCGTGTTTTTGACGTAAGGACGACGCGTGCGCACGGAAACCGAACATAATCCATTAGTATTTTGAATGCGTTATAAAAACGTGTTTTTTTTCCAACTTCGGGCCAATATGTGGTCTACATAATCGTGCATTGTTGCCAGTGATGACCAATGGTTTCGAAACGTGCTAACTATGGGCCTCATAAGAAGGCTTAGAGACTCCGTGAGCGATGGAGAGAGCTATGCTCCGCACAAAACTGGAATTTGGAACTACTTACGAAATACCTATGTCCAGCAGTGGACGTCTATCGTTTAATATGATGAACACAAATAGGTGGTTCCGCTTCACTTCCAAGGCGGCAGATTTCGAATCCCGGCAAAAATCTCTTAACTTTACGAAGTTATGTGCATTTTCAGCAGTTAAATATCAATTGCTTTATCGATAAGAAAATATAGTTAACGCTATGCGTGCCTGCTAGCTTTACAGTATGCAAGCTTTCTTTCTTTATGCAAATTTTGTCAAGATTTGTATTGGTGCTAACCTTTTTATAAAAAAATAAATATATTACGACAACGCACACATCGCCATCTAGCCCCAAAGTAAGCGTAGCTTGTTTTCTGGGTACCAAGATGACTGATGAATATTTTTATGAATAATATACATAAATATTTAGAATATGTATATAAGCACCCAGACACTGAAGAACATTCATGTTCATCACACAAACGTTTTCCAGATCTGGGAATCGAACCCACGGCCTTGGACTCAGAAAGCAGGGTTGCTGCAAACTGCGCCAATCGGCAGTCACAACATAACATATAACGACTTTTTTTTTTTTTAAATTTCGGTGCAGCTTTGAAGCTGTACAAAGACAAAGAAATGAACGAACTATGAGACCCACTTTCGAATTTATCACATCTGTAGGAAATGAGGGACACACACAGTACAGGTTTCTTCCTGCATATAGTCTTTGCATTATTTCAGGCCCGGGACAATAAACTGTTTCTACAAGATTACTTAAAAACCTTAATAACTGGTTAAGCCATATACATATAAGTTTGGATAGTCTTATGTTAGTAATTAAAATTATCATAGTCTCGGGTCCTGATCTTACGTAATAAATTTATTGATAAAAAAGAGAACATTTCTTAATCTCACAGCATCCGAACTCCAAGTGTCGATGGCGTGCCGAATGCCCGGACAGAAAAAAAAACGCCCAATTCCAATTACTGGCACGAGATGGTATTCGATAAAACCTGGTCAATTACCACGGTTTGTAATGCTCGAGCGGCCATATTGTTTTTTTTTATCGATAAACGCGATAGAAAGCAAAGGTATTAAGATATAAGGAAAAAAAGATTCAAACGATTTCAAAGATATACTCGTATCCGAATCGATTTTTATTACGGTTTTGTAATAGAAAAATGTATATTGTGTACTGGTAAATGGAGTATTTTTTGAGTAAATGCCCTATTGTAGTAAAAAGTTTTTATGAGAAGCTTTTTCGGCGCGTATAAATCGATTTTTGCAGAGATATTGTAAAACAATATTGCATGCTCAATCTTTAGTTATAAATGTGAAAGTGTGTTTGTTGGTTTGGCCTTTTTCATGCATCAACGGATCAGTGGATTGATAAGGATGCAATATACATGCGAATGATTCAGTGGGACGAAACCGCAGATTCAGATCATAATCATCATCATATAAAAAAATTACCGGCCTTCTACAGGGCACCGATCACTTCCCACAATAAGAAGAGGTTAGGGCCGTAGCCACCATGCTGGCCCAGTGCGGACTGGCGGACTCCACACACCTTGGAGAACATTATGGAGTACTCTCGGGCAGACGGCCGAGTGGCGCAGTGGGCAGCGACCCTGCTTTCTGAGTCCAAGGTCGTGGGTTCCATTCCCACAACTGGAAAATGTTTGTGTGATAACATGAATGTTTTTCAGTGTCTGGGTGTTTATCTTTAAATCAATACTAATATTATAAAAGCGATAGTGCGTTTATATCTTGGTTACCATGTTGGGCTCAACCGTTGCATTGATCTGGTATGTGTGATGACCATGGTATACTTTTTTATACAGGAATAGCAATGTTCTAGGGATTTTGAAAAAATTACCTTTGTAACTTATGCACCCAGCTTTACAGTTAAAACTATCTCAGTAAAAAAGATCAATTGCATCCTCGAGACGGACATAAGACAATTTTTATCCAGTGGCGTGCATACAGGGTATGCACAGGGTATGCATATGATACAAAATGACAAAAATCTCCAGTGCGAGTTATAAATACTTAAGGGTAGGCCTTTTATAACTCTTAGAATGCCTATCTTTAAGTTTATTAAAACTCTTAATGGAGATTTTCTTTATTTTATACCATCTGCATACCCTGTGCATACCTTCTATGCACGCCACTATTTTATCCAAAGAAAACTGACGGTTTCTGTTGATTTTCAAAAAAAATAATGTAAGAATGCGTGCTAGGTCACGGTCTGTTAGTAAAGAATAAATAATGACAGTTGATCATCACACGATGTCTGGCAGATGTGAAACATAAAGATAAAAATAATGATTTAATGAAAAAAAAAATGTGGAGAAAAAATTGATAAAAAAAGAGTTTCACTATTAATAAAAACTATATTTAATAAAACCTTATCGTATCCAGGATAGACAAGCTATTCGGTTTTTTAACAACCATCATTTTTTTCGTTTTATTAAAAATAACTTTTTTTAGTACCTCTTTATAATGTTTAACAGGAAATGAACGCAATTTGATTGCTTGTATTAAAGGGCAAAGTTGCGGTACAAAAAGGGGTTATAAAAACCTGCGAACCATCCGCTCGGAAACCGCTTAAGGAACTGTTATGATATTTTTTTGTTGATGCTACTGACCGCGAGATACGTTACGTTATACGATAAATAAACACGTTTTTTACAACCACTACCAAATTCGGTTCTGCAACTTGGTATAGAATGAAGCAGTTAGTGGTACCTACACATTTTTTTTTATTTTTGTGAACGTGAGGTTACTTACTCTTATTGAGATTTAATATGGTACTAAGTTTGGCCAATACCACCCGTTTTAACTTTGATAGTTTTTTTGTCCCACGAGACTGACACTTTTAATTTTTCATGTGTATATTGCGTGTCCAGTGTCTGTCGGGAGGCTTTGGCCGTGGCTAGTTACCACCCTAACGCCAAAAGCGTGCCGCTAAGCGATTTAGTTTTCCGGTGCGATGTCGCGTAGAAACCGATTACGGGTATAGCTACCATACTCCCTAACCGGTTAGCCCGCTATTTATCTTAAAATGCATCATCACTTACCACCAAGTGAGATTGCAATAAAGCGATAACTTGTAATGGAATAAAAAAAAACGTATTTGCCATTCGACGGCCGATTGGCGCAATTTGCAGCGACCCTACTTTCTGAGTCCAAGCCCGTGGGTTCGATTCCCACAGCTGGAAAATTTGTGTGATGAGCTTGAATGTTTTTCAGTGTCTAGGTGTTTATATGTATATTATAAGTATTAATGTATGTTACTCATAATAATATTCATCAGTCATCTCAGTACCCATAACACAAGCTACGCTTACTTTAGGGCTAGATGGCGATGTGTGTGTTGTCGTAGTATATAAATTATAAAAAAAATTAAAAATTCAAATTCTATGGTGCAGCCGTGTTTCGACTCAAACCGATTTTTTTTTTAAACCTTATTTATATTATGTTTAATTGTGATTATTAATTAAAAATAATAAAGTTTGAGCTCATAGACTGCTGGTCATGAAATTGACATGTCAATAATACAGACACATGATGTATACAAAAAAGTGCCCCGGTACAAATTTCGGCAAACTCTATAAAAGTTTTTCTAAGAAGCTACGTGTCTAATTTGCTATTTTACACGTGCCTCGAAACACAAGTAAACAACTTTTGGGTACCTGCGGCTTAGGAACTTTTGTGTTAAAGTTATGGAATGTACACTTCATTTGCTATGTAAAGTGCCAATCGTAAATACCTCTCCTAATCGTGCGGGTGTCGTATGAGAATATAACGGAAACAGTCAGAAACCTTTACTTACCATATTCTGACCACAGACCCGTCTGCAGAGCGTGATGATTATGGGTAAACCCTCCTATTGGAAGATTTCTTTTAGTATCGGTATTATAAATGGTCTTTTAACACGGGACAGGGTTGTCAGTAGGGGCAATTCGGGTTTTTATAATTCCTGAATTTTCTGGTCCATTAGGCCATGGCTAAGTAATAATAATAATAATAAGACATCTTAAGAAGATTTCGCTTGGTTTTTGGATCAAGGGTCGGATACAGAAGGCAGTAGTCCTTGCAACGGCGCGTATTTTGAGTAGGTTCCTCACTCTAGAGCCCTGACCGCCGCCGGTTGCTTGGGCATTAAAAAGCCCCGCAAGCGGAGGGTGGATGTTTTTTTTAATTTTTTTTAGCATTGTTAAGAATTTAAAAAAAATTAAAAATAGTAAGAAATCTTTATTTGGAACAGTTACAATTGGACTTAAAATATTAGCAAGGGTGGCACTGCAATAGTAAAAACTGTCCTGCATGTACCACCGCCCACCTCTGAGTTCTAGTACACTAATTATACAAACTTTCCACTAGATTTAGTGTATTTTATATGTGTGAGCTTGTGTGTGTATTTGTGTGAGGGTGTGTCCGTGCGTGCGTGCGTACGTGTATGTTAGTATGTGTGTGTGTGTGCACGCACGCACACAGCGTGTGTGTGTTTATTTTATAGATACGTACTGCAGGATGGCTATGGATGTCATATATTTGATTGAATGAAATCTTCCGTATGATCATAGCTCATTTGCAGTAGCCGTGTTGTTATTTTCTAATATATCTAATTTCATTTCAGATTAAAATTAATTGACTGTGAGATGATAAAAAAAAGACTTACTTAGATACAATTTTAATGCTTTCAAACCTTAGTTTTTAATCCATGCACCTACTTTGCTAAGCAATTTAAATATAAATAACAACCGTTGTAAATGCAGTACTATTAGATACATGGCATGTACATTATTACGCCGCTAAATACTTGGACTGAATATAAATTGGTTTCAAAATAGGCAATGGTTTACATTATTTACGGTAATATTATATTATGTAGTCCATTTCAAATTAGGTTATGTAAGCAAATAAATAATTTTAAATGGTCAGCTGTTGACAGTTTACAAGCGATCGTTACTTGATTTCTGATTTAATCCACATTCTTGTTGCTTTGATATAGGTGCTATTAATAGTATTTTTTAATTTTATACAGTTAATATTAAACAAAACGACTTGCTTTACTGCAAACATAGCTATTGTCCTAAAGTAGCAGTGTATGCAATTGATCAAATTTATGTGTAACCTTTAGTAGCTTAAAATATAACTTGCAATAAAAGCAAAGTGTCAAGCAGAAGGGTTGTTTTTTTTAACAATAAATACTATGACTATGCAGTTTCATCTTATTAAAAAAAATATAATTAGGTCTTTAATTAATAATTTAATAATTTTTGTAGGTCTGAGTTAAGGCCCATTAAAAACAAGGAGATCACATATCAAAGTCTATCAATATCAAGATAAGCTTTTAATTTTGATCATTTACGAACTTTAACTAAAATAAAGGTGTGTCTGTAAGTGTCAAAAGGCCTCAAAGCTTCTCAATAACGAAGATTTAATGAGAAGGCTTAATAGGAAAAAACCCTTTGAGCTAGTAAAGTACAGTGACGTTAGTGCAGTGTCGATCAGTGCAGTGAACAAAAGTAGTGTGTGTGTTTATTAATAAGTTAACGTAAACAATGTGAACGTAAATCATAGTTAGAGACTGAGTTAAGTCATTGGACTATATCTTAGTCGGAACTATTTCTAAGTAGAAGTTTAAGTTGAAATCAAGTTACTCATTAGTCAAGTAAATATTCTGGATTAAATAGGCCATAAAGCATCTCACTGAGAGAGAAGGAGAGAGTGTGTATATGAGTTGCAGTGCTATGTATTCCCTCGAAATTAACATTGATATCGACAACGCACATAATGGGCATTGTTCTAACCGCTCTAATTAGCGGCTAATGCTGGGTCAATGGTCACACGGCGTGGTAACGAGCTGTCATCGTCCGCGTTCTCAGACAATTTGTCAAAGACTCCCTTACCTTACTACTGAAGTAAAACTAAATGACTCTTTCTTTTTTGATATGAGTGTTATCACTCGCTTCACGTCGTACAGGAGAATTAATAAATAAATATAAAATATAAGTTACACACATCGCCATCTAACCACAAAGTAAGCGTAGCTTGTGTTATGGGTACCAAGATAACTGATGATTATTTTTTATGAACAATACAATTAAAACACCCAGACACTGAAAAACATTCATGTTCATCAATCAAAAAAAATCCAGTCGTGGGACTCGAACCCACGGCGTTGGACTCAGAAAGCATGGCCACTGCCCACAGTGCCACAGTTGGGCGTCGAAATAATGTCTTAAACGATCGTTTTTTTTTTGCATCTGGAATTCCATTATAAGGAGTCTGTACACAATTAACTCACTTTTTGATCAATAAGAATATATTATGAAAATGAAGCTTAATTTTCATATTTTATCATTGAATTCACAAAGTAATTCCTGCTTCTATCAAATTGACAACACACACACAGCAGAATAAAATATATTTACTACTCCAAAATTACAGCTCAAGTTAGGTCAATGGTGACACGGCGTGGTAACGAGCCGTCATCCCCCGCGTTCCCAGACGGGTGGGAATGTACACGGTAATATAATATTGTCTAGGACTCCCATATCTTACTACTGAATTAAAACCAAATAGCACTTTATTTTTTGATATGAGTGCAATCACTCGCTTCACGTCGTACAGGAGTGCTAAAGTGTTAAAAAGTCGATGTTTCTTGCATATCTATATGGAGTCTATAATGGAGTCTGTAAACGGTTCATTTACTTCCTGGTCAGTAAAGATTGTATATAACGAATTCTATCAACGCATACAATAGGTTATATTCTAACTGCTCTAATTAGAAGCTGTCATCGCCCACGTTTCTAGACGTGGAATGCACACGGTAATAATCTTTTGTCTAGATTCCCATACCTTACTACTGAATTAAAACTTAGTTTTTTATTATGAGTGTTTGCATTTGCTACATGTCGTTTATTAGTGATAATAAAATAAGAAATCGATGTTTCTTGGATATAAAATACTTATATCACCAACGCACACAACAGGTAATATTTTTACCGATACTATTGGATGGTAATGCTGGGTCGATGGTCACACGTCCTGGTAACGAGCCATAATCTCCCGCATTCCCTGATTGTTAGAATATACACAGAACCCTTTCGTCTGGATTCCCATTACCATAGGAATTTTGCTAAAAACAATAGCTAATATTCTAATCACTCGTATTACGAGGTGGGAAAGTTCACGGGAATGCACTTTTGTCAAGGATTCTCCTAAAGCATATAAAAGAAAAGGGTGCCTGTTAAAATTTTTTATCTATTAAAGCACAGCTATAACTGCTGGAAGGCTAAAATTTAGCAGATAAAATATGCGTTCGTTAAAAAATATTTTTTGTGAATTCATCTCCTGTGAGGTAAAAATTGGGGTTTTAAATTAAAAAAAATAAGGCTGAAAGAATCATGGTGGTAGCACTTCCCGGGACGAGCTTGATCACGTAAAACTGTTATACTGCACATCATTTCATTTCAGTGTAAGGACTTAATTAGCATTACCGCAATCGCATTAACTCTACTTCTGAGAATAAGAGTCAGTCGTGCAGAACTCAGGAAATTGAAATTGATCCAAATCTCACAGAAGAAGAGTAGAATTAAACTTTCTTAGATAACGCAATTCCCGAAGTCTTAATGGGAACGAAAGATATGGAGACGGATCGTTAAGAAGTTTTACTTTTACAAAACTTTTACCAAATGTTCCATTCCATCTGAGGAATCTGGATTAAAAATTAGTCGCTCCTTTCGCAAGTTTTCGGTTAATTGTTTAAGGTTTACTTCCAATCCGCTTTCTGCGAAATATATAGATGAATTCAAAAATAATCAAATAAGTAACCAATTATACTAATGGGGTTTAAACTAATTTTATTAAAATATTTTAATATTTTTTACTCACAGGAAATGTCTATGTCTATGTCTTGAAGACACTGGACCATTACGGGACAGTACTCCTGGCAATATATAAAAGATGTGAGAAATAATTTATAGTAAAGTGAAACAAATAAACAAATTGACGGCCGATTGGCGCAGTGGGCAGCGACTTTGCTTTCTGAGTCCAAAGCCGTGGATTCGATTCCCAAAACTGAAAAAAGGTTTGTGTGATAAACAGGAATGTTTTTCAGTGTCTGGGTGTTTATATGTATATTTTAAGTATTTATGTATATTATTCATAAAACATTCATCAGTTATCTTAGCACCCATAACACAAGGTACGCTTACTTTTGGACTAGATAGCGATGTGTGTATTATCGTAGTATATTTATATATTTATTTAATAAAGAAAACATGGATCAAATTAAACTTTTTTTTAAATACTATATTGGCGCACACAAGAGAGTCGAGAGCAATGACAGCATATAACAGCGTCATGCCATTTGCCGTGATGGCATATGGGATGAGTTATCTAGAGACTATCTAGGGGTATCAATAGTTGCTTCACATAAAAAAACTTATGATATTCGTCATGCTCAAATCAAAAGTTCAAGAGTGTCTTGACAAGTTCACCGTACCTTAAGCTGTCTTATCAGTCACTATAAGGCGTGATTATTTGCGCTAGAATAACTGTTCCAAAACTTAGGTTTAAACTCAACACAGTAGAATCCATAACTAGTATTTTAATTTCAGATGATGTCAATTTCTGAGATCTCAGCAAATACACAGGTTACTGTCAAGGCGAACGAGGTGGGACTGTCAATGACAACCTCTAGTACTCAAGTATTTTCTGTAAAGAAACGCAAGAAATATGACATAAGCTGGTAACTCATCGTAATGCTAAGAGAACGTGCCTATTAAAGAAAGAAATTGCCATAAGTATTGATTTTAATTTAAATAATTTTCTCTCACTTATAGCTTTCGTACAGTAAGTAGACTACTGTTTCCTATGAAGTTTGAAAGTAGATAAAAAAAACGCTTAGGGTTTGTACAGTGAAAGTTCCTGAAAGAATTTATCAAATCAGACTTACGACGTAGTTCCTGATTTCATCTCGTTCCAGTGAACAACCAAAAAAACAAAACTTCAGCTTTATATATTAGTATAAGACAAAGCGTTTCAATACTACTTATATACCAATGTTACTGTCAAATTAATATATTTTATTTGTATTTATATGTAATATATTTATATATATATATATATATTATAGTTATATATATATTTTATTTATATATTTGTGTAATTTAAAATATTATTTATTGCACCACCTACCTCTTTTCTATGTTTTTTTCCTTTTACGCCATTGGTTGCCTGGAAGATATCGCTATGTAGCGATAAGGCCACCAAATTGTACTCTCTTGATATGTATTTATATCTTTGTAACTACTTCTGGACGGCCGATTGGCGCAGTTTGCAGCGACCCTGCTTTCTGAGTCCAAGGCCGTGGGTTCGATTCCCACAGCTGGAAAATGTTTGTGTGATGAGCATGAATGTTTTTCAGTGTCTGGGTGTTTGTATGTATGTTATAAGTATTTATGTATTATATTCATAAAAATATTCAACAGCTATCTTAGTACCCATAACACAAGCTACGCTTACTTTGGGGCTAGATGGCGATGTGTGTATGGTCGTGGTATATTTATTTATTACTTTTTTTCTTCGGTGTACAATAAAGTGTATTCATTCATTCATTCATAAGCGTACAATCCATGATGAAATTGTGATTGTGTGATTTCACATGAGATGAAGAATTTTCTCTAGTCGTAGCTGGCCTATCACAGTAAACTAGAAGACCTACCTTCGCTTATTCCAAAGTCCATAAGCTATACGGACAGTCCACTAGAAAACGATTATACGGTAATTGAAAACACGATGTTTATTGTACGTCTAATGTGAAACAGGAAAATTTATAGCTTATATCGGTAATGTAAATGACCGGTATCGTTTAAATCACAGCACTTAATAGATACCTAACGAATAAATAAAGTTTTGTATTGAGGTCCCTGGGCCCCCCGGGGTGTGTGAAAGGCTCGGCGTATTAATAGTTTTGCATTCAAGTTACCTTGTCACCTTCAGTATTTCTTAAGGAGTCACACAAAGCACACTTACAGCATGGCGACTTGGTGACTTAGCTGCTTTATTTTAAAAGAACCCCGCGACTCTTTACAGAGTTCCAGCGACTGGTTGCTGCCATGTAATCTCTCGGCTGCGATGTAAAATAGAAATAGGTAAGGCACGTTTTGCAGATGCAGGGCAAGTCTGAAACTTGGTAGTGACAAAATTTCAAAAAAGCACCTTTTTTATACACAAACTCAGTCTCAGTCAAGTCCCACTGTTGGGCACAGGCTTGCTCTTTCATAGGACAGAGGGTTTTACAGCATATTATGAACACCACGCTGCGCCAAGGCGTTACTTTGCGGAATTCCTTGGTATATTATGAAACTTAATAATATTATAAAAAAACTTGGGGGAACTTATAATATTATAAAAAATGAAGATTAATTTGCAAAAAACAGGAGAATCTCGATGCATGTTTCGCTAAACACCGGATAAACAATTTGTCATTGTAAAGTCATCATCTCCTGAGGATGCTCCGGTGTCGGGGCGAAACGTGCGTAGAGAGTACATTGCAGAAGATCTGTTTGGTGTGGAGTATAAAGATTGAAGAAATTGTAAATTACACCATAATATACTTTTTCCTGCTTTTCTCGTAGTATACCAAAATAAGCTTTAATTTCATAAAATTTAACGACTATTATAACAAGTTATTGATAATAACCGGGAACGACGGCTTCGTGTGCTCTACGAGGCACCGGGGATGAAATCGCCAATTTCCTAACTCGGGGTCGCTTCTGAGAATTCTTTAAACTCTTAACAAGTCCAGTTCTGGACGTCCTTACCCGTAGCTGTCACAAGCTACTTTTTCATTAGCAGAATTACTATAATATTATATTTTCTATTACTATTACATGCCTTAGCATGAAATATTAGTTAGCCTTTTAAAGTTAGCCTTTCGCCTAAAATATTAGTTAGCCTTTTAAAGTTAGCCTTTGGCCTAAAATATTACATAGCCTTTTAAAGTTAGCCTTTGGCCTAAAATATTACTTAGCCTTTTAAAGTTAACCTTTGGCCTAAAATATTAGTTAGCCTTTTAAAGTTAGCCTTTCGCCTAAAATATTAGTTAGCCTTTTAAAGTTAGCCTTTGGCCTAAAATATTACATAGCCTTTTAAAGTTAGCCTTTGGCCTAAAATATTACTTAGCCTTTTAAAGTTAGCCTTTGGCCTAAAATATTAGTTAGCCTTTTAAAGTTAGCCTTTGGCCTAAAATATTAGTTAGCCTTTTAAAGTTAGCCTTTGGCCTAAAATATAAGTTAGCTGGCCTTAGTTGCAAATTCCTGATCATATTAACCCATTACCGGCCTACTACAAGGCACGGGTCTCCTGCCAAAATGAGAAGGGGTTAAAACCGTCGTCCACCACGCTGGCCTAGTGCGGATGGCTGGACTCCACACACCTTTGAGAACATTATGTAGGGCTCTCAGGCATGCAGGTTTCCTCACGATGTTTTCCTTCACCGTTATAGCAAGTGATATTTTAATTGATTGAAACGCACATACCTTAGAAAAAATAGAGATGACTCCTCACAAGATAGAAAAATTAATTTCAAAATGTAAAATGTAAATTTATATTGGAAAAGAGCAATTGCTCAGTTTCTTGCCGGCTCCTTCTCGGTAGAATCTGCCTTCCGAACCGGTTGTAGAGACACAGACAGACTTGACGTTTCAAAAGTGTTTATATTAGGCCTACTTGAAATAAATGAATTTTGAATTTTAAATTTTGATGCGTGGTTGAACTCGGACCCCCGAAGTCGAAGTCCTACCCACTGGGCTAACACCGCTAAATTCATACTTCACATTAATATTGGCCTAGATCTCGCAGTTGCCTAACACGCTAATCAGTCGTGTATCGTTAGTACAGTTAGCATCGATCGGGCATCAAGTACAGGCACGCATGTTAATGATTCCTTTGTTTTTTTCATGCGCCTTTTGTTCTGCCGCGTCACGTTGGTCGGCCGTTTGATTCTTCTTATACGATGGGACTAATGTTGTTTTTTTGGGATTCCGTAACCGAAACGATGATAGCCGAGTGGGTAGGACTTCAACGCTTTCGGGGGGCGATTTCGAATACCAGCAACCACTAACTTTTAGAAGTTATTTGCGTTCTAAGCAATAAAAATATCACTTGCTTCAAAGGATAAGGAAAACATCATGAGGAAACCTGCATGCCTGAGAGTTCTCCATAATGTTCTCAAAGGGTTGTGGAGTCCACCAATCCGCCCTTGGCCAGCGTGGTAGACTACGGCTTTAACCCGTTCTCACTGTGGCAGGATACACATGCCCTGTAGTGGACCGATAATGGGCGTCATTATGATTATTCATAATTCCGTACTAACATCTATTTAATATGATATATTTAAAACATATATAATAAAATAAAATTATGAATCTATTGACTTATAATAAATTGTTAAGTACTTCCTTAATTGAAGCTCATTACTGTAACATTATGAAGTTAAACTTCTTCAGAATCGTTGTGATTTTAAACCCGATGAAACGAAAAAATAAGTCTAGAGACACAAACACATAAATGTCTAGGATTCAAGAACACATTTAACATTTTGTTTTCTATCTAAGTTACCAAGGAAACCGAATAATATCTAGATAAAGAAGAGTGAGATAGAAAACATTATAAATTTTTTTTCTATTCTAGTTACCATGGATACTTAATAAAAAACTTTACATTTATCGTAATAGTTCTGATACTCTAAATCCACCTCAATCTATCGTACGCTACTTTTCAGAAGTTTTTCACTTCTGCCGTGTGTGAATAAATTGCACAGAATTTTTTGATATTGTGTAATATAATGTGATAATTAATAAAGATAATTGTGTAATTTTCGTACACCAACTGGTAGAATGTACTGGATTCTATTTAATATTATAAAAACTCTATGTACCTACATTCTTGTGTATAAATTATTATTATTAGTATGATGAACCGAAGAGATAAACGGGACTATTATTAAGATTCCGCTGTCCATCTGTCACCAAGCTGTATCGCATTAACCGTGGTAGATAGGCAATCGAAGTTTTCACAGAAGATGTATTTCTGTTTGTAGCAACAAATAGTAAAAAAAAATAATAAAATAATTATTTAAGGGAGCTTCTTAAAAACAGACATAATTTTATTGCTTTTGTTATAAATACGATACGAAACCTTTTGTGCACGAGTGCGACTCGCACTTTGCCGAATTTTTTGTAGACGTTTGTCTACGAATATGTCCAGTTACACGGTATTTTCGGATAAGATCGAATGCTCTGTGTCGAATTGAATGACCGCAAGAAAAGACCATGGGTTTTTAAATAGCAAGGCGGTTATTTTTTGTCTAATATTTGGTTTGTGAAACAAGACTGCAGAATTTGTTTATAATCTAAGAGGTTTGTTGAAGAACTTGGGGATAGGACTTTGAATAAAAGTAGTTTTCACTTATTACATTTGACATATAATCGAGCAGAGTTTCCCCCTACAATTACTTGATACAGAATGAATGCTTGAAAAGGTAATGCTTCTACTTTTCTACGTGTCAAGTACCGTTTACAATGTTGACAACAAAACGAACCAATAATTATATTTTACGATATTAGTTTCCGGTAAGTTATTTCACATAATATATTGTTATTATTCTATTTGGAAAACATTAAATATTTAGATAAGTATTTATAAAGCAAAATAGTACGATTAAAGCAATTATATTTTAATGAATCTTGTAGTGACGTCACAACATGTTTATGGCGTAGCGTAGGTATCAGCCAGGTGGGCAATCGCTAACAGATTACTTCGGGCGGATTTCATCCTCTTGTGATAGCTTGATATTTTATTCACAAATTTTGTTTTTGTCACTTGACATAAGGTAAACAAGGGTGAAAACTTTTGGCAATCCGTCACTTGCCAGAAACAGGATTTCAACTGTAATAATCATCACCATCAATAGCCTAACAGTCCACTGATGGACTAAAGGCCTCTCCAAATGGGAGGTTTTTCCATAACCACCATGCTGGGCAGACAGAGTGGTGGTCGCATTGGATGTAAGTATAGTAGTAGAAAAGGGGACGATGCTGCACGTACACAGGTTTATTACCTTAGTCGACTCGTACGACACCCGCGTGAAGGTATGGTGACAACTGTATTTTATTATGGGGTAATGCTGCTGATATTGGCACTATTTTCGTGCCGCAGAAGTAGGCTGTTTGTGTGATCTATAAAATGGGTCCGAGAAAGTCATTGAGAGATAAATTTAAAGATGTTAAAATAATGACAGTCTTTACATATTTCAAGATTTTATGTATGTTCACAAAAATATATCTAAACTTAAGAGAAAATTTGACTGCAATAAGTTGAACGATAGAAGCTAACAAAAACTTGCAATGCAGTACACAAGACTACATAAAATATGTAATCCATTTAAAGGAAATTTTATACCATTTTACAATAAACTACTACTTGATATCTTGGAGATTAAGAGTTCAAAGTTATAATAAACGTAATAAACATAAGTTGTAATAAACGTAAGCATATAGAAAACAACGATAAAAATGCTCGGGTGTAACTTATTGTTCTAAAAGGGTAGCTTCTTAAATATTTATAAAAGACAACATGAGATGATGATGTCAAAAACACCCGGCTACGTTTGTTGTAGGCTTCTTCTTAGACCAGAGTACGTTTGGAACCCTAGTAGCGTTAGTTTTAAGTTTACGAATATAGTTATCGCCATCACTACTCACTACTATGTACACATTGTGTGTGTAATGAACGCATCAAAAGTGCCATCTATTTGTCCATTTGAGTAAAGAAATATTTGACTTTTGAATTTGATCTATCTGGCTGTACCACACGGCGCTAAATTAATAAAAGTAAATAGCAGTTACATTACATAGCAGTATATTTCGAGTAGAGATTTTGGGACCGTGGGGTCCGGAGGCACGAGCTCTTTTCAAAGAATTATCAAACAGGGGTTATCGAGTCTACCGGTGACTAGAGCGGGCAGTTACCTCGGCCAAATAATTAGTTTGGCCATCCAAAGGGGAAATGCTGCCAGCATCTTATGAACTGTGCCTCGCTGTCGTGGTTCCGACGACGTTTTAGATTTTATTAGTTTTACATAGTTTTTTTAGGTTATTTTTATAAAATAAATAAACTTTCCTACGATCTCCTGGTATGGTCTATGACTAAGCTATTATCGTACAATTTCCGTGACTTGTCTTTGCCAAGTACTACATAGTATACAATATTTGCACGTAACATTAGCGATTTCTAATCGAAATTCATGTAACAGTGTAGGCCGAGAGCTATCCTATCAGCGGGGAGCATTAATAAAACACGCGCTATTGACGGTTGACAAGGAAGGCTCCGCATGTAGTTTATAAGCGATAAGGAGCTATTTACACGCGCCGATAGCAATATTCGTTTCATTTAACGTCAATATTGCAATGTATTTTGTATTTGAGTATTTTGGTCATATTATGAGCTCCTTCTGAATTCGATGAAATATGATCTCCTTCAGCTCATTATTCAGGGGAAAATTTTACGCCAATGGTTCGCGAAAAGTACCCGATCTTTGTTCCATGCAGCTGCGTCCAGTGAGTCGGCACTGCCAGAAGAAGATTGCAATGTTTATTTAGCGGTGATAGCCCAGTGTGTAAAACTTCGACTTCACATTGGGGGCCGAGTTCGAATACCAGCACGCACCTCTAGCTTCTGTAAGTTATGTGCGTTTTAAGCAATCTAAATTTCACTCGCTTCAATGATGAAGGAAAACATTGGGAGGAATCCTGCATCTAAGTTTGTCTGAGTTTTTCATATTGTTCTCAAAGGTGTGTGAAGTCGGAGGGCCGGCTTGCTGGACTAAGGCCCCCCTTTACCCCTTTAACCCCTTCTTATTGAGACCTGTGCCTTGAAGAGGGCCGGTAATAGGTTTATATAATGATTTTATATTGCGTTGATTTTACAGTGCTTGAATGATCTCTAGATTTCTAACCAACCTGACGCTGTGCATAGAGTGGTATTGTCAGTGAAGTTCCCGGGTTTGATCCTCGGTATGAATCAAAAATAAGAGTTAAGGCCTTAAAAAGGGGTGATGATAGCCTAGTGGACAAGCCTTCGGTTTCCCTTTTCGGGAGACGTAGTTCGATCCCTGAAACGCATCTCAAGTTTTTAATAGTTATGTGTGCGTATTTAATGTAAGCAATTAAATATCACTTGCTTATATTATAACACTTGCTGATCTACCTCAATCCTACGGCAAGGTAAGCCATAGCTGTAACTATCTGGCTGGTTAACACTCATTGCGAGATACGCATAATAAAAAGCTCTCTTAATACTTTACACAAAAGTGGTTCATTGTTTGTTTATTTAAAAGCGTTATTGCACACACACATTTTATACAAACACATGTACGTGGTATGATAAACTGGTCTATAATTTTGAAAATACAGGGTTCTCTAAGAATAATCGTTTCAATCCCTTACCTTTGAAGGTGCCAAATTTTATAATACCTATACTTATAAAAAATGTAAACTCATTCAGTGTATTCAAAACTAAATTAGCTTCTTGTATATTAAGTAATACCAATAAATTTAAAGACGATTACATTGAATGAGTAGATAATAGTAAAATTGAATTCAGTTTAGAAAATTAAGATTCCTATGTAAGTGACTATTTTATTTTTGCATGTTTTATGGCAACAGAATTACTTATTGTAAGCGTGACTTGAAATCATTTTTTATTAAAGCTGTTACCTAAGCGACGATATCGTATCGTGAATACTATCGAAGGCTCCGCTTAAATCTAAAGCCCTGCCGGTACCTGCTAAGCGCAGCAAGTACATGATCAGTTGACAATTTGACGAGAGATTAATCAGCTAGCAGTAGGCGGTTGGGCCATGGGAACTTTTTGACGTACTATCGTAGCGCGAATGCTGTCAGAGGTGTCATTTGACATCGCAACATGAATCAGTCGGGAAGTGCGTTTGTAATGTCAATTGTGATGAAACCAATGTTTGTTCTCCCTGGCGCAGTGGTGAACGCTGTGGCCTTGTAAGTGGGAAGTCGGGGGTTCGATTCCAGTTGGGGCAATTTGGGAATTTAAAATTTCCACATTTCCTTGTTATATTAAACCGATATTTCAAATCGGTTTCTGCTTGATATTTGAGTTTCTTAAAATAAGTAATGCGCCATTTAGTGACAGCGGCCAACTCGAAGCGATTTGCATCAAACATGAATGAGAACACTCTCGACAAATTCACCTTTTAAAAAAAAAATACAAAATCTAAATCGGTTCATCCGTTCAAATATGATGCCACAGCGTGCAAACACAAACACACACAGAAAAACACGTCCAACTAATAAAACCCGTTGTTTTTGCGTCGATGGTTAAACCTCTTCAAAAGATGACAAGCTTAATCCGGTAAACTCTAATTTTGGAAACAACGCCGTCATGTAGGCTAAATTGCATTAGCATAACGTTTCGCAGTAATTCAACTGCAAGCTCAAATAGTTTACTAGGTTATGCTCGGAGCTGTAGTATTCCATACGATAGTGTATCTGTCTCTGTCCTTAGGAAAGAGCTACGTACCTACTACTAAATAATGTGTTGGGTCAAATACATTATTTAGTAGTAGGTACGTAGCTCTTTCCTATGGACTTAGGAAATATTTATTTATTTATTTATTCCCATCTTACATTTTTGTCATTACAGGAAAAAGTTATCCTAATACGACAATGCAGCATGATATGTAAATTTTAATAATATATATAACTATAGTGTATATGATAAAATCCAAATCGCTATATTTGAGAGTTCACTCAGAGTGCAACAAAATAAATACGTCTTCTCGGCTATCACATTGAGGGTACGGAGTGCGTGCGTCAGTGGCGCCTCCTTCAGTAGCTTGGTGCGCCCGTTCGGCACCGCCAGCAGCGATTTATTTTCCGTGCCTCGGAGAGCACATCCAGCCGTCAGCCAATGCCAGTTAATAGGATTATTTTTTTGGCGTTCAAACAAATTCATCATCATTACACCAACCCATTATCGGCCCACTACAGAGCACGGGTCTCCTCCCACAAAAGGTTAAGGCCGTAGTCCACCACGCTGGCCCAGTGCGGACTCCACACACACAGAACATTCTGTCGGACTCTCAGGAATGCAGGTTCCTCATGTTTTCTTTCGCCGTTCAACGGCGAACATGAGGAACAAGTCAAGTGATATTTTAATTACATAAAACGCACATAACTTAGAAAAGTTAGAGGTACTGGGATTCGAACTATGCGGTCCGAAAGTGAAGTCTTGCTCCTACTTAATGCGCTATCACCGCTTACTAAAATTACTAAAGTATATCATAATTCAAGCAAGACTTCTCAGATGCTAAATTTTAGAAATACAAAGACGTAATAAGATATGTTATACCCAGAAGCGTGCTTTGGGTTTCTTACCAGGGTATGCATACAGCAGGAAAATTGCATAAAACGACAAAAATCCTCCTCCTAAACGAGCTTTATTTCAATTTGTAGGGTAAGCAGTGTTTTTGTGCATGTATGAAGTGCACGCCACTGATTATACCTATGTATTATTGAAACGAAGTTCCTTCAACGCGGATTGAGGTGAGAACTATCTGGTAGAAATTGTATGAGCGCTCTGGTCTTTTAAGTGGGAGATCGCAGGTTCGATCTTCGGTAGGGAAAATTTTGGAGAATAAAGTGAATTTATAATTTCAGATTTTTCTTAGGTCTGGCCTGGGCGAGGCTGCCGGTGTAATTACATGCACATGAGGCTTAAAACCTAGGCCTCAGGTTCCATGCATGGCCTGGGAAGTGTTGCTCTGTTAATAGGTGATGGTTAACCACTTAATGTTAACATACGAAAGGATAGAGGTGCTGGGATTCGAACTCGGCCCCCCGAAAGAGAACTCGAGCTCCCACCCACTGCGCTATCACCGCTTCTGTCCGATACCATCTTAGACTGCATCATCACTGACCTCCAGGTGAGAGGGCTAATGGGCTTGTAATGAAAAAAAAAATCTTAGCACGCAACACCTTCCAAGAAATTAGCAACGCTACGCGCAGATATTGCAACTTCCTTCGATACCAACAAAACACCGGATCAATAAAGTGGTACATTACCATTTTTTTCTTGTTACACGTACGTGATTCATACTTCGTCAGTAGCCCACTTGCAAATGAGTTCTAAACATTCTCCATTACAATAAAGACTGGCTATATCAATGCCAATAACAATGAGGGCACTGACCTTTACGACAAACGTGCGTTTATTATCCGTTACGCGACTGATGGGTACTGTGATTCCAGACTTCTGTAGCGCAGCGATGAGTGCTGCTGTTGCCACAGATCGATAAAGCAGGACTTTGTTAGTACTAATAACCTACCTACTAATAATAGCTATACTAATAATAGCTATATTTTGAGTTCTTAAAAGTTACATATAACATTGCAACAATCACAAAAAATAATTAGTTAAGCAAAAAAAAGTTTCGAAATAATAGTCGACAGTGATATCCAATCTAAGATTATTTATTTTATTTAACTCTTTATTTGTATACCACATCATTAACATATACAAAAGGAAGGATAGGTATTTGATTGATCCACAGCATGAGTGACCTACCCCGTACTCTAGTACCTTGTACCTACTACTGCACAACAAAGTGTATTAAGAACCCCCCAAGAAGGGGAAGAAGATAGACTTTTTGTAGCAGCTTCTCGCAAAAGTTTTGGATTTTGTCTGGTGCGCTAAAGTAGAAGTATTATAAGGCGAGTCATCAAAAGCGGAGTTTGATTCCCAGCACGCCTAACTTGACGGAGTTATGTGCTTTTTTATCAATTTAATATCACTTGCTTTAAGTGTAAAGGTAAATCTTAAGGATAACTATATGTCTGAGTATTTTTCGCAATGTTCTCAAAGGCGGTTAAAGTCTAAAAATTCGCGCTTTACTTACTACTGCGGCCTAAAACAATTTCATTCCAGTAGTGGTTTGATAATTTTAATGATAATGCCAACCAAGAACAGTTATATTTTAATTTTTACTAACTTTTTGCAGAATAACCATCACGATACATTTTAGGGGAATCAAAGCCCATGCCGAGACCCTCATCTCGCAAGTTACGTTATCGTAAAGGTACAAAGTCACAGTACCCATTTGTTGTGAAATGGAATAATAATATAATAACTATGCAGACCAACTCACATCCAATATATCAGCCATCGAAGTAAAACGAGCGACTAATAAATAAAGACCTCTAGAAGTGCCTACAAATTCCAATGTGTCTCACAATATTGTTCAAATGGAAAGTGCAGAGAGGTCGTTCTCTGTTTGAAATTCGTTTGCCAATCTAATAAAATATAAAAATCGAGGTTTATTGGATATTTTGAGCCTCTCCTAAAACTAAAAAGCGTTGGTTTGTTCGTTGAGATTGAATACGGGTTATTATTAAATATTTAAAATAAGTGAGAAATTAATAAATATCTAATGTCATCAGGCGCTGAGAAACCTAATACTATTTTAAATGGAATCCGAAATAAAATGATGTTTATAATGATCATATAAACATTTAGAATTGGAGAGATGTCAAATTAATGGATATCGATAAAATGCTACGATATAAAGCACAGCAGTACGTAATATGATAATTTAGGTATTCATACACAGTATTATTGTTAACTAATAAAATGTATGTCTGTCAATAATACAGTAATTGGCTGAGTGAGGGAGAATAAAGCAGAATTGTTTAGTCGTTATACAATAATTATCGTCTGGAGTTATGCTAGCGTCTGTTCACCACAGCCTTCTTGGTTATTTATTTAATAACTACTCAAAAAAATATTCAAGCTAGCGACTTGTGGCAGGATATCATTATTTCTTACCACTATTCCTTATTATCAAATGGCCACTGGTAACTAGTAAGACACTTCTATTATAAAGTATAATAACATTTATTTAAAAGAGCGAAACTAGAAGCGGTGATATCCTGGTTGTAAAGGCTTCACTTTCGGGGGGCCGAACTCTAAGTTTATTTTTCTAAGTTATGTGCGTTTTAAGCAATTTAAATATCATTTGCTTCTATGGTGAAAAAAAAAACATCGTGAAGAAACCTGCATGGGCTAGCGAGCGCTGGATTACGGCCTAAACCTTTCTAATTGTAGGAAAAGACTCGTGCCCAGAAGTGGGTAGGTAATAGGTTGATATGATTATAAACAGGAAGAAGTTTATTTCAGTTAATTATTGTGAACTTTGGTAAGGGAATTGGTGAGTGGTTTTATTTAAACATTCATTTTGACTATAGATATCACGTCTAATAAACAAAATTTACCAGTTGGTAGTAAATAAAAGTACATGCGAGCAAAGTCACAGTTTATTGTCAGTTAGAATATAACTGTCAAAGAATTACCAATAAACAACGGTAACGTCCAAAAAAACCGATGTTATACGTATGTAATAAGACGATTCGTATGATAACATTCGTTTACCGTACATCGATAGCGCTTATCGATTGACATTTGACATCACTATCTGTTTAAGTGTATGTTACACGCTGTTACTCTCTCCTTTATCGAGAAATTGCAATTATTGTCCTATAAATGTGTTATGTGTTTACAATTGGCGCCTTGTCCTTTAACGACGTTTTAAGTATATTATACAACGAGTTTGGTTGAATTGGTTTTACTGCGGAGGCGGTATTAGGCGCGTGAGCTGTAAGCGAATTTATATTTTATTTAAAAAGCAATGTATCATACGCGTTTTATACAAGGTTAATTTCAGTTAAGACGTTAAATTAGTTTAAGGGCTGCAGCTCGAAAATTTGAACGTGCAGAAAAATGTGGTTTCATTAAAATTGGTTTTTAAAATTGGTGAAATCGTATTTTATGATGTTAACATTAATTATTCCCAGGAACATTAACTTTTTCTTTATATTCTACAACATGTTAGCCCCTGACTGTTGATATGTACTGATGCAGTCTAAGGTGGTAGCGGGCTAACTTGAGAGAGCTACAGTAAGCCAATTAAAGCGATGATAGCCCAGTGGGTAGGACTGTGACTTTACTTTCGGGGGTCTAGATCGAATTCCGGCAAGCAGCTCTACCTTTTCTAAGTAATGTTAACGTTGTAAGCAATTAAAATATGTAATAATAGCACTTGCTTCAGCGATGAAGGAAAACACCGTTAGGATACTTGCATGCATGAGAGTTCTCCTTAATGTTCTCAATGGCGTGTGGAGTCCATCAGTCCACGAATCATGGGTCAGCGTTGCCTGGAGGATTTTTATCTTATTGTGTTTAAAAAAATAAAATATGTAAAGGTTTACATGAGTACGATTCGTCAGTTCAATGCGGATTTTTAAAAATCGAGCCTAAAGTTTAAGACTTGGCTTACGCCAACAAGTCTTCATTATTATCAAACAATGTTGAGGTTCTAGGTGGAAGAGGAGATGACCGGAGAGGAGAGGAGGAAGAGTTCTAGGAGGTGAGGAACCGGTTTGACTAACGTCCTAGAATTATCTAGGAGGTAAGTAAAACCTATCAATACGAAATGCCGCAAACGGCAAAGGCTTCAGTCGTGGTTACCAACGAAGATGAGCGGCCATGATATAATTGTTCTGGTAAGATGTCACGTGGAAACCGATTCAGGGCGTTACTTATAACTGTTAAACAGGTTAGCCTTGTTACCATCTTAGACTGTATCATTTACCATCGGATAAGATTGCGTTCGTGTGCTAATCGGAAGTGCAATAATAAAAAAATAAATATATACGACAATACACACATCGCCATGTAGCCCCAAAGTAAGCGTAGCTTGTGTTATGGGTACTAAGATGACTGATGAATATTTCTATGAATAATATACATAAAAACTTATAATATACAGATAAACTCCCAGACACTGAAAAAAATTATGTTCATCACATAAATATTTTCCAGTTGTGGGAATCGAACCCACGGCCTTGGACTCAGAAAGCAGGGCCGCTTCCCACTGCGCCAGTCGGCCGTCAAATGAAGGCCTAAACTAAGTACTTGAAATATCAAGTATGACTGTTTGTTGTGACGTTCAAGAAAAACAGTAGTCGTTCTTTTGGATTGGCGGTAAGCCATGTTATCTGGAGTCAGTAAATGGACAGGACCCACTTTAGAGGTATAAAGGAGGACTTAGTGTACATACGTAGTTCTAGTTACAGTTTTTAAAAATAACTTTTGCAATTAAGTATAGCTCGTTATGTCTAACAACTGTAAGAACACCACCGATGCGCTGGGAATTCTGGAATCGGGACATTACAATGCTCAGTCCCCATACTCGGCTACGTAATATTAACTCATTAAATTAATTTATTATAAGTTTTATTAAATATAAAATTTTATTTCAATCGTTCTTTCTAAAAACGCACAAACACGTTCTCGAAATTTGAATAGCTTTAAAATAGCTTATGAAAATTGAATAATTGTTGGATTTAACAATTATTCATTGTAAAGTCAACATCTCCTGAGGATGCTTCGGTTTCGGAGCGAAACGTGCGTAGAGGGTACATTGCCGAGGATCTGTTTGGTGTGGAGTATACGGATTGAAGTAATTATAAATTACATACACGGTAAACCATACAGATTCTCCTGCTTTTCGCGGAGTATTAACTTGCTGTTAAGCTTAATTTTCATAATATATTATGGATTTCCGCAAAGTAACGCCTGCTTCTTTCCAATGTTTTTAAAAATAGCTGTTATGTTTTGGTGTTTATTATCTTAATTTTTAAACTCGCGATAACTTTCTAAATTAAATGTCCGATTCGAATGATTTAAATAGTTTTTTACTGCTAAATAAATACCCTTGATCATAAAACTATTTATTTAAATTAGAATTGATACTAAAAAAAAAAAAATATTACCTCACCTTTTTTATTACCAGTGAACTAATGAAAAATTTTAAATCACAAAAGGTGCTATTGGTAGTTAATTATGGCAGTGAAATAAATAACCCCCTGAACTTTTTTGTAGATAATAATAGGTTCTTTAATTATGTCTCACATAATTTTTATGTATCACCAATAGTTTTCTCAGCGCACGCCAAGTAATGAATTCGCAAAATTGCTATTTTTGTTAACATTTTTGCAATTTCCTTAGGAACTCCAGTTTTTTTTAAATAAATAATAAATGGATCTTTGATAAATGGGCTATTGAACACTAAAATCATTATGCAAATCGGACCAGTAGTTACTGATATTAGCGCGTTCAAGTAAACAGACTCTTCAGCTTTATATATTAGTATATTTGATTGGCAGAATTAAGTTCCATATTATTTTAAATTTGCGTTGTATATTTTATCTGTTAGTCCGTTAACCATATTGTTAATAGATACCAATGGGAAAGACGACGCTAAACAATGGACACCGTCTCGACCGCTTAACTAGGCGTTATCAAAACAACGTATAATGTGCCTGACGTGATTAATTTCTGCTCCCTTTGTGTCGCTAATTTAATTATCTATACGAATATAAATCACCGCAATTATTGCCGTTTGATTTATTCAAGCGCGGCCATTAGTGGTCGAAACGCGTAAATTCCGCCTTTATACGAACGCTATAATTCATTAGGCATTAGTTTTTAACGCGGTTTCGACTGCGTTATTGTTAAATGCATACATTCAATGGCGTGCACTTCATACATGCACAAAAGCTTTGCCTACAGTAATAATTTTGTCTTAACAATTATTCATTGTAAAGTCAACATCTCCTGAGGATGCTCCCGTTTCGGAGCAAAACGTGCGTAGAGGGTACATTGATGGATGTTTGGTGTATACGGATTGAAGTAATTATAAATTACTAGATTCTCCTGCTGTTCGCGGAATATAGCAAATTAAGCTTAATTTTTATAATTATTATAACTCATAAATGTGAAGGATTTTGCCATTTTATGGCATCTTCCTTTCTTTATGTATAACCTGGTCAAAAATCCTGTGCACGCCACTGCACAAAACGAACTTCAAAATTATCATCAATAGCCTATTTCTGCCTATGCTGAACTGAAAGCCTCTCCCAACGGGAGGGTTTGCCCATAATCACCACGCTGGCAGACAGGTTAGTGATCGCAGTAGATGATAGTCGTAGTACTGAGGACGCTGCTGCCCGTTCTATGGCATATTCCCTAAGACTCCTCGTCTCTCTCTCTCTCTCTCGAATATAATTACAAGCTAAGGGAGTCCACCAATCAGCACTGGGTTGCGTGGTGGACTACGGCCTTAACCCCTTCTCATTTTGGGAGGAGACCCGTTCCCAGCAAGGGTCTATATGATGATGATGATGATGAATGAAATTCTATAAGTCTCTTACTATAGACGTATGACCCAGAGTGACATCTAACAACAATAACCTTTGCGTAGTTGTCACTCCAGCTTTTTGGGAACGTCCATCTTTCCTCTAAACTATACGATCGTTTTTTTGAGCTATATAGGTACTCAGATTATTTCTCATTTTAGAGTTGCTTACTAATCATGGTATTATTTTCGTTGCCTGCAAAATGACCATATTTCCCAGCCATAATTCAGAAACTGTAGCTTTAAAGTAAGCGAGTATAGCCTAGAGGTTAGGACTTTGGCCTTCAATCCCCGACAGGTCCTTCTCTTTTTTCGGAGTCATGTGCAAATAGCATGCTGCTACTGAATATTACTTGTTAAAAAGGTGAAAGAAAGCATCGTAAGGGAACCTGCATCGCTGTGAGTTATCAATAATCGTGAAGGTGTTAGAACTCCACACTTTGCCAATGGACTACGGCCTAAACCCTTTTCATCTTGAGATGGGATTCGTGCCCTGGATGATTAAAGGTCGATCATCAAGAAGCTTGAACCTAATTAGTAAACTTACAGGCAAACAAAATCACCGTATCATCGATCAAAGAGTCTAGAACTAACGACTTACTTATCTCTCTGTACCCAGTATCCTTCGTTAACTACCGAAACTTTTGTAGTTACGTAAGTTTTCCGCGCTGACATCGTCTAACGATTTAGCAATTTAATAGTACCAGCAAGAGTAAGTCAACATGTTTGGATTCCTTTGCCAACTCAGTTTAATAACTTTCCCAGTTTTATATATTACTTTGTCGTCGTTCTAGCATGTTTTTTTATATTCACGAAAGTATTATGAATGAAAGGAAGAAATTTCATTTGTGTATGTATCGTCTCTGATGTAGTGTTTCACTATTGATATCGGTACCTACACATTATTAAGGACCAGATATCTGGCTGAATTGCTTCGAACACCCAGAATTAACGAAGGTATCATGAACAAAAGTAAGAAATTAAATTTACGTGTGTAACGTCTCTGACCTGGTATCCCACTTCTGATATCTGATATTATATAGCACCTAATGTCTGCTTGAACTGCCTCGAACACCCAGAACTAATGAAAGTATCACGAACAAACGGAGGAAATTTATAAACGTCTCGGAGAAATTTATAAACGTCTCGGATGCAGTATCCCACTTCTGATATTAGCACCAACTCGTAATATAGGATCAGATATCTAAATCCGAAAGTGAAGCCGAAGTCTTTACCACTGGGGAATCACCGCTTATAATATTATTATTTGTTTAGAAGGTACCTAATAAAAAACAATAAAACCACAGCAAAGCGCGGCCGGTCTACTGGTTTTCTATATAATAATTTTATATCAACACATATGTTCAACATCAACGAAATCCGCTCATTCCGGGGATCCCGACAATAGTCAGAAATCCTTACTTGGACAATCCTAGTTTGTTACTTAGGTGCCGAGGGAGCCGCTAATCTGACAAGTAACAAAGCACAACACAGCCTGCGGCCATCGGATTTATTAAGGGACCAATGTCACTCCACCGAGTAACTTTCAATTAGGAGCTTCCTTGGAATTAGGATCCCGGGAACTTAAGCGCTACCTCATTACCTAGCAGATCTACTACATTGCTGCTTTAAAGGGACATCACAAATGAATAAAACTATTTGCAGCAGCAATGGAAGGTATGCTTAAGGAATATATAGACGAATTTTAAGATATAGTCAGAGGCTAGAACATAGAAAACACAATTAGGGTACGCCAAAATTAGTAAATGGATACAGTGAAACTACGTGTATGCAATGTGAATCTTGAGTCGTTACATCTTATACGTTTAGCCTACATTCGTTGGGTTCGTTTATACGTATACAAGATCAGTTAATTATTTTGTATTTTTGTTTGTAATGGATAAACTGAAAAACTACTTTCTTTCACCTGTAGTTACGTTTTAAGCTAGTAACATAGGCTCTATAACATTTTAGTAATAGTAACATATTATTCTAAGCTAATGACAGTAAAAGCAAGGCGTAAAGACTCTAACGTAATAAGAAAAAAGATCTGTTTCATTTCCACGCGTTCACTGATTAAATGGTCGGTCAAACGTAAGTTCTATATAATCTTAAGAATAAATAAATACAGTCTTAAGTAGGTCTAAACAAATGTTTGTCAAACACATATACCTCAAATCGGAAACAGTGATTTGAGGTATATAATTACGATTTATTATTATTATTTTATTATTATATTGTGATATACTATCGGTGATATTATTGTAGAAATCTTACTATAAAAATCGGCGATAGTGGCCACTGGCCAGTATATCGAAAGTTATCACTCCTTGGCTATCTTCAAATAAAAAATATTAGAAAAAGGATCAAGAGAAGAAGTCAAATAGGTGTCAAATGTTTTATTTTCTATCAGATTAGCTTGATAGTAGTGAGCACTCAAAACGATACGATACACGTTTATTTGAACGGCGTCCGACTAGTTTCTAGGAACGACATCGCTCCCGTGATCGAGTGCAGATCAAATAATAGTTTCTTTGACCGGGGCAAAAAAAGGCGATTTAAAGGAACCGGGATGAAGTGATTCGAATAAACATTCTGTTCATTACTGTCACGAGGTATAGGACTTCTTATCCGCGTATTGAAACAATTCAATTCAATAACTTGATATATTTATACCAGGAAATAGTCTGTATTGTGTTCGCGTATCCCTTCTTCCCTACGTATGTTATGAAATATGCAAAAGTTCATGCATGAAAGAAGAATAAACCAAATATACAGTTACGTTTATGAAGTTGATTGATTTTCCTGAATGAAATATCGCGTGTATTGTTATTTTTATTAAACTCTTTAACTGTACACAATTATGAAATTAGGGAAGTAGAAGAAGATTGCAAACACGGAAGTAAAATACAAAAGATAAAGAAATGTATTCAGGTACTTATAATACTTTATTTTATCAAATATGTTAAACATAAATAAAAGGATGTTTTTAATTAAGAATTACTAAAAAGTTTTCCTACGGAATAGATCATTCCGTAGGAAAACTTTTTTTTAATTTCCAGTTCTATTGTTCAGAACTTTTTTTCCTATTTATTTATTAAATTAATCGTGTGTCCCGCAAAAACTTTTCAATGGCTGAATATTTTTTGTACTTTCGTTTGCCTAAATTTTAATATAGTGGTATAAAACAATAATAAAGTAACACCCATTTTTAACACCTATAAGCCTATCATTCAAAAAATATTTTGTTTTGCCACTAGTGCATAGATATTACAGAACATATATATACCTATTATAGTATAGATAATATCGATATAGTATTTGTAAGAAAAAACATTTATTTATATAAACTAAAAGTGGATATAAACAAACGCCTTACTCGAAATAGACATAAGTTATACATCAGCATATCGTTTGTGTAAGGTGCAGAAGTCATTTGTGGGACTGAATATATGCTTTTATAATATGATTCCCAAGTCTCACAAGAAAGAAAATTCTAAAGATTGTAAACTTTTAAATGATGTTTAAAAGAGCAATCTGCTGAGTTTCTTGCAGGTTTTTCTTGGTAGAATCTGTTTTCAAAACCGGTGGTAGAGAAACTGCAAACAGATTGACTTGACGTTTCAAAGTTCTTATAAACTAGGAATACTCGAAATAAATAGATTTTGATAGAAAGCAAGCCGCTTCGTTTTCACCACACGCAAGATAGAACAATGCTTGTTAAATTGTAAAATTATGCTGAAATATCTGAGTTTTCTGCTAGTTTCTTCTCGGTAGAATCTGCCTTCCAAATCTGACATACTTGACGTTTCGAAACTCTTTATTAGGCCTACTAAAATAAATGAATTTTGAATTTAAATTTGAAATTATAAATCCAATCCGCTAAAAGCATATCTTCGCAGTATTTTGTTATTACTACTTTCACAGAATGAATATGCCTAGCCACCTTTAATATTTTACGATGCCACATTCCATCAATATAAAGCTATCCGTGCGCCAATAACACGTATATTCAATCAAAGACGTAAAAGGATTGGAACATGAAATCGGTTAATATGAAACGTTTAAGTATTCTAAGACATGTATGGAAGGCTTTTGCAATAATACCTGACCGATGATAGAATAGAGATTTATGCTTTACATCAGCTTTGACTCACTGCTGTCCCAGTGGCAACGGCCTGCCTCTCTCATTAAAGTTTTTCTTCTAATCCTACTATCCTACTTCCCTATCCCTACCAACTAACTATCTTAATATATATAAATCTCCTGTCACGATGTTTGTCCGCGATGGACTCCTAAACTACTTAACCGATTTTAAATTAAATTGACACACCGTGAGCAGTCTGGTCCAACTTAAGAGATAGGATAGCTTAGATCTTTAATTAATTATAGTCGCAATTTTATTTTATTGCAAATTATTTGTCTATAATTAATTGACAGTCACATGTTATCTACATACTACTATACTCATTTGAGGCTTAGCGATACTGAATACTTTAAAAACAATATCAAACGCAGACGAAGTCGCGGGCAACAGCTAGTAATATTATAAATGTCAATGTAAGTTTGTTTGTTACGCTTTCACGCAAAAACTACTTAACCGATCCTCATGAAACTTTGTACACATATTTTTGGAAGTGTTAGAAGTAGTATAGCATACTTTTTATCCCGACATTAAGCTCGGTTCCTTAGGGAAAGGGGATGAAAGTGTTTGACGATTAAACACCATAACTCCGACAAATTATAACCAATTTAAATAATTATTTTCGTACTACAGAGGTTATAATATGTGTTTAATTTTGCCCAAACTTTGTGTAGATCTGATGAATATGGTTGGAGATAGAGGACAGAACTCCTCAGCGGACAGCTGCAAACCCCTCATTTAAGGCAGTATTGCTAAATACTGAATACTTTTTTTTTTTTTAGAACTACAACTAAATAGAATGTCACATCAAAAAACAAAATCAAACGCAGACGAATTCGCGGGCAACAGCTATCCTACTAATATTATAAATGCGAAAGTTTCTATGGATGGATGGATGGATGGATGTTTGTTACTTTTTCCCGCAAAAACTATTGAACCAATTTGACAGAATTTTGGAATGGAGGTAGATTATACCCTGGATTAACACATAGCCTACTTATGTGCTAATCCAGGGTATAATCTACCAGCTTTTCATCACGGGAAAATGTATGGTTCCCGCATATGTGGCCACTCATGAAAAACAAAAAAAAAACTGCGAAGCTGTGGGCAGCAGCTGGACTTTTATAGTTTTAAGATATTTTACAGTGGTCTATAATCTATAGTACCTAGATAGGACTCGATATACAGAATGATATCAATTTCAAAGTCCAGTCTGATAAGTACTTTAACCCTGAAGATTCCCATCATGATGACGCTCAGCTTTACACCCCTTTATTAGCTTTATTTATTATTAAAACCGCACCTCACTGTCACCCATATTCACACTCATCAATCCGCTCTTTCACTATACAAAGGGAGGTACGGTCCAATCAACCAATTACAAAACTTGACAAAGAGGATTTAGTCCATTAGCTCATTGGAGGAAATTAACAATTGCTTGAACTCTAAATAAAGTCGTCAAGTTAATTCCGTCATGTCAGTTATCATTTGACTTGGTTCGCCGTTAAGAGGCCGAGTTGATTGACCCGATTCCCAGCCATTATCTAGAATATTGGACGCTTTATTAATTGTTAGCCAATCGTGCTGTGTTGCATCTATTGAGTCAGAGGACGGCTATATTTAAATTTAATTGGCTACTAATTAGGTTAAATTAATCAAGTAGGTATGGGATGAATATTTGGATGTACATTTTGGATCCGAAATGAATAATCGTCAAATCATTTCCGTGGGTGACAAGTACAAATTTCCGTTTTGTAAATTATTATAATGTTAAGGATTACTTAAACGATAAAAAAGCAAGAGCGTGAATTGCTCTAACTTCATAGTTTAATATTAATTTACTGTGAGATGGTGATAACAAAAAAAGATTCCCCGGCTAAGTTTATTCTGGGTTCTTAGGCCACGGCGCGTTTGAACCCTCGTAGCTTTAGGCCTAAAATGGCGAACGAAGATTTCATCATCCCCTTACAATTATTTAGACATATATGTATGAACGCTTCAAAGTGACTGTGATATTTTCATCATCAACTATTAACATCCTACTGCTGGGCGCAGGCCTCGTCTCTCACCGTGCTGCTCTAGCACGGGTTGGTGGGCTTTAAAGACTATTATTACAAGTGATAATTACCGGGACCGAGGAGGCCTGGAAGTTGATACGGACAATGTCCTTTACTCTAGGCAATTTGTGGCCCGACCCGGGATTTGAAACCAAGGACCTCGTGATCTGGGATCCGTTGTTGAACATGCTAACGACAAAACAAACGAGGCGGTAATCGAGGCGAAAAAAAAAAAATTGACCCGGCTAAGTTTTTTGTAGGCTCTTCTTAGACCAGGGCGCGTTTGGAACCCTCGTTGCTTTAGGTTTAAGTTGGCGAACGAAGTTATCACCATCCCCTTACAATTTTGTAAACATTTATGTATGAACGCTTCATAAGTGCATGTGATAGGCCTACATGAATAAAGAAATTTTGAATTTGAATTTGCGGGCCATAAACAATTCACCTTAGCTACAATACTTTAAAAAATTACCCTGGATAATTTTTTTTTTTTAATTTACAAATCGCAGACAGAGTAGACATGCAGAAAATTTCAATACGCAACTATGCTTTCAGTACAAACTTTGCATTGTTTTTGTGAGCAGTTTTTGTTGTTTGGCTTGTTCAGGAACTATTCATAAACATTTTGAAATGACGCTAAAAGTTGAGATACCGTCTCTGAGGAGTTTTGCTCCTGTGCTTGGGCAAAATTCAAATAATAATTTGACGCGACTTTTTACGAAAATAACTGTAGTGCAGTTTTTTCAATTGCGATTTATGAATAATGATTTTCGAGATACATTTCATTTTCATAAAATTCACCCTTTTGAAGATGGGTAAGGCGTCATTAAATTTTATCTCATAGCCAGAGAGCGGTTGGGATTGTCTTATTTATTTTTTATATCAAACTTAGGTACAAGAGATGGATTTCCTTTTCTTCTATTTTTTTTACCTTTTACTAAATGTTAATATTGAAAAAGAGCAATTACCGAGATGCCGGTTTCTTCTAGGTAGAACAGGTCCTTCTGTGTCAGGTCGTTGGGAAATTTCTATATTATATAATGTCACCATAAACCACCACCACCACCCAATAGCGGCCCACAACAGGACACGGGTCTCCTTTCAGAATGAAAATGGCCTAGGCAGTAGTCCACCACGAAATGGTTCTTAAAGTCAAAGTCAAAAATATCTTTATTCAAGAAGGCCATAGGTGGCACTTTTGATGCGTACATTACATGAGAATTACACGGTAGTGAGATGATGGCGAATACCATATTCGTAAAATTAAAACTAAAGCTACGAGGGTTCCAAACGCGTGCTGGTCTATGAAGAAGCCCTCAACAAACTTTTTTGGGTTTTTTTGTGTTATCACCATCTCACATTGTCATTTAAAATTATTAGAAGAGCATCCTGGTTAGATCAATAATTTACACCCATTTTTTTATCGATTACGTAGTCCTTCATACTATAAGAGGACTTTTCTATAAGCTTACGTTTAAAACAAACTTTAAATTTTTTAAGAGACATCTCCAAGATGTCAATAGTTTATTTTACAATTGTATGCAATTTCCTTTACACGAATTATGAAATTAAAATAAATTATGTTGATTTTTTTAAGATTTATCACATTTATAAGCGCTTAATCAGTTCATAATATATTTTAGTGACATTAAAATTCTTGAACGAGTCTCGAAATTAATAATTATTTACTGTTACTTGTTAGTGAGCACCCTCTAATAGATATTTAATAAATATCTTAACCGTCGCGGGTCAGCTCTATTTAGTTATGTATCATTCATCATTATGACCATCATATCAACCAATGGTCATCCAAAGCTGGACTTAGGTCGTTTGTAGGGAGTTTTAAAATTTTAGTCTTAATGCATGGTGCAGCGTCCACCAGGACGGTCCACCAGGAGGTCCTAACCACCAGGCTATGGCCACTGTAGATTATTAAATAATTGGGATTTAAAAAACACAATTATGATTAAAAATTGATGTAAATGTTGCATTTTTTTAGTTCGTTTATTTTATTTGACGGCCGATTGGCGCAGAGGGCAGCGAGCAGCCCTGCTTTCTGAGTCGAGGCTGTGGATTCGGTTTTCGCTACTGGAAAATGTTTGTGTGATGAACATGAATGTTATATATTTCTCAGTGGCTGTGTGTTTATCGATATGTTATAAGTACTTACGTAGGTATATCTATACTTATAATAAAACTGAAACTGGAAGATTTCTGTACATTTAATATATTTTGAAAATGTTGACCGGGGGATGCTTTATAATCGATACTGAGTCAAAAACAGATTTTTATTGAATTTTTGTCTGTCTGTCTGTCTGTCCGGGCATCACGTGTAAACTACTGAACAGATTTAAATTCGGTACAGTGGTACCTGGTATTCCGGGTCAACATATAGGATACTTTTTATCCCGATAAACAATAAGTTTCCTCCGGGAAATGGGATGAAAACTTTTATCACTTTTACTTCATAGCTCCGTTAAATTCGAACCGATTTTAATATATTTTTTTTTTATTTGAAAGTTTATACAAACAACCATGTAATGTCTAAATTTTAATGCAGATCTGATAAATGGTCGGAGATAAAAGACATAACTCTTCACAGATACTAGCAAGTCGCAAGGCATATTGTACAACGAACGAATGCATACCACCTACTGATATTATAAATGCGAAAGTTTGTGAGGTTGGATGTATGAATGGATTGATGTAAGTAGGGATAGATGGTTTTAGTGTATATTTTACTATGGTTTTCTATAAATTGGGTGAATTATAACGATGTTTTCTAAAGATGTCATATCGACTTAGAGTTTCACTGGCGTACGCCAACGACAACGACAACGATCAACGATAAAGTAATCATGATTATCTACAAAAGAATCCGTAAGGCTATATGTCGAACTGTTATGGTTAAGTCACAATAAATGCTTTTTTTATAATTTTTCTTTCAAAACACAGGTATAATCGTAAGATGTTGACATTCCTATCATGATTATAATCCTTATCCAAACAAATTGTTTTATTAATATTAATGTTGATTATGTACCTGCAAAATCCTTTTTAAAATTATTCAAATTGAACCTATCCTAGACACGGATATCTAGTTAGGAGTCAAATATTCACCCTAACGTATGGCCAATTATTCTTTTTAAGTAAAAATTTTACGTGTATATCAATTAATTTGTATAACCTTGGCTGTAAGTGTGTTAAATGTATAACTAATGTATATGTACTTAAATAAATAAATAAATAAATAAATCCTTTAGAAATTGCGACGGATATAGAAACGGAAAAAGCAAGAAAAGTGCAGCGGGCCGCCCGCCCGCGAATAACATACTTTGGAAATAAAACTGGACCTGGTAGGTAGCGCTGCAATTCGTTTCTAGGTTTTTTTAAGATATTAAAATCTAATAACCGATTCGGTGCAGACGAAGTTGCGCAGGTCAGCTAGTTATTCATAAAGTTATTTATCAGTTATCTTAGTACCCATAACACAAGCGTCGCTTACTCTTGGGCTAGATGGCGATGAGTGTATTGTCGTAGTATATTTATTTATTTATTTATTTGAAATTTTAATATAACTTAGACTTCATTACTAGTATTTGGCTTGGAAATTTTACTAAGGATTCATAGTTTTTATTTATTATTATTATTCAATTTTGATATACATATTTTAATTCATTCATATTCATATTCATTCATTCATTCATTCATATTCATTCATTCATTCATTCATATTCATATTTATATTCATTCATATGCTGCATTGTCGTATTAGGATAACTTTTTCCTGTAATGACAAAAATGTAAGATGGGAATAAATAAATAAATCTCTCTTTTCACCAGCACGAAAAATGTAATTTTAATCCACGTGTAAACATTTCACTCCTTGTACATATCTACTTCACTATCATAAAAGCATTCAGACAACGTCAGATAGCATAGTTTATGGCTCGGCTATGTCGCACGGAGTATCATCGAATTTCCATATAAATCGTCTTCAAGATAATTCCGCGAAATAACGTCAAGTCTATAAGTTATCTTTTAAACATTCAGAAATAATGGCAGGTCACAGCGAATTGCATGAGAAATATTTCGCAAGGAAAAAAAAATGTTACGTTTTTCGTTATTTTGACTTGAGAGCACCATGTGAGAATGGTACGGATCATCTGTCATTTTTCGAGAACCTCAGAGAATGAACAAAATTTAATATTTTAATACTAAATTTATTTATTTTTATATTTAAATTAAGAATGAGATGAATAATATACAATTACCAGATAATTTTATTTTCAACCAGTTTATTCTGGACGATTCGACGTCATTGGCTAACTGACTTTCGAGCGACATCCTCAATTTAGTTGGGAACGAATACAGTGGAAATCAAGAAGTAATAGTGGGAGAGGAGAAGAGAGGAGTAGTGTACTTTTAGCTCGTAGAAAGTGGTGGCACTTTTGATAAACTTCGTTGTGCAGCAGCCGAGAGAGGTCCTCGGTCCGATCTTCGGAAGGGGTAATTTGAGAATTTATAATTTCTGGATGTTGTCTAGTCTGGTCTGGTCTGGTGGGAGGCTTCGGCCGTGGCTAGTTTCCACGCTACCGACAACCCTTAGCGATTTAACGACCGGTACGATGTTGTGTAGATACTGATTAGGGATATGGATTTAATATAACTGCCATACCCCTTAGGTCAACCCTTTGGCATTTTAGACTGCATCATCATTTACCAGGTGGGATTGCAGTCAAGGTCGAAATATCTGTACAAAAAAAAGACAAGCATAAGTCTTAGCATCCATGTTGTTTTTACGATCTATGAAATAAGAAGAAAAATCTTTTTCTTTTTTCTACTACAAGTCACATATTAGAAGTAGGCATTCAAAGTGAGACCTCTATTAAATATTGTTATCTCTATACAACCATTGTTTCCAAAATGTGGCTGACATACGGGATTACGCACTATACAAATATCGAAAGGTATTCGGCAATTAGCATTGGAAAGTTAAAAATATACAACGTCTGTGTAAAACAAACGTTTACACATGTTTAAAACTTTAAACGATTTCGCGAACAAATAACAAAAATTAGCGACATGGTTTCATGTTTGACGAACGGACTCGAGGTGACGTTTGTAAAACGTGATTTTATTTGACACAAAGTTTCGTGCCCTTTCGAATTATTTGCGCTTATGTAGAGACTAGATGAATATAAACAGGAATCACTTATACTGAATACTTGAAAAATCGCAATATAATAAGTGAGTGTTTGTTTATTTGTCCTTCCTTCTCGCCGAAACTAACAACTTGATTTTTGCCATAAGTTAGTTAAAATGACGTTACGTTACTATAAAGTTACTTTTTATTCCCAGAAGCGGTTCGCACAGGATTTGTAAGCAAACCGTTATAAACGCGAACAAAGAAACCAGGCATTAGGCAGTAGAAAATAAATAACCCTATGCACTATGCGTTTATGGCAGTTACATTAAACCCTTATCTCTAGACAATTTCTACGCTTCACAGTACCGGAACGCTACATCACTTTGCGGCACGATTTGCCGGGAGTAACGTAACTACCCACGGCCGTAGTAACTAGCCACGGCCCGAAGCCTTGAGACGAGATGAGAGGTTATTCAGCAAACATCTATTCTTAAATTACCATTCTAACATAGGAATCACCCAACAGCGCATTATGAGAAGGATAATAAAGTGCGGTGATAGCCCAGTGGGTAGGACTTTAACTACACCTTCGAGGGGCGAGTTCGAATCCTTGCCTCTTAACTTTTTTAAGTATATGCATTTTTAGCAATAAAAACATCACTTGCTTCATCGGTGAAGGAAAATATCGTGAGGAAACCTGTATGCCTAAGAGTTCTTCATAAAGTTCTCAAAGGTCTGTGAAGTCCACCAATCCGTGGTGGACTACGGTCTTAATCCCTTCTCAATGTGGGAGGAGCCCCGTGCCCTGTATTGGGCCGGTAATGGGTGGATAAGATGATAAAGTTTTTAGACCACCAAAGGGAGTTTTCTTTTCAAGTTATTTCTTTTTACGTACCTACTTATTAAGTACTATCACGCACTTTCTTAATCGTATTTAAATTTACATAATTTAGATAAAAGAGTTTATTACAACTTCTTTCTATTTCTGTATACATTATCTATGCATTTTACCATCTTCAACGTGCAATTCTCATCGGTACATCTTTGATTTTAAACACACATTGCCGTTTATAGGGACGCTTCAAATTTAGTTGTCTCTCTTATGGAAGTTTTAGAATAAGTTTGATAGGAAATGGGTGATACAGGATGTAGGATAACGTTGCATTAGGCTTTATCGGACCCTCATCGGCCGCTAGTATACGCTCTGGCGAACGCAGTTGCTAATCGTTGCATCGGCTCTCCCTATAGATTGCTTAGTGGATAATGCCACGAGGGTCTCATATACGGATGGGACCCGCAGAGATTACAAGCAATTTGCTAAGCGTTGCCAAAATAAGATAGCTCGGGATTGAAGGAGGAATTATGTTGCTACCTAATTTTATTGGTAAGACATCGTGTTGTTTGTACGCAGATGTACCCTATCTGAAGGTAGCTATCCCTTTCCCTATCCCTACTAATATTATAAATGTGAATGTAAGTTTGTTTGTTACGCTTTCACGCAAAAACTACTAGACCGATCATCATGAAACTTTGTACACATATTTTTAAAGGTATTAATATATGTTTTTTATCCCAAAATTAAGCTCAGTTCTTTTGGGAAAGGGGTAGAAGGTGTTTGACGATTTAACACCATAACGCCGTCAAATGATAACTGATTTAAATAATTACTTTTGTACTTTAGAGTTTATAATGTCTGTTTAATTTTGATCAAATTTTGTGTAGATCTGATGAATTTGATTGGAGATAGAGGACACAACGCCTCAGCGGACGTCAGCCAACCCGTCATTTAAGGCTTAGCTATCCTAAATACATAAAGTGCGTAGAATTACACCTAAATCGAATGTCACATGTCTTTCGAAAAACAAAAACAAACGCAGACGAAGTCGCGGGCAACAGCTAGTTGGCTATAAACAGAGCAATACTTAACAGAGGTTGCAAGGAGTACATCCTGCAACATACCGCCCTGTGTCCATCAATTTGAGGTTTAGGTGTTAAGCCACATAAGCCTGTAATTACACCAGCATCCACTTTAGACCGGAATCTAATAATGTTCCATACGAAAAAACCAAATTACCATACCAAAAAGTTTAAAATAGGAACAAACAGTTCCTTTTTTTCTAAATAACTAGCTGTTGCCCGCGACTTCGTCTGCGTTTGATTTTGTTTTTTGATGTGGCATTCAATTTAGTTGTAGTTCTAAAAATAAATAAAGTATTCAGTATTTAGCGATACTGCCTTAAATGAGGGGTTTGCTGCTGTCCGCTGAGGAGTTATGTCCTCTATCTCCAACCATATTCATCAGAGTTACACAAAATTTGGGCAAAAATAACACATATTATAACCTCTATAGTACAAAAATAATTAAATAATTATTTAAATTGGTTATTAATTTTTGGACATGTCAATTATGGGGTTTGTGTACAGCAGAATTTATACCAATTTTGGCTGCCTTCTGCCCCAATAGTTTTTTGTCTAAATAATAATTATTGATATACGTGGGAACAAAACGTCGATAAAATAAACACAATACGTTTACAAATTGCACAAACTCTTAAGCCACTCTGCTCGTGATTGAATGATTGCGTATTGAACAACGAATTCAATTGGGCGTAAAAATTTGAAACGTTTGTTATGAGTTTTGCGTCGTAAGATCACTGGTCAAAAGATTATTTACTTTCTGAATCCTTAGGTTATTTATCTTGATTTATATTTTACGACCTGTTGTCTGCGTTCTTCGTCCACATTGATTATGGTTTTATACAAATTATATGCAAACCGTTTGTTTTTATGGGATAAAAAGTTGCCTTTGTTACTTTTGACGACCTCCCTGGCGCAACGGTGAGCGCTGTGAATTTAAGTAGGGGGTCCTGGGTTCGATTCCCGGCAGGGGAAGTTTGGGAATTTTAACTCCTGAGTTTTCTTTGGTCTTGTCTGGTGATAGTTACCCTACCGACAAAGATTTGACGCTTAGTAGAAACCGATTAAGGGGTATACTACCATACTTCCTAACAGGTTAGTCCGCTACCATCTTAGACTGTATCATCACTTACCACCAGCCGAGATTGAGTCAAGGGCTAACCTGTAGTGGAACATAAAAAAAATGTCTTTTGAATTAACTTTATACCAACAATCAAAGGTCTGTCTAACAGTCAAACCCTTAATTGATTCTATTAGGAATACATTACTGAAATTAAAAAACGTTGCAGCACTTTTGAAACAACTTGTTAGTATAGACGGCCCATTGGCGCAGTTTGCAGCGACTGCTTTCTGAGTCAAAGGCCGTGGGTTCGATTCCCACGACTGGAAAATGTTTGTGTGATGAACATGAATGTTTTTCAGTGTCTGGGTGTTTATCTATATATTATAAGTATTTTATGTATATTATTAATAAAAATATTCATCAGTCATCGTAGTACCCATAACACAAGCTACGCTTACTTTGGGGCTTGATGGCGATGTGTGTATTATCGTAGTATATTTATTATTATTTATTTATAATATAAAAAAAAAAAAGTCTTCTTATACTCTACGTCCAGTTGCGGCAGGTATATTGAACTAAAATGATAAATTAATTTGAAGCAATTAAATTATTACTTACTTCAACGATGATGAAAAATATCGTGAGGATACCTGCATGCCTTAGAGTTCTCCATAAAGTTCTTAAAGGCATGTGAAGTCTACCAATCCGCAATTGGCCAGCGTGGTGGACGATGGCTTAAAGTTAGTTTGTTTGTTACGCTTTCACGCAAAAACTACTTAACCGATCCTCATGAAACTTTGTACACATATTCTTGGGAGTGTTAGAAGTAATATAGGATACTTTTTATCCCGACATTAAGCTCGGTTCTTTTGGGAGAGTGTTTTACGATTTTACACCATAACTCCGACAAATTATAACAGATTTAAATAATTATTTTTGTACTATTTATATTATGTGTTTAGGTTTGCCCAAACTGTGGTTGGAAATAGAGGACAGAACTCCTCAGTGGAGAGCAGCAAAACCCTCATTTAAGGCTTAGCGATACTGATTACTTTATTTTTTTTTGATCTACAACTAAATTTAATGCCACATCAAAAAAGAAAATCAAACACAGACGAAGTCGCGGGCAACAGCTAGTAATTTATAAAGAATGATATTTTGAAGTTCAACTGATCCATTCCAATTGAATTTATCATTTTACAGATAAATAATAATAATAAATATACAACGACAATACCCACATTGCCATCTAGCCCAAACTAAGCCTAGCTTGTGTTATGGATACTTATAATATACAGAAAAACACCCATACACAGAAAAACATTCATGCTCAACCCACAAACATTTTCCAGTTGTGGGAATCGAATACACGGCCTTGGACTCGGAAAGCACGGTCGCTGCCCACTGCGCCAATTGGCCGTCAAAGTAACAACACATTTGAATTATTTTCACGCTTTAATAGCGAAGAGTAGTTTATTGTGTTATGAACGATACAACCATAACACAGTTTTTTAATTTTCTTGTTCTAACAAAATAAAGTCAATTTATATTCGTTAACAAGCCGTGGGAACACGCACTGTATTTGTACAAATGACTATATTTTCCAAAATTAACAAACAATAATTGAACCTAATAAACTTTCGCTTCGCTGTAACACAAAACTAACTAAATGAACTCTTACGCAAGCATTTTGAACGTTATCTCTTGGTAATAAGGGTGGCTTAAAGGAAAATGAATTATGACATAATAGTCAGGGGTCAAAATGAATAGTGTGGGCAAGTACAATGAAATAAAATGGTTGAACGGATGGATACTACAATAGTAGGGTTCAAATCGATTAGTAGCGTGATAATAGCGCCCAACTAAGGTAGCCATGATTTTCAGAATATGGGATCTACCTATTAGTTTTCAACGATACTCCGTAGGGCTAATCAATAAAAGTATTTAATGAGCGCGTTCATCAATATATATACATATATATATATATATATAAAGAGATATATAAATATAATAT